>NW_006921628.1:1905355-1934098 GCF_000298275.1 Orycteropus afer afer
TGTCATCTTGTGTATTAATGGTTGGTTGTTATCTGCTATTTTGTTTCTCTGTTTGAAGGATTTCCTTTAGTATCTCTTGTACAGTTGGTCTGGTTTTAACAAATTCCCTTAGTTTCTGCTTATCTGGAAATCTCCTAATTTCACCATCATATTTGAGGGACAGTTTTGCCAGTTATATTATTCTTATTTGCAAATTTGTCTCTTTCAGGGTTTTATATATACCATCCCATTGCCTTCTCAGTTGCATGGTTTCTGCTGAAAAATCAGAGCTTATTCTTACTTGTTGTTCTTTGTAAGTAACTTTTTGTTTTTCCTTTGCTGGTTTCAGGATTCTGTTTTTGTCTTTGGTTTTGATGCATTTGATTATGATATCTCTTGGTGATTTTCTTTTGGGGTCTGTCCTATTTGCGGTTTGTTGGACTTCCTCATTGGATATATTCTCATTTTTCATCATATCAGGGAAGTTCTCTTCCAACAAGTCTTGGACAATTTTTTGGTGGTTTTCTTTTTCTCTTCCTGTTCTAGAATTCCAGTGACATGTAGGTTATTCCTTTTGATGGTATCCCACATGCACCTTAGGCTGTCTTCATTTTGTTTTGATCTTTTTTCTAATTGATCCCTTTCCAAAGAAGTATTCAGGTATTTGTCTTCAGTCTCATTAATTCTGTCTTCCAGTGTATCAATTCTAGTCCTTTTCCCATCCAATGTGTTATCTATTTTTAACAATTTAGTATTAATCTTCTAGGTTTCTATCTGTAGATTTGGAATCATTTCTAATTTTTCATTTATTTTGTCATTTTGTTCTTGTAGTATCTTTTGAAACACTTGTAGGGTTTTGTCTGTGTTTTCCTTGGTCTGTCTCTCAGTCCTTTGAAGATACCTAAATATAATTCTTTTGAATTCCTTATCAGAGAGTTTCAATGCTGCTTCTTCCTCTGGGATGTGTTCTGGGTCTGTATCCACCTCCCTTGTTTCTACCACTTTCTCTTGATTCTTTGTGTGGTTTGTGATTGTCTCTTGTCTCTGAGACCTCATGGTGTTATTGTATTTAGATCTCTGTTAACTGTTTTTGAAGAGCAGCCAAGGGTGAGTGAGGCTGTTCTTTGTGGTCGTTTATCATTGGCTCATTGGTGGAGAAAGAAGTCATGGCTCTTAGTAAGTGAAGCTACAGGTGGTGTGGGTGTAGTTGTGTTGTATAGGGACTGTTGTTGTGTTCCACTCAGTTACAAAAATAACAATTGAATAACCATCAAAAAACTAAAAGCAAATGGACAAAAAATATATTGTGTAATGAAACAGGAACAGTAACTAAAAAAAGAAAAGGGAAAAAAGAAGAAAAAGGAAAAAAAAAAACCCTGCAATATCTGGGGAAAGGGCAATAAGGGAAAGATGGTATAGAAGGAGAATAATGAAGAAAAAAAAAAAGAAAAATGCAAAAAGAAAAACAAGGAATGGGGTTAACCATGAGAAAGGGAAAAAAAAAAAAATTGCAAGCCGGAACAGAGAAAAGCAAAAAAGCTGAAAATTAGGACTTGGGAGGGGAAGAAGAAAGATTAATAGTAAAAAGGACAAAAGTAATAATAATAATAGTAGTTTTAAAACAGACAAAAACAAACTAAAAAACAGAAAAAAGAAAAGAAATATGGGGGCTGGGCAGGTTAGGGCACCGAGGCTCCTTCCAAGCACAGAGACTGGGGTGGAATTCCTGCTGGCCCAGAGAGTGGATGGGACTGAGGGATGGCCACACCTCTGTTCACCAAGAGGGCATGGGTTATAATAGTAACAAGGGGAATGTCACACCTTTCCAGTCGTCCAGGTCCGGAATGTTCTTGGGGTTACTGGCACGTGGAGCCTGTTCTTAAGTCCCTGGAATCTGGGAGAATGCTGTTGCTTTATATATCCAAAATGGTCAAGCCGCTTGTAAACATTCAAAATGGCTGTGCCCTCTGGACAGAGAAAAGTCCACAGCTCAGCCAACCTTCCTCTTTGCTGCTTTCCGTTTTATTCTCCAGCCACCAGAGAAGTCCTCTGTGCAGTCCCTGGCTAGCAGGGCCAGTTTTTAGGTTAATTCTTAGGTCCTACTACCACTCAGGAGCTCCGGAAGCATAGTGCCTAAGGCACTTGACTGCTAACCAGAAGGCTGGCAATTCAAATCCACCAGCCACTCCTCAGCAAGAAGGTTGGGCAATCTACTTCTGTAGTGATACTGCCTTGGCAACCCAAGGATGGGTTGCTATGAGTCGGGGCTGACTCGGCAGTGTATAACAACAACTACCACTCAACAATATCCAAGCTGTCCAAGCTGTCTGTGCCGTCCGGGTTGCTGCCAGACTGCAGCTTCATATGTCTCCTTTTTTGGTGTTTTCATGTAAATTCTTCTGCTAGTTGGAGTTTAGTCCACTTCTATATCCTTCCCTTCAAGGCTGAGGGGTCCAGAATTATCTTCTGTATCTGTGTTAATTGGTTTGCCTCTTGTTTGTTGAAGAGGGCCTGTGCAGTCTTTCTGCCTGTTCTGCCATCTTACTGGAACTCCCGAGATGATGCTTTTTGAGGCTCTGTTGAGCAATCTGCTTCTGTAGTGATACTGCCTTAGAAATCCAAGGAGGGGTCGCTATGATTCGGATCTGACTCGACAGCAGTGAGTTCAGTTTTTTTGGTTTGATCACATTTTACTGTGCCTTAAGGTCAGCTGTACTTCTGGCCAGTTCAGTTACATGAGCCAGTGCATTCCTGTTTTTTTGCTTAAGCCAGTTGGACTTGTTTTTCTCTGTCACTTACAGCTGGAGCATTCCTGTCTGTTCTAACACGCCATCCCAAGGAGATGTGTATGGCCTTGTCTCTGGAAATTATTTATTTAAAATATGTACTCGGCAGACATCATAACCAAGAATGTTGTAAATGCATTCCATTTTATCCAAATAAAAAAGGAAATCTTCTGTCTTGGTTAAATCTGATAATAAGAAAAAAATCTCGCATATTCTCTCAACCACATGCTCTCTCTCTCTCTCTCTCTCAAGACGTGACACAAAAGTTTTAAAGAAAAAAGCCCTTCTGCTTCAGTTCATAATTGAAGCTACAATAATGCTTGAAGAAACACTGGAACATGGACAGTGGAAACAAAACATCTGCTACTATGGACCTTTGCACATCTAATTGTACAATGGCAAAGGCAGGTTCAAGGAAACAGTCTAAGGAAGCACGAGGGTTCCATTTGGGAGTGAACTGTGCCATATAGATTATATTTTCACCTTTCATTCTGTTACATCAGTTCTCTGTACATCTAATGAGGCTGAGTATGTGGCATGGGTCTCCATTAGTGTCCTGCCCCTCCTTTACAGTCATAATTCCCATCCAGATTTCTGTCACAGAACCCCGTCTGATTGAAAGAGGTGAGACAATTTTATACTAGCCCCTTGGAACTATTGTTTTCTGAAAGAACAACTATTCTCTGTGAATCAATTCACATCAGTTGGACCTAGATCTGAACCATGGTTCTGTAATATATTAGGAATGTGTTCTTGAGCACATAACTCCACCACATTATATCTTTGTTTATTTATGCTAAATATTTTTAGCAATAATAATAATAACTCTTCTCTAGGATCACTGTGAGGATTTGTGAGATAAGGCATAATTAATGAACATTACAACTAGCATTTGAGTATATGCTTTGTGGCAGCCCTGTGCTAAAGCTTCTGCACTAAGTACTCTTGGTTGCCTCTGCAGCATCTTGACCCCTCTTTTCCATCCTAACAGAAACTTTGATTCAGGAATCCACTCTTTCCTGGGAAGCTCTTTATGTTTTTCCAGGGATCTCTTTCTTTTTGGGGAAGCTGACCCTTCTTCCATTTCCTTCACTCATGTTTGGTTCAGGCTTAGGCAAGAAACCAAACTCTGGCTAAGGAGACTTGAGAGACAACCTGTTAGGAGTCTTCAGGGAAAATGCTCCCTGTCTTAGTTCTCTAGTGCTGCTATAACAGAAATACCACAAGTAGATGGTTAAACAAGCAAGAATTTATTTTCTCACAGTTTAGGAGGCTAAAAGTCCAAGTTCAGAGTGCTGGCCCTTGGGGCTGGGTAAAGGCTCCTCAACCTTGGGCTTCAGCTCTGCTTCTTTTTCCAGGCCCAGTGGAGCTAGAGGCATCTTCTAACTCAGACAGCTGCTGGCCACTGACAAACCTAAGGTCAGCAGGTAAAATGGCACGCAGCAGGCTGCTGCTTCAAGTCCAAGGACAATTCCAAGATTGGTAGGCAGCACAGCAGGCCACTGGTTCAACTGGAGATGGACACTCGGCCAAATGCAGGATTCAGATGTGCCAAAAAAGCTGCAGATCTTTATACATACTAGAAGTAGGCTACACCCCAAAGGCAGTGCTCTTTCCACTGATTAACTTCTCACAGCAGATTCCACCATGCAGGTGATTGCAATCTCATCCAGCTGCCAACCCCCTCAGAACCACAGCCCAGACAAATTGACACACAAAGTTAACTACCACATTCCCTTCATCCTAATTTTCTTCCTCTGTGTTGTTTGTAGATATGAACACCAATGCATCTGTAGCCATCTTACTACCATCTGGAGAACATAGTTAACTCAGGTTGGCAGAGCAGAGAAATGGAAAAAGTCTGGGTCCTTTATGTACCTGTTGACTGAGCCAGTGACTTTTCCTATCCTGGAACTTTCTCTTATGTCACATAATACATTTCTCTACTGTATAAACCAGCTAGAATTAGGGGTTCTATTACTAGCAACTGAAAGTGCCATTGCTGTCTTGGTCTGGGTTCTCTAGGGGAGCAAAACCAGTTAAGAGTGTGTGTGTGTGTGTGTATATACATGTAAATATAAATGCATATATATATTTGGGAGCTCTGATGGCGTATTGCCTAAGGCATTTGACTGCTATCCAGAAGGCTGGCAGTTCAAACCCACCAGCCACTCCTTGGGAAGGAAGGTTGGGCAATCTACTTCTGTAGTGATACTGCTTTGGAAACCCAAGGAGGGGTCGCTATGAGTTGGGTCCAACTCAATGGCAGTGGTTGTGTTGTGTTTTACATTATACATATATTTATATGTGTATGTATACACACACATACATCCAAGCCAAAACAAACTCACTGCCATTGAGTTGAACTCATAGCAACCCCCATTGTGTTTCCAAGGTTATACATCTTTACAGAGGCAGGCTGACTCATCTTTATCCCATGGAGTGGCTGGTGGGTTCGAACCACTGACCTTTTGGTTAACAGCTGAATGCCTTAACCACTGTACCCAGTAGAACTCTCTTTCTCTCTCTCTCTCTCTATATATATATACACACACACATATATAGATACATACACATATATGTGTATATATACATTTACTTTAATAAAATGGCTCATACCATTGTGAAGGCTGGCAAGTCCCAAATCTGTAGGTCATGTGAACAGACTGAAGACATCTACTGGCTCATGTAGTTGTGGGGACTCACGGATCCAAAATCTGCAGGTCAGAGACTTCTGCATCCTTACATCCCAAGAACCAGACATCAGACGACAAGAGGAGTGCAGAGTCACCAAAGAGAGCGAGCTTTGCCAAAACTTTCATTTATATACTGGAAGTAGACCACACCAAAGAAACTCTTATTTCAACTGATTGGTTGATCACATCAGATTACAAAATGGAAGGTGATTATATAGTGTTTGCCACTCACTGAGAATCATAGCCTGGCCAAGATGACACGTAACATTAACCATCACAATTATTGATATAACTTAATGCATTTGTTTGTCTTTTCACTTTCTCTTTGAAATATCCCTGTAAGGCATGTTCTTAGTCAGAATGCTGTCATCCTTCGATCTACTGAGTGCTAGAGGGATTTCAATTTGCTGTTTGTCACCTGAGTGAACCAGATCCTGTTGTTCCTCTACAGGGCTTTCTGCCAAGCAGTCCTGTGGACTTGTAGAAGGAAGGGCTACTCTTAATTTCTGTTGTGGAAGAGAAACTGCTCAGTTCCTGACCACCTCTAGCAAAGAGCCATGCACATAGTAGGTATATTACATTTCTTTGGCTGTGTAACAAATTACCACACTGTTAGCAGCTTAAAACATCAATCAATCACCTCACATTTCTGTAGGTCAGAAGTCTGGGTGGATTTGGCTGGTTTTTCTACTTTGAGTCTCCCAAGACTGAAACTAAAATGTCGACTGGCTGGGCTCTCATCTGGAGGCTCTGGGGAAAAATGTGCTTCCCAGTTCATTCACTTTGTTGGTAGAAATCAGTCCATGTGGTGGTAGGACTGAGAGTCCCAGGGTCTTGCTGGCTTTTGGCCAAGGGCTGCTCTCAGCACTAGAGACTTCTGTCTAGTCATTGCATGTGGCCCTGCTACCTTCAAAGCCAGCAATATAGTGTGTTGAGTCCTTCTCATGATGCACACCTCTCTGATGTCCCCTTCTGCCACCAGCTGGAGAAAATTCTCTGCTTGTAAAGAGTTTGCATGATTGGGTCAGCCCCTGTTCTCCTTATTTTAAGGTCAACTGACTAGAGGGTTTAATTTCCATCTTCAAAGCCCTGCTAGATTAGTGTTTGATTGAATAACAAGGGCACAGGAATTTTGAATGAGGCCATCTTTGGATTTCTGACTACCACAGTAGGTACTGTGTTAACTTTTTTTTTTTTGGCTATTGAACCAGGAGAGGATTTGGAAAAAAAAAAAAAGGAAAAAAGGGACTCAAATTAGTTGAGTTTTTACACTACTAATTTCAGGATTCCTTGTATATTATATCAGTGTTGCTCTAGTAACACTACTCATTGTTGTAGCTAAGAAAACCACAACCTAAAGAGAAAGCAAAACAAAACAGTAATTATGCCAATGTTGTTGCCTTGTTTTATTTTTGGTAGGAAGGGAAATTTGCTGATGTCAACCAGCTTTTATCCCTCAGTGGCTGGCTCTGGTCAGTAACATGATAAGGATTACTCATATTTAGTGTGTATTTCTTTTTGGGTCCTAAGCAACAAATTACTGATTTTTTTTTTTTTTTTTAAACAAACTGATTTAAATACATTAAAAAGTTTAAAATGATGGTTAGTAAGACTGATGTGAAATAATTATAAAAGGGACCTACCTCTGACTTCTGAGCTCTGTTGAAATTAACTAGTTATCCTGTAGTGCATACTTAGAAAGATAGCTAGAAAAGTGGGTGCCTTATAAAGTTTGTGGGAGTTGCTTAGGATTTAGTAGGCGATCAGGCACTGAAATGTTTGCTTCATCATTTTGTGGTGTTATCTTTGGGTTGAGAAACAAGGATCATTTAAAAAGGGAAGTTTGGAGAGTCCTGATGGGTTTTGCAATACCACAGCTTGTACCCCATTTGCTGGAGGCACCATTATGTTCTCAAAACTAAAAATCAACTTTAATGAACTTACATGTTGAAAAGCAAATATTTTCAGGCGGTTGTCTTGGAGTGAGAGGCTCAAGACAGGATTTTCTCTATCAAATAAACAATACGGGTCTTGGCTGGCAGAAGGTTACAAACCACTGCCTCAGTCGATCTGTCTCCAGGAAAGTAAGTTCAAAGCAAAATCACAAATGATATCTGAATAGGGGCCTAACCATTTGAACCTGGCAAGAAGTACCAACTATGTGGGCTGCCCTTGACAACTCTTGTGGGCTCCCTTCTGTGCTGTGAACTGTAAATGTGGGCAGAGCCTTGAAATACATCACTTCTACCTAAGCCAACTTGAGCTTGTGAAGAGAAGGGAAGCAGAGAAAGAAGCTCAGTGGCTGACAAGTAATAGTTACAGAGTCAGCATACTAGACTTCAAGTTTTAGCTTGAACCAGACTTGGGTGAGTTGTAAGATCTTGAGTAAATTGCCTTATCTCTCTGGGCCTAAGTGTCTTCATCTGCAAAATGGAAATACTAGCAATAATACTTCTTATGTCTTTGGATGATTCTGTCTAGTGATGGATGCATAAGAATCATTTATCAGAGCACCTGACATCCAAGTACGTAGCCAATGTTGGTTATAATTAAAGTAGGAGGTGGGTAGAAGAAAGAAGCAGGAAAGATTGAAACACAGACGTAAGAGAAGGAAGAAAGGAAAGAGAAGGGGAAAAAATGAGACTCTTGGAGGGAGCCAGAAGAAGGAGGATGGTCTAAGGTCACTAGAATTCAGTACACTTAGGAGAATAAGTTTGAGTTGAGATATTTCATTTCTAGGGCAAGATTGAGCTCTAGAATGAGCATTGTCTGCTGCATGCATGCACTCCCTTGAGAAGCTGAGTTTCTCTTCTTTGACTGAAGCCACATAAGACTGAAAAGAGTAGTTCCCGGAATACCTCTATAATCCAATGGGAGTATTAGTGGAGTCTGGGAAATAGTTTTACAACCATTCATTGTTTTATTTGCAAAAACTTACTGTACTCTGAAAATACTGGCATCAAGCCTTCACCCTGACTGAGTACAGACTGTGGAAGACCGAAATCTAAGTAAAACATTGCCTTGCCTACACATCGAGGCAAATCAGGGCTGAGTGAAGCAGCTCTGGGGATGGAGAATTGTCCTGGTGGAACCTGAAGCTGAAGGCTTGCCTGAGCTGAAGGCTCTCCCAGCACTTGGCTAGGCCAGGGGATTCACTGCTTCCACAGGTCTCCTGTGAGAGCTGCAAAGGAGAAAACACAGTTCATTGAGCAACAGATCATTCTGAGTTAATCTGGGGCCAAATTCCCCAAGTTTTGCCAGTAATTCTGCTTTGTATAGAATAAAAGAATTGAGTTGCCTCTCTGGGCATGATTACAAATGGTGTAGAAAATCTCACTTTCATCAAAGGGGGGGAATAAAGGGTTTAAGGGCATTCATTCATTCATTTAATTTTTGCTTTGTTTTGCATTGAGATTTTGGTACAGAAATTCATTCCTTTAGAGCAAACGAAAGAAACCTTTTTTTAAGGAATGGAACCAACATGCTTGAGAGAAACCATCCATTTCCTTTGTCTCTTCTTGAAATCATGGGGAGCTGCTGAAACTCCAGTCCCTTCGAGAGCAACTGTTACTCTTTACCTGTAACTGCTTTGAGAATAAAACCAAAGAAAAAAGGACTTTTTCATTTAGAACTATTTTTCCCTAGATTTAGAAACACTTTCCCAATTGTTTTAAGTTTCAATTACTTTTTTACTGTTAAGATGAAAACCAAAAGCAAAACAAACTCACTGCCATTGGGTCAATTCTGACTCATAGTGACGCCGTTGGGCTTCCGAGGCTATAAATCTTTACAGAAGTATATTGCCTCATCTTCCTTATGTGGAGCAGCTGGAGTGTTTGAACCACCAACTTTCTGGTTGCATTCAAATGCCTTAGGCACTGTGCCACCAGAGTTCCTTGTTAAGATGTAAGTGGGTGGTAAAACAGAAACATGGACATCTCTTCCAAGTCTAGTTGTGAAAAAGCAGCAGATAACGATGGTCATTTAGTGGCTGGATGCTCTTGTCGGGGAGCAGAGAAGGGAGACCCAGGCCTTTTGGAGAAGGTGAACAAACAGACTGTCCTGGGGCACGGCTTTTATTAGTCACTCTGAGGGATGTTTATTGACCATCAAACGCTATCAGCGTGAACTGGACTTCTAGGAATAATATTGATAACTAACACTTCTAGAGTAGTTATGAGACGTAAATGAAATGTCATATGCAAAGTGCTTAGATCGATACCTGGTAGCATAGACTACTTACACCCTATGAGGAAAGGATTGTACTTACTTTTTTTTCAGATATAGAAACAGTCATAGAATGGATCTTGACCAAGGTCATTACAGTAATGAGTAAGTGGGTGGCAGAGCTGGGATTTGAAGCCATGCATCATGACTGTAGGACCTATACATGTTTATCCACCATGTCATACTACCTGCTATTACAGGATATTTAAAACTGAGTAGCCATCCTTTCTCCTACCCCTGTCTGCTTCTGTCTTGTTTTTCCTCTCTGAGAAGAGCTCCACCATCCATTTATTGACACAATCGAGAAATCTGGAGTCATCCTTGACTTGTCTCATCCCTTACTCCCTACATTTAATCAGTCACCACATTTCATTAGTTCAGGGCCCCCTCTACCCACCCATCTGACCTGCATCACCATGCCCCTATGTCCCTTCCTCTCCAACCTCATACCCATTGCCTTTGTTTAAACAATCTTCTTCTCTTGCCTAGATTTCTGCTTCTGTCTCCCAACTGATCCTTCTGCTTCCAGTCTCCACCCCCCAACACACACACCAATCTAGTCTCCATATAGTTCCTAGAGAGAGATTTCTAAAATTCAGATCTGAGCCTTTTTGAGTCTAAAACTCCTCAGTGGATTCTTTGCCCTATGAATTAGCAAGTCTTTCCTACAATATGTCCTCATGAGCATGTCACTTAATGGGTGGGACATGAGAGGAGACTGGGTGGAACATTTACAGGGAGGGACATTGGTCCACATAATGACAAAGTTATTTCCTTTCAATTCATCTTTCTGACAACCTCAGGAACAAAGTCTCAATTGAATATTATTATGCCTTCAACATCTTTCTAATTTTTGTTTATTTCCATTTTTAACCAAGAGAGAACAGACAGCTGTAGATAGCTAGAATTTGATATCACTGATTTTTATATTGTACTTTTATGATTTCTTTCTACTTTATGGCTTATGGTATACATTTTTTCATTTATGGCAGTGATGCATTGTTACCTCTTGAAAGGAGTACGTTTAAATTTTAAAATAGCTTTTAGCATATTTAAAGTATTAGCATATTTTTTGTTGCTAGTTGCCATCAAGTTGATTGCAATGCATGGTGACCTCATGTGTGCAGAGTAGAACTGCTCCTAGGGTTTTCAAGGCTGTAGCTTTTCAGAAGCAGATTGCCAGTTTATCTTCGGAGATGCCTCTGGGTGGGTTCACACTGCCAGCCTTTTGCCTAGTAGTTGAGTGCTTATTAATTAACAAATAGAGCAGCTGTTGTACACCAAAAAATGATGAAAGTTCAAGAAAGACTAGAAGTCGAAAAGCCCTAATTATAGACCTTTCTGGAACCTGTTCCCTGCCTAGGTTGTGAGCCTCATCTCTTTCATCTTTCCTCAGTTTCTGTGCAGTAGTTGCCACCTCTGTCTCCTTCCCTTCTTGGAGACATCAGAAGCCAGTAAGAGAGAAAGCTAAGTATTAGTCTGTGTATCCTGTAGCCACAATGCCAGTCATTGACAGAAATTATTTTACTAAACAGTTCTATTGAAAGAAGAAATGTTTGCATAGTGTAATAAACATGTGGCCAAACACATGAAAGCACATGAGTGAATGATATATTTAAAGATTTAATATATATTTCAGCATTATATATATAATTCAGCATTTAATATATGCTGAGTGGGCAGCTGTTAGCCATGCTTTTTATAGTTATTTACTAAATCAAACATTGTATCATCTTCAAAAGTAGGGAAATCAACTTCTGTTAGCAGGTTGTCTTATGTTCTTGGGTTAATTCTATAAAAATCTAGGAGAATTTCTTCTCCCCTCAACTTTTAACCAGAATATGAGAATCACAGGAAACTGCTCATCTCCTTACTCCATGTACCTGCACAGGTGCCCACAGATGGAGCCTAAAATATCACCTAAAACTTCCTCTTAAATGCTAACGTTCTAATAAAACTTCTCTTCTTGATACACTCACACTGTCCATTCCTGCCCTAAGAATGTATTTCTATTTGAATATTTTATTGTGTTTTAGGTAGAAGTTTACACAGCAAAAATGGGTTCCAATTTAATAATTTTTATACATATTGTTCCAAGACATTGGTTACAATTTTCACAATTGGCCAGCTTTCTCATTATATTCATTCTGTTTGCTTTGTCTCCATTGATCTAGCTTTCATACACCTCCTTGCCTTTTTGTCTTTGCTTTTGGGTCAGTGTTGGCCATTTGACCTCAAGTAGTTGATTGCTTAAGGGAGCACCTTACTCATGGATGTTATAAGACAATCTTTTATTTGGCTAAAAGATGACCTTCATAAATAGCTTCAGTTCTAAGTTGAAAGGGCATGTTAGGGCTTAACATGTTAGTCTTGAGGCCCCTAGTCTCTATCAGTCCAGTAGATCTAGCCTTTTTTTTTTGTTGTTAGGAATTTGAGTTTTTTCTATATTTTTGCCCCATTCTCTCTGGGACCTGCTATTGTGTCCACAGTCAAAAAGGTCAATAGTGGTAGCCAGGTCTATCTAGTTCTAGTCTCAGGTTAGAAAAGGCCATACTTCCTGTAGGGGATTAGTCCTGTGGACAAGTTTTTTCTTTGAGTCTTTGGTTTCCATCATTCTCTTTTGCTCCAGATGAGTAGACATGAGTAGTTGTATCTTAGGAGGCTGGTTGTCAGCTTTTAAGACCCTGGGCACTACTCAACAAACTATGATGTAGAACATTATCTTTAAGAACTATGTTATGCCAGTTGACTAAGTTGACTTTTCTATGTTCTAAGTTACGGTTTTTAAGCTTTTTAACCTAGTAAACCAATTCCACAACTTCTCTGGATATGTCTAGAAGTCTCCCTAACTGTGACTCAAGAATATATTTCTATGATTTCTCATCATGTCTTTTCTCAAGACTTTGAAGAGAAAATGCCTTGCTATTAAATTTTCTTTCTTGCCCCCCCCCCCTTTTTTTCCTCTCCATTTTATTTTGTTTATTATTATCATTTAACTTTTTCTTGTGACTTGGGTCAAAGTTAACAGAGCATATTGGTTTTCCATTCAACTTCATCCACATTTTGGTTCATGACGTTCATTGCAGTTCCCACATTGTATCGATTCTCTTTCCTCTTCCTCCCTGTGTTTACCATTTCCATTCATCCTTTCCCATCCCTTTCTGCCTTCTGAGATTCATCCCTGGGCAAATGCTGCCCTTTTGATCTCGTATGGTTGATTGTTCTAAGGAGTATGTTCTTCCCTGGTCTTATTATTCACCTTATAGGCCTGTTTCTTGGCTGAAAGTTGAGCAGTTGGGGTGAGTTCAATACCGAGCTTGAAGGTTGACTAAGGGCCATTGTCTTTTTCTTTAATTGTCATTATTTGTATCATGGTAAAAACATACACATCAAGATATTAACCAACAAAGCATCTTCCTCATTTACAGCTCAGGGACATTGATGACATTTTTCATGTTGTGCTACCATTATTGCTATCCTTTTCCAAAATATTCTACCACCATTAGAATAAACTCAATGCCTTCCCCAAAAAAGCTTCCAGTTACCCCTCCCTCCTATCCCTGGTGTATGTATGTATGTATATATATATGTGTGTATTTTTTTTTCAACCTAACTAGGAATTTTCCCTCCCATCCTTGATAATCAGCAAAGAAAGTTTCTTTCCATACGTAAACCTTTCCATGACTTTTCACAATAATGAACTAATACAATATTTGTCCTACTGTGATTGACTTATTTCACTCAGTATAATGTCCTCCAAGTTCATCCACATTATGCAGAGTTTTGAGGATTCTACATTATTCTTTAGGGTTGCATAGTATTCCATTGTGTGTATGTACCACAGTTTGTTATCCATTCCTTGGTTGATGGGCACTTAGGTTGTTTCCGTCTCTTTGCTATTGTGAATAGTGCTGCGATGAACATGGGTGTGCATATATCTGTTTGTGTCCTGCGTATATCTATTTGTGTCTCTTTCCTTTCCATATAAAATTAGTGATTGGTTTTTCAATGTCTTTGAAGAATGTTGATGGAATTTGAATTGGGATTACAGTAGTCATGTTTCTAGAAATCTGTCCATTTCTTCTAGGTTTTCAAATTTGATGGAGTACAGTTCTTCTTAATATTCTGATATTATTATTATTATTTTATTTCTGTTGGTTCTGCTGTGACATCACATATTTCATTTCTTCTTCATATTACTTGAATTTTCTCCTTTATGTATGGATATATACCTAGTAATGAGATTGCTGGATCAAGTGGTATTTTTATTTCCAACTTCTTAAGGAATTGCCATTTTGATTTCCACAGTGCTTATATGATTTTATAGTCCCACCAGCAGTGTATGAGAGTCCCAATCTCTCCACATACTCAGCAGCATTTGTTATTTTCTGTCTTGTTGAACTTTGCTATTAATGCTGGGGTGAGATGGTATCTCCTGGTTGTTTTGATGTGTGTCTCTAATGGCTGATGATCATGAACATTTCTTCATCTGTTTGTTGGCTGCCTGAATTTCTTCTTTGGTGAAGTATCTCTTCATGTCTTTGCCCATTTTTTATCTGGATTGTTTGTCTTTTTGATGTTGAGGTGTTTTCTATAAATTTTAGAGATAAGTCTTTTGTCTGATATGTCATTTCTGAATATTTCTTCCCATTCTGTAGTTTCTCTTTTTACTCCTCTGGAGAAATCTTTTGAGCACATAAGAATTTAAGTTTTAGAAGGTCCTAATCATCTAGTTTATCTTCTGCTGTTTGTGCACTTTGGGTCATGTTTGACAGTCTATTTATGCCATGAAATAGGGCTTTTATTTTCCTTGATGAACTTTATAGTTTAGGTTTTACATTTAAATCTTTGATCCATCTGGAGTTTGTTTTTGTGTATGGTGTGAGGTATGCATCTTATTTCATTTTTCTGCAAATGGATATCCAGTTTTGCCAGCACTATTTGTGAAAGAGACTATCCCTTCCCCATTTAATGGATTTTCACCCTTTGTCAAAGATCAGCTGACCATAGGTTGATAGATCTATTTCTGCGTTCTCAGTTCTGTTCCACTGGACTATGTGTCTGTCATTGTAGCAATACCAGGCTGTTTTGACAACTGTGGCTGTATAGTAAGTTTTGAGATCTGAGAGTCTGAAACCTCTAACTTTGTTCTTCTTCAGTAGTGTTTTGCTCATCCAAAGTCTCTTTCCTTTCCATATAAAATTAGTGATTGTTTTTTCAATATCTTTGAAGACTGTTTATGGAATTTGAGTTGGGATTACATTGAATGTATAGATTGCTTTGGGTAGTATTGAAATTTTCACAATGTTCCATTTTCCTGTCCATGAGCATGGTATGTTCTTCCATTTTCCTATCCATGAGCATGGTATGTTCTTCCATTTTCCTATCCATGAGCATGGTATGTTCTTCCATTTTTTGTAGATCTCTTATAATTTCTTGATGTAGTCTTTTGTGTTCCTGGTAAGATTTATTCCTAAGTATCTTGTCCTTTTGATTGCTATTATAGGTGGTATTGATTTCCTTATTTCTTTTTCAGAGACCTCTTACTGGTGTAGAGGAATCCAACTGATCTCTTGTATGTCGATCTTGTATCCTGCCACTATGCTATATCTTTCAATAAGTTCCAGTAGTTTTCTTGTTGAGTCTCTTAGGTTTTTTATGTATAGGATCATAGCATATCTGCAAATAGGGATAGTTCAACTACTTCCTTACTAATTTGAATGCATTTTATTTCCCTTTCTTGCCTTATTGTCCTGACTAAGACTTCCTATACAATGTTGAATAGAAGTGGAGATAGAGGGCATCCTTGTCTGGTTCCTGTTTGCAAGGAGAATGGTTTCAGTCTCTCTGCATTGAGAATAATGTTGGCTGTTGGTTTTGCATATATGTCCTTTATTATGTTGAAGAATTCCCCTTCTATTCTTATTTTTCTGAGACTTTTTTTTAATGAGGAATGAGTGTTGTGTTTTATCAAATGCCTTTACTGCATCTATTGATATGATCATGCAATTTCCTTTGTTTTACTCATGTGATGGATTGTTTGATTGTTTTTCTAATGTTGAACCATCCTTGCATACATGGTATGAATTCCACTTGGTCATAATGTATATTATTATTTTTTTTGACATGTTGTTGGTGTCAGTTGGCTAGGATTTTGTTGAAGATGTTTGCATGAGGGATGTTGTTGTTGTTATTGTTGTTATTGTTGTTATGTGTAGTCGAGTCAGACCCGACTCGTAGCAACCCCTCCTTGGGTTTCCAAGGCAGTATCACTATGGAAGTATATTGCCCTGTCTTCCTTCCGAGGAGTGGCTGGTGGGTTTGGACCACCAGCCTTCTGGTTAGCAGTCCAAGTGCCTTAGGCACTACGCTACCAGTACTCCCCCATGAGGGATATTGGTCTATAGTTTTCCTTTCTAGTGGTATCTTTGCCTAGTTTTGGAATCGGGGTTATGCTTGCTCCATAAAGTGAATTAGGGAGGATTCCATCCTTTTCTATGTTCTAGAATAGTTTGAGTAGGATTGGTGTCAGCTGTTCTCTGAATGATCGGTAAAATTCACCAGTGAAACCATCTGGGCCAGGACATTTTTTGTTGGTATTTTATTTTATTTTTTTTATGATCTATTCACTTTCTTCTTTTGTTATGGATCTGTTCAAATTTTCTACCTCTTTCTGTATTAGTTTACATCAGTAGTCATGTTTCTAGAAATCTGTCCATTTCTTTTAGGTTGTCAAATTTGGTGGAGTACAGTTCTTCTTAGATATTCTGTTATTATTATTATTTTTATTTCTGTTGGTTCTGCTGTGACATCACACATTTCATTTCTTCTTCATTTTACTTGAATTTTCTCCTTTTTTTCCTTTGTTAAGTTTGCCAGTGGTTTGTCAATTTTATTAATCTTTTCAAAGAACCAACTTCTAGTCTTGCTGATATTTTCTATTGTCTTTCTATTTTCTGTTTTATTTATTTCTGCTTGAATCTTTATTATTTCTTTTCTTCTGGTGACTGTAGGCTTTTTTTTTTTTTTTTGGCTGCTCTTTTCCTAATTGTTGGAGATGTTGGTTATGGTGTTGATTTTGGCTCTTTATTTATTTATTGATTGATTGATGTGTGCATTTATTACTATAAATTGCCCCCTGGTCACTATTTTTACTGCATCCCAAAGATTTTGGTATATTGTGTTTTCATTCTTGTTTGATTAAAGGAATTTTTTTATTTCATTTTTTCTTTTGTTTTTGAGGTTAGTGTTACTCAGTTTCCAAAAAAGAAAAAGAAAAAGTTACTCTTTTTCCATTGGTCTTCTTAGTATTGATTTCTAGTTTTATAGCTCTGTGATTGGAGAAGATGCTTTGCAGTATTTCAATATTTTTAAATTTATTGAGGCTTGCTTTGTAGCCTAACATATGGTCAGTCCTGCGAATGTTCCATGTGTGTTGGAAAATAATGTATACATTGCTGTTGTTAGGTAAAGTGCTCTGTAGATGTCTATAAGGTCAAGTTGGTTGATTATATTTCTTAATTCTTCTATGTCTCTTTGAGTTTCTTTCCAGTCGTGCTGTCTTTCATTGAAAGTAGTGTATTAAAGTCTCCTACTATTACTGTGGTGTCTCTGTCGTTTTTAATTTTGTTAAAGCCTGATTTATGTATTTTTGGGCTCTTTCATTGGGTACATAGATATTTATTTGGTTATGCCCGCTTGTTCAATTGAGCCTTTAATTATATAATGTCCTTCTTTGTCTCTTACAGTGGTTTTTGTCTTAAAAGTCTTTTTTGTCAGAAATTAGTGTTGTCACTGTTGCCCTTTTTTGGTTGCCATTTGTTTAGTGTATCCTTATTCAACCTTTGATTTTTAGTCTATTTTTGTCTTTGTGTCTAAGGTGAGTCTCTTGTAAATGACATATCGATGAGTCATGTTTTCTTATCTAGTTTGCAACTCTCTGTCTCTTGAGTGGTGCAGTTAATCCATTTGCATTTAGTATAATTATTGACAAGTATGAATTTATTGATGTCATTTTGTTATTTGTTTTCTTATGTGTTGCTGATTTCTTTGTTCCATATAATTTTCTGTGCTGAGCTCATTTTATTAATGAATTGTGTTATCATCTCCTTCCTTGCCATTGTTTTAGTATTTGCTAAATATTTGTGCTTATTTTCTTTTTCATTTTGATGTGAAAGTTTATTATTTTTCTTTGAGGTTACACTGTGATTTATAATTTTCATCTAAATTTAAAACAGTCTGTTCTGTCTCAAAATTGTCTTGATTTCCTCACTATTTAGAAGTACTGTATCTACACTACTTATTCTCTCTTTTTGGTTTTTAATTGTTTTCATTTACCAATTGATGTCTCTGGTTCCCTGTTTACAGTCTTGTAACCTTATTTTACTTTGGCTGCTTCCCTAATTGGGTTGGTTTCTGAGTTATGTCATCATGTGTTTTCATCATCATTTTTTGTCTGCTGTTGTTGGTTCTCTGTCTGAAGAATTCCCTTTAGTATCTCTTGTAAGGTTGGTCTGTTTTTAACAAACTGTCTAGTTGTTATTGTTAGGTGCCATTGAGTCGTTTCCAACTCATAGCGACCCATGCACAGCAGAACGAAACACTGCCCAATCAAAATGAAACAAACTGCCTTAATTTCTGCTTAGCTGGAAATGTCCTAATATTACCATCATATCCGAGGGACAGTTTTGCTTGGTATACAATTCTTGGTTGGAAGTTTTTTATTCTTTCAGAGTTTTGTATATATCATCCCATTGCCTTCTCATCTGCAAGTCAGAGCTTAGTCTTATTGGTTGCCCTTTGTAGGTAACTTGTCATTTTTCCTGTGCTGCTTTTAGGATTCTGTCTTTGTCTTTGGTTTTGGTGAGTTTGATTATGATATATCTCGGTGATTTTCTGGGGTCTGCCCCTTTTGGGGTTCATTGAGCTTCTTGAATGGATATATTCTCATCTTTTATCCTATTAGAGAAATTCCCTTCCAACAAATCTTCTATAGCTTACTCTGTGGTTTTATTTGTCTTTTCCTGTTCTGGAATTCCTGTTACATAAAGGTCATTCCTCTCTATGGTAACCCCATATGAATCTTAGGCTTTTTTCATTTTGTTTTGATCTTTTTCGGATCGATCCCTTTTTCAATCTCATTAATTCTGTATTCCACTGATTCAGTTCTACTCCTTTGCCCATTCAATGTGTTATCTGTTTCTGAAATCGTAGTGTTAATTTTCTGTATTTCTATTTGTTGTTTTTGTATCATTTCTACTTTTTGTTTATTTTGTCAATTTGTTCTTGTATTTTTTCCTGAAAAGTTCTAGAGTTTTGTCTGTGTTTTCCTTGATTTTATCAGTGTTTTCCTTGATCTGTCTCTCAATCTGTTGAAGGTACTCAAATATAATTCTTTTGAATTCCTTATCAGGGAGTTTCAATACTGCTTTTTCCTCAAAGATGTTTTCTGGCTTGGTATCCTAGTCCCTTGTTCCTACTACTTTATCTTGCTTCTTTCTGTGGACTATAATGTTCTGTTGTCTCTGAGACATTGTGATGATAGTGTATTTGTCTTTTAATGTTGGTGTGATGCACCCAAGATTTGTTTTCCCTTTGTTTATTTATTTGATATATCTTTGTGAGCTGGGTACTTTGCTCTTCTTTTCATTAGTTGTTAGCATGTAGGCACTCACCACCTGTTTCCTGGTGGGTATTATAGACAATAAAAGTGTGTGCACAGATCTCTGCTAGCTGTTTGTAAGGAGCAGTTGAAGGTGAGGTGAGCTGATATTTGCCACCATCTCTCATTGGTCAGTTGGGGCAAAAGAAAGTGGTGGGCCTCACCCGGTGGCTGAGACTGCAGAAAGTGCAGGTATAGCTGGGTTGTGTTGGAACACTTGTTGCCTTCCATTCAGTTAGACAAAAAAAATTAAAAAAAAAAAAAACACCAAATCAATAAAAACAAAATGAGAACAAAAACCTCAAACCTCATAAATAAACAAGGATAGTCACATACACAAAAAATGCAATATATGAGAAGAAAAATTTTCAAAATATTTTGAAAGTAGATAAATATAATGAGAAAAAGAAAAAAAAGTCACAATATCTGGGGAGGGAGGAATGAGAGAAAAGAGCAAGTGTAAAAGAATAGTAAAGAATAACTGAGAAAACTGCAAAAGAATAAGGGATGGGAAGAACCAACTGAAAAAATAAAAAGGGAACATGAAAAGGTAAGAGATAAAAATAAATAAATAAATAAATAAATAAGAACTAGGAGTGAGAAGGAAGGTGGGGAGGAAGAAATGAAGAAGATAAAAAGAATCATTTAAAAACAAACAACAACAAAAATGAGTGGGGCAGGGCATGGAACCCAGACTCTGTCCGGGCACAGCCTGGGATGGAATTCCTGTTGGTCAGGAAGGTGAGTGGAAGAGGGGGATGGCCACACCTCTCTTCACCAAGAGAGTGTGGGGTATAAGAGTAGTAAGGGGAATATTCCACCATTCTACTAGTCAGAAGGACCATAGTCTTAGGGGTTCTGCCAATGTCTATCAGACCTGTAAGGCTGATCTTTCTTGAATGGTTTTCTAACTCCCTATAGGTCTTCATACATTTCATTGTAATAATTGACTTTGTCTTCTGAAGCTTCTCTTTGAAATATTTTGTTTAGCTTTTTTATTTTGTCATGTTTTCCCTTTGATTTAGCTGCTCTCCATTCAGGGGCAAGTTGCAGAGTCTCTTCTGACATCCATTTTGGTCTTTTCTTCCTTTCCTGTCTTTTTAATGACCTTTTTCTTTCTTCATGGATAATGTTCTTGACGTCATCCCACAATTCCTCTGGTTTTCAGTCATTGGTGTTCAATGCATCAAATCTATTCTTTAGATGGTCTCTAAATTCAGGAGGGATATAATCAAGCTCATATTTTGGCTTTCATGGACTTGTTTCAATTGTCTTCAACTTGAATTTGAACTTGCAGATGAGCAGTTGATGGTCTGTTCCACAATCAGCTCCTGGCCTGGTTTTGGCTGAAGATATTGAGCTTCCCCATCGCTTTTTGCCACAGATGTAGTCAATCTGATTACTGTGTACTCCATCTGGTGAAGACCAAGTGTATAGCCGCTGTTTGTGTTGTTGACAAAGGGTCTGGCAAAGTCCACATGTATAGCCACTGTTTGTGTTGTTGGAAAAAGGTGTTTGTAATGAACATACTGTTGGTCTTGCAAAATACTATCATGTGATCTCCATCATTATTTCCATCTCCAAGGTCAAATTTTCTAACTACTGGTGATTCTTCTTTGTTTCCAACTTTTGCATTCCAGTCACCAAGGATAATCAGCACCTCTTGATTGCATGTTTGGCCAATTTCAGACTGCAGAAGTTGGTAAAAATCTTCAATTTCTTCATCTTTGGCTGTGGTGGTTGATCATAAATTTGAATAATAGTAGTATTAACTGGCTTTCCTTGTAGGCATATGGATATTATTTGATTCGTGACAGCATCGTACTTCAGGATAGAGCTTGAAACATTCTTTCTGATGATGAATACCATGCCATTCCTCTTCAATTTGTCATTCCTGGCACAGTAGATCATATGGTTATCTGATTCAAAATGGCCCAAACCAGTCCATATCAGTTCTCTAATGCCTACGATAGCAATCTTCAGGCATTTCTTTTCATTTTTGACAACTTCCAATTTTCCTAGATTCATACTTCATACATTCATACATACCTGAAAGGTCTACTTTATCCATATCAGTAAGGTAGCCTCTATGCTGATGAGGCAATTCTTTCCCAGTCATATTTTGAGTGCCTTCTGACCTGAGCGCCTCATCTTCTGGCACTGTATTGGACAGTGGTTCACGGCTATTCATAAAATTTTCCAGTAACATATCAGACAGTGTTTCACTACTATTCATAAGGTTTTCCCTGGCCAATTCTTTGAGAAGTAGATGGCCTCTTCCTTCTTTCAAGTCTGTCTCCGTCTTGAAGCTCCACCGAAACCGGTCCACCCTGGGCATCCCTGCTGGCACAGTCTGTAGCCTCACAGAAGCACGCAAGCCACCATGGTACAACAACCTGACAGACAAGATCATCTCCCTTAGTTGTTCCAACTGCTCCACTCACTTCCTGGGCTTTTCCCTACCTGTTCCTGCCAGACCTGTCTGCCACTGTACTATTATTTTAGAGTTGTCTATTTCTCTTTGCAGCTCTTCTAAAGTTTGAGTTATGCATTTTGTGGCTCTTTTATTAGGTGCATATGTATTTATTATTATTTCCTCTTGTTGAATTGATCTTTTAATCAGTGTATAATGTCCTTCCTTATCTCTTGTTAGTTTTTGCCTTAAAGTTTATTTTGTCAGAGATTAGTGTTGCCAGTCCTGTTCTTTTTTGTTGCCATTTGCTTGATATATTTTTCCAATCTTTGAGTTTTAGGTTATATTTTGTTCTTGTAGACAGCATATTAATGGACCATGTTTTCTTATGAATTCTGCTAATCTCTGTCTCTTGATGAGAGCATTTAATCCATTTACACTCAGTGTAATTATGTATAGGTATGAACATACTGCTTTCCTCTTGCTGGGTTTTATTTATTTATTTTTTTGGTGGAGATGGCTTCTTTGTTCCATATCTTTTCCTATGGTGAGTTCTTTTTGTTATGAATTTTCTGATCATTACTTTCATTGCTGTTGTCATAGTGTTTACTCAGTCTTTGTGATTTTCTTCTTTGTTATTTTGTTAAGAAAGTTTATTAACTTTTTTTGAGGTCACCTTGTAATTTTTATTATCAGTCTATTCTATCTTAATATCATCTTGACTTCCTCTCCATCTGGTAGTTCTGTAACTAAATAATTTATACCCTCCTTTTGCTATGTATTTGTCATGATTTACAAATTGATGTCTTTGGTTCCCTATTTTGACTTTTGTAGGTTTATTTGATTTTTGATACTTCCATAGCTGGGTTAGGAGCTCTGGTAGCATAGTGGCTAAGGCACTTGACTGCTAACCAGAAGGCTGGTGGTTCAAACCCACCAGCCACTCCTCTGAAGGAAGGTTGGGCAATCCTACTTCCGTAGTGATACCGCCTCGGAAACCCAAGGAGGGGTCACTATGAGTCAGGGCTGACTCGACGGCACGTAACAACAACAAAACAACAACATAGCTGAGTTGATTTCTAAGTGATGTTGGAAATGCCATAATTTCACCAGTGTATTTGAGGGGAGATTTTGCTGGATATATATTTCTTGGTTGTTTTTTTTTTCCCCCCTAGTTTTTTATATATGTCATTCCATTGCCTTCTTACTTGCATGATTTCTGCCAAGAAATTAAAGCTTAGTCTTACTGGTTTGCCTTTGTAAATAACTTTTCATTTTTCCAAGCTGCTTTCAGGATTCTTTCTTTTCTCTGGTTTTGGAAAGTTTGATTTTGATATGTCTTGGTGATTTTCTGTTGACATCTATTATATTTGGCATTTGTTAAACTTTTTAAAAAATATTTTGCGAAGTACTTTTAAAAAAAATTATTGTGATTTGGGAGAATGTTTACAGAGCAAATTCATTTTCCATATAGCAGCTCACATACACTTTGTCTCATGACATTGACTGTAATTTCTCACAATGCAGCAGCTCTCCTCCCACTTCTTCCCCATAGTTAATTCTTCCTGTGTCCTTCTCTCCCATGTACTGTTGCCCCCTAAGCTATCTCCCTGTGCATACACAGCCCTTCTAGTCTCCCATGATTGATCTCTTCAAGGAGTGTATCTACCTAATGTGAATGTTCAGCTCATATACCTACCTGTCTTTGGTTTGACTGGAAGCCAAAGGAATGGGTTCAACTCCAAACCTGAAGGACAGCTAGGGGCAATAGTCTGAGGGGTTCCATCATGCTCTATCAGACAAGCAAACCTGGTCCCCCCCCTTTTTTTTTTTTTTTAATGATTTTGAGTTTTATTCCACATTGTTCTCCCTTTCTATCCAGAATCTCCTACATAGATCCCCCTCTGAGTGGTTGACAGTTGTAGTTGGGTACCATCTAGTTCTTCTGGTCTCATAGTTGTAGTGGCTGAGGATTGCATGGTGTACCAGTCACTTGGACTAATTGTTTCCATGTGCCTTTGATTTTCTTCATTCTTCTTTGCTCTGGATGAGGAAAGACCCATCATGGCATCTAGATGGCCACTTGCAAACTTTTAAGATCCCAGTTGCTAGTTGCCAAAGTAGGATGTGGAACAATATTTTTGTGTAGTATGTTATGCCAATTGAGCCTTGATGTCCCCTCCAACTATGGTCCTGACATGTAAGTCCAACTATTTACTCCCTCTACATAGCCGGCTGTGGCCAAGAAATGACTACAACCTTATCCCTTGTCAGCTCTATTACATGCCTGGGAATTCTTACAGAACATACAAATACACTTGGAGAAACATTGTCTTCCAACCTTATACCTGGTCATGGGCACCCCCCCCCCCATAGACATACCTAATAGTTGAGCCTGTCTAGCCATCTATCGACCCATATGTCAATGTTTGCCTTCACTCACAACACAGTACTATATGTGCAAAATAGTTCCTCTTTCTTGTCTGTACCTCCCATGTATCTCTCTCTGTCTTCCTCTTCCTCAGTGCCACTGTGTTGATCACTCACATTTGATAAATTGCCCTTCTCTTCTCCCAAATCAATACTTGTCTCTACCTGTCTAAAAGTGTTCCCTCCTCTCCCCTCCCACCCCAACCAATAAAGAAAATTTCTTTACATGTATAAACCTTTCCTTGACTTTTTACAATAACAGACTAGTACAATATTTATCCTTCTGTGATTGACTTATTTCACTCAGCATAATGTCCTTAATGTTCATCCACTTTATATGGTGTTTTACAGATTCTACATTATTCTTTAGGGTTACATAATATTCCACTATGTGTATATACCATAGTTTGATTATCCATTCCTTAGTTGATGGACACCTAGGTTGTTTCCATCTTTTTGCTTTTGTAAATAGTGTTGTGATCAACATGGGTGTGCATATATCTGTTGTTGTCCTGATTGTCACTTCTTTAGGATATATACCTAGTAATGGGATGGCTGGGTCAAATGGCAGTTTTAATTCCAACATTTTAAGGAATCACCATACTGTTTTCCACAGTGGTTGTACCATTTTACAGTCCCATCAACAGTGTATAAGAGTCCCAATCTCTGAGCATCCTCACCAGTATTTGTTATTTTCTGTCTTGTTGAACCTTGCAAGATGGTATCTTGTTGTTGTTTTGATTTGAATGGGGGCTCTGGTAGCATAGTGCCAAAGGCACTAGCTGGTTGTTCAAACCCACCAGCCACTTCTTGGAAGGAAGGTTGGGCAATCTACTTCCATAGTGATACTGCCTTGGAAACCCAAGGATGGGTCACAATGCGTTGGTCCAACTCCATGGCATATAACAACAAATGGCTAATGATCAGGAGCATTTCTTCATATGTTTGTTGGCTGCCTGAATATCCTCTTTGGTGAAGTGTCTATTCATGTCTTCTGCCCATTTTAAAATTGGATTATTTGTCTTTTTGCTGTTGAGGTATTGGATATTTCTATAAATTCTAGAGGTTAAGTCCCTTGTCAGATATGTCATTGTTGAATATTTTTTCCCCAATGTGTAGGTTCTCTTTTGACTCTTTTGGAGAAGTCTTTGGAAGCACATAAAAATTTAATTTTTAGAAGGTCCCATTCATCTAGTTTATCTCCTGCTGTTTGTACATTTTGGGTTATGCTTGATAGTCTATTCATGCCATATATTAGGAGCTCTGGTAGTATTGTGCCTAAGGCATTTGACTACTAATCAGAAAGCTGGCAGTTCAAACCTACCAGCCACTCCTTGGAAGGAAGGTTGGGATGCCATATATTAGGACCCCTCAATTTGCCCCTCATTTTTCCTTGAGGAACTATGGTTTTAGGTTTCACACTTTGATCCATCTGTAGTTAGTTTTTGTGTATGCTGAGGTACAGATCTTACTTCATTGTTCTGCAAATATATATCCAGTTTTGCCAGCATGATTTGTTAAATAGACAATCTCTTCCCCATTTAATGGATTTCGGCCATTTGTGAAAGATCAACTGACCATACGTCGATGGATCTATTTCTCAGTTCTCAATTCTGTTATATTGGTGACTTTTCTGTCATTGTCCTAATACCAGGTGGTTTTGAATACTGTGGCTGTATAGTAGATTTTAAGATCTGTGAGTGTGAGGCCTCCTACTTTGTTCTTCTTCAGTAGTGCTTTGCTTATCCAAGGTCTCTTTCCTTTCCTATAAAGTTAGTAATTGGTTTTTCCATATCCTTAAAGAATGTTGATGGGATCTGGATTGGGATTGCATTGAATATGTAGACAATTTTGGGTAGAACTGACATTTTCACACTGTTCAATCTTCCTATCCATGAGCATGGTATGTTCTTCCATTTAGGTAGATCTATTATGGTTTCTTGAAGTCATCTTTTGTAGTTTTCTTTGTACAAGTCTTTTGTGTGTCCCTGGTAAGATTTATTAGCAAATATTTTGTTCTTTTGGTAGCTACTGTAAATACTTTAATTTCTTTATTTCTTTTTCAGCAGTCTCTTTGTAGTGTAGAGGAATCCAACTGATTTTTGGATGTTGATCCTATATCCTGCCACAATGCTAAATCTCTCAATTAGTTCCAGTAGATTTTTGACAGAGTCGCTTGGGGTTTCTAGGTATAGGATCATATCATCAGCAAATAGGGATAATTTTACTTCTTCCTTACCAATTTGGATGCCTTTGATTTCCCTTTCTCACTTTATTGCCCTGGCTAGGACTTCCAATACAGTGTTGAGTAGAAGTGGTCATAAAGGGCATCTTTGTCTGGTTCCTGTTTGCAAGGGGAATGGTTTCAGTTTCTCTCCATTGAGAATAATGTTGGCTGTTGGTTTTGCATAGATGCCCTTTATTATGTTGAGAAATGTCCCTTCTATTCCTATTTTGCTGAGAGTTTTGATCAGGAATGAGTGTTGGATTTTATCAAATGCCTTTTCTGCATCCATTGATATGATCATGTGGTTCTTTTCCTTTGTTTTATTTATGTGGTAGATGACGTGGATTGTTTTTCTAATGTTGAATCATCCTTGCATACCTGATAAGAACCCCTTGGTCATAATGAATGATTTTTTTGATATGTTGTTGATGTCTTTTGGCTAGGATTTTGTTGAAGATTTTTGCATCTATATTCATAAGGGATATTGGTCTGTAGTTTTCCTTTTGAGTGATGTCTTTGCCTGGTTTTGGTATCAAGGTTATGCTTGCTTCATAAAATGAATTTGGGAGGATTCTATTCTTTTGTATGTTTTGAAATAGTTTGGGTAGGATTGGTGTCAGTTCTTCTTTGAATGTTTTGTAGAATTCTCCGGTGAAACTGTCTGGGCCAGGACTTTTTTTAGTTGGTAATTTTTTGATGACCTGTTCAATTTCCTCTTTTGTGATGGACCTATTCAACTTTTCCACTTTAGTCTCTGTTAGTTTAGGTAAATGGTGTGTTTCTAGAAATCTGTCCATTTCTTCCAGATTTTCAAATTTGTTGGAGTACAGTTCTTCATAGTATCCTGATATTGTCCTTTTTATTTCTGTTGGTTCTGTTGTGATGTCACCCATTTTGTGTCTTATTCATGTTATTTGTATTCTCTCCTTCTTTTCCTCATTAAATTTCCAGGGGTTTGTCAATTTTATTAATCTTTTCAAAATTCCAACTTCTAGTCTTGTTGGTTTTTTCTTTTGCCCTTCTGTTTCATTGATAACTGTTTGAATCTTTATTACTTCCTTTCTTCTAGTGACTGTAGGCTTTTCTTGCGGTTCTTTTTCTAATTGTTGGAGATGTTGGGTTAAAGTGTTGATTTTGGCTCTTTCTTCCTTTTTGCTATGTGCATTTATTGTTATAAATTGGCCTCTGATCACTACTTTGGCTGTGTCCCAAAGATTTTGGTATGTTGTGTTTTCATTCTCGTTTAATGCAAGAAATTTTTGAATTTCAATTTTTATTTCTTCTCTTACCCAGTCTTTCTCAAGGGGGGTTTTATTCACTTTCCATGTATTTACTCTTTTTCTGTTGATCTTCCTATTGTTGATTTCTAATTTGATAGCATTGTGGTCTGAGAAGATGCTTTGCAGTATTTCAATATTTTTAAAATTTATTAAGGCTTCCTTTATGGCCTAACAGATGGCCTATCCTGGACAGTGTTCCATGTGCACTGGAAAAGAATGTATATTATGCTGTTGTTGGGTGAAGTGCTCTGTACATGTCTGTAAGGTTAAGTTGGTGGGTTGTATTGTTTAGCTCTTCTGCATCTTTGTTGAGTTTCTTTCCAGTTGTCTATCTTTCATTGAAATTGGTGTTTTGACATCTCCTACTATGACTGTAGGAACTCTGGTGGCATAATAGCTAAGGCATTTGATTGCTAACCAGAAGGCTTGTGGTTCAAACCCAGCAGCCAGTCCTCAGAAGGACAATCTACTTCCGTATTGATACCCCCTCGGAAACCCAAGGAAGCCTTCCTCCTTATGAGTCACAACCAATTCAATGGTAGTGAGTTTTTTACTCTGAGTATGGAGTCATCTCTTTGCCTTTCAAATTCTGTTAAAGTCTGATTTGTGTATTTTGTGGCTCTTTCATTGGGTCCATAGGTATTTATTATGGTTACATCTTCTTGTTCAATTGATACTTTGATCATTATATAATGTTCTTCTTTGTCTCTCATGGTGGTTTTTGTCTTAAAATCAATTCGATCAGAGATTAGTATTGCCACTCCTGCTCTTTTTTGGTTGTCATTTGCTTGATAGATCTTTTTCCAACCTTTGATTTTTAGTCCATTTTTGTCTTTGTCTCTCAGGTGTGTTTCTTATAGACAGCATATTGGTGGGTTATGCTTTCCTATTCAGTCTGCCACAGACAGAGGAACAGTCAGCCACAGGGACCCAGGTGGGGGGGATATGAGAGGTCTCCAACAGCAGGACAAACTTGTCTGTCGGTTTGTCCTACTGTGGTGACATGTAGATGTGAGTTTTGAGGCTGAGCCTCTGGTGTTTAAA
>NW_006921628.1:1946410-1952888 GCF_000298275.1 Orycteropus afer afer
TTGATGCTTTTGAGTTGTGGTGCTGGCGAAGAATGCTGAAAGTACCATGGACTGTCAAAGGAACTAACAGATCTGTCCTGGAGGAAGTGAAGCCGAGATGTTCCTTGGAAGTGAGGATGGCTAGACTTTGTCTCACCTACTTTGGTCACATTGTCAGAGGGTACCATTCCCTGGAGAAGGATGTCATCCTTGGGAAGGTGGAGGGTCAATGAAAGAGGGGAGGGCCTTCAATGAGGTGGATTGACATGGTAGCTGTGACAATGGGCTCACGTATAGCAAGGATCATGGAGCTGGTGCTGGATCAGGTGGTGTTTTGTTCTGTTGTGCATGGGGTTGCTATGAGTCGGAAGCAACTTGACGGCACCTAACAACAACAACAACAACATATGCAGACATCCATGTGCATGTGCTACTCTGGCACAAGTTTGGCAACACTGGGGCACTTACCACCTGTCTCTGGGTGGATTTGGTAGTAGATAGGAGTGTGAGCATGAGTCTCTGATTGCTAGTCATGTAAAGCAGCTGAGGAAAGGCTAGGAAGATGTTGTCTGCCATCTGTTGTTGATGCAGTTGTGCTAGAGCGCTCCCCCAGTCCGTGAGAGGGCAAGAATGGAGGATATTGCTTGGAATTTTTGTTTGCACAGCCCTGATGATGATAGGAAAAAAAAAAGAGGAAGTGGAAGAAAAAAAAAAAGAAAAGTAGAAAAAGAAAAATGGGAAGTAGAGGGAAGAAATAAGAAGAAAATTAGAACATGGAAAAAAAAAAAGCAGCACAAAACTGGTGCAAGTGCTAGCTGTGAAACATGGCTGTGGCAGGAGTGTGTGTGGAGGCAAACACTGTTGACTGTGGAGGTGGTGCACTCTGTGGGAGTGTGCATTGCTGAACATGAAAGCCTCAGATATCTGGGGTGGTGGGTATACATCACTCAATCTGTTCAAGCATGGCTCAGGCCTTCTGGGGAGTGGAATGATGGATGGGGGGTAGAGGAATGAACCAGGTAGAACACCAGGTAGATTTGCGGTCCCTGAGCCTGCATCCCACACTTAAAAGTTTTTCTGCTTCTCAGATCTCCTCATTATGCTTCTTCATCATGTTATATAGCCTTGGCCTAATGCCAAGTGTTTCTTTCAGTTTTGGGGTAACAGTAAATATATGTATTGGTTCCTGAGATGGGGATATTATAATAAAAAAAAATCATGTAAGAAGGGACCACCAACAAGTAAGTTATAAAATATAAAATGTTCACCAAACATTTAAGCTTGAATATGAAACTTTTCAGTAATTTAGTGATTGTGGCTGATCAATTTGAGATTTCTAGAGACACTTCAGTTTCCTCTCCATTTGGGTTCTTTCAGTAGAAAATGTGGGCTTGTACTTCGACATATCAGTGTATTAACAAACAAACAAATATAGTGGTTGAGTCCAAGTCATAGCAACCCCATATGTTTCAGAGTAGAAACAGTAGCTCAGAAAGTTGAAATCTTATCTAGGTGAAAAAGCAACCTAGAGCAGAAAATTCAAAACTCCTAAGTCACAGGTCAATGTACTTTCTCCTCTCTGATGACCGTAGGAGACCCTGGGCCAGTTTTCAGTTCTGTATGTGGCTTTTCCTCTGTTGGGGAGAATGAGCTGTGTCTGGAGATACTTCCTTCCCAATGGCCTTCCTGAGTCAGAGTTCCCTGGAGATAGACAATCACCATGCTGATATTTCCTGGAGGGGAATGTGGAGATCAAACATGAAGGAGTGGCCTCTGGCTAGCTTGCTTTTGGGTAATGGAACAAGAAGAGCCTTTGAAAGAAGCTGCACATGTATTTTTCCTTCTAAAGCTTTGGGACAATCACCAGCTTCCTCTAAACTTTCACTCCCCTTGGATTTTTCATTTACATAGCCAAAGTGGAGTTGTGTTTTCAATGTGTTACTAGTATGCCTGCAGGATTTCTTGGAAACCTCGAGCAGGTAAAGAGAGTGTGATCTCTTTACCACTTTCTGGAAAGCCTGTGCCTAATATTCCAAAATGGCATTGGAATCTTGGGTGGCTTCTCAGTGACCTGGCTTCCGTGGCTTCTCTGGGAGACATCAAAGACTTCAAAACAGCCTGAGCATGTAAAACGATTGGTAACCATGCTCTGTTCTTCTACAGCTATTTGCTATTGCAAGCCCAGCCTTTATATCTTTTTCTAGAAATTGTACATGGCATTCATTCTCCAGAGTGGTTGAAAACATGATAGTCATTTTCATTTTATTCCATCCCAACTATAGGGCACTCTATCACTAAATGAGTTTGTCTGAATTCCATTTGCCTAGGCCTTATAAATGAATAAATTTGAATTAATGTATAACTTTCTGAGGAGAGGAAAATTAGGCTTTGTGGGGTTAAGCAATGTCTGTGTTAGTTTATATAAATGGATCTTTATAGGTGCAAACTTAGTCACACCATGTCACTATATTGGCTCTATTAGTTTATATAAAATTTTCATTAAGTGATGCTAAAATGCACACAAGGTGATTTCCAAAAATGAGATTTCCCTTTTAAACAGCCAGATACTTATGTTCCTTCAGGTCACGTTGGGAGATATATGGTATTTTGCTTAAGGTAACACTTGGGAGAAACATATATTGGTAAGTATGTACGTCACAACTCTTAATTTCCAGCAAATTGCATTTGCTTTGTTTGGTAACTTACTAATAGTGTTTCTTCCCATAATAATTAGAGCAAAATTGGAATGTCATAAATGAAACCAATACTCTAGAGTCATTTCAGGGATGGGGTGTGTGTGTGGGGTGTTGTGGAAAGCATTTGGCTTTTTTATAAGTTGAAATTTTTATTATTGTATTTGTATTTCTAAATGACTATGGATGAAACTGTGGTGGGTAAAATCATGAATGTTAATACGGCTGTAGCTACCGATTACATAATACTTAGTTATTCTGTCTTTTATTATCTCTTATAGATGTTGATGATTCAACAATTGGAGCTTTTAAACTAATAGAAGGCTTTCAACCAAGTAGAATGGCTTCATTACTAGAAGGCAGGGGGATCTGAATATGAATTGAGGTGGTTTAAACCAATCTAAGAAAACATTTTTATAAAAGACCCATAATTTATATGTTTCTTTTTAGTTTTCTTTGATTCGAATAAATTAGGGCAGGGAGTTATATTATTTGTCTTTTTTTTTTTTACATACTTAGCTCAGTGCCTAACTACGTTAATCAGGAAAGGTCTGATGAGAAAGAAGAGTGGAACCTTAGAGGCTTAACACACATTTACATATCACTGTGGGTCCCAGGGCTCTCCAGGGAAGCTCCCTTCTAAAGAGTATTTCCCAATCTCCTTCCATCCTGGAATATGGAATATATGGCTTTCATAATTGCTGTAAGGGGAAAAGACAGTGGTGAGGGACTTATCTGCCACCCAAGTATTTTAGATAGGATGTGACACTTTAGACTCTTCTGTTCACAGCCTATTGGACAAACTAGTCACATACCCCATGCCAACTACAAAAGATGCTAGAGAATGTAGGGGAACACATGGTGTATTCTATGAGCACTACTGTTTTAGTCACTCTAAGACATCAGAGGTGCATAAGAAATATTAATAGATAAGAAGAGAGAAAGAGTGAATGAATCTATCTTTTAAAACAGCCTGACGTTCAGAGAATGCTATTGCTATTTTAAATTGATAGAGGAGGGATTGAAAAGTGCTACAGGAATATTAACCTTAAAGGGCTTTCTGTGTGTATTTGCATCATCAACATAGCTATAGGAGCTTATTGTTGGTTTATGTCTCATATCTCTGGTATGCTACACAGTGATTTTTTTTTAAAAAGTTCTGACATGCAGAGCCTGATAAATTCTATTTTCTGATCCTAAAGTCCTCTAAAGCAAATAGCATCTTGCAGTTTATTAGGTAGAAGTGTTTCTGGGCCTTCACAGAGGGCATGGTGGGAACAGACCTTGTTAAGGTTACACAGAAGGTTAACCTCTATTGACAAGATGAAATTGAAGTCGTTTTCTTTTGTCACAGAGTGGTTCCCCTGATCTGTATTACCAACACCGACGAATTTATCCATTTTCTCCAAAGCATTATCTCAAATGAGGTGTCAGGGCCCTAAATGGATATACCTTTTGGTATCATTTTTTTATTTTGATGCTTAATTTTTTTTTATTCCATTTGTTTCTTGTTATGTGAAGTTAAAACATAACCACAAAAATAAATAAGGAAGGTTGGGAGAGAAAAGATCACACACTCACAATCTACTACCTTATTCTGAGTAGTTGCTGCAAAGTCCTCAGGGAATATCATCAAATTGCATTTTCAAGTTTTTGTTTCTTTGACTCATAACATCTCATTCCCATGACTTATCATTATTTAAGTAATTGGTCTATTTATACAAATACGTTTGGAGCAACCACTGTGTGCAAGGCAATGTACTCTGTAGGTATTGTAATAAATGACTACTTTTCCATGATACGTGGTAAAGCTGTAAATCCAGAAAGCAGCCTGGAGTGGCGAAATGAAGGAGGCATTGGAGCCAAGCACATCAGCCTTTTTCTGTAGACTCCATCATCTCCCAGCTGGAAGGCCTCTAGGCAATCATGCTGAGCTGCAGTTTCTTTTGGGGGCACAATAGGTAGTAGCATTCAAGTAAGACTTCTAAAGAGTATTTCCCAATCTCCTTCCATCCTGGAATATGGAATATATGGCTTTCAGAATTGCTGTAAGGGGAAAAGACAGTGGTGAGGGACTTATCTGCCACCCAAGTATTTTAGATAGGATGTGACACTTTAGACTCTTCTGTTCACAGCCTACTGGACAAACTAGTCACATACCCCACACCAACTACAAAATATGCTAGAGAATGTAGGGGAACACTTGGTGTATTCTATGAGCACTACTGTTTCAGTCACTCTAAGACATCAGAGGTGCATAAGAAATATTAATAGAAAGAAGAGAGAAAGAATGAATGAATGAAGAACACAGCATGGAAGTCTATATTACCCTCCACATTGCCCTCAATATAACTTCATAGAACATTTGTATTTGTGAAATGACATACAACTGATTGAAAATGTATTATTTTTTTCCCCAGACTTTTTTTTTTTTAAACTTTTTACTGTGACTTGGTGAAAGTTTTCCCTGGATTTTGTGATTGCACCTGTTTGTCAGTTTGTCTTACTGTGGTGGCTTTCATGTTGCTGTAAGGCTGGAGGCTATGCCACCAATATTTCAAATACCAGCAGGGTCACCCATGGTGGACAGGTTTCAGTAGAGTTTTCAGACTAAAACAGACTGGGAAGAAGGATGGGGACACCATTTCTGGAAAAAAAAAAAAAAATTGTCCAATGAAAACCATATGAATAGCATTGAAACACTGATGTATTACTAGAAAATTTTATGAATAGCCTTGAAACATTGTCTGTGGCTGCAACAATGGGCTCAAGTATAGCAAGGGTTGTGGGGATGGAGTAGAACCAGGCAGTGTTTAATCTGTTGTGCATCACTATGATTCACAGCCAACTCGACATCACCTAACAACGACAACAAATTTTCTGTCCATTCCATTCTCTCTACGACCCATGCTCTCTGCACTCCTCCCAAGTATATGCTAAGGCTGTGTATTGGGAAATTCACTACGGTATATTAGGCAGACCAGTGGTAACTAGTTGAGTTACAACATTTTATTTTTTAATCAGAGAGGCAATTATGTATCTAAGATACTAGGTAGTGAGAGAAAAGATAGTATAATTTGTCATTTGGTAACCAGAAGACATAGGCGACATGCCCTTATGTCTGTGGCCTTGAACAATCATAATTTTTTTTTTCTCTAATTAACATCTTGTGAGAAACACAGATGTAGATCTTGAGAGCAATTGGACTACTGCAATATTAAGTACTGTTGTTGTGTATAGTTGAGTTGATTCCAGCTCATAATGACCCTGTAAGATAGAGTAGAACTGCTCTGTAGGCTTCTGCAGGCAGAAATCTTCACAAGAGCAGATTGCCAAGTCTTTTCTCTGATGGTGTGGCTAGTGGATTCAAACTGCTGATCTTTTGGTTAGCAGACTAGCACGTAAGCATTGTGTCACCAGGGCTCCATTTTCATTACTGCTAGTACATCCCTAATTGTAATAATAATCATCATAATAAGGCTACATATTTTGTGGCTTTTTAATTGCTTCTTAGCTCTTCTCAGTGGGAATAGCAAACTGTTATGTAGAAGAGATCCATATTTGTACCCATTCCAAAGAAAGGTGATCCCACAGAATGTGAAAATTATGACACAATATCACTAATATCGCATGCAAGTAAAGTCTTACTGAAGATAATTCAAAAATGGTTGCAGCAGTATATTGACAGAGAGCTTCCAGAAATGCAACCTTGATTCAGAAGAGGATGTGGAACCAGGGATATCATTACTGATGTCAGATGGATCTTAGCTGAAAGCAAAGAATACCAGAAAGATGTTTACTTATAT
>NW_006921628.1:1953884-1954638 GCF_000298275.1 Orycteropus afer afer
AGTGAGAATGGCCAGACTTCGTCTCACCTACTTTGGTCATGTTGTCAGAAGGAACCATTCCCTAGAGAAGGATATCATGCTTGGTAAGTAAAGTGGAGGGTCAGCAAAGAAGGGGAAGGCCCCTAATGAGATGGATAGACACAGTGGCTGCAGTGATGGGCTCAGGAATAGCAAAGATCATGAAGCTGGCACAAGACCAGCAGTGTTTTATTCTTCCATGTGTATGAGTCAGAGACAATTCAGTGGTACCTAACAACAACAACAACAACAACAACAACAACTTGTGGAAATCAGGGAGCAGGAGTGATTTATTTCTGACTTAAATTGGATTTTGTGGAGAAAACTTTTTTTAGTTTATTGTCAATTGGGAAAGTTCCTTGGAAGAAGAACAATTTAGATAGGTAATTTTAAATGATTTTAATTCTGTCAGTATGCAGCAGCAAAAATAAGGATTTACTTTTAGTCAGGAGTTTATCATGGTGCGTAAAGCATTAGGCCCTAAAACAAGGTATCCTAGTTGAGCCTTATTCTTTCAACATTTGGTATTCAGTTGTAGATTCAAATTCCTACAAGAAGTTTTTTACTTGAACCAAGGCAGTCTAGTTATGGCATCCCTGCATCAATATAAAGGAGCTCATTATAAGGTAGTTAATCTTATAAGGTGCAGTGTAGTAAGGTACTTAGTATGGCTTTTCTACCCATAAGTCATTGTAAACTCAGTGGTGGAATGAGCAACTGAAGAGCTGATTGTAAA
>NW_006921628.1:1955058-1970797 GCF_000298275.1 Orycteropus afer afer
GTGGTGGGTGCTTTGGGAGGAACGGTTGGTGAAAGGGCTGGAGGGAGGCAGCATGTTTGGCCTTGCAGTAATAGGCCTTGGGTTACTGCTGGTAATCCTGCCTTCCCCTTGTAGGGTTAGAGGAGGTCAGAACATGTGGCCTCCTTGCAGTTTTTGCAAAGGGCAGCTCGGTAGGACAAAGTAAAGCATTATAATGAAATCTGCAAAGACCTGGAGATGGGAAACCAAAGGGGAAGAACACCCTCGGCATTTCTCAAGTTGAAAGAATTAAAGAAAAAATTCAAGCCTCAAGTTGCATTATTGAAGGATTCCAATGACAAGATATTGGAATGGTGCCAGAAATATCAAAAGAAGATAGAAGGAATGAGTACACAGTCACTGTGCCAAAAAGAATTGGATGATGTTTAGCCTTTTCAGGAGGGAGCATATGATCAAGAACCAGTAGTATTGAAGAAGTCCAAGGTACACTGAAGGAATTGGCAAAAAACAAAGCTCCAGGATTGATGAGGTATTTCATCCGTTAGGATGTTTCAACAAATGAATGGATGCAGTACTAGAGCCACTCACTTGTTTATGCCAAGAAATTTTGAAGACAGCTACCTGGCCAGCTGACTGGCAGAGATCCATATTTGTGCCCATTCCAAAGAAAGGCGACCCCACAGAATGTGGAAATTATCCAACCATATCATTAGTACCACATGCAAGTAAAATTTTGCTAAAGATAATTCAAAAATAGTTGTAGCAGTACATTGATAGGAAGCTGCCAGAAATTCAACCCAGATTCAGATGAGGGTGTGGAACGAGGAATATCATTGCTGATGTCAGATGGATCTTGGTTGAAAGCAAAGAATAACAGAAAGATATTTTACCTGTGTTTTATTGACTATGCAAATGCATTCGACATTGTGGATCATTACAAAGTATGAATAATACTGCAGAGAATGTGAATTCCAGAACACTTAATTGTGCTCCTGAGGAGCGTATACATAGACCAAGAGGCTGTTGTTCAAACAGAACAAGGGGATGCTGCATGGTTTAAAATCAGGAAAGATGTATGTCAGGGTTGTATCTTTTCACCATAATTATTCAATCTGTATGCTGAGCAAATAATCTAAGAATCCAGATTACACGAAGAAGAACATAGCATCAGGATTGGAGGGAGATTCATTAACAACCTGCAATATGTAGATGATATGATCTTGCTTGCTGAAAATGAAGAAGACTTGAAACACCTACTGATGAAGATCAAAGACTACATGGATTATAGCTCAACATCAAGAAAACAAAAATCCTCACAACTGGATCCATAAGCAAAACCTTGATAAATGGAGAAAAGATTGAAGTTATCAAGGATTTTATTTCAGTTGGATATGCAATCAATATCCATGGAAGCAGCAGTCAAGAAATCAAACGATGTATTGTGCTGTTCAAATCTGCTGCAAAAGACTTCACTGAAGTGTTTAAGAGCAAAGATGTCCTGTTGAAGAGTAAGGTGTCTGACCCAAGCCATGGTATTTTCAGTAGCTTCATGTGCATGTGAGAGCTGAACAGTGGATAAGGAAGACCACATAAGAATTGATGTGTTTGAACTGTGGTGTTGGCAGAGAATATTGAAAGTACCATGACCTGCTTGAAGAATGAACAAATAGGCCTTGGAGGAAGTACAGCCAGAATATTCTTTGGAAACAAGAATGCGTCTCTCATACTTTGGTCATGTTTTCAGAAGCAGCCAGACCCTGGAGAAGGATATCATCCTGGGTAAAATAGAGGATCAATGAAAAAGAGAAGACCCTCAAAAAGATGGATTGATACAGTGGCTGCAACATGGGCTTAAGCATAGCAATGCTCATGAGGATGGAGCGGGATGAGGTGGTGTTTCATTCTGTTGTACACAGGGTTGCTGTGAGTCAGAACCAACTCAATGGTACCTAACAACAACAAATCTTATAAACTGGTTTTCTGATTTGGACCTGAAGCCCACATGTTCAGATACAGTGTATTTTTCTTGAATGAGAGCCATGTAGCAATCAATTTATTATTACTGATAATTTCATATGTAGTATACTATCTTAGTCAGCATTAAATTCTCCATAGCATAATATAGCAGACATCTTTTTTTTCTTACCTGCAAGATTATTTTATTTTTATTTTTAGATGAATTTTACTGAGATCTAATTTATGTACAGTAAAATATGCAAAACTAAAGTGACATGGGTCAATGCTTTTTTTTCTCAGTGTCCCCTTCCCTCTCCTGCCACCCTTGCTAACCAACAAAGAAAGTTTCCCTCCATATATAAATCTTTCCTTGACTTTTTACAGTAATGAACTAATACTATGTTTCTCCTTCTGTGATTGACTTATTTCCCTCAGCATGATGTCCTCCAAGTTCACCTATGTTATGCGGTGTTTTGCAGATTCTACGTTATTCTTCACTGCTGCATAGTATTCCACTGTGTGTATGTACCATAGTTTGGTTATCCATTCTTCAGTTGATAGGCACTTAGGTTGTTTCTCTCTCTTTGCTATTGTGAATAGTGCTGTGATGAACATGGGTGTACATGTATCTGTTCTGTTCCTGGCTCTCACCTCTTTAGTATATATACTTAGTAATGGGATTGCTGAGTCAACTGGTATTTCCAGCTCCTGCTTTTTAAGGAATTGCCATACTGTTTTCCACAGTGGTTGTATCATTTTACAGTCCATGAGAGTCCCAATCTCTCCACATCCTCGCCAGCATTTGTTATTTTCTGTCTTTTTGAACTTTGCCATAGTGCTGGGGTGAGATGGCATCTCATTGTTGTTTTGATTTGCATCTCTCTGATGGCTAATGATCATGAGAATCTCTTCATGTATTTGCTGGCCACCTGAATATCCTCTTTGGTGAAGTGTCCATTCATATCTTCTGCTCATTTTTCAATTGGATTGTTAATCTTTTTGTTGTTGAGGTGTTGGAGTTTTCTGTTAATTTTAGAGATACGTCCCTTGCCAGATAAGTAATTATCAACAAATACGAATTTATTGCTGTCATTTTTTTGTGTGCTTTTTTGTGGTGTTGATTTCTTTGTTCTATATCATTTTCTGTGTTGAGCTCATTTTGCTTATGAATTGTGTTGTCACTTACTTCTTTGCTATTGTTTTAGTATTTGCTAAATATTTGTGCTGGTCCTCTTTTTGATTTTTATGTGAAGGTTTATCATTTTTCTTTGAGATTACCCTGTGATTTATAGTTTTCTTCCCAAGTTTAGAACAGTCTGTATATCTTGTAGTTGTCTTGGCTTCCCTACCATCTAGAAGTTCTGTAACTACATAGTTGTTTCCCTCTTTTTGATTTGTAGTTGTGCTCATTTGTCAAACAATGTCTCTGGTTCCCTGTTTACAATCTTGTGGACTTATTTATTTTGGATACTCCCATTGCTGGGTTGGTTTCTGGGTTATATCACCATGTGTGTTAATGGTCAGTTGTTGTTTGCTGTTGTTGCTTCTCTGTCCAAAGGACTCCCTTTAGCATCTCTTGTAAGATTGTTCTGGTTTTAAGTAATTCCCTTAATTTCTGCTTATCTGGAAATGTTCTAATTTCACCATCATATTTGAGGGACAGTTTTTCTGGGTATATAATTCTTGGTTGGAAATTTTTCTCTTTCAGAGTTTTATATATACCATCCCATTGTCTTCTCACCTGCAAGGTTTCTGCTAAGAAATATATGCTTAGTCTTACTGGTTGCCCCTTGTAGGTAACTTTTTGTTTTTTCTGTGAGCAGACATCTTTGGGGGCCTCTACCCAGCTAATGATGACTCCCCCGATAGCCCATTCATGAACAACTTGAATCCATCACTTACCCTAGCCCACCCCAGTTGATTGGACCATGGGTACTCTTCTGACACACATGGTGGGCCAATTAGATTCCCTTTTCTGGGATTTGGGAATTACATTTAAAGTTTCTTAATCCTGGGCTAGTCTCTGAAGAGAAAGAGATAAAGCATGCAGCAGTTCTTTTTTGCCCTGTAAACTAGTCTCTAGAGGAGATAGGTACAAACACTCAGTGAGAAGCAGAAAGGAGAAGTCAGAGAACTTTGCCTACGATCCTGATGACTTTCTCATTTTGATTCTAGGCTTTTCCCAAGGTCAGACTGCATTAATTCCTTTAATTTTCATCAGACACTTATATATCATAGCTGCATTTTATCACTTCTAAGGAAAATGTCTCAACTTACAAAAGTAGATGTTTTCTCTCTTTTACATACAAAGAAAACAGGTTCAGGGAAGATTTTTAACTCTCTATGAAGACTTTGCAACTCAAGTCAAATTAGAATCAAACACGAAAGAGGAATTTGAGCTCTGGTCATGCTGTGGTTAAAACATTGGGCTGCTAACAAAAACACTGGCAGTTCAAACCCACCAGCCACTCTGTGGAAGAAAGATGAGGCAATCTTCTTCCATCAGCTTACAGCCTTGGAAACTCTATGAGGCAGTTCTACTTTGTCCTATAAGGTTGCTATGAGTTTGAATTGACTCGATTATTGTGGGTTTGATTTTTGGTTATCCAGGCATCCTGAGGTGTAAATCTGCCTTGAGGCATAATATTTGGCAATTATTTAATCATAATTATCTGATCAAGCTTCAAATTCCTTGCTAGCTGTTGGCTCTGTTTGTTTCTGCTTGGCTTTGTTCTCAGAAGAGCTATTTCTGTGTGGGAATGTGAAGTTCACTTGCAGTCCAAAACAGCAGCATTACAGTTTGTGACCTCTAACAGAAGATGTGGAGATGCCATTCTCCCAGAATTCATAATGTTCCCTATAAAATAACTGACTGGTCAGCTAGAGTCGCAAGCTCTTGACTGGCATGTGACCAACAGGGCCCCTTTACTGAAAACATCTCCTTTAGCAGGGGTTAGGGCTATGTTACTAAAACAAAGGAGAAGAATGCTGAGCAGACCAAAGCAACCTTATTCACCACATTTGCCTTTTTTCTATCAGAATAGAAGTGACAAATGATGCTCACATGTGTGATGCAAAAACCAAACCAAACCCACTGCCATGGAGCTGGATCTGACTCATAGTGACCCCTCCTTGGGTTTCCCAGGTGGTATTACTACAGAAGTAGATTGCCCAACCTTCCTTCTGAGGAGTGGCTGGTGGGTTAGTACCACCAGACTTCTAGTTAGCAGTCACCTCCATATATTGTTTTCTCCTCTAGCTGTTAGTCACCTCCTTTTCTTCCCACCCCAAAAAATATATCTGGATACAGATGATTTGTCATGAGCTTGTTATTCAGATAACCTAAAATCCACTCTGATTAGATAAGGTGAAGTGCTTAAATGTGATACTGCAAATGTTAGTATTTCCACCATTAGTAGTAACAAATCAAGTGTGATGCATTTCACAGTAGCTTGTGGGACAAGTCCCAGAGAGAAACCCTTGCTCTTGGGTAGATGTTAGGAGAATGTCTGACACAAGCCTGTTCATTCAAGCACTTTTGAGTGCCCTGAACAGCCAGGCACTGTTATAGGTGCTATGATTCCAACTATGAACAAGACAAAATAAGTTGTTCTCTTTGTATGAAGATCAAGATTTTAGTGGGGTGAAATGAACAGTAACTCTATTTAAAAAATAAAATAATTTCCAATATTGATGAGTGGTGCAGAGAAAATAAAGTGCAGTACTGGGCCTGTGCTGTCCAGAGTGGTACTCACTAGCCATATGTTTCTACTTTACAATTAAATGAAATTTGATTAAAATGAAATAAAATAAAAAATTCAATTCTTCAGTCACATCAGTCACATTTCATGTGGTCAATAACCATGTAGAGCTGATGGCTACTGTATCAGGCAGTATAGATATAGAACATGTCCACCATTGCAGAAACTTCTTTTGGATGGTGCCAGGTGTAGACAGTGACTGGTAAATTCACTAGAGGGTGTTTAGGAAAGGCCTGGCTGTGAAGTTGGAGTTTATACTAAGGGTTAAAGTCTCCTGTACAAAGGTCTGAGACAACAGCACTCCAGAAAGGGCAAGCAGTAGATGCAAAGACCCTGAAATGGGCATGAGATTGGCCCATTTGAGGTTCCAAAAATGACCTGTGTATCTTATTGAGTTGGAGAGACAGGAGAGCACTAGATCCAGGAGGGCTTTGTGATTGTTAGGAGGACCTTGGATTTTAGTCTACATGAATGGGAAGCTATTGCAAATGTTAAATAAGATATACTGGTAGCATAGCACTTGACTGCTAACCAGAAGGCTGGTGGTTCAAAACCACCAGCCACTCCTCGGAAGGAAGATGGGGCAATCTACTTCCGTAGTGATACTGCCTTGGAAACCCAAGGAGGGGTTGCTATGAGTCGAGTCTGACTCAACAGCATATAACCACAACAACATAGTTTTATTTATTTTTTAAAAGCAGTATTCTGGTTGCTGGAAGTGGCCAAGGGTAGAAGCAGCACATAGTAGGTTCTCAGAAACCATCTGATCAATGAAAGAACTGATTAATGATCCAGCCAGTCTGGGTGTCCATTAATCTGAGGTCTCCTTTCAAGGGCTTGCTAGACATGACAGAGCCCACAGAGGAGTTCCCAGCTGCCTTGTGAGGTCCCCTATTACGGGATTAGACTAAGAAGCCAGCCAGACTAGCCCCAGAAGGGGCAGGGCCTTCCAATCCTAATGATCCCCCTTAAAGTCTTCCCTGTCTTTCTAGATCAGAGTTTGACTTTCTGTTGGCTGCCCTGAGGCCTTCCAAGCTCCCCTACCCCCATGTCCTGAGGACTACTACAGGGCCCTACTGTAGTGAGACATCAACTGTCCTCTCTTTTCCTATTCCTTTAACCACCCTTACTGAGTACCTGTGTGCCAGATATTGTATTAGGTGATGTGCTGACAGTGAGTAGAGTAAGCCATAGTCCATGAAAACTAGAGCTCACACTGTGAGTGGAGGCTGTATCAATCAAATAGTCACTTGTTGTTATGTGCTGTCAAGTCAGACCCGACTCATAGTGACCCCTCCTTGGGTTTCTGAAGCAGTATCACTACAGAAGTAGAGTGCCCAGCCTCCCTTCCGAGGAGTGGCTGGTGGGTTTGAACAGCCAACCTTCTGGTTAGCAGTCAAGTACCTTAGGCACTATGCTACCAGAGCTCCTAAATAGTCACTTAGATAAATGTATCATAATGCCTGGGATAAGTACTACAAAGACAAAATTTCTGAGGCTTCAGAGTCACCCAATAGGGATGTTAAGAGTGGCTGTCCCAAGAAATTGATCATTGAACTGGATCCAAGGAGAAACAGATTATGTAGAAGTCAGCTGGAGAAAGTGTACTGTGTGGAGGCAGGGTCTTGGGGCAAATAGAGAGACCAAAAGTCCAGTGATGCTTAGTACAAGGAACAAAGAGGAAGGGGGCAAGGTGTGGCTGGTGAGGGCGGTAGGGGCCTGAGTGGGAGGGGCACTGGGAAGTCAGTGAAAGATAATGTGTGGGGACATGGCCTCATCTGGTGTATTTCAGGAGGCTCACTCTGCCCTAAGGAGAGGAAACTACAAGGGCCAAAATCCATGCTAGGGAACAGATAGGGGTCTCACCGCCAGTGAGTGGAATTGTTCTTGCTTTGTCCTCCCAAAAGTTTCCCTCTACCCTCTGCTGTCAGTCAGCCCCACCATTATAGTAACTATACCATTTGTTGGAACCCTGTTCAGGTAGAAAAAAAAGAAAAACAGTTTCATGCCATATTCTCTGACTCATGGCTACCCAATGTATGTCCGAGTAGAACTGTGTCCCATAGGGTTTACAGTGGCTGAATTTTTGAAAATAGATCTATAGGTCTTTCTCCCAAGAGCCTTTGGGTAGACTTGAACCTCTAACCTTTTGGTTGGCAGTTGAGCTCTTAACCATTTGTGCCACCCAGGGACTCCCTGTTAAATAGAACCATACGATATTGCTAATATACAATCATTTTGTCCTACAAAATAGGGTGGTTTTATACAATTCAACTTAATAGTGTGTGTCAGGCACTGAACTGAACCCATTTGTCTTCAAAACAACACTACTATAGTGTGGAAGGAGCTCTGATAGTGTAGTGCCCAAGGCACTTGACTGCTAACTAGAACGTTGGCGGTTCAAATCCACCAGCCACTCCTCGAAAGGAAGGTTGGGCAATATACTTCTGGAGTGATACTGCCTTGGAAACCCAAGGAGGGGGCTCTATGAGTTGAGTCCGGCTCAGTGGCACATAGCAACAACAACAACAATAATGTGGAAAGTTTGTGAACTCATTTTATGGATGAGATAACTGAGAGGTTTTGGTTTGTCCAAGGACAAGGGGAGACTAAGCAGCAAAGTTGGAATCTGAAGCCACATCTTTGTAACCAAGAAGTTCCTGTGCTTTTCAGTGCCCTGAGTAACAGTTGTCTGTAAGTCTCTGTCCCAGGCACCAAGGGGGAAGAGGGTGGTTTTTGCCTCTTGTGTGCTTAACCTATGCTTGGGAAGGCAAGAGAGGCCCATGTGAAAAGTTAAACACTCCATTCTAAGGTTCTTAAAATTAAATGCCAAGTGGTCAGTTAGACCTGAAGAAAGCTACAGTGCAAGGTTTGTGTAAGTAGCTTGTTAAGTAGGCCATTAATACTCATATTTGAGTATTCTCAGAGCCCAGAGATTCCAGATGGCTGGGAGAGGAATATTCATTATCTGTTTTTTTTAAAGGAACTATGACACTTAGGGAATTATAAACGAGTTAATGTAATATTAATACCTAGAACTATTCTGGAAAAGATCATTAAAAAATCAATTTTCACATATGAGGAGAAAATGAAATTGTAGACCTTTGGAGAGGGCCATAGATGAGTAGCAATATATGTCACTTCCCCACAGGACACCCATGCACTGGGAATTTGGTATTTGCTTGGCTCATTTGGAACTAATATTCCCACTAATTCTTATTTTTTAATCTAAGTTGTAAAAAGTTGGCTATCATCCCAGAGCAAGGAAGGGGAAAGAAATAAGGAGAAGAAGAGAGACTCAAAACATATTAAGAACCTGCTCTGGGCATTGTGCCCACTACTTCCATGTATTTTATCTCCTTCACTCCTCATAAAGACATGAAGTGAAAGATGTTACCACTCCAATTTCACAGAAGAAGAAACTAAGCATGGAGATGTTATGATGTCTTTAGGAAGCAAGTACAGTTTTTATTCTTAGACATCAGGCTTCCTATTGTCATATCATATCAGGCTGGTTTCTTGCTTCTTGAATGTAGCAAGGTAAAGCCCAGGCAGAGGGAGGTTGTGAGATGAACTAGAGAGAGCACCAGGATGGCATCAGGAACTCTACTTAGAACCCTCTTCTGGCCTGAAACTAACTTATTGGGTAAGAGAGTGAGAAGGTTCTTCTCAACTTGTGTTGAAACATGAAAATGTTTCCATAGTGGTACAGAGAAGTGTCATATCTGTTCATTCATCCCACCACTTTTGACCAAGGACCTCTAGGTGTTATGCTTGGCACTGGAGGTGAAGGTAAGAAAGACCAGTGTCTCTGTAAAGGACAAAGAGTGCAGGGATGTTTAGGCACCTGCCTGCCCTCAGGGGGCTCACCATCCAGAACAAACCCTCTAAGGATCTGTGGTGCGGTGAGTACCATGATGGAAAGGCTAAAGAAGCCATCATTTCCTGGAAGGGCATAGGAAGTGAAAGGCGGTGGGCTGACTGCAACAGAGAAAGATTTCATGGGGAGCTGATCAGATTGAGCCCATCACCATGGCTGCCCTTTATTGTGTTTTTCCCTATGCTGAGTGCTTGACACGCAGGTGTGCAGTAGTTCACAGTTACTCTAGTTTACACATGAGGAAACTGAGGCACATAAGGATCAAATAGAGAAAGATGGGTAAGATTGGGGCTGAGAGGCCTAGAATTGGGTAGAGTATTGAGTTCAGTAATAGGGCCAGGTCAGAAATGTACACGGGGCAAGGAGGAAGAGAACCAGCCCCACTGCCACCACTTGCCCACCTTGCCAGCTGCAGGCATGCTTCTAGGGGATGTTCAGGGAAGGTCTTCCTGATAGGATCCTTGATGTCCTTGATCATCAGGATATGATGAGTGTACTAGTTAGAACTTGTCAGATTCAAGTAACAGAAACCCACTCAAATTAGCTTAGGCAAAGAGACTGAGGGAGTGCCTGCCTCAGGAAACCACAGGGCAGTGGTTCAGCAGGGTCCCAGAGGGCTTGGGAACTGGAGCAAAGGCCCTAAGGTGGAAACAACCTTGTTCTACTAGCACCAGCAAGGGACACTGAGAGTAACGAGAGGCTAGACAGTGGGAGAGAGCAGGTGTGCAAGGTGGGCAGCAGCCAGACCACAGAGCCTTTCTAAGCCTGGGTGAGAATTTATTCTAGAGTGGCAGGAAACCACTAGAGGCTTTCACGAAGAGTGACAGTCTGATTCATTCTGGCTATGGATGGATGTCAGGGACGAGGAGACAGCTGGGAGCCTAGCTGAGAGACTATTGCTGCAGTTTATTGATAGGTGACAGTAACTTACTGAGTGGGCACTGGATTTGCTGACTGTGTGTTCTGTTCCCAACCTCCAGGCTGGAGTTTACATGTGGGGCTTGTCCTCAAGTTTTGTGGCAAGTAAATGAAGAGAGAATATAGGCCAGCCTCTTGGGGAGTTAATAGTCAGCTGGTTTGATGGCACACACTAATAGGAAACAATTAGAGACATTTCTGGGCAGATTTTAATTAAAGCCAAAATATGTGGAACAGATACTTCCCACCTATGAAGTGAGTCTTTGCAATAATGCAAAAATTGTAGTTCTATTATGCAACTTGCCCCATAGAAAGTAGAAGCAGAAACCACCCTTTGAAAGTGTGTCTAAGCCTGGGCTGCATTTGGATCACTTTTGGGAACTGAGAAAATACTGATGAGTGGGTCTCACTCCAGGAATTTGAATTTAATTGTTCTGAGTTTTGGCTTGGGCATCTGGATGTTTAAAAGCTTGCCAGCTAGAGTTGAGAGTTGCTTCTCAACTCTAGTTTATGAGATTAGGTGCCTCTCACCTGGAAAGAGTAAGGAGGGAACTAGGGCAGGGTCAGCAAATTACAACCTATAGACCAAATCTTTTTTTTTTTTTTTGGCCTGTTTTTGTAAATAAAGTTCTATTGGAACATAACCACACCTGTGTTTACATACCGTAAATGGCTGCTTGCACTCAAATGACAGAGTTGAATGTTGCAACAGAGATGTCTAGCCCACAAAACCTAAAATATTTACTATCTGGCTCTTTACAGAAAAAAAAAATGACCAACCTTAAATTAGGAAGTGATGGGTTCTCAAGGATGTGGGAGGTGCTGGAGGTGTCAGCCACCATCGGGAGGACAGCACAGTTTCCTCTGAGTAGAGATACTGCCTCAGAAGACTTGTTAACACACCCACACGTTATTTTTCCTGGTGGCACCCCTATCAGAACTGAAAATTACCACTTTCTTTGCTAATGGCTCTGTAGAAGAGGGACTCTGAAGGCAGGCATACCTGGGACACCCTTAGGGAAGCTGCAAAGGCATGGAAGTGTCACAGTCCTCCTGCGTTGTTCCCTTCGTCTTTGTAGTGATAGCAAACACCAACATTTTGAGCCCTTTCTAAAGTCACTTTAACCCTACCACTCTGGACCCACCTCTCTGTCAGAATTTGTGAAAGAGTTTTATCAGGATATGATATTGGCCTCCTTCAGCTTTCCCTAATCTATACTGGACACTGCATATAGGATGATCTTGATCTGGTAAGAAAATTTCCCTGGTACCGTATGGCCTAGGAGAGGTGATTGCAAAGAATATGGTCTGAGAAATGCCAGTCTTACAAGGGTCTGAGCAATGAAATGGATTCTGATGTTGATCATTCTTTCATTCAGTGAACCAGCAAGTGGTTATCAAATGTCATGGTGCTAAGTGGCTGAAGATACAAGATACACAGTTGCTATAGTTGTGGAACTTAGTTTCACAGAGGAATTGTGCATATTTATTAAACAATTATACAAGTTTTTGTAAAGTGACCCCCGTGGTAAGTGCTGAGAATGACAGGTACATGGTCAGCTGAATTTGGGGAGTGAGATATATGACTCCTCTCTCCTCCCCACTACAGATTCAAAGTGTATACATCCTACCCTCTCAGAATATGTTAAAGACTCTGAGAAGTCATGCAAGGACAAAATGTGCCCTTCCTTAAACTCAGCTCTCCTTATATTTCCCAAATTGTGTTCACCATGGCATACCTATAAATAATTATTTCTCATGGGTATTCCGTGGAACTACTTACTTTTCCACAGGTCATAGTTTAAAAACGATGCTTTGGGACACTGTGGAGAAATGCTGCCCCCAGGGTACATACGGTAACTCACTGGGATGTTTGCACAAGCTGTATGACTTTTACTTCTCCTTATTTTTAATATATTTTTCTTCTGTAGTTTGTTTTTCAAAAGTCAATATAATTTATACATAAATATATGCCTAGGAAATCCTGCTCAAAACTGTTTAGTGAAAGGAGTGCTTGACCAAAAATGTTTGGCAACCACTTATTGTTGTTATGTGCCATCGAGTCGGACCTGACTCATAGTGACCCCTCCTTGGGTTTCCGAGGCAGTATCACTACGGAAGTAAATTGCCCCATCTTTCTTCCAAGGAGTGGCTGGTGGGTTTGAACTGCCAGCCTTCTGGTTAGCAGTCAAGTGCCTTAGCCACTATGCTACCAGAGCTCCCTGGTCTAGAAAATAAAGTCTGGGTGCCTTACTTCAGTGTTCAAGACCTTCTGTGCTCTGGCTCCTTTCTGCTTTCCTCTCTAAGCTTCCCATCACCACCTTCCAGTCAAGCCAATCTGAGATCCTTCCTCTTTCTTTCCCTACTTCCCTGTTTTCATGCCTTTGCTTTTGCTATTGCCTTCTCCATCTCAGACTATACTGTTCTACCAATTTCAAAACCCAACACCTTTATGTCTTTGCTGAAACCTTGTTTGGATACCTTCTAGCCTGAGGTGGTGTTCTCTTTCTCTGAACTCCCAGGACACCCTATTACAGGGGTTTGCAAACTATGGCATGTGGACCAAATCCAGCCTGCTGCCTATTTTTATAAATAAAGTTTTATGGAAATATAGCCATATCCATTTGTTTACATATTGCTGCTTTCATGCTACAGTGACAGAGTTGAATTGTTACAACAAAGACCCTGTGTTCTGCAAAGCCTGCTATTTGACTCTTTATAGAATCTTTATCAACTCTTGCCCAATTGAATCACTTTTAGCCACTTATTCCTTGAGCCCCACATTCTGAGCCAGGGCTGTACCAGATTCTGGTGAACAGCACATCTACCACTTTGTCCCTATTATTTTATGTGCCATATTTCATGCCCTGAATTTGTTTGCATTGTGTCTTCCTACTCCCATCAGTGAGTCCCATAGTGATATAAATGATTAATGTGCTTGACTGCAAACAGGAAGATTGTAGGTTCAAGTTCACCCAGAGACACTTTGGAAGAAAGGCCTGACAATCTGCTTCTAAAAGACCACGGCCATTGATAGCTCTACAAAGCACAGTTCTAGTCTGACACATATGATGTTGACACGAGTCAAGATCAACTTGATGGCAACTGGAACCCCCATTACACTTAGTAGGTCATCATATATTCTCACAAAAGTACTTATTTACTCTGACTCCATGGATAAAAGTGATTCAGGGATACTGAGATGAATTGGGATAAACGTATCTTTTCCTCAATCATGTAGACAAAGACATTGAGTCTCATAATTTTGGTAATATATACCAAGGCCTGAGAAATGATTCTTCTTGTTTGTACTGCATCAGCTTTTAGAAAATCAATACAGAATAGGCAAATGTGCTTTGGGAGAAACAGAATACATAGTCATCTGCTGTAAATGTGCACCATTGAACAAAATCTTGTTTAAGTTTTCATCCTTACTTCATTTGCATTCTGGGCTGTGGGCATAATTCAGTTAAATGGCAGTTTCAAAGCTGCTTCCTGAGAGCCTATGGTTTCACCATTATTGCATTGTCCTTTCCTGAGCAGACTGAGACTTTTTTTCTTTTTTAATTAACATGCAGTTATATGAAACAATGAAGTTGAAGGCTTGAATTTTAAAAAAAACATTGATAATATTCTTTGAAGCACTTGGGTCTATGGAAGATTAAAACTTCATTTAACATGCTGTTGTGGGAGGAAGCCCCACTGCCATGTTTCCTAGAGGGCAGATTCCTTTCCCAGGGGAAGGAAGGCCTGGCTCCTCTCTAGCCTTTCCCTTGGAATTCATGAGCTGGTTAAGTTATTTGTCCCCAGTCTGGTGTTCCTTTGCTTGGTGTCTCAGCAGAAATACATGAATTCTTTTTTCTTCTAGGTATCATATTACAGCAATTTGTGCTTTTAAAGAATTTATTAACTTGACTTTTGTTTCTATAAACTTATTATAGTAATAATTTTAAAAGAATTGAGAGGAGGGTCCAAGATACACTATTAAAAAAAAAAAAATAATGTGGCACAGCACTGGTAGCAGGGGGAGGGGTTTAATCAGCCACCAGGATTATCAACTCCCTGGAGATATAATAGGAAGATACCCTATTCAGACCCTCTACAATAAAGACTCAAGAAAACAAGTTAAATGGATACATATGACAATTTGGGATTCTGGAGCTTCAAAAGAAAGGATAAAGAAGTAGATCAATATTATTGGGAAGAAGAGACTGAACAAAAACGTGAACAAGGAGCAATAAACTGCTATATGTCACAGTGCAGCCATTTTAAATTATTATGAGCAGGATTTTGATCAGAGAAGAAACCAGATAACTGGTTCCACTCTTCCAGGACTGGACCAACACCCACATCGAATATTGGCAACCAGCAAGGTATGACCTTCCCCCTTACCTTGCACAACTTCTTGGTAACCAGGGGTGCATCCATCTCCAGGGAGTTGATAATCCTGGTGGCTGATTAAACCCCTCCCCCTGCTACCAGTGCTGTGCCACATTATTATTTTTTTTTTCTTTATCCTTCTTCTTAGTTCTTCCTTCTCTCCTTCCTCTTTTCTTGTTTTCCTTTCCTTTATTTTTCATTTCTCTTCTCTTGACCTTTTCTTTTCCGGTCTCACAGATCAGGTGCCCCTGCCCATTTTGCCCAAGCAGTTAGCAACACCCACCCTTGCTCCTCCCTAGTCGGAGGTACATGTTCCCATGGAATGAGCGAGCACCTCATTCCCTAGAAGCCATATTTGGTAGCTAGCACTCTGCTAGTACTGTGCTGCTTTATCTTATCTTTTATTTATTTATTTGTTTGTTTCTTACTTCTTCCCTGTTTCCCCACTTATTTTTCTCTTTTTTCTTTTATTTTCTTTTTGATCCTGTGGAATAGGTGCTGGTACCACCCCCATGGTCAGCAGTGCCCACCTGTGGCCCTCCATTGAAAGTGATGCACACTACCCTAGGGGGAGCTCTGTGTTTCTGCTGCTGCTCCATGTTTGGTGGCTAATACTTGTATCATTTTTTTTCTTTTTCCCTTTTTTATTTTTTCCTTCTTTCTCAGTTCTTCATTCTTTCCCTCCTTGGTTTTTCTTTTGTTATCTTTTCTTCTTCTTTCCTCACCTTTTTTCTTTTTTTGACCCAGTTGAGCAGCTGCCCTATCCCCACAACCTCCATGTTCAGTAGTGCCACCCTTGACCTTCTATTCACTGGTATGCACTCCCACAGAGCCAGTGCCACATTTCTGCCACAGCCATGTTTTG
>NW_006921628.1:1970950-1976496 GCF_000298275.1 Orycteropus afer afer
TTTTTTTTTTTTTTTTTTTTTTCCTATCTTCCCCAGCAGTTGGGAGCCAGAAACCTGACCCAGTCATAAGAACCACACCCGCTGTCCCACCTACTGGGCAAGTGCTGCCACTTGCTCCCCCAAACAAAAAATTAATATAATAACAGTACAATGTTTTGGAGACAGCAGACAACTTCAGATGACACACACACACACACACACACACACACACACACACACAAATAGGACAAGACAATCAAGTGATCAGAATACAGTACCAGAAAATCTTCTGGAGGAGGAAATGCTATTGTAACTACCTGATAAGGAATTCAAAAAAATTACATTTAGCTACCTTCAATGGACTGAGAGAAAGTTTGAGGAAACCACAGACAAAGTCAGGGAAAAAGACAAAACCCTAGAGAATATAAAAAACAATAAAATAACAAATTGACAAAATAAATGGAAAATTAGAAACCATACGAAAACACTAAATAGAAATCCAGAAGATTAATACTAACTTTTCAGCAAAAGATAAAACATTGAAGAGACAAAGGAGTAGAATTGAATCAATGGAAGACAGAATTAGCAAGACTGAAAAGACAAATCTCTTATTACTAATCTGTTAGTGGTACAATAAGAAAAAGAAAATGAAGAAAGCCTAAGAATTACATGAGACACTGTCAAGAGGAATAACTAATGTGTGATTGGAATTCCAGAACAGAAAGAGACCAAAAAAATAAATTAAAAAGTGCCAAGAAAATTGTTGAATATTTGTTGGAATAAAACTTCCCTAATATCATCATGAAAAATGAGAAGATATGCATTAAAGAAGCTCAATGAACCACAAATATAATGGGCCCCAAAAAGAAAATCCTGAAGTCATATCATCATCAAATTTTCTAAAACCAAGGACAAATAAATCTGAAAGCAGCTTGGAAAAAGTAAAAGGTTAGCTACAATGGAGAACCAATGAAACTAAGCTATGATTTCTCAGCAGAATCTGGGCAGGCAAGAAGTCAATGGGATAACATATGTAAAATTCTGAAGAAAAAAAAATGCTAGTCAAGAATTATATATCCAGAGAAATTGTCCCTCAAATATGATGGTGAAATTAGGACATACCCAGACAAACAGAAATTAATTAACCTTCTCATCAAAACTGAAACAAGAAAATCATGAAGTCTCAAAAACGACATTAAACCCAGTGCCGTTGAGTCAACTCTGACTTATGGAGACCTTACAGGACAGAGTGAAATTGTCCCATAGAATTTTTATGGTTATACATCTTTATAGAAGCAGACTGCCTCATCTCTTTCCTGCAGAATGGCTGTTGTTGTTGTTGTTATTTGCCATCGAGTCAGCCCCGACTCATAGCGACCCTTCCTTGGGTTTCTGAGGCAGTATCACTATGGAAGTAGGAATGCCCAACATTCCTTCCGAGGAGTGGCTGGTGGTTTGAACCGCCAGCCTTCTGGTTAGCAGTCAAGTGCCTTAGGCACTATGCTACCAGAGCTCCCAAATCACTGAACTTTTGGTTAACAGGCAAATGCTTTAAGTGATAAAATCTCAGTAAACACTATAACAACAGTAGTGAAGGAAATATAAGAAAATCCATTCAAAATTAACTCATCACAGAAAAATATACGGAACCATTGAAGCATCGACACTTCCATCACCTTGGGACCAGAAGAACTAGATGGTACCCAGCCACCATTGCTGACTGCTCTAGAAAGGGATCACAATAGGAGGCCCTGGAGAGAGTGTGAGAAAAATGTGGAACAAAATTCAAAATGATAAAAGATCAGGCTTATTGGTCTGATGAAGAATGGTAGAATCCCTGAGAGAATGGCTGTTACTCACTCTTTAAGATGGGAATTTAATTCAACCCCCTTGGCTCAACTTTCAACAATCAATAGACAATCCTATAAGGTAAACGGTAATACCAGGAGGATATGCACTCATTAGAAAAATCAACTATATGAGACCAACAGGTCAGCTTTGCCTAAGGATAGAGCTGGAAAGTCTAAAGGGGGTGGAAAGGAAGCACAAATGGAAGGAGTGAGCAGAGGAAGAAGTAGGAAGAATGCTGTTGCATTGTGGAGATTGCAGTGAATGGCGCAAAACAGATGTGCATGAATTGTTCTATGGAAAAACAATTTGCTCTGTAAACTTTTATCTAAATCACATTTTTTAAAAAAAGGACACATATTGTAATTTAAAAAGTTAAGAAAGGTTTATGCACAGCGGGAGGCATGGGGGGAAGAGCCAGTGAATTTAACTGAGAGAATTACTCCGCTTACCTATACAGTTTAATTCAGATATTTAGAGACTTAATAGTCTTGGTCTATTCTTTTTATTATTATTATTATTTATTGTGATTTGGGTGAAAGTTTACAGAGCAAATTCACTTTCCACAGTAGTTCACATATACTTTGTCTCATGACACTGACTACAATTTACCCCAATACAACAGCTCCCCTCCCACTTCCTCCTCTTCCCTGTATCCATCCCTCCATGCACTTCTGCTCCCTGAGCTGTCTCCCTGTGCATAAACAGCCCTTCTTTCTTCCATGATTGTTATCTCCAAGGAGTGAATCTACCTTAGGTAAATGTTCAACTCATATGTCTGTCTTTTGTCTTTTGTTTGGCTGGAAGCCACAGGTATGGGTTCAGTTCCAGATGTGAAGGGCAGCTAGGAGTCATAGTCTCAGTGGTTCCACCAGGCTCTATCAGAGAAGCAAACATGGTCCCCCCCACATTTTTTTTTCCCAAATTATTTTGAGTTTTGTTCCACATTGTTCTCCCTCTCTATACAGGATCTCCTACATAGATCCCCCTCTGAGTGGTTGACAGTGGTAGCCAAGCACCATCTGGTTCTTCTGGTCTCATAGTCATAGAGGCCGTGGATTGCATGGTGTACCAGTCGCTACTAATTGTTTCCATGAATCCTTGCTTTTTTTCATTCTTCTTTGCTCTGTATGAGGAAAGACTCATCATTTCATCTAGATGGTTGCTTGCAAGCTTTTAAGATCCCACTTGCTACTCGCCAATGTAGGAGGTGGAACAATGTTTTGTGTAGTATGTTATGAGACTGAATAGTCTTGGTCTATTCTTAATATATCTTTAATATATGGCATTATGTCTCAAGGTTATTATGTGTTATATGTGAAGCTTTTTGAAAATGAGATTAATCATTATGTTTAGAGATACTTTCATCTAACGTTACTTTTGTTTTTAGGTCTTTATTTGGCTTTGCATTACTTTCTGTTTTTCACTTTTAATAGGTATTATTATTATTAGTTAATTGTGGCCATACTAGTTTGTCATCTGCAGAAAAGCTTTGTTTTGATAACTTGCTTAAATGCTTGAATAAATATTCCAGCAACAACAAATAAAACCATCAATATCACACACACACACACACACACACAAAACCCAGCAAAGAGCAGTAATTCATAACAACTGAAGTCCAGAGTGATAAGAAAACTTGATCCATCAATATGCTGTCTATAAGAGAGAGACATAAAGACAAAAATAAGCTAAGAATTAAAGGGTGGAAAAACAGATATCAAGCAAATAGCAAACAAAAAAGGAACAAGAGTCAGAATATTAATTTCTCATAAAATAGACTTTAAGGCAAAAACAAGCAAAAGAGAGAAGGAAGGACGTTATGAAATGATTAGAGTGTCAATCCAACAAGAAGCCATAACCATAACAAATACCTATGCATCCAGTGAAAGAACCTGAAAATACATAAATCATGCTTTAACAGAATAGAAGAGAGAATAGACAACTGCACAATAATAGTAAGAGAATTAAATACCACTTTTGATGAAGATAGAACAATTAGAAAGTCCACAAAAATACAGAGGATCTAAAAAACACAACTAGCCAACTAGACCTTATAGATGTATTCAGCATGCTCTACCCAACAAAAGCATAATATACATTCTTTTGCAGTACATGGAACGTTCTATAGAATAGACCATAAAAAATTTTTTTAAAAAAATTTTTAAAAACATCAAAATACTACAAAGCATCTTCTCAGAACACAGTGCTATAAAATTAGAAAAATCAAGGAAAAAAATTTAAAAAATGAGCTTAATAACACCTTGGTTTAAGACAACTGGGTAGTAGAACTAAAAAAATAAAATAAATGTGTTGAATCAAACGAGAATGAAAATGCAACATATTGAAATCTTTGGGACACAGAAAAAACAGTGCTCAGAGGACAATTTATAGCAAAAATGCGCATTTGAAAAAAGAAGAAAGGACCAAAATTGACATCTTAACCCAACATCTCTGACAATTAGAAAAAGAACAAAAAAATGCACAGTCACAAGAAGATAGGAAACAGTAAAGATTTGAGCAGAGGTAAATGAAACAGAAAACAAAAACAGAAATAATTCATAAGTTGAGAAGTTGTTAATGAAATTGACAAACCACTGGCAAATTGAACATAGGAAAAGAAGGACAAGATGCGTTAACACAAATAAGAAATGAAGTAGGCAATGTCACAACAGAACCTACTGAAATAAAAAGGATAGTAACAGAATGCTACAAAAACTGTACTCCGGCAAACTTAAATAAAGTACTGGCCCAAATGGCTTCACTGACAAATTCTACCAAGCATTTCAGGGGGAAAAAAAAAAAAGTGACACCAATTCTACTCAAACTATTCCACAACATAGAAGCAGTTGGAAAATCCTGAAGTTATTCTGTGAGGGAAACATATCCCTGATAGCAAAATCAGGCAAACACATCATTAAAAAAAGAAAATTATCCACCAATATCCCTCAAGAACCTTGACACAAAAATATTGAAAATATTAGCCAGTAGAATCCAATAACATATAAAAAAAATAATGTATCGTGACCAAGTGAGATTCATACCAGGTATACAATGATGGTGCAAAATCAGAAAAAAATCCATATAATGTATCACATAAATAAAATAAAGGACATGATCATATCAATTGATGCAGAAAATATATTTGACAAAATCTAACTCCTAGCTCTTCTTTTCTTCTTCCTCTTCTTCTCTTCTTCCTCTTCTCCTTTCTCTTCTCTTCTTCAGTCCTGCCTCGGTGCAGGTGCCCTTTCGCCTCTTTACATAAAATCTCTTGTCTGGTACCCTGGTGTGTGGTGTGGTCATTGAGTTCCACCAGAGCTCTAACATTGGTTTCAGAAGCGGGATTGCTGGTGCCCCCTGATTCCTCATCAGAGGGTCCAGAACCCCCCATACCCCTGGTACTCCAATCTGTCCCCCAGCACCCACAACCATCTTCCCTGGTGCCTTCCCAGCAAACAGCACCGGCAAATCATCACCTTCGCTCTGGCTTTGGTCTGCCAGATATCTACCCAAATTTTACGACAGACAGCAAACCAAATGATCCTTCAAGCCAAAGACCTGGAAGAGATTCCCTTGCGCTTGTGGAGACCACCCAACTAATAAGATACCTTGGCCACCTAGGCTCCACTGTTTCCCTGTTCTCACTTCCCTCCCCTAATCACTGCAACCCAGCCTGTCCTACAGGTCCCAGAACACCAGATGCCAAACATGTCCCA
>NW_006921628.1:1977046-1991250 GCF_000298275.1 Orycteropus afer afer
TCTTCTTCCTCCTCTTCTTCCTCTTCTCTTCTTCCTCTTCTCCTTTTCTTCTTCTTCTTCTTCTTCTTCTTCTTCTTCCTCCTCCTCCTCCTCCTATTAAACCTCGCTGCAGGCCCTCTTACACCACGTTAATTAAAATCCCATGTAAGGAAAAAAAAAAAAAAAAAAAAATCTAACACCTATTCTTGAAAAACAACACACAGTAAAATAGGAGTAGAAGGGAAATTCTTCAACATAATTCAAGGCATATACACAAATTCAATGGCCAACATTAGTCTCAATGGAGAGAGACTGAAAATACTGCCCTTGCAAATGGGAATTAGATGAGGATGACCTTTATCAATGGTGCTATTCAGTTTTCTATTGGAAGTCCTAGCCAGAGCAGTAAAGCAAGAAAGGGAAATAAAAGGCATCCAGATTGGCAAAAAAGAAGTAAACAGTGATATGATCCTATATTAAAAAAAATCCTAGAGAATCAACAAGAATGAATGGAACTAATAAAAGGCTTTAGCAAAGTGGGAGTGTACAAGTTCAACATACAAAAATCAGTCAGATTCCTGTACACTAACAGAAAACTCTGAAAAGGAAATCAGGAAAACTATACTATATGCAACAGTCACCCAGAATATCAAGTACTGAGGAATAAATCTAACCAGAGAAACAGAAGACCTATACAAAAATAAAATAAAATAAAACACTACTACAAGAAACCAAGAGACCTACATAAATGGAAAAATATTACCATGGACATGGATAAGCAGACTTTACATTGTGAAAATGTCAATAAAACCTAAAGATATCTAAAAATGCAATGCAATCTTGATCCAGATTCCATCATCATTCTTTAAAGAGATAGAATAATTAATCACCAATTTCCTGTGGGAAGGAAAGAGACCCTGGATAAGAAAAGCAATACTAAAGAAAGCATTCTACAGAGTAGGAAGCCTAACACTCCTCAATCTTAAAATCTACTATATAGCCACAGTTGTCAAAACAGGCTGATATTGGTACAGTGACAGACATAAACACCAATGCAGTTGAATTGAGAACCAAGAAGTAAATCCATCTGCTTACTGTCAGCTGACCTTCAACAAAGAGTCAAATTCCATTAAATGGGGATAGTTTAATTAACAATGGACCTGGCAAAACTGGATATCCATTTGCAGCAAAAATGAAATACGATCCGTATTACTAACCCTATATGAAAACTGGAAGCTCTGGTAGCATGGTGCCTAAGGCACTTGATTGCTCACCAGAAGGCTGGTGGTTCAAACCCACCAGCAACTCCTCGGAAGGAAGGTTGGGCACTGTATTTCCATTGTGACACCACCTCAGAAACCCAAGGAGGGGTTGCTATGAGTCGGGTCCGACTCAACGGCACATAACCATAACAACAACAACAACAACAATATGAAAACTAACTTAAGGTGGATCAAAGATTTAAAGTCTCCCACTATGACTGTGGAGGCATCTATTTGCCTTTTCAACTCTGATTTATGTATTTTGGGGATCTTTCATTGGGTCCATAGATATGTATGATGGTTATATTTTCTTGTTCAATTGACCCTTTAATCATTATATAATGTCCTTCCTTGTTTCTTATGGTGGTTTTTGTCTTAAAGACAATTTTATGAGAAATCAATATTGCCACTCCTGCTCTTTTTGGTTGCCATTTGCTTGATAGATCTTTTCCCAACCTTTGATTTTTAATCTATTTTGTCTGTTCTTTAAGGTGTGTCTTCTGTAGACAGCATATTGATGGGTTTTGTTTTCTTATCCAGTCTGCAACCCTCCGTTTCTTGTTGAGTGGTGCATTTAATCCATTGACATTCAGTGTAATTATGGACAAGTATGAATTGGTTGCTATCATTTTGTTATGAGTTTTTTCATGATGTTCCTGGTTTCTTTGTTCCATATAATTTTCTGTGCTGAGGTAATTATGTTTATGAATAATGTTATCTTTTCCTTTGTTGCTGTTGTTTCAGTATTTGCTGAATATTTGTGCTTGTCCTTTTTTTTTTATTGTGATGTGAAGGTTTATTATTTTTCTTTGAGGTTATCTATGATTCATAATTTTCTCCCTGAGATTAGAACAGTCCATTCTATCTGGCAACTCTCTTGACTTCCTCACCATTTAGAAGTTCTGTAACTACACTGTTTTTCACTCTTTTTGGTTTGTAGTTATCCTCATTTGCCAATTGATGTCTCTGGTTCCCTGTTTACAATCTTGTAAGCTTAATTTACTTTGGATACATCCATAGGTGTGTTGGTTTCTAGGTGAAGTCATCTTGTGTATTAATGGTTGGTTATTGTTTGCTATTATTGGTTCTTTGTTCAAAGGACTCCCTTTAGTGTCTCTTGTAAGCTTGGTCTAGTTTTAACAAATTCCCTTAGTTTTTGCTTACCTGGAAATGTCCTAATTTCACCATCATATTTGAGGGACAGTTTTGCCCAATATATATTTCTTGGATGGAAATTTTTATCTTTTAGGGTTTTATATATACCATCTCATTGCCTTCTCTCTTGCATGGTTTCTGCTGAGAAATCAGAGCTTATTCTTATTGGTTGTCCTTTGTAAGTAACTTTTTGTTTTTCCTTTACTGCTTTCAGGATTCTTTCTTTGTTTTTTGTTTTGATTAGTTTGATGATTATACGTCTTGGTGCTTTTTCTTTTAGAGTCTACCCTGTTTGGGGTTTGTTGGACTTCCTGAGTGGATATATTCTCATCTTTCATCATATCAGGGAAGTTCTCTTCCAACAAATCTTGGACAATTTTCTCAGTGGTTTTATTTTTCTCTTCCTATTCTGGAATTTTGATTACATGTGGTTATTCCTTTTGCTATCCCACATGAACCTTAGGCTTTCTTCTTCTTCTTCTTCTTTTTTTCTGATTGATCACTTTCTAGAGAAGTATTCAGGTATTTGTCTTCAATCTCATTGATTGTGTCTTCCATTGCATCAATTCTACTCCTTTGCCATTTCAATGTGTTATCTATTTCTGAAAATTTAGTATTACTCTTCTGGATTTCTATCTGTAGATTTTGTATCATTTCTAATTTTTCATTTATTTTGTCATTTTGTTGTTGTATTTTCTCTTAAATTGTTCGAGGCTTTTGTCTGTCTTTTCTTTAATTTTGTCAGTGTTTTCCTTGCTCTGTCTCTCAATCCTTTGAAGATGCCTAAATATAATTCTTTTGAATTGCTTATCAGGGAGTTCCAATGCTGCTTCATCCTCAGGGATGTGTTCTGGGTCTGTATCCTGCTCCCTTTTTTCTACCACTTTATCTTGCTTCTTTGTGTGGACTCTCATGGTCTGTTGTCTTCGAGATATTGTGACATTGTTGTATTTAGATCTCTGCTAACTGTTCATGAAGAGCAGTAAGGGTTAGTCAGGCTCTTCTTGGTGGTTGCTTATTGTTGGCCAGTTGGTAGAGAAGAAGTGGTGCTGCAGGAGGTGCAGGTGTGGTTATGTCGTATGGGCATGGTTGCTGTCTCTCACTCAGACACAAAGAGCGATTGTAAAACCATCAAAAAAGTAAAGGCAAGCAGAGAAAAAACACTCTGCATAAACACACAGTAACAGTCACCAAAGAAGGAAAAAAAGAAGAAAAGAAAAAAAAACTTGGAATATCTGGGAGAGGGCAATAAGAGAAAAAATGGAAAGTAGGAGAATAATGAAGAAAAAACTGAGAAAAATGCAAAAAGAAAGACAAGGAACAAGGATAACCATGAGAAACAAAAAAATTGGAACCAGGAACAGGGAAGAGAGAAAAAGCTGAAAACTAGAACTTGGGAAGGGAAAAATAAAGAATAATAATAAAAAGGACAATAATAATAATAATAATTTTAAAACAGACAAACTTAAAAAAAGGGAAAAGAAAAAATGGGAAGAGTGGGGCAGAGCACCCAGGCTCTGACTGAGCACACAGACTGGGATGGAAATGGAATTTCTGCCAGCCCAGAAGGTGGGTGGGAGTGAGGGATGGCCACACCTCCATTCACCAAGAGGGTGTGGGGTATAAGAATAACAAGGGTAATATTGCACCTTTCTAGTTGTTGGCATCTGGAATGTCCTTGTGGTTCCCAGCAAGTAGAGCCTATTCTTAAGTCTCTGGAATCTGAAAAAATGCTGTTTCTTTAAATATCCAGAATGGTTGAACTACTTGTAAATATTCAAAATTTCTGTGCCCTCTAGACAGACAAAAGTCTACAGCTCAGCCTGCCTTCCCCTTTTATTCACCAGCTATCAGTGCAGTCTTCTGTGTGATCCCCAGCTAGCAGGGCTTATTTTTAGGTTAATTCTTAGATTCTAACACCACTCGGCAATATCCAACCTGTCTGTGCCATGAGGATTGCTGCCAGACCGCAGCTCTCTGTGTCTCCTTTTTTGGTGTATTCATGTAAATTCTCTTACTAGTTTGAATTTAGTCCACTTCCATATCCTTCCCTTCAAAGCTCAGGGCTTCAGGATTATCTTCTGTATCTGTGTTAATTGTTTCCCATTTTCTTTGCTGAAGAGGGTCTGTGCAGTCTTTCTTCCTGTTCTGCCATCTTACCAGAACTCCTCAAGGTGGATCAAAGATTTAAATGTAAATCCTGAAACCATAAAGATCATTAAAGAAGAAGTACGGGCAAACTTATGGACTCTCAAGTGTGGCATAAATATGCTATCAAACAGAATTAAAATTGTACAAATAGCAGAAGATGAACTAAATAACTGGGACCTTCTAAAAATTAAACATTTGTGCATGTAAAAGGACTTCACCAGTAGAGTAAAAAGAGAACCTATAGACTGGGAAAAAATTCTTGGCAATGACATATTGGACAAGTGACTAATCATTAAAATTTATAGAAACCTTCAGTATTCCAACAACAAAAAGACAAACAATCCAACTAAAAAATCGGCAGAGAATATAAACAGACGCTTCATCAAAGAAGATATTCAGGTGGCCCATAAAGACATGAAAATATGCTCATGATCAGTAACCATTGTTGTTGTTGTTGTAATGTGCCATCGAGTCAGCTCCGACTCATAGCGACCCCTCCTTGGGTTTCTGAGGTAGTATCACTACGGAAGTAGATTGCCCAATCTTCCTTCCAAGGAGTGGCTGGTGGGTTTGAACTGCCAGCCTTCTGGTTAGCAGTCAAGTGCCTTGGGCACTATGCTACCAGAGCTCCCCATTAGCCATTAGAGAGATGTAAATTGAAACAACAATGAGAATATCATGTCACACCAGCATTAATAGTGAAATTCAAACACCACAAAAGAATAAATATTGGCAAGGGTGTATAGAGACTGGAACATTCATACACTGTTGGAAGGATTGTAAAATGGTACAACCAATGTGGAAAATGGTATGGCATTTTCCTAAAAAGTTAGAAATAGAAATAACATGTGATCTATCAATCTCACTACTAGGTATATATCCTAGAGAAATAAGAAGTGTGACACAAGTAGAATTATACACACCCATGTTCACTGCAGTATTATTCACAATAACAAAGAGATGGAAACAAACTAAGTGCCCATCAGTGCATGGACAGATAAAACAAACTGTGGTACATACACACAATGGAATGCTATGCAGTGTTAAAGAATAATGATAAATCTGTGAAACACCTTATAACATGGATAAACCTGAGTAAAATTAGTCAATCATTAAAAGGACAAATATTGTATGATGTTTATACACAGAAAGAATCATTCTTTGGAAAGAGTAGGTTGGAAAGGGAAGGTAAATTACTTACTAGAGAGTAGACACATATTAACCTGGATGAAGGGAAAGGCAATAAACAATAAGAGCAATAAGGGGGAAGTTAGTCCAAAATGACTAAGGCAGAGAAAGACTGGGAGGAGCACAGGAGTTAAAGACAACGAAGGCAAATACTATAATTGTAATGACAGTAATCTATGAGTGGATACATAGCTAGACATGCAAGTTCAGTAGGGGTGGAAAGTGAATGGGACTTCACCCATGAAAATAGGTAGGTTTGACAGGATATTTCTATATAATGTATTTATATGTGTTGGAAATATACCCATGGATATAGTAGAGCATACAGGTGACAAAGTTATGGAAATTTCTTAGCTATAACTAAACACCTTGGTGGGAATGAGTTACAGGGCCTGGGGTCTCAGGACCATGATTTGGGGGGCAGTAAGGTCTATTGGCATAATATAGTCCACATAGACTATGTTCTACATCCTGCTTTTGTGAGTAGTGACTGGTGTCTCAAAAGCTTGTGAATGGCCGTCTGCATTCCCACTATCGGTCTCTGCCTATGCAAAGCGAACAAGAGTGAGGGAATCAGATGCAAGGAAACAATCTAAAGGAATAATGGAGCATGTGAACCCCAGCCTCCATGACCCTGAGACCAGAAGAACCAGATCATGCCTGGCTACCACTGTGTACTGCTCTGAAAGGCATCACAAGAGGAGGTCCCAGATAGAGTGAAAGAAAAATGTAGAAAAAAACTCAAAATCATAAAAAAAGACTAGGCATGATGATTTTATAGCCACTGGTAGAACTCCTGAGATTATGTCTCTTAGACACCTTCAAACTTGGAACTGAACTCACTCCTGTGGCTCAATTTTCAGCCAAACAATAGACAGGCCTATAAGGTGAATAATAGCACCATAACCTCACTGCCGTGGAGTCAAACCCAACTCATAGTGACCCCCCCTTGGGTTTCCAAGGCAGTATCTCTACGGAAGTAGATTGTCCAGTCTTCCTTCCAAGGAGTGGCTGGTGGATTTGAACCACCAGCCTTATGGATAGCAGTCAAATGCCTTAGGCACTAAGCCACCAGAGCTCCCAATAGCACCATGAAGGTACACAATTCTTAGAATATTCTATCAACCAAAGGATATAAAAGGGCAGCATTTTCTGAGGGATAAAGCTCAGAAGGTAGGAGGGGATGGGAAAGAAGGCTAAGGGAAATGGTAAACACAGGGAGGAGTACAAAGAGTGCTGTTACATTGTGGGGATTACAATCAGTGTCACAAAACAAAATGTGTATGAATTGTTTAGTAGGAAACCATTTGCTTTGTACATTTCCCTCCATACCACAGCAAAATAAAAAGATTTGAAAGGTGTTTTGTGACTTTCAAGTCCTTGGGTGGTATAAATGGTTAATACAGTTAGGTTCTAATCAAATGTTGGAGATTGGAGTCCACCCAGAGGCACTTCAGAAGAATGACCTAGCAGTCTACTTCCAAGAAATCAGCTATTGAAAATCCTGTGGAGCACAGTGCTGCTCTGAACCAAATGGAGTCACCCTGAGTTCGGGTTGACAGCAACTGGTACTTGTGAGTTTTATTTTTTATTGAGGCACAAATATCTATAATGTGAACTGCATAAATATTTAGTATACAATTCTGTGAGTACTGGTAAGTGAATTCACCTGAGTAACACACACCTCATCAAGATACAGCACAATTTCAGCAACTTAGAAAATTCCCTTGTGCCCCTTCCCAGTTGATCCTCACCCTCTCTCTAAGAAGTAGTCACAAGTAATTTTGCCTACTCTTGAAGTTTGTATAAATGGAATCAGTCATATGTACTCTTCTGTCCCTCTTTTTTTTTTTTTTTTCCCCCACTCAGACTGTTTTGAGGTTTGGGTTTGAACCACAAACTTTCTGGTTAGCAGTGAAGTACCTTAGGCACTGTGCCACCAGAGCTACTTTATCCTAGGCATAAAGGAGTAGAAATGGACTTGTATGGACCATTTTGAGTCAGACATTCATATGGACTACTATGTTGAGAATGACAAATTCACAAGGAATGGCATCACATACATTGCCAAAAAGAATAGTTCAAGCTCTATCCTGAGGTACAATGCTGTCAGTGATAGGACGATGTCCATGCGTCTACAAGGAAGACCAGTTAATTCTACTATTCTAATTTACATATCAACCACTAAAGCCAAAGATGGAGAAATTGAAGATTTTTACCAACTTCTGTAGCCTAAAAGTGACTAAATGAGCAGTCAAGATATATTGGTAATTTCTGGTGATTGGTGGCATAGTGCCTAAGGCATTTGACTGCTACCAGAAGGCTGGCGGTTCAAACACACCAGCCACTCCTAGAAAGGAAGACTGGGCAATGTACTTCTGTAGAGATACTGCTTAGAAACCCAAAGAGGGGTCATTATGAGTCGGAAACAACTCAATGGCCATGAGGTGTTTTTTTTTTTAAACTGGTCATTGGAATGGGAAAGTTGGAAATAAAGAAACAGTAGTTGGAAAATATGGTGTCGGTGATAGAAATAATACCAAAAACCACATGATAGAATTTTGCTAGACCAACAATTTATTCTTGCAAATGCCTCTTGAAAACAACATAAATGGTGACTCTATATGTACACCTCACCAGATGAAATATACAGAAATCAAATTAACTTCATTTGTAGAAAAAGACAATGGAGAAACTCAATATTGTCAGTCAAAACAAGGCCGGGGCTGACTGTGGAAGAGCCCATCAAACACCATCAATAGCTCAAATGAAAGTTTAAGTTGAAAATGAAAAGAATTAAAACAAGTCCATGAGAGCCAAAATAGAACCTTGAGTATATCCCATCTGAATTTAGAGACTATCTCAAGAATAAATTTGATGCATTAAACATCAATGACTAAAGAATAGACAAGTTGTGGGATGACATCAAAGACATCCTACATGAAGAAAGCAGGTCATTTAAAAGACAGGAAAGGAAGAAAAGACCAAAATGGATGTCAGAAGAGACTCTGAAACTTGCTCTTGAATGGAGAGTAGCTAAAGTGAAACGAAGAATTGATGAAGTAAAAGAGCTGAACAGAAAATTTCAAAGGGCAGCTTGAGAAGACAAAGTAAATTGTTTTTATGAAATATGCAAAGATCTGGAATTACAAAATTAAAAAGGAAGGGCATGACTGGCATTTCTCAAGCTGAAAGAATTGAGGAAAAAATTCAAGCCTTGTGTTGAAATATTGAAGGATTCTATGGGCACAATATTGAACAACACAAGAAGAGTCAAAAGATGGAAGGAATAGTCACTGTACCAAAAGAATTAGTAATATTCAATCAATGCAGGAAGTAGTGTGTGATCAAGAACTAATGCTATTGGAGGAAGAAGTCCAAGATGCACTGAAGGAATTGGCAAAAATAAATAAATAAGTAAGGCTGCAGGAATTGATGGAATATCCAGTAAGATATTTCAACAAATAGATGCAGCCAGCAGTGGAGGTGCTCACTCATTTATTCCAAGACATTTGGGAAACAGCTATCTGGCTAGTCTACTGGAAGAAATCCATATTTGTGTTCATTGCAAAGAAAGATGATCCAGCAGAATGTGGAAATTATTGAACAATGTCATTAATAAGACATGCAAGTAAAAATTTGCTGAGGGTAATTTGAAAAAGGTTGCTGAAGTATATTTACAGGGAACTCTCAGACATTCAAGCTGGATTGAGAGGAGGGCATGAAACAAGGGATATCATTGCTGATGTCAGATTGATGTTGGCTAAAAGCAAAGAATGCCAGAAAGATGTTTACCTATGTTTTACCGACTATGCAAAAGCATTTGACTGTATTGATTATAACAAATTATGAATAACATTGCAAAGATGAGAATTCCAGAACACTTAATTGTGCTCATGTAGAACGTGTATGTAGGCCAAAGGGCAATTATTTGAACAGAACAAGAGAATGCTACATCATTTAAAATCAGAAGAGGTCTGCATCAGTTTGTATTCTTTTACCATACTCATTCAATCTGTATGCTGGGCAAATAATCCAGAAAGCTGGACTATATGAAGAAGAATGTGACATGAGCATTGGAGAAAGACTCATTATCAGCCTGTGATACACACATGATGCAACCTTGCTTGCTGAAAGTGAAGAAGACTTGAAGCACTTACTGATGAAGATTAGCGATTGCCATCTTCAGTGTGAATTACATCTCAACATAAAAAAAGCACAATTCCTCACAATTGTACCATTAAGCAAACTCATGATAAATGGAGGGAAGATTGAAGTTGTCAGTGATTTCATTTTACTTGGATCCTAAATCAATGCCCATATGAGTAGTTGTCAAGAAATCCAATGTTGTATTGCAATGAGCAAATCTGAAAAAGACCTCTATTAAGTGTTAATGAGCAAAGATGTCAGTTTGAAGACTAAGGTGCACTGGATGCAAACTGTGGTCTTTTTAATCCACCTTACATGCGTGTGAGAACTGGATAATAAATAAAGAATACTGCCAAAGAATTAGTGCCTTTTAATTGTGATGTTGGTGGAGAATATTGAATATACCATGGACTGCTGAGGGGTCGCTATGAGTCGGGGCCGACTCGACGGCACATAACAACAACAACAGCTGGAAGAAGGGGAGCTCTGGTAGCATAGTGCCTAAGGCACTTGACTGCTAACCAGAAGGCTGGTGGTTCAAACCCACCAGCCACTCCTCAGAAGGAAGATGGGGCAATCTACTTCCATAGTGATACTGCCTTGGAAACCCAAGGAGTGGTCACTATGAGTCAGGTCCGAGTCAATGGCACATAACAAAAACAACAGCTGGAAGAAGGAACAAATCTGTCTTGGAGGAAGTACAGCCAGAATAATGCTCTTAGAGGCAAGAATGGCCAGACTTCATCTCTCATACTTCAGTGATGTTTTCAGAAGGGACTAATCTCTGGAGAGAGATAATATGCTTGGTATAGTAGACAATCAGCGAAAAAAGGGGAAGACCCTCAATGAGATGGATTGACATGGTGATGACGGGCTCATGCAAGGCTATGATTATGAGTATGGCACAAGCCTAAGCAGTATTTTGTTCAACTGTGCATAGAGTTACTATGAATCAGAACAGACTCGATCACACCTAACAACAACAAGGTAGGGAGTGAGGATTTTGTTTTAATGTTTATTAGTTTGTTCCAGCATTGTTGTTAGGTGCCGACGAGTCATCTTCGACTCATAGCACAGCAGAACAAAACACCATCTGGTCCTGCCCGTGCCAGCTCCATGATCCCTGCTATACTAGAGCCCATTGCCGCAGCCACTGTGTCAATCCACGTCATTCAGGGCCTTCCCCTCTTTCGTCGACCCTCCACCTTACCAAGCATGACATCCTCTAGGGAATGGTCTCTTCTGATAAAGTAGGTAAGATGAAGTCTGGCCATTATTGCTTCCAAGAAGCATTCCAGCTGCACTTCTTGCAGGACAGATTTGTTAGTTCTTTTAACAGTTCATGGTATTCTTTGCCAACACCACCGCTCAAAAACATCAGTTCTTCTTCGGACTTTCTTATTCCTTGTCCAGCTCTCACATGCATATGAGATGATTGAAAATATCATGGCTTGTGTCAGGCACACCCTATTCCTCAAGGAGACATCTTTACTCCTCAGCACTTGAAAGAGGTCTTTTGCAGCTGACTTGCCCAGTGCTATACAATGTCTGATGTCCTGACTGCTGCTTACATTGGTGTTGATTGTAGAATCAAGCAATGTGAAGTCTTTGATAACTTCAAACTTTTCTCCATTTATTGTGATGCTGCTTATTGGTCCAGTTGTGAAGATTTTTGTTTTCTTTATATTGATGTGTAATCCATACTGCAGACTGTATTCTTCAATCTTCATCAGTAAGTGCTTCAAGTCATCCTCACTTTCAAGCAAGCCAAGTTGTGTTGTCAGTGTATCACAGGTTGTTAATGATTCTTCCTCCAGTCTTGATGCCACGTTCTTCTTCATATAGTCCAGCTTCTCAGATTATTTGCTCAGCAGATAGATTGAATAAGTATGGTGAAAGGATACAACCCTGACATACTCCCTTCTTGATTTTAAACCATGTGGTGTTCCCTTGTTTTGTTCAAATGACAGCCTCCTGTTCTATGTAGAGGTTCCTCATGAGCACAATTAAGTGTTCTGGAATGCCCATTCTTCTTAATGTTATCCACAATTTGTTATGATCCACACAATCTAATGCTTTTGCATAGTCAATAAAACACAAGTAAACATCTTTCTGGTATTCTTTGCTTTGAGCCAAGATCCATCTGACATCAGCAATGATATCCCTTGTTCCATGTCCTTTTCTGAATCCAGCTTGTACTTCTGGAAGTTGTCTGTCAATATACTGCTGCAACCGTTTTTGAATTATCTTCAGTAACATTTTACTTGCGTCAAATATTAGTGATATTGTTTGATAATTTCCACATTTTGTGGTGTTCTGGTTACCTAGTACCACTCTGATAGTATACTACAAATATACTACAAATGGGATGGCCTTAACAAACAGAAGGTTATTCTCTTACAGTTTGGAGGCTTTAAGTCTGATTTCAAAGTTCCAAGCTCTAGGGGCTGAGTGAATGCCCCTCAGCCTTTGGCTTTAGCTCTGCCTCCAGCTCCCGGCCCACTGAAGCTTAGAGGCTTTTCTTCATTCTGACAGCTGCTGACTGCTGAGGCTGTCAATCCTAAGGTTGACAAGTAAAATGGCACAGTCCTGATGTAACCAAAGTACACGGTGGGCCATTAATTCAAGTCCATTGTAAGTCCCAAAGTTGGCGGAGCATGGCAGGCTGCAGAACAATGACACAGCTACATGTAGGGTCCAAGTAAGTGTGCCATAAGCTAGAGACCATTCTGAAAGCTGCTGATTATATATAGGAAGCAGACCACATACCCAAAGGCAGCTACTCAGCTGCTCACAGTAGATTCCACCATGGAGTTGGTGACCAGTCTCATCATGGAGAATACTACATCCAGCTGCCCGCCCTTCAACCAGGCCTAGCCAATTTGACACAAAAACATAACCACCACATGTGGGATCACCTTTGTTTGGAAGGGGTACAAATATGGATCTCTTCCAGTTAATTGGCCAGGTAGCCATCTTCCAAATTTCTTGGCATAACCAAGTGAGTGCCTCTAGTGGGGCATCTCTGTGTTGAAACATCTCAATGGGTACTCTGTCAATTCCCACAGCCATGTTCTTCAGCAATTCCTTCAGTGTAGCTTTGACTTCTTCTTTCAGTATCATTCGTTCTTGATCATATGCCACTTCCTGAAATGGAAGAGATCTACCATCTATTTTTGGTACAGTGACTCTATGTATTCCTTCCATCTTCTTTTGATGCTTCCTACATCATTCACTATTTTTCCTATAGAACCTTTCAATATTGCAACTCGAGGCTTAAATTTTTTCCTCAGTTCTTTCAGCTTGAGAAATGCTGAGCGTGTTCTTCTCTTTTGATTTTCTAACTCCAAGTCTTTGCACATTTCATAATAGTAACTGGCTTTGCTCGAGATGCTCTTTGAAATCTTTTGTTCAGCTCTTTTATCTTGTCATTTCTTCCTTTTGCTTTGCCTACTCTCCACTCAAGGGCAAGCTTCAGAGTCTCTTCTGTCATCCATTTTGGTCTTTTCTTTTTCTCTTATCTTTTTAATGACCTCTTGCTTTCTTCCTGAATGATGTTCTTGATGTCATCCCACATAGGTCATTGGTGTTCAGTGCGTCAAATCTATTCTTTAGATGGTCTCTAAATTCAGAAGGGATATATTCAAGATCATATCTTGGCTCTTGTGGACTTGTTTTAATTGTCTTCAACTTCAAGTTGAACTTGCATATAAGCAGTTGATGCTCTGTTCGACAATCAGCTGTTGGCCTGGTTTTGGCTGAAGATATTGAGATTCTCCATCGCTTCTTGCCACAGATGTAGTCAATCTGATTCCTGTGTATTCCATCAGGTGAAGTCCACGTGTATAGCCCCCATTTGTGCTGTTGAAAAAAAAGGTATTTGCAGTGAATAAGTTGTTGGTCTTGTAAAATTCTGTCATGCGATCTCCAGCATTATTTCTGTCACCAAGGCCAAATTTTTCAACTACCGGTGATTCTTCTTTGTTTCCAACTTTTGCATTCCAATCACCAGTGATAATTAATATGTCTTGATTGTGCATTTGGTCAATTTCAGACTGCAAAAGTTGATAAAATCTTCAATTTCCTCATCTTTTGCTTTGGTGGTTGGTGCATAAATTTGAATAATATTCATATTAACTGGTCTTCCTTATAGTTAGATATATGGATATTATCCTATCACTGACAGCATTGTACTTCAGGGCATATCTTGAAATATCCTTGGTGATGATGAATGCCACACCATTCCTCTTCAAAATGTCATTCCCAGCATAGTAGATCACATGATTGTCTGATTAAAAATGGCCCAAACCAGTCCATTTC
>NW_006921628.1:1991350-2003534 GCF_000298275.1 Orycteropus afer afer
TTTGTACATTCCATGTTCTGATTATTAATGGATGTTTGTAGCTGTTTCTTCTCAATTAGAGTCATGTCACATCAGCAAATGGAGGTCTCAAAAGCTTTACTTTATCCATATCAGTAAGGTTGGTTCTACTCTGATAATGCTGCTCTTTCCCAGTCATATTTTGAGATCCTTCCAACGTAAGTGGGTTGTCCTCCTGCACTGTATCAGACAGTGTTTCCAGGCTATTCATATAGTTGCCGAGTATTGTAACAGACACCGTTTCTCTACTATGCATAAGATTTTCCCTGGCCAATTCTTTGAGAAGTAGATGGCCTCTTCCTTCTTTCTAGTCTGTCTCAGTCTGCAAGCCACACTGAAAACTGTGTACCATGTGGAACCCTGCTGGCATTTGAAGTACCGGTGGCACAGCCTCAAGCCTCACAGCAACACGCCACCACAGGACAACAAACCAACAGACAAGTTTGTCTACTTTAGCTGTTCAAAACCTCTCCACCCTCCCCTTACCAGGATCCCTACCACTTGCTAGCTCTGGCCTAGGTGCCCTGGCATTGTTCCAGCATAATTTGTTGCAGATATTTTCCTCTTTGAATTGTCTTAACACCTTTATTGAAAATCAGTTGACTGTGTATGGGCAGCTTTATTTCTGGACTCTCTTGTATTCTGTTGATCAGTTTGTCTATTCTAAGGCCAATAGCAACTGTCTCAATTTAGAACTTTGTGTAATAAGACTGAAAATCCAGAAATGTGAGTTCTCAGACTTTTTTCTTATTTTTCAAATTGTTTTGGATATTCTAGGTTCTTTTCCTTTCCATAAAAATTTTAGCATCCGCTTGTCAATTTCTGCAAAAAGTCATTTAAAATTTTGATTGGGATTGCATTGAGTTTGGATCAATTTGAGAATTAAGGTCTTAACAGTTAGTATTTCAACCCTTGAGTAAAGTATCTCTCTCCATTTATTTAGATCTTCTTTAATTTCTCATGGCGTTATTTTATAGATTACAGTATATAATCCTTGTACGTATTTCATTAAATTTATACCTATCTCATGTTTTTTCATGCTGTTATAAATACCACTATTCTTTCTATTTCAAAATCTGTTTTTTTTCTTAATATGTTGAAATACAATTGATTTTTGTATATTGATTTTGTAACCTGTGACCTTGCTAAACTCATATAGTAGTTCTAGTAGATTATGTGGATTCTTTAGAATTATCTACACAATCACATTGTGTATAAAGGAAGACAGTTTTCTTCCTTTCCAGTCTCTGTGGGTTTTATTTATTTATATTCTTTAACTCATTACATTTGCCAAGACCACCAGTACAATGTTGAGTAGAAGTGTTTGGGCATGTTTTCCTTGTTCCTGATCTTAGGGGTAAAGCATTCAGTGTTTTGTCATTGACATTATTGTCATTAACGTTAGCTGGATGTGTTTTATAAGTTTCTTTATCAAGCTGAGGCCATTATCCTCTATTTTAAATTTTTGATAGATTTCATGAATGAGCAAGTATTCAGTACCTTGAAATGCTTTTTTCTGTTTCTATTTATTCATATGATTTTTCTCTTTTTTGTTCTGTTAATGTGTTAGATTACACAAATTAATTTCCAAATGTCAAGCCAACCATACATTCCTAGGATAAATACAACTTAGTCATGATACATTATCTCTTCTTTTCTTTTTTTAATTGTGCTTTGGGTGCAAATTTAGATAGCAAACTTGTTTTAATTTCAACAGTTCATGCACATCTGGTCTCATGGCCCTGATTACTGTCCCCAATAGTAAAAAAAAACTCTCCTTTCTGTGAACACTTCTTCCCTGTGCTCCTCTCAGCCATGCATTCCTGTCTATCCAGCCTTCCATCTATGTGAATGAGACCCCTCTGGTGTCCCATGGCTGCTTGATCAAAGGGGTGCATCTTCCTAGAGTAGGTGAGTGCATCTACCTGGGGTAGGTGTTCTGTATGTGGGTCTTTATGTTGTTGGGCTGAGAGCCAGTCACATAAGTGAGTCCATTTCTAGGCTCAAATGGTAACCCAGGACCTCATTCTCAAGGGTTCTACCAGTCTTCATCGAGCAAGCAATTCTGGTTATTTTTGTGGTTTTTAATTTTGTTCTACCTTTTTCCTTGCACTGTATCCAGGATCTCCAGGTTTGATCCCTTTCTGAGTTGTTGTTGGTGGTAGCTGGGCACCATCTAGTTCTTCTGGTCTTGGGGTCATGAAGGCTGAGGTCCTTGCGGTCCATCTTATCTTTGGACGAATTGTTTCTAGATGCCTTTGATTTTCTTCACTCTTCTTTGATTCAGATGAGAGGAGACCAATAGTTGCATCTTAGATGGCCACTCAGAAGCTTTTAAGACCCCAGTCCCTACTCATCAAATTAGGTTGTAGATCAAAATTTTTATAAACTATGTGTGCCAATTGAGCATGATATACCCCAAGACTATGGTCCTGACCCCCAGGCCTGGTGATTCTAACAAGATGTTTGGTTGTCTCTGCAAAGTTACTCCCACCATGTCTTCTGTTGCTTCTGTAATGCATGTGGCTAATTTTGTAGCACAAGTGTATATGTAAAATTATTTTGAGCCAAATCTATACTTGTTCTAAGGTGTATTCCGGTTCACCTACCCCCATCTACTCTTCTCACCTGTCTATGCTTTAGTCTGTAGCCTGGTTTTTGGTGCTAGTGATACTGCAGTGTTGTGCCTTTAATAGTGTTTGCCTCTGTTTATATCTTTTGTGTGCATTTCAATGTCTTTCCTTTTCCCAATGTCACCATGCTGGTCACAGATTCTTTCCATTCATTCCTTCCCTCACCTAAATCAACATGTGACCCCCAAATAGTCTGACATTTTTCCTTCCTCTCCCCTCCTGTCCCTGGTAACACACAAATTGAGTTTCCTTCCCTGAATAAACTTTCCAAGACATTTCACATCTTTCCAGGACTAACATTCTCTGTTGTCCAATAACTACAAATAGTTGGGTTATTATTTTGGCCATTTCCATGGTGGTATATAGAGTGAAAGCATCTAATACTCATTTCTTCATGATAGCCAGAAACAGAAGTCCTTCATCTTTTTCAGAAAATGAGTGTAAGAACCAAGTATATCCATTTACTTTAGGCAAGAAAATAAGAAAAGGTGAGAGAGAGATTTAAAAAAAAAAAAAAGATTTTAGGAATATTTTTCAAGCTATGGTATCAATAAGTTATTTGTGTCATTGTATTTGTACCAGATATATTCATTCATTCATGCATGCATTCATCAAATAGGTACTCAGTACCTTTTTTGGGCTCCATATTCATCTGTACAATGAGGGAAGTATTGAGCAAGATAATGTTCCTTCTTATAGACCTTGTATCCTAGCAGGGGATATAAAATCAGCTGCTATGGAGTCAGCTCTGACTAATGGCCACCCCATGTGTATCAGAGTAGTACTGTGCTCCATACGGTTTTTAGTGGCTGAGTTTTTTGGAAGTAGATGACCAGGCCTTTATTTCAAGGCACATCTGGATGGATTCAAACCTTTCAGTTAGTAGCTGAGCTCATTAACTCTTCGCACCACCCAGGGACTACAGTGGGAAATATGCAGTAAATTGAATTTGCTGTGCAAGACAAATAAACATTAAAACATCAACTCATTGTAAGTGCCATGCTAATAGTTAAATTGTATTACTTGATAGTGAGTGAATTGGCAGACATGTAAGTTGAATCCTAATGGATGAACTCATCTGAATGTTAAAAAAAAGGAGCCTGTCCTGAGAAGGTTACCATGAAAGAATTTCAAGGACCAGGAAACAGTGCAAGTCCTAAGGGCAGAATGAACTTGCTGTGTGAAGAACAGAAAGACCAGCCTTGCTGGATGCTACTAGATAAGGTGGGAGAGTGGAAAGGTGAAGTAGGCAAGTCACCAGAGTGTCAACACATTGTTGCACTTTGTAAACCATATTGGCTATTTTTCTATGTATAATGGGAAACCTTGCAACATTTTAAGTAAATGAGTAATGGCAATATAGAGAATTACTCTGACAGCAACATGGAAAATGATTTGTAGGAGAACAAGAATGGAAGCAGGGAGATCAGTTGAGTTACTTTTATAATAGTTTAGGTAAGAGTTGCTGATAGCTTGGTCCAGGCACGTGACAGTAGTGGGTAGATGTGAGATCTGTTTGGAGGTAACATCTTCGAGACTTGGTGAGAGATTGGACATGAGGAATAAGGGAAAGAAAGATATTAAGGACGATTCATAGATTATTTATTTCAACAACTAAGTGGAAAATGGTGCCATTTGGGAAAATAGGGAAAGCTAGGGAAGGGAAAAATGAAGAGCTCTATTTTGGTCAGGTTGTATTTAAGATATCAGACATTCATAGGGAGGTGAAGAGTAGATCATGGGATATATAAACCCATTTCATTTTTAGCTGACTTGGGATTCTACCATAAAGCTGCACTGGATGGGATACATTGGAAAACAAACTGGGAAGAAGTGGTATCTTTTGAGGTCTCATTGACATACACTTTATTGATTTTATTTCATTTAATACTTTTAATTCTGTGAAATAGCTGTCACAATATTTAATGATCACACCTTGTAGTACAGTGGAGCAGATAAGAGCACAGATTTTGGAGAACGATCACCTGTGTTTGAATTCCAGCTCAGCACATCAATGATACTACTTTTGGCAGGGAACATAACTCTTCTAACGCTGTTTCCTAAGTTATGAGATAGGTATAATCATAAAACCTACTTTATAGAGTTGTTAGGAGAATCAAGTCAGTTAGTATCATTTCTGACACAAAGAAAACATTCTGTTTATGTTATGTTAGTATCTCTAGGTGGTACAAATGGTTAACATGCTTAACAGGTAACTGGAAGGTTGGAGGTTCTAATACACCCACAGGTGCCCTAGAAGAAAGGCCTAATGATCTACTTCTGAAAAATCAGCCTTTAAAAACTCTGTGGAACACAGCTCGACTCTGACACACATGGAGTTGCCATGGTTGGAATCAACTTGATGGCAGGTGGTGGTTTCATATGTTAGATGGTGATGATGATGATGGTGGTAGTGGTGGCACTAATAAAAACCCAACAATCAAACCCACTGCCGTGAGTTAATTCACATCATAGCCACCCTGTAGTACAGAGTAGATCTGCCCTATATGGTTTCCAAGGCTATAAATCTTTACAGAAGCAGACAGTTTCATCTTTCTCCCACAGAATGGCTGGTGGGTTCAAACCACCAACCTTTTGGTTAACAGCCCAGTGCTTTAAATACAGCACTACCAGAGTTCCTCTGGAGGTAATAAGTTGTTGTTGTTATGTGCCATTGAGTCAGCCCTGACACATAGCGACCCCTCTTTGGGTTTCCAAGGCAGTATCACTACGGAAGCAGATTGCCCTATCTTCCTTCTGAGGAGTGGCTGGTGGGTTTGAACCACCAGCCTTCTGGTTAGCAGTCAAGTGCCTTAGGCACTATGCTACCAGAGCTTCTGGAAGTAATATAGGAATTTGTAAAACCTGCCAGTACACTCCCGTCTGAGGACCTTTGCCCTTGCTGTTCCCTCTGGGATGCTGCCCCAAATACCCACAGAACTTACTTCTGCCCTACATTTTGTCTCTGAGTGCATGTCTACACAGCAGTGAGGCCTTTCCTGAGCACCCCTATGCTCCTGCCATCTCCCTTACCCTGCTTTATATTTTTCCATAGCATGTATGACAGCCTGACAGATTATGGATTTACTTGTTAGTTTGTTGCTTTTCTGTTTTTCTCAACTTATTTTTATGCTGCATAAAGACAGGGTCTGTTTTCAAAATTTAAATAATTAAAAGGCTTTTAGAATGATTTCTCTGTATTTATGTAAGGAAGTACTATATAGCCATTCAATTTCATGTCCTCAAAGGATATTTATTGATAGTGGAAAATACTTGTATAGTGATAACACATCTACAAAAAAAAAAAAAAAAAAAAAAAAAAAAAAAAAAAAAAAAAAAAAAAAACCATAGACAATATGTAAGGCTTAGAGAATATGTGACTATACTGAAGTCCACAGGAGTAGGGGGTGACCTGTACCCAGGTCTGTCTGACTTCACAGCACCTAAGCTATATATAAAGGAGCTCTGGTGGTTCAGTGCCGGAGGCATTTGACTGCTAACCAGAAGGTTGGCAATTCAAACCCACCAGCCACTCCACACAAGGAGGGGCAATCTACTTCTGTAAAGATTTACCACCTTGGAAACCCAGTTGAGGGTTGCTATGAATCAGAATTGACTCTATGGAATGAGTTTGTTTTTTTTTTTTTAAGCTATATATAAAGTCCCTGAGTGGTGCAAACAATTAAGGGCATGGCTACTAACTGAAAGGCTGGCAGTTGAAATCCTCCCAGAAGCACCTTGGAAGAAAGGCCTGGTGATCTACCTCCGAAACTTCACAGCCATTGAAAACCCTACAGAGCACAGTTGTACTCTGACACACATCGGATTGCCATGAATAGTCAGCTCAACAGCATCTTTTTTTGTTTGTTTGTTTTATGTTGTATGTAACATTTTTAATTTTCTCTTTCAGTATGAATACTTCAATGCTGTGCTGATCAATGAGAGAGACAAAGATGGGAACTTTCTGGAGTTGGGGAAGGAATTCATCTTAGCTCCAAATGACCATTTTAATAATTTGCCTGTGAACATCAGTCTGAGTGATGTCCAAGTGCCAACGAACATGTACAACAAGGGTAAGACTCAGTGCTCCTGCTGTTTTCAGGGTGTGGGGAGTCGGGCCTGCCCGCAGGCGCTGGCTTGGTGTTGAATGTCCTGTTTACACAGACCAAAATGAAAAACCATAACCAGCTGGGTGTATGAAGCATCAGCTGGATAGAGAAAGTGTGTGTCCATTTTGCCTTAAGAGTCTGAGCTTTTTGCCTCCCCAGTTTGTGTTTGCATCAAGTTCCCTAGCATGTAGAACAGGAGTCAATAAACATTTTCTGTAAAAAGCCAGGTAGTACATGTTTTACGGCCATAATTCTCTGTTGCAACTACTTAACTCTGTGTTGTAGTGTCAAAGCATAACCAAGTAAGTGTGGCTGGGGTGAATAAAACTTTGTCTACAAAGACAGCTGAATTTGACTTGCAGGCTGTGGTTTACTGACCCCAATATAGTTCCTCTTGCTGCTGCTTCTACTTCCTGTAATTCTTTGTAAGGGTTGGTGAGCCCTGGGGTTTGCAAGAGAGTCAACTGTTGGCTTTTCTTTGAGTTCAAAGCAGTAGCAACATCTGTCATAGCATCTTAATGGCACCCCCTTTTTCCAGGCTTGTGTTCCTGAAATCCAGTCTTCATATGTATCTTAAAGTTTTCTTCCTAAAATTTCCATCTGCCCATTCAAATAGGGGTTATAGTGGCTGAGAACTGGGCTCTGGCATCAGATGGGCTCTGGTTCCAGCTCACCTTCCACCTCTTACGGACTGTGAGGTTCATCTCTTTAGATCTTAGTTTTCCCATCTCTAAACTGTGGACAGTAATAGTGTTTACCTCATGGGCTGCTTGTGAGTACTAAACGAGATCATATTTGTAAAGGTTTAAGTTCTCATTAACATCATCATTCTCATCATTATTGAGTAGGATTTTGCTCTACTTTCTCACCCCTAGAAGGCTTCTAAACAAACAACTTTCCTCCTAGAAATGTTGTTGTTAGGTGCCATCAAGTTGGCTCTGACTCATAGCGACCCTATGTACAACAGAATGAAACACTGCCCAGTTGTGTGCCATCCTCACAATCCATGCCATACTTGAGCCCATAGTTGCAGCTGTTGTGTCAATCTATCTTGTTGAAGGTCTTCACCTTTTTTGCTGACACGAAACAGTTCCTTCCCGCCACTTTACCAAGCATATCTGTCTCCAGGGAATGATCCCTTCTGACATGACTAAAGTAGGTGAGACAAAGTCTGACCATTCTAGCTTCCAAGGAGCATTCTAGCTGTACTTCCTCCAGGGCAGATTTTCCTCCTTGAAAAGTAAGTCAGAAACCCATGGCCTCTTCAAAATAAGTTGCCTCATTGTCTGCCATCAAGGTTTCAAAAGTCTGGGGACCGTGTTCCACTGCAGCATGCAGCTTCAGTATCATCTGTGGGAGCACAGTGGTTGAGAGCAGGGCCTCCCTATTTTCAGTCCTGTTCTGCCCTTGCCTGGCTGTATGATCCTAAGCAAGTCACTTTGCCCCATCAAACCTCAGTGTAAAACGGGGATAAGCATATCACTTCCCTCAGAGAGTTATTGTGAGGAAATGAAATGATACGTGTGCAGCCCTCAGTGTAGCAGTAGCTCAGGGAACGTGCTTGGCAATTTTAGCTGCCGTTGTTGTTACTTGGAAGTGACAGGAATATAAATTGCACCTCAGAATTGTCTAGGTCAGTGTTTAAAGAACTTGTCTAGTGATTAAAGAGCTTCCAATTCAGTGTCTCAGAAACATTTGTCTCATGCCTGTTCTTGGGATACTTTGAGTCTTCCTCTCTTGGTTTCCTTGTTACCTGTCCTTTAAGATTCAGTGGAGGCAGTGCCCCATTCATTACTCATTCATAGGCTAATTAGGAATCCTATGGTAGATCTAATTCAGCCCCTCCCTCAAGAAGCTAACAGTAATTTGGGAAACAGGTAATGAGATAATTAGAACATTGTGGGTCAGTGCTGGGCACAGTCATGAAAATCAAAGAGGCAGGTGAATGTCAAAGAGGAGACCTAACTTGCTCCTGTGAGCCCAGCCATAAGTTTGTCTTTTTTTTTTTCCTCTCTCTCCTTCTTAGAGAATAGGAGGTTCAGTACCATAGTGCCTAAGGCATTTGATTGCTAACCAGAAGGCTGGCGGTTCAAACCCACCAGCCACTCCTTGGAAGGAGGGTTGGGTAATCTACTTTCGTAGTGATACCGCCTCGGAAACTGAAGGTGGGGTCGCTATGAGTCGGGTTCGACCCGACGGCAGTGAGTTTGGTTTTTGGTTTTTTGGTCTTAGAGAATGTGTCAATCTAAACCATCCCCAGAAGGCACTGGACTGGGACCAAATCCTATGACCTAATCTTTACTTGGGACTGTTCTTTAAGTGGGTAAATTGAACACAGCTGTCTAGAGCTTAGGCTTTGTTTGGTGCAGTTTAACCCTCCTGGGCAGTCCTGTCAGCTGATGAAAAAAAAAAAAAAAAAACCCTTTCTGTGCTGCGTTGCCAGGGAAAATTCTTCTTAGCAAGAAATGCATCCGTAACCAAAGATAAAAAATCTTCAAGATTGTATAGAGCAGTTTCAAACATGAAACAATTCCGAATGATCTCTTAAAATCTGGCAGCTACTTCGAGGTTGTTCCAGCCATTAGCACCATTAGAAAGATCTAATTGCACCTTCGGCTTTAAGGGCACAATTGTACCCTTTGGTAGTTGGTAATACATAAGGGACCAGTACTGCCATTGATCACATAGGCTGCAGAATCATGACTGGAAGGATCACTAGGTAGAATCCTAATAGTCTATCAGATCGCTTGAGCTATCAAACCAAACCGAACTCACTTTGAGTTTCTGAGACAGTAAATCTTTATGGAAGTGGTTCGTCCAGTCTTCTTTGTGGCGAGTGGCTGATGGGTTTGAACTACCAACATTCTGGTTAGCAGACAAATGCCTTAGGCACTATGCCACCAGAGCTCCTTTGGTTCAGCTATAGGAGATAATAATGACATTTGAAATCACTCTCAGCAGCTTTTGTGGGGTCTGCCTGTCACCCTTTCCCAGACTAAATAGTTTGCTCTCAAAGCTGTTGGGTCGTGGCTTAGGATCAGCCAAATGCTGTATTTTGCCTCTGCCTGGCAGTAGGTTGAGATCTGAGAGAGTAAGTAGGAGACTTCATGAAAAAATGCCTGTCTCTAGTCTTCCTAATTCAAACAAGCTCCAAATGGTCTATTTTCTTTTCAAGCTGCAGAAATGCATCTTGTCTTTAAAAGGCCCTCTGATTCAGATCTAGTTATCAATGACAAGTGTGGAAAACACATTCTCACAGCTTGGTCACTGGCTGTGACATTCCTGGGTTGAAAATCTTGTCCTCAACAGAGGAAACCAATGTGAAGTCATGCTCTCCTGGGTGCATGGACCCCTGTGAGTATGTAGCAAAGTGATTTGGTACCTGTTTAGGAGCTGCTGAAAGGAGCTCTGGTTAAAGCATTGGGCTGCTAACCAAAACGTCAGTGGTTCCAATCCCACTGGCTAGTCCGCAGGAGAAACATGAGGCAGTCTGCTTCCACAAAGATTTATGGTCTTATGACCTCCATGGGACAGTTCTATTCTGTTCTACAGGGTTGCTGTGAGTTGGAATTGACTTGGTGGTGGTGGTAAGATTTTTGGTTGAGGAGCTGCTGTGAGCTGTGCCCTTGGGTATCACTTCTAGACAAAGATGTAACTGGCTGGTAAAGTCTGCCTGATTTCCTCAGTCTGCTTTTTGCTTCCTTGGTGAGCTTTCCACCAAGCTCAGCTAGGTCAGTGCTTACCTCTGCTTTTGAGTATTTTGCTCTTAGGTATGAAAAGAGACTGTTCAGAGGTGGTAACACTTAGGGAAGATGTTCTACTGCCCCTGAGAATTCAAAGAACATTATTCCTAGAGTCTTTAGAATTGTGTCTTAGGGTCCTCCAAGGCACCCAGTGCAGCAGATTCTCTGTGAAACCTCCTCAACATGTAGATGCTCACTGAGTGGCCACTTCTGGCATCCTCATCCTTGAGTCTTACTTTCTCAGAGACTTCTTTGAAAACTAGATGCTGATACTTTGGAGCGCTGACTGATCCTGTGTCCTCTGTGAGTACAGTAGGAGACAGGATGCTTTTGTGAGAGTTGTCGATGAGCTGACAGAGAATTCAGACAAAGCTCAACTCTTTTGTAAGTACTTCCTGTGAAAGTGGTATGAGATTTGTATGCACTCACACACACACATGTAGGTATACATATACACTTACACATATATACACATGTCAGTGTGTGTACCTGCATGCATGTCTGGGTGTGTATGTAAAATAGCACCATGACATTTGGTATGTAGATATTCAAACCAGTCCCCAAACTGAGAACTCTGAGCAATTCGTTGGATTCAATTTCAGTTTGATTCAATTTAGCACACATTTATCGAACACCTGCTATTTTCCAGGCAGCATGTGGGGTTCTGGGTGTTTGGTGATGAGCAAAGCAGTAGATTCCTGAGCCTTCATAGCTAGCAGACCAGATGGGATTAGGACCCATCTTACTCCAGTATGATCTCATGTTGACTTAACTGATAATATCTTTAGAGACTCTATTTCCAAATAAGGTCAAATTCACGGGTACCAGGGGTTGGGATCTCAGTATATCTTCTTTGGGGGAGACAATTCAGTGCATAACAAGAAGCAAAGACATCACCTTTCTTTTCAGCTGTTTCAGGTTGGATGAAGGAAAATGCAGAGTTTAAATGTTAATTGGTTTAAACTTTTGTACCATTTTACAATGTTGGGCTCATTATATACCCTCTAAAGCCCCTTGAGAAAGGTCAGACAAGTATTCTCATCTCCATTTTTCAGACAAAAATTAAAATTCAGGGAGGCCAAATTAATTACTCCAGGTGGCCTAGATAGGTGGCCCATTCCAAGGTAGACCTTGATTTGGAGATGATGGGTCCAGCATACTCTGCTGCCTTGCTGGGTGTGAGCTCTGAAAGAACAAGGGCCTGGTCTCTCAGGATTCTTTTGTGTCTGGGGCTCAGTTGCTGCTGGGCCACTCTAGGGTATGAGACTGTTTGCCCAGGCTGAGAACCTCAGGTCTTGGGGGTCTGCCACACTAGGTCCAGGCATCTGTTCTGAAACCTTCAATTTCCCTGGACATTGTCAGGTTCAGACCTGTTTCTGCAGTCTCCTCACTCACTGCCTCCATGGCCCTCTTTTTTTCTCCCCTCTCCAACACTGAGCCCAATGACTTTAGTGAGTTAAGTGTCCCATGAGAGATGGGGAAAGCTATTAACTTATATATAACTTGGACTAATTGTTTCCATGCATCTTTGGTTTTCTTCATTCTTCTTTGCTCTGGACGAGGAGAGATTCATTGTTGCATCAAGATGGCTGCTAACCTCAAAATAATTTTATCATCCATTTGTTTATTCCTTCATTCATTCATCAAGTGTTGACTGTGGCAAGCACTGGGGATATTTCTT
>NW_006921628.1:2003634-2017629 GCF_000298275.1 Orycteropus afer afer
TATATAGCTTCTGCTATCAACCCTGCATAACTTCTTGAGACAAGAAATAAATACAAATGCTCTGATGATCTGCTTGGGATCAGAAAGGAGAAATGGTAGGGGAGAAAACATAAAATATCACCTCAAAATAATTTTTTAAAAAATTTTTATGTGATTTGGGTGAAAGTTTACAGAGCAAATTCACTTTCCACACAGCAGCTCACATACACTTTGTCACATGACATTGACTGTAATTTCCCACAATGCAAAAGCTCCCCTCCCACTTCCTCCCTATAGTTACCTCTTCCCTGTGTCCTTCCCTCCCATGCACTTCTACCCTCCAAGCTGTCTCCATGTGAATACACAGCCCTTCTGTTCTCCCATGATTGATCTCTCCAAGGAGTTTATCCATCTAATGTAAATGTTCAGCTCACTTACCTGTCTTTTGTTTGGTTGGAAGCCATAGGAGTGGGTTCAGTTCCAGACCTGAAGGGCAGCTATGGGTTTTAGGGGTTCCATCAGGCTCTATCAGATCAGCAAACCTGGTCCCTTTTTTTGTAAATGATTTTGAGTTTTGTTCCACATTGTTTTCCCCCTCTATCCAGGATCTCCTACATAGATACCCCTCCGAGTGGTTGACAGTGGTAGCCAGGCACCATCTAGTTCTTCTGGTCTCATAGTCATCTAGGCTAAGGAACACCTGGTGTACTAGTCACTTGGACTAATTGTTCCCATGTGTCTTTGGTTTTCTTCATTCTTCTTTGCTCTGGACAAGGAGACCCATCGTTGCATCTAGATGGCTGCCAACCGCGAAATAATTTTTATCATTCATTTGTTTATTTCTTCATTCATTCAACAAGTGTTGACTGTGCCAAGCACTGGAGATATTTCTATGACTATGACAGACATGGCCCCTGGCCCCTTGGAACTTCTCAAGCATTGGGGGAAGATGGATGGTGATCAGGGTGATGAAAATTACAAATGACAGAGAGTATAGGCACCATAGACTCAAGTCACAGGGGGCCTGGCCTGGTTCTATGCCTTTATGAAGGGCCTCACTGACAGCAAAAGGAAAATTAAGGGTTATGCAGGCAGAGAGTGGTTAGTGGGGAAGTGGATCTGGAAGGACCACACTATGAATACGTTTTGAGGTGGGGGTGCCCATGGTATTGGGACTGGAAGAGTGAAGGAGGGAGCATGTGGTGCTGTGGAGTGGGGCAAGGTGGGCTGGGCACCAGCAGCAGAATCAAGAATAACTGCTCCTCTAAGGGAAGGCAGAAGGGTAACTATGGAGACTGGAAGGGCTGGCCATATGGAGACAGGATATAAGAACAATCACGAGATTAGCAAACTGTGAGGACATGATCAAAGTTGACAGCTTTACTCAGAACAGGTCTGTGGTAGAATACTAGGACCCACCCACACTGAAGAAGAGAAGAAAGAAGAAGGAGTCTAGGTTCTAATCTGGAGAAAATTCAGGGGAGAGGAATGAGACACAGCTTATGACTGAATGGTTAGGGGGAGAGCCCCTGAAGCTGGGGCCCCAAGAGCAAGCTCCCATGAGAATATTAGCTCTGCAAAACAGGGTCCTTGTCTATTTGTTTTCTGATGATTTCCCAGCATGGTCTCTAGCACATAGTAGGGGCTCAATAAGTATTTGTTGGAAGGTGAGTGAATGAATATTAAAAGGGAAAAGCTTTCTGCATTGTTCTTTCATAGATGAAGATGTAAGAAATACCTCTCACTTTCCCTTCTTTTGCCTTTGGAATGGAAGACACTGGTGCGGAGGCAGGCTGCAGGGATTGACTTGCAGCATATGGCCCAGTGAGCCCAAACCTTCATCTTCTAGATTTCCCCAATGAGGTCCCTTGTGATGCCAGACAAGGCTGTCCTGTGCTTGAGGGGCCCAGCCCTTGAAAATGAAAACAGTCCAGTCCAGGGAACAGGAAACCCATAACCACAGTTACAGAAACCAGGAAATGGATCTGCCTATCACAATCCAATTGTTGTTGTTGTTATGTGCCGTCGAGTCGGCCCCGACTCATAACAACCCCTCCTTGGGTTTCCGAGGCAGTATCACTACGGAAGTAGGATTGCCCAACCTTCCTTCCGAGGAGTGGCTAGTGGGTTTGAGCCACCAGCCTTCTGGTTAGCAGTCAAGTGCCTTAGGCACTATGCTACCAGGGCTCCCTCACAATCCAATAGGCTTCTCCAAAAAGCCAAAAGAAGGCGCAAAGGCCAGATGAGGTAGAATTGGGTCCCTGGTTCAGAAGTGGAGAGTGCAGAGTCTGTGTGCCACTGCCAGGATTGGTGGGACCGCTGGGCTTGAATTAGTCAGATGTCTTAACCTATTTTTCAAGTGTTGGGTTTGATAAAACCCAAAATGCATTTTGCCAAGCACTTTTCCCCTTAATTACATGTGTATATTTTAAGGGAAATTTAATCTGTGTGTTTCTTATTTGTTTACATAGAAATCATTAAAATGTTCTTTACTAAGAGGCATTTGATGTGCAAGAAGGATCATGAACCTTTTAAAAAGCTGTTTGAATTTTTTCTTTCTTTGTTTTTTGTTTCTTTTCCCTTTGCATGTATGTGAGAAAAAGAGAGTGTACCCACAAGCAAGAGGGAGAGAGAGGGAGAGAGAGAGAGAGACTGACTGACTGACCCCAGTTAGTTTGTTGACATAAACAAACTCTGACTGTGAATAGTTTGTTTTTTTTCGTCACAATTCTGAACTGAAGCATTTGGAGTAGGCTTCACTCTTCTTTTCCTGTTTGTCTCCTAACTTTCATCAGTCTGATGGTGCTAAGGCTATAATTTGGCACTGGGGTCAGGGTCAGAGGAGGTAGGACTGAACACACTGCTTTGGTCCTAGAGTAAGACCCTCAAGAAGCTCCCCACAAAGGCTTTTTGGTACCTACATTCCTTACCAAGACCTAGTGAACTTTTTGAAGCTATAGTATAATTTTTCAAGAAACCCGTTTCATCATTGAGAGCCCTATAGGAGTGATATGTTTGGCAAGACATAATGCCTGTGGGAGTGGTAAGTCTTATCACAAGATAGTACTGCTGTATGGATTCCACAGTTGTCACCCCAAAGTACTCATAGTTTTTCTCTTTGCTTGGGCATTTAATTAATTTATTTATTTATAACTGACTCTAACTCTGACTCACTGCCGTCAAGTTCGTTACTACTCATAGTGACTCCTCCTTGGGTTTCCGAGGCGGTATCACTACAGAAGTAGATTGCCCAACCTTCCTTCTGAGGAGTGGCTGGTCATCTTCATATAGCGTCAGTCTTTCCCATATGTGTTTGCTTGTCTCTGTGCCTGATCTCCTCCTTGTGTATCTCAAAAGTAATTAGATTTGAGATGCACCCTACACTGCTATGGCCTTCTTAACATAGCAAAGAAAATCCTACTCCCAAATGTGATTACTTCTGCAGGTATAGGGGTTAGGATTCCAATACAATTTTGGGAGATGCACTTCAATCTATAGCAATTATTGAGGTGACTTAAGTGTGCTAAGGAGCTTTGGTGGTGTGGTGCCTAAGGCATTTGACTGCTAACCAGCAGGTTGGTGGTTCAAACCCACCAGCCACGCGCCATGGAGGGAAGACTGGGCAATCTACTTCCATAAAGATTTACTGCCTCGGAAACCCAAAGGGGGTTGCTATGAGTCAGAATCAACTCGATGGCAGTGAGTTTTGTTTTGTTTGTTTGTTTAGATGTGCTAGACTTCCAGCTGGGGCCCAGGGCATTAACTGAGATGTCCACACATCCCTAAGGAGCTACCAGAGTGACCGAGCTGAGTAGTCACAGGGAGAACCTTTGAACATCTCTCCGAATGCTTTATAACATTGAAACTTTCACATAGAGTCCTACCCTGTGGTTGGTTTGTATTTCACACAATCACTATTTAGATGGATCCTGGAGTACTAAAGGGGGAAGTAAGCCCCAGAAAATTTCATTTTTATATAATAGAATAATTCTCTGACTTCAAATTCACAATTTGAGTGGTGACAGAATTCCTGTTCTTTTTTGCAATGCCTTCGTGCTTGCAAAAATGTGTATAGGTGTGCAAATATAGCTCTACATAGGTGTGTTTGTCTGCATGCATAGATTCAGGTGCATATTTTATTCCCTTCTAGTAAATGGTGTTAATGAAAAGAGAGGCCATTGTAGGGTTCTTTAACCCTATGATGAGGTGTATTTTTAACCCAGAAGTTGTGCTTCTTTAATGAAGGAATGAATGAATGAATGAGTGAGTTGATTACTTACCAAGAGCTAGGTTCTGTACTAAGCACTTTAGCTGCATTATCTCATTCATAGCAACACCACATACAGAGGGGACCACCATCTTTGTACAACCTGCTGGGAAAAAATTTCAAGGCAAATGTTCCATAGCTTCTGTCATAGAGTCAACCATGCCTCACTTTAGCTGCTTGTTGATTATTTAAAAAAAAAAAAAGCAGGTGGAAAAAAGAGTTTATAACACCTTTGTAAAAGTAGGAAACTCCTCTTATATCTCACTGGTCCCCTTTCACCCTGGCCATGCCCCATGCAGTCCCCGAAATCTCCATCCAGTGTATTGCAGAGCTCTTCAAAGAGTCATCAGGGAGACTTTGGGATGAAACATGCCTGGTCTTTCCTTGCAGTTCCATCAGTACTAGCTTGATGGCTTGGGGAAAGCATTTCTCTCCCTGAGCCTTAGTTTCCTCATCTGTAAAGCCTGGAAAATATACCTATCTTGAACTGTCATTTTGAGCATTGAAGGAGCTGATGGTACAGCACCCACTGTTGCTCCTGTGCACAGAGGCACTTGATTCACACTGGCTCCCTATGCCAAACCAGCTTGCATCTCCCTCCAACCCAGATATGTTCACACAGCTGTCCTGCCAAAAATTCTGCAGTGGATGCTCACCCCAAGATCAGACTCCCCTTTCCCTTCACCTTTGTTTATAGTCTGCAGTTCAAGACTTTCCTAACCTGACTTTGGTTATTGTGGCCTTGTAACCTTTAAGAAGCAGATCACAAGCCTGTCCCTGAGGTACTTCTAAGGTGGATTTGAACCTTCAACTTTTCTGTTAGTTGTGTACTATCCTCATAATCCTTGCTGTTCTTGAAACCATGGTTGCAACCCCTGTGTCAATCCATCTTGTTGAGGGTCTTTCCCTTTTTTGCTGACGCTCCACTTTACGAAGCATGATATCCTCCTCCAGTGAGTGGTCCCTTCTGACAGAATGACCAAAGTAGGTGAGACAGAGTCTGACCATTCTTGCTTCCAAGGAGCATTCCAGCTGCACTTCTTCCAGGACAGATTTGTTCATTCTTCTGGCAGTCCACGGTACTTTCAGTATTCTTCACCAACACCACAATTCAAAAGCATCAACTCTTCTTTGGTCTTCCTTATTCAATCCCCAGCTCTCACATGCATATGAGGTGATTGAAAATACCAAAGCTTGGGTCAGGCACACCTTAGACTTCAAAGTGACATCTTTGTTCTGTTGTTGTTGTTGTTATGTGCTGTCAAGTCAGACCCGACTCACAGCGACCCCTCCTTGGGTTTCCGAGGCAGTATCACTACGGAAGTAGATTGACCCATCTTCCTTCCAAGGAATGGCTGGTAGGTTTGAACTGCCAGCCTTCTGGTTAGCAGTCAAGTGCCTTAGGCACTACGCTTGCTCTACTACACTTTAAAGAAGTCTTTTGCAGCAGATTTGCCCAGTGCAATACATTGTCTGATTTCTTGACTACAGCTTCCATGGGTATTGATTGTGGATCCAAGTAAAATGAAATCTTTGACAACTTCAATCTTTTCTTCATTCATCATGATGCTGCTTAGTGGTCCAGTTGTGAGGATTTTTGTTTTATGTTGAGGTATAATCTGTACTGTAGACTGTAATGTTTAATCTTCATCAGTAAATGCTTCAAGTTGTCTTAATTTTCAGTAAGCAAGGTTGTGTCACCTGCATGTCATATCTACATATCAAGGTTATTAATGAGTCTTCCTACAATCCTGATGCTATGTTCTTCTTCATATAGTCCAGCTTCTAAGATTATTTGCTCAGTATACAGATTGAGTAAGTGTGGTGAAAGGATACAACCCTGATGCACACTGTTCCTGATTTAAAACCATGCAGTATCCCCTTGTTCTGTTTGAATGACAGCCTCCTGGTCCATGTATAGGTTCCTCATGAGCATAAATTAAGTGTTCTGAAATTCCCATTCTTCGCAGTGTTACCCATAATTTGTTATGATCCACACAGTTGAATGCTTTTGCGTAGTCAGTAAAACATAAGTAAACCTCTTTCAGGTATTCTTTGCTTTCAGCCACATACTCTTCTGAATCCAGCTTGTGTTCCTGGAAGATCCCTGTCAATACACTGCTGCAACTGTTTTTGAATTATCTTCAGCAAGATTTTACTTACACGTTACATTAATGATACTGTTTGATAATTTTCACATTCTGTTGGATCACCTTTCTTTGGAATAGGTACAAATATAGATCTCTGAAGGTCAATTGGCCAGGGCACTGTCTTCCAAATTACTTGGCTTAGATGAGTAAGTGCCTCCAGCATGGCATCTATTTGTTGAAACATCTTAATGGGTATTCCATCAATTCCCGGAGACTTGTTTTTCGCCAGTTCCTTCAGTGCAGCTTTATCTTCTTCCTTCTATACTATTGGTTCTTGATCATATGCCACCACCTAAAATAATTGACATCAACCCATTCTTTTTTGTATAGTGACTGTGTATTCCTTCCATCTTACTTTGATGCTTCCTGCATCATTCAATATTTTGCCCACAGATTCCTTCAGTATTGCAATTAGAGGCTTGATTTTTTTTTTTCCCCAGTTCCTTCAGCTTCATAAATGCCAAGTGTGTTCTTCCCTTTTGGTTTTCTAACTCCAGGTCTTTGCATGTTTCATTATAATAATTTATTTTGTCTTCTCAAGTTGCTCTTTGAAATCTTCTGTTCAGCTCATTTATCTTGTCATTTCATCCATTTGCTTTAGCTACTCTCTCTGTTCAAGGATAAGTTTCAGAGTCTCTTCTGACATTCATTTTGGTCTTTTCTCCTGTTCCTGTCTTTAATGACCTTTTGCTTTCTTCATATATAATGTTCTTGACATCATTCCACAACTCATCTGGCTTTTGGTCATTGATGTTCAAAGCATCAAATCTGTTCTTCAGGTGGTCTCTAAATTCAGGTTGGATATAATCAAGGTCATATTTTGCCTCTCATGGACTTATTTTAATTTTCTTCAGCTTCATCTTTAACTTGCATAGGAGCCATTGATGATCTGTTCCACAGCAGCTTCTGGTCTTATTTTGACGAAGATACTGAGCTTCCCCATTGCCCCTTTCTACATATGTAGTCAGCCTGATTCCTGTGTATTCCATGTGGCAAGGTCCACATGTATAGCCACTGTTTATGTTGTTGAAAAAAGGTATTTACAATGAGTAAGTCATTGGTCTTGAAAAACTCTATCATGCGGTCTCTGTTGTCATTTCTATCAACAAGGCCATATTTTCCGACTACTGATGATTCTTCTTTGTTTCCAGCTTTTGCATTCCAATCACCAATAATTATCAAAACATCTCGATTGCATGTTTGGTCAATTTCAGACTGCAGAAATTGGTGAAAATCTTCAATTTCTTTGTCTTTGTTTTTAGTAACTGGTGTGTAAGTTTGAATAATAGTAGTATTACCTGGTCTTCCTTGTAGGCATATGCATGTTATCTTATCACTGACAACATTATGTTGCAGGATAGATCTGGAAACATTCTTTGTGATGATGAATGCCATGGCATTTCTCTTCAATTTGTCCTTCCCAGCATAGTAGAGCATATGATTGTCTGAGTCAAAATGGCCAAAATCTGTCCATTTCAGCTCACTAATGCCTGGGATATTGATCTTTATGTGTTCCATGTCATTTTTGACAACTTTGAATTTTCCTAGATTCATACTTCGTACATTCCTTGTTCCAATTATTAATGGGTGATTGCAGCTGTTTCTTCCCCATTTTAGTCATGCCCCATCAGCAACTGAAGGTCCCAAAATCTTTACTTCACCCACATCATTAAGCCAACTCTACTTTGAGAAGAGTATCTTCCCCAGTCCTGTTTTGAGTGCCTTCAACCTGATGGGGCTCATCTTCTGGTACTGTAACAGACAATGTTTCAGGGTTATTCATAAAGTTTTCCAGTAATATATCAGACAGTGTTGCATTGCTATTCATAAGGTTTTTACTGGCCAGTTCTTTGAGAAGTGAATGGCCTTCTTCCATATCTGTTTTAGTCTCGAAGCACTGCTGAAACCTGTCTACCATAGGTGACTCTGCTGGCATTTGAAATACTGCTGGCATAGCCTCCAGCCTCACAGCAACATGCAAGCCACCACAGTATGACAAACTGACTGACAAGAGGTGGTTTCTGTTAGTAGAGTGTTTAACCATGTGCATCACCCAGAACTCCGTCACTCTTAGGCACTTGCTTTTGCCTTTTTTTTATTGGGAGGGAGACAGGTAGAGCTAGTTCAGCACTTTGGAAGTTGTGGCAGTCAGTGGTGTGGTGTTGCGTAACAATCTAATGTGCTGAGTAGGAAACATAAGTTAAGAACTACTGTCCTTGGGCTGATTTAACCAGCCACAATATGCAGTAGGTCCTCAAGAATGAGAATGCAATCACTTTAATGCCCTTTTCTTTCCTCTTGTCTGGGACCCAGAGGCTCTTAGGCAGGTGGGGTGTGGTAGCAGCTTTGGCAAAGGCATAAAGGAAATCATATTCCTATTCACTTCTCACATTCTTTCCCCTTTCTCAAATCCACGCTAATGGGATATTCTGTCCAAAAAAGATTTTCTACTCATCTTCCTTGGAGGCACTCTGTTGTGTTCATTATCAGTCGACTGATGAACTAATATTTTCTTTCTTTAGCTAACATTAATATAGTGCTTATTATGTGTAAGGCACAAGCATGGTCTAATACAGACCTTTCCATGACTTGGTGAAGTAGAAATAATTATAATTTCCATTTGAGAGGTAGAAAAAAACAAAACAAAATCCAGAGACTCAGAGAGATTAAGCAACATTGTCAGGATTACTCACCTAGCAAAGTGAGAGAGTTGCGATGCAAACCCAACACTTTTCAGAACCCCCAGACTACCTGCTTCACTATACTGTGTCCTACATGACACCATAGTCACCATATCTAGTGGCTCTGCCCATGTTCAATGAGGTGTGGTATGCCTGTTGACAAGCACACTTCATATGGGCAGCAAATTGAAGGCCCTGTTTTTGTCAAATACTATTCTCAGTCAGTATGGGAAAATCCATCATAAATGAAAACTGGTCTTATTTTACATAAGCACTAGTAGACTCTACCTTTTATCCAAATAATGTTGCAGCAGAGTCTTTTTAAAATATGTAAAGCAAATTCTTCATTGGCATGTCAGTAGGTACCAGCTGCTCACACATTGGGGATATTTCTGTTGGAGATGAAACTGTTCCACATTTAATACTGCAAACCTGTTGTACTAAAATACATACAAGATAAGTGAGTATGGAGGTAATGATTCACGACACAAAAAGGCTGTTTGCTATAACCACTGTGGAAAACGGTATGACACTTCCTTTAAAAACTAGAAATAGAAACACCATATGATCTAGAAATCCCATTCCTAGGTATATATCCTAGAGAAATAAGAGTTGTGACACAAATAGACATGTGAACACCCATGTTTATTGCAGCACTATTTAAAATAGCAAAAAAGATGGCAACAACCTGAGTATCCATCAACAAATGAATGAATAAACAAATTAGAGTACATACATGCAGTGGAATACTATACAATAATAAGTAATAAAGATAAATCTGAAAAGCATGATTGAATCAGGAAATTATGCAGATTAAATAAGTCAATCATAAAAGGACAAATATTGTATGAGACCATTCCTACAAGAAGTCAAGGACAGGTTTACACACAGAAAGCAACATTCTTTGATGGCTACCAGGAATAGTAGGGGTGGGACAGAGGGAGAATCGCTAACTAGATAGTAGACAACAGTTAATGCTAGTGAACAGAAAGGCAGTACACAACATGAAGGAAGTCAGCATAATGTAACTAAGGCAAAGAAAGACACTGAGAGGTACACAAGAATAAAGGACAAACAATAATTTGTGAGTGGATACATAAGCAGATATGTATGCTAAATAGGTGTGGGAAATTGTATAGACTACACTTGCATGCATATATCAGTATGATTGTGTATTTATCTATCTGTGTACATATTTGTATATGCAGTATTCAGAGCTCTGGTAGCATAGTGCCCAAGGCATTTGACTGCTAACCAGAAGGCTGGTGGTTCAAACCCACCAGCCACTCCTCGGAAAGAGTGGGCAATCTACCTCTGTAGAGATACCACCTTAGAAACCCAAGGAGAGGTCTCTATGAGTTGGACTCAATGGCAGTGAGTTGTTGTTGTTTTTTGTTTTTTGTTTTTTGTATGTATATTCATATATATTTAAAATAAAGCACATAGGGGACATAGCTATGGAAACTTCTTAAATGTAACTGAACACCTTGTAGGATTGAGCTAATGGCCTTGAAGACTAAGAACCATAGTCTTGGGACATCTAGATTAATTGGCACAACATAGAACATAAAGACAATGTTTCTCATCCTAGTTTGGTTAGTAGTGTCTGGGATCTTAAGAGCTTGCAAGTGACCATCTAAGGTACAACTATTGTTCTCTGCCGGCCCAGAGCAAAGAGAGTCAAGAAAAGCTAAGACTCAAGGAAGTAGTTAGTTCAAAACACTAATGGTCCACATGAACCACAGCCTCCTCTATCCTGAAACCAGAAGTGGCTACCACTACTGACTATGGGCACAATAGTAGGTCCTGATTAGAATGGGTAAACATGTAGAACAAAACTCAAATTTGTAAAAAAATAAAGACCAAACCTAGTGGTCTGATAGAGACTGGCAGAGCCCCTGAGACTATGAAAACAAGGGAAGTATGTACATTACATACCAACAAAATCTCTTAACAAGCAGGGTTAGAAACAGTGGTACCTGACTCAAAGATGATAGCTGATCTTGTTTCTTTGAATATGTCTCTCTCCGTTGTCCTGACAATAATCCACTCTCCTACACCAGGCTTTTGAAAGGGCTAATGACAATTCCTAATCTCCCATTCCAGGACTTTAACTGTAATCTTCCCATTCTGGTTATTGTTTGGGTATACCCACATTTTACAACTTAAGTTCTGTTCTGGTTTTGCTGTATCAGCTATGACAGAACTAGTTTGAGCCCTGGTTTTATCATGGACATGCATTGCCTTTTAAATAATTAAAAACTAAAGAACAAAATAACTTGATTGACAAAAGTTAGCCGCCTGCAAGTAATTTTCAGGGTATGCATCTGTTTTGGTTCTTGAGTTCTTGAGCCGCGCTAACAGAAGATATTATAATGGATGACTTTAACAAATAGGGATTTGTTCTCTTACTATTTAGGGGGCTAGAAGTCTGAGTTCAGAGTGCCACCTCTAGGGGCTGGGTGAAAACCCCTCGACTTTGGGCTTCAGCTCTGCCTCTTACTCGTGGCCCATTGGAGCCAGAGGTATCTCTTCACTCAGGAGCTGCTGGCTGCCGAGGCTAATAAGCCCAAGGTTGACAGATAAAATGGCACAGTCTCGATATTATCAAACAACATGGCAGGCCACTGCCATGTTCAAGTCCAGAGATAGTCCCAAGGTCAGCAGGAAAAATGGCAGGCTGCTAAATGATGACTTGGCTGCATGCAGGGTCCAAACATGCCAAAAGCTGCTGACCTTTCTCAGTGCTTCTCCTTATACACTGGAAGCAGACCACATCCCTAAGGCAGGTTCTCAGCTGCTCCAGTAGATTCCATCATGGAGATGATTCCTCACCATGAGGAATAACTACTTCCCACTGCCTAGCTGCTCAAAACCAGGCTCAGCCAAATTGACACATAACTTTAACTACAGCATCTATATGATAAAGAGAAATATATCTGCATATAATTTTAATGGCTTCACGGTTGATAATTCTTTCTGGTTTGTGGTGGAAATGGTTGACAGTAGTTTGTTTGTTTGTTTGTTTGTTTTTTTAAGCAGTAGGATCAACCATCATGTAAATTGTTTATGGTGGAGTCAGTGAGGACACTCCCTTTGCAGGAAATTCTATTCAGTGTGTCCTCATGGTGGCAATAGGTATTTTAATCTGGATTACATTGGCCCCTAGAAAAAGAGGAATGGTGTCCCTCTTAAATGATAACATGATACACATATCATGGAGATGTCTTATGTCAAGTATGAAGAACATCCAGTGCTTCAAGGTTCAGACTGAAAACAGATTAGAAGCATGGTTTTCTGGTCTCAAGCCAAAAGGCAGTAGCTATGCAGTCTTGTTGTGGCTGATCTCATTGATGTTATATCAGGTGACTTATAAGCAAGCTTTTTGAACTACCTTTTCTTGGGCCTTAATTGACCTCCTAGAGGTGGAGAGTATGGCCTGACAGAGGTCCAGGGCTAATGTTGCCAAGGATGTACACATCCATTCCTCTCTGCTTTATCCCATATGCTTAGGGCACACCCTTGAGCCTGGCTTGCATCAGTGACATACATCATAGGGCACTTGGACTTTACGTTCCCTGTGGGCCATTTTACCTGAAGAATACTTGAAAGCACAGGTAGGCTTTGTGACGAGGATGCCCACTTGATATATTCTCTACTCAGTCCTCAATTTGTCAAAATACCTGCACTGTGAATGCAATAACAATCAAAAGTTCATGCTTTGGATATTTTGGGTGGAGTTCTAGTAAAAAATGACTGAGTGGGCTTTAATTATTATTTTTTAAAGATGTAATTTCTGCACTGTGTGGACAGCCTTATTTTATAATCTTCAAAGGACTACCACCTTGCACCCTTTCTCCATTCTGATATAGGAGAGTGGAAGAGTTATATTTTTACATTTCTGATCTTATTCTCTTTTCTCCACTTGCTTCATGGCAGTAGAACAATTTCTTAAGTGGTTTCTAGTTGACAATTGCTACAAAAGCAAAGTACAAAACCGTTTCATGCCCACATATGTTGATATTTGCCTATCTCCATATGCATATAGCTGCAACACACTTTGCCTTTGGACAGATTGGATTAATCTGCTTCTTAAAGATTAATAAAATGACTTAAAGAAAGGTTGAAGGTACATAACTCTGTATAATAGAACTCAGAGTGGAGGTCAAAAGTTTTTTTTTTTTTTTCTGCTCCAGACCTGTGTTATTCCCATTAGTGCATTGAAGCAGTAGCCTCTGTCACTGAGTCCACATAGACATATTTTCAATTGTGTCTACTTTATTCAAGTCTCATTCATGTATGCTGTAAAGTTGGGCCATACTTACCTGCTGGGGAGGATAGGATTGAGATTTTCATGTACTCTACATGCTGCTGTTGAAGGCAGAATGAGAGGTAAGGAAATAGCAGGAGAAAGAGCCTTGGGAATCCAGAAGAAGTGATGAAAGGAGGCTGTCTTCTGAGGAGCCAAGCTCAGGAGCAATCAGGGGTGCTTGTGATGGGCAAGTTCAGGTGTACTGAGTGTGGAGTGTGAGAGAAAGAAGAAATACATGATAGTTTTTAGTTTGATCAGCTGGAAAACAGAGTTGCTATTAACTGTGATACATAATGAATCATTATGCTTTTTAGATGTCCAAATGGAGAAACCAGGTGGGCATTTAATGGATATATGTGTTTGGAAGTGAGAGTAATGTCCTGCTTGGATGAAGATAACATATTTCAGAGTCATTAGCATATTAGATAGAGTTTAGAGCCATGTGAATAGATGAGGTCATCTAGGGGGTGAATATAGATAAAAGAAACATTCAAGGACTGAGCTCTGATAATACTGTATCCTTTAAAACCAAACTCATTGCCGTTGTATCAAATCCGACCCATAGTGACCCCTCCATGGGTTTCTGAGTCATGTCTCTGTGGAAGT
>NW_006921628.1:2027474-2063326 GCF_000298275.1 Orycteropus afer afer
TAGAGAGCAACCAGCAAGAGACTGAGAAGGAGTAGTAAGGAAGACAGGGAAGGGAGGAGGAGGGACCAGATAGGTGTGGTATCAGGGAAGCCAAGAGAAGGGTGTATTTTACAGGAGGGTAGCATGAGCAACTGTGCTGATGTGCATCTGGAGCATTCAAAGATGCCTGTGATGGGTAATGGGACTGTTCCCTCAGCAGGAGTGGAAGCTCCATGAAAAGCACAAACTTCAACTTGCCCTTATAGGGGACCCAGAATTGGGGGTGGGGTAGTCTTCACTTTTTCATGAATCAGACTCTAAAGAACGTATATAGGCTAATTGTGCAGAAAGATTTTATGGCATTCCTAGAGCATTCCCTCAGATTTCAAGAACAGGCTGTCATACGCTTATGTTTTATCTTTTCAGTTTTCTTTGGTCACCTCTGTCAGTAGCACCTGTGTCAGGATTGTCCCCATCTTTCATTCATTAGCAATAGAATATCTCAATTCACATATCTTTCATGTTTCATATGCAACAGTTTAAAATAGTTTTATTCTTATTTGCTAGTTTGCTTTCCTCCTTGTTCCAAAAAGGATTTGAGACAGGTGTACTCAAAGTAGACCAAATAATTTATTTTTGTTCTGAAGTCAAATGTCTTTCTTCTTCTTCTTCTTCTTAACCTCCTTGCTCCATCCTTTCTTTTGTAAACTAAACAAGAAAGAGAATTTGTAAAAACCAGACCAACCCTACAAGACATGCTAAATGGAATACTTCCAACAGAAAACCAACAATGCAAGACAATAACTTAAGATTAAGACATATGACACCACCACCCAGAAACCAACCCAGGAAAAGAATTTTCAAATCTAAACTAAGCTTACGAAATGGAAAATAGAGAACCAGAGGATTAAATCTGTAAATAATACAAATTACAAAGTTGTCAGAAGGGACCATTCCCTGGAGAAGAATGTCATGCTTGGTAATGTGAAGGGCCAACAAGGGAGGGGAAGGCCTTCAATGAGATGGATTGACACAGTGCTGCAGCTATGGGGTCAAGTATAGCTGGGATCATGGAGCTGGCGTGGGACTGGGCAATGTTTTGTTCTGCTGTGCATGGGGTCACTATGAATCAGAGGTGACTTGATGGCACATAACAACAACAACAACAAAGAAAATAGAGGGAATAAGGGCTATAATTACAAAACTTCCATATGGAGAAGAAGCCAGAACAATGTCAGTATAGAGCAGACAGTTTCAAACTTAGGGAGATAAGACTTTAGTACAGAGTAATCACAAAGATAATAAATAAACTGTCTAACCAAAATAAGAAAGAAGAAAGTCACAAGGATTCAGTAAACACAAAATCAACAATAATGAATAAAAGGGAAAGAAAGCTTCATAACAAAATGAACTCAGCACCAAAAAATATTTGGAACAAAGAAATCATCAGCACCACAACAAAAAACACAAAAGAATGACAGCTGTAAATCCATACCTAGTATTAATTACAGTAAATGTGAATTGATAAAATGCAGCAGTCAAGAGAAATAGAGTGGCAAAATTGGATAAGAAACCAAGACCCAACAACATACTACCTATAAGAGATTCACCTTAGACACAAAGAAAAAAATGAATTAAGAATCAAGGGATGGAAAAAAAATACATTAAGCTATAAAATAGACTTCAAGGCAAAATCTACTATATGAGACAAGGAAGGACATTTTATGATGATAAAAAATGGTCAATAGACCAAGAGGACATAACCATAATAAATATTTACACACTCAATGAAAAATCTCCAAAATATATAAAGCAAACAAAATATATAAAGCAAGAAACTGAATTGAAAGGAGAAATTGACAGTACTGCCACTTGACTGCTAACCAGAAGGCTGGCGGTTCAAACCCACCAGCCACTTCTTGGAAGGCAGATGGGGCAATCTACTTCCATAGTGATACTGACTTGAAAACCCAAGGAGGGACCGCTGTGAGTCGGGTCCGATTCAACAGCACATAACAACAACAACAACAACACAATAGTAATAGGAGACTTTTAACACACCACTTTCAATGAAGGACAGAACTAGAAAAAAACTCAGCAAAGACACCGAAGATTTCAATGACACAATCAACCAATTTGACCTCATAGACATATACAAAGCACTACACCCAACAAAAACACAATAGAATTTTTTTTTCCCAAGTGCACATGGATCATTCTCCAGAATGGACCATACATTAGGCCACAAATCAAGCCTCAATAAATTTAAAAACATCAAAATACTACAAAGCATCTTCTCAGGTAACAATGCTTTAAAATTAGAAATCAACAATAGGAAGATCAGGAGAAAAAAATCTAGTACATGGAAACTGAGTAACACACTGCCCAAGAACCATCGGGCAACAGAAGAAATAAATTTGAAATAAAAAATTTCCTAGAAACAAATGAGAATGAAACAACATACCAAAACCTTTAGGACACAGAGAAAGCAGTACTCAGAGGTCAATTTATAGCAATTAATGTACACATCAAAAAAAAAAGAAAAAGTAAAAAAAAAAGACTAGAAATGTTTCTTCTAAAAGATTAACAAAATTAACAAAGTACTGACAAATTTAACTAAGGAAAGGAGAAGATGCAAATAACATGAAAAATAAATGAAATGGGTAACATCATAACAGAACCAACTGATATGGATAATAGCAGAATAGTAAGAATTGTACTCCAACAAATTCAAAAACCAAGAAAAAAATGGACAAATTTCTAGACACATAATACCTACCTAAACTAGTATAGACTGAGGTAGAGAAGGTTGGACAATCTACTTCTGTAGTGATACTGCCTCGGCAACCCAAGGAGGGGTCGCTATGAGACAGGTCTGACTGGACGACACATAACAACAACAACAACAACAACAGCATAACAAAGGAAGAGACTGAGCAGGTCATAAATTTAAAAAGAAAAAAAATCCACATAAAAAAAAAAAAAATCCTCGCCCAGATGGCTTTACTGGAAAATTCTATCAAATGTTTAGAAAAGAGATGAAAATGTACCTATCCTACTCAAGCTGTTCCAGAACACGGAAGAAGATGGCATAGTACCACATTCATTCTATGAAGCAAGCATAACCTTGATACCAAAGCCAGGCAAAGACACCACTAGAAAGGAGAACTACAGACCAATATCCCTCATGAATATAGACACAAAAATCTTCAAAAAAAACCATAGCCAATAGAATCCAACACTATATGAAGAAAATAATACACCATGACCAAATGGGATTCATACCAGTTATGCAAGGATGGTTCAACATTAGTTAGAAAAACAATCAATGTAATCCACTACGTAAATAAAACAAAGGAGAAGAACGTCATGATCATTATCAGTCAAAGCAGAAAAGTCATTTGATAAAATCCAGCACCCATTCCTGATAAAAACTCTCAGCAAAATAGGAATAGAGGGTAAATTCCTCAACATAGTAAAGGGCATATATGCAAAACTAATAGCTAACATTATTCTCAATGGAGAGAGACTGAAAGCATCCCCCTTGTGAATGGGAACCAGGCAAGGATGTCCTCTATCACCACTTCTTTCAACATTGTATTGGAAAAACTAGCCAGGGCAATAAGTCAAGAAAGAGAAATAAAGGCATCCAAATTGAAAGAGAAAAACTAAAACTATTTCTATTTGCAGATGATATGATCCTGTACATAGAAAACTTGAGACACTCAGTAAGAAAACTAGTGGAAAAAATTGAAAAATTCAGAAAAGTAGCAGGATTGTACAAGATCGACATACAAAAATCTGGTTGATTCCTGTACATCAACAAAGATCTCTGAAAGGAAGTAAGAAAAACTGCCATTTACAATAGCTACGAAGAAGATAAAATACTTAGGAATAAATCTTACCAGTGACACAAAAGACCTATACAAAGAAAACTACAAAACACTACTACAAGAAACTACAAGAGACCTACATAAATGGGTGAATATGCCATACTCATGGTTGTTGTTGTTGTTGTTATGTGCCGTCGAGTCAGCCCCGGCTCATAGCGACCCCTCCTTGGGTTTCCAAGGCAGTATCACTACAGAAGTAGCATTGCCCAACCTTCCTTCCGAGGAGTGGCTGGTGGGTTTGAACCGCCAGCCTTCTGGTTAGCAGTCAAGTGCTTTAGCCACTATGCTACCAGAGCTCCTAATACTCATGGTAGGAAGACTGAATGTTGTGAAAATGTCACTATAACCCAAAGAAATCAGTAGATTCAATGTAATGCCAATCCACATTCATCAACATCCTTTAAGGACATGGAAAAACCAATCACTAATTTTACATAGAAAAGAAAGAGAGCTTGGATATAAGCAAAGCACTACTGAAGAAGGAAAGCAAAGCACTACTGAAGAAGGAAAACAAAGTAGGATGTCTCATACTCCCTGATCTCAAAACCCACTATACAGCCACAGTAGTCCAAACAGCCTGGTACAACAATAGACACAGAGACCAGTGGAACAAAATTGAGAATCCAGAAATAAATCTATCTATCTATGGACAACTGATCTTTGACAAAGGGCTGAAGCCTATTCAATGGGGAAGAGAGTGTCTCTTTAACAAATGGTGCTGCCAAAACTGGATATCCACTAGCAGAAAAATGAAATAAGATCAACCTTCCTTCCGAGGAGTGGCAGGTTGGGCAATCCTACTTCCATAGTGATACCGCCTCGGAAACCCAAGGAGGGGTCGCTATGAGTCAGGGCTGACTGGACAGCATATAACAACAACAACAACAACAACCTCACACCATACTCAAAAACAAAACTCAAGATGGATCAAAAACATAAATATAAAACCCAAAACTATGAAGTTCAAAAAAGATAAAATAGGGACAAACATGTTTTGTTAGGTGCTGTCAAGTCGTCTCTGACTCAGAGCAACCCTTTGTACAAAAGAACGGAACATTGGCCAGTCCTGTGGCAGCCTCACAATCCCTGCAATACCTGAGCCCATTGTTATAGCCACTGTGTCCAGCCATCTAGTTTAGGGCCTTCCTCTTTTCCGTTGACCCTCTACTGTACCAAGCATGATATCCTTTTCCAGGAAATGGTCCCTTCTGACATGACCAAAGTAGATGAGACGAGGTCTGGCCATTCTCACTTCTAAGGAGCATTCTGGCTGCACTTCTTCCAGGACAGATTTGTCGATTCTTTTAGAAGTCCATGGTACTTTCAGTATTCTTCACCAACAACATAATTCAAAAGCATCAACTCAAAAACAAACATAGGGGCCCTAATTTATGGCATAAATAGACTATTAAGCATAACCCAAAATGTACAAAAAGCAGAAGAGAAACTAGATGACTGGGGACTTTCTAAAAGTAAATTCTTATGTGCATCAAAAGACCTCTCCAAAAGAGTAAAAAGAGAAATTAAAATACAGAACCTACCGGGAAAAATATTTGACAATGACATTTCTGACAGAGGACTGAACTCTGAAATTTATAGAATACTATAGCACCTGAACATTAAAAAGACAAACAATCCACTTCAAAAATGGGCTAAGGACAGGAACAGACACTTCACCAAAGAAAATAATTCAGGTAGCCAACAAACACATGAGGGAAATGCTCATGATCATTAGCCATTAGAGACATGACTCAAAACAACCATGAGATACCGTCTCACCCCCAGCAATAGTAGCAAAGACAGAAAAGAACAAATGCTGGTGAGGGTGTGAATATTGCAACTCTGATACCCCTCTGTTGAGACTATAAAATGATATAACCACTGTGGAAAATGATATGATGCTTCTTTAAAAAGTTAGAAATAGAAACACCATTTGATCCAGCAATCCCACCACTAAGAATATATCCTAAAGAGGTAAGATCCAGGACACAAATAATCATATGCACACCCTTGTTCACTGTAGCACTATTTACAGTAGCAAAGAGATAGAAGCAACCTAAGTGCCCATCAACAGATGAATGGATAACCAAACTATGGTATATACACACAATGGAATACTATGCAACATTAAAGAATAATGAAGAATCACTGAATCACCTCATAAGTGGATGAACTTGGAGGACACTATGTTGAATGAACTAAGTCAATCACAGAAGGACAAGTATTGTATTAGTCCATTATTGTAAAACTCAAGGAAATGTTTATACAGGGAAGGAAATTTTCTTTGTTGAGGGTGGGAGAGGAGGGGAAGGGAGGAAAACTAGATGGATAATTAAGAGACCAGTTTATATGGGTAAAGGTAAAAGCAATATAACAAAATAATATGTGACTAGAAAGACATGGAGAAGTACACAAGAGGTATAAACAATAAAGGCAAATCTATTGCATACACAATACTGCATTATCAGTAACAGCAAACACTAATCTTCAGGTAGGTACGAAGCTAGATAGGCAAGAAGATCAGGTATGGGTAGGCAAATGGGATGTACCCATGACAATACATAGGTTTAGCTGACAGTATTCTTATGTACATGTTTGTATATGCTATAAAAATGTCCACATGCAGTTTAAACCTAACAGGAGGCAATTTAGGATAATTTCTTAGCCATAAATAAGCAATTAGCACCTTGAGGAACTGAGTTGCTGGGCTTGTGGGCTTGGGACTATGGTCACAGGGGACATCAAGCTCAATTGGTACAACATGGTATAGAAAAGTATTTTTCTACATCTTCCTTCAGTTAGTAGCAACTGGGGTTTTAAAAGCTTGTGGGTGGCCATCTACGAGGCAAATAATGGTCTGTCCTCATCTGGAACAAAGAAGAGTGAAGAAAATAAAAAATGCATGGAATCAATCCATGGTCCCAATGGACCATGAGACCATCATCTTTTTGACCCTGAGACCCAAAGAAGTAGATGGTGCCCAGCTACCAATTCCAACCACTCAGAAAGGGGTCAAAACTAGACCTCCACTATATATTGTGAGAAAAATGTGGAACGAAACTCAAAATCATTGAAAAAAGACCAGGCTTACTGGTCTGATAGAGACTGGTAAAACTCCTAAAGTCACCCTTTGGGCCTGGAATTGAACTCATTCCTGTGGCTTAACTCTCAGTCAAACAAGAGACAGGCCTACAAGCTGAACATCTGTGCCAGGGAGATGCACTCCTTAGAACAACTGACCATGGGAGATCAGAAGGGCAGCATTTGCACATGAAGAAATGTAGGGAGGCAGAAATGCATGGGCAAGAAGGACACAGGGAGAGGGTAACCACAGGGAGGGATTAGGAGGTGAGCTGTTACACTGTGGGGAATGTAAACCATGTCACAAAACAAAAAGTATACGAACTGTTGAATGTAAAAAAAAAATCTGCTTTGTAAAATTTCACCCAAATCACAATAACAAGTTTGGGGAAAAACAAAATCAGTATTGGAAACCATAGTTTCTTTATATATGAAGAACTGAGGTGGGGGTCACACCCACACACCCACACACACACAACCAGACTTACTGCTGTCAAGTGGATTTGACTCATAGCAACCCCTCCTTGGGTTTCTGAGGCGGTCTCTCTGTGGAAGTAGATTGCCCAGTCTTCCTTCTGAGGAATGGCTGGTGGGTTTGAACTGCCAGCCTTCTGGTTAGCAGTCAAATGCCTTAGATACTACACCACCAGAGCTCCTCCACAGAGGCTCAAAACCTACTTCTGGTGGCCAGTGCCTATGCAACTTGTGCCATGTCTGTCGGACCAACTAAAATTTTTTCCCAATCCAAGTTCATGCCAGGTTCTCCTCAGCCTCAGCCACCCAACTAGTTATTTTTGTGATTGATGTCATTGATAATCCGACTCCAGAAATGCTCTCTACTTATTATGACACATTTCATTGTAGAGTTTTCTATTTCTTTTCTCTGTAATTGATTCTGAGGAGTTTGCTGAAGAAGATAAGGCCAAAAGTTGTTTCAACTGTCAAGCTATGATATATCTTTGACACCTTCTTCCTTTTTTTTTCCTCCCAAGTCTCACTCAAGTTAATAAAAAAGGAGAGAGAACTAGAGATTTAGTGGTTATTTTTTACTTATGTAGGAAAAGCCATGTTCGTTTTTCTAAATGTAGATTCTGCACTAAATATTTTAAAATGACTTTTATTAGCTAATATTAGGAATTAACAAGTATATTGTCACTTGCCAGTACTGGCTTTGGGGTTGAGGGTTGAAGATTAACAAACATCCTGCTTGTGGGGGCTCAGCTTGCTGCCTGCATGTGGAAGGCATTGTGATGAATGGGCTCCATGTGCATCTTGAGGGAGGGACCTTATATGCCCTTGCTTCCATCAGGTGACAGATTGGTGCCATTTGGTGAGAAATGAAATGTAACACATATCCACAGCATGCTTGCTATGAAGGTCAATTCTTCCACTTTTGCTGAGTTTATCACTGAAGAAAGGTGCTCCTCAGGGATTGGTTTATAAGATTAGAGGTCAGTGTCCTGATGCTAACAGTAATGAATCTTGCCAAGGAAGGAACTCTAATGAAGCAGGGCACACAGAGATGTGACTGGACCTGGACTGCCTTCTAGTCCAAATGCAATCAACACTCCCCCCACATCCTCTGTGATCTCCCAGTGCTATTGGTAATGCCACTTGAAAAGCAAGGATGGCACTTTCCATGGAATAAAAATCTAGAACCTAGCAGACCCATACAATAGAGTGACAGGGAGTCTGTAAAGAGTCTTGCCCCCTTATTAGACAATGCAGCAGCAGAAATAATATGCTTTTCCCATTTTAAGTAGATTCCTTTCTTAATAAATAGCTTAGTCATAGGAGATACATAATACTTTCAGGTTGTGCCAGAAAGAGCTTAGTCTCCCATTTCTAGGCCTGTGGCATATATATTTCTATATAATGGATATCCAAGTTAGGAGGAATTATTTCAAAGATAATTCTGTCTCTAGGGGGCTGTGGTTTTATTAGCTCAACTTACACAAATCTAAGTCAAATGTTCTGTCGAGAAAGGGTGGATACAAAAGTCTGGTTTTAAATGGATGGTGATTATTAACTTGGTTGGTGAGAAGTACAAGAAGTGAAGCAAAGGGTTTGAACCCATCTTTTAGGTCTCAGTGTGCTTGAATTAAAAGTAAAAACTGTAAGATGGGGGATTCCAATATTGGGAAAACTGAAATAGCTAGCTATGAGGAGGCTGTTTTCACAAAAGTACAAGCTAAATTCTTTAATAGTTCCAGTCTCTCTCTCCATAGATATTGAGGAGGACTGAAGTTAAAGCCATGTGAAATAGCTGATATTTCAAAAGTGCTTTAATGAAGATCTTCCCAGCTTTTCTCATTTTGTAACACATGAGGGTACCAAGAAGAGGCAGCTCTAAATCAGAAGTGCTGGGCCACCACAATCTTCCATCCTGAGACCTGAGGGATCAATGTCTTGCTCGAGGGGTTGGGAGGCTGGCCTTAGTGTTTACTACTCTTGGAGGCATATAAAGTCAGGTCTGAACGCATGTAAGTTGTCAGTATATTTGACCAAAATACTTGAGCAGTTTGCAAAACTGAGGACTTACTTGGTCCATAGTCTGTCACATGAAGGTACCATGAGACCGGAAGTAAGCTTTTGCTTTAGGAAGAGAAACTGGAAAGACTCAGAGCAGCAGAAGGTGGCAGTGAGTCTCATCTCTGGCCATTCATTAATCAAAATCCCTCAGGGAGCTTCTTTTTTGTTTTAACAGTTTTATTGAGATATAATTCACATACCATACAAGTCACCTGATTAGAGTATACTTGTTCAGTAGATTTTAGTATTATTCATGGGCATATGCAGTCACTGCCACAATCAATTTTAGGACATTTTCATCATTTAGAAACAAAACACTAAATTTTTTATATCACCCCACTGTTCCACCTCCCTCCATTTCTAACCAACCGGTAATCTGCTTTCTGTCTCTATAGATTTGCTTATTTTGGACATTTCATAAATATGTGGTCTTTGTGACTGGCTTCTTCCATTTACCATAATGTTTTCAAGGTTCATCCATGTTATAGCATGTATCAGCATTTTGTTCTTTTTATGGTCAAATAATATTGTATTTTATAGTTACACCACACTGTGTTTAAACATTTATCCATTGATTGACTTTTGGGTTATTTCTACCTTTTAGCTATTGTGAATAATGCTGCTACAAATGTTTCTGTGGCTTTGGCTTTCAGAAATTTTTCTATGTGTCTGTGTGAATCTCACTTTGAGTTTACCCTTCTTGCAGTTTATTGAGCTTCCTGAATGTGTAGATTTGGAAAGATTTCTGACTTTATTTTGTCAAATATTTTTCTGCTTTTTTCTCTCCTTTGTTTCTGGCAATCTCATTGCAAATATATTGGCTTGGTTAATGCTGTTCCACATTTCTCTGAGGCTCTGTTAATTTTTCTTTCTCTGTTCTTTCATGTGCAAAATCTCTATCAATCTATCTTCAAGTTCACTAATTCTTTCTTCTACCTATTCAAACTTAGTTGAACTCCTCTAGTTAGTTTTTAATTTTGTTAGTGTACTTTTCAACTCCAGAATTTTATTTGGTTCTTTTAAAACAATTTCTACTGCTTTATTGATGTTCTCTATTTAATGTAACATTGCCATTATGCCATTGCTTCTTTAATCATGGCTTCTTTTAGTTCCTTGAACATATATATAATGACTACTTTGAAGTCTTTGTTTCTTAAATTCATTTCTCACAGGCAGTTTCTGATGGCTGAATTCCCACCCCACCCCCTCATATGAGTCAGACTTTGCTGTTTCTTTCTATATCTTATAATTTCTAACATGTTAGAAATTGGACATTTTAAAATATTTTAGCAACTCTGAGGACTAGTCCCTACCTTGGTGCTTGTTGTTGCTGTTTGCTTGTTTGTTTCCTTAGTGACTGGGTAGATTTCTTCAGTGAAGTCCATTTCCCATTCCAAGGGTATAAAGCCTCCTGTGATCCTCCAGAGTAAACCTTGGATCTACCCATAATCACTCTGGGATGACAGTGGTTTTGCAAGAGCTCTTTTTGACTGTTACCCTGACCACAGCTGGGGATTAAACTCCATTGATTACTGGCTGATTGCTCTATTGTCTCACTAATGCTGTGGACCATAAATTGTTGATCCATTTTGACTAATCCAATCAAATTTAGTGTCCTTTGAAGGGATAGCTCCTAAAGCCATGGCTTGATTTTTTTTTTTTTCCCTTCCCCCTGACCTCTGCAGGACTCCTTCCAGCTGTTTCCTCTCCTGCTTCTCTAAAGCAAACTAGCTGGCCTACAGGTTGTTGTTGTTATATGCCGTCAAGTCAGACCCGACTCATAGGGACCCCTCCTTGGGTTTCCGAGGCAGTATCACTATGGAAGTAGATTGCCCTATCTTCCTTCCGAGGAGTAGCTGGTGGGTTTGAACCGCCAGCCTTCTGGTTAGCAGTCAAGTGCCTTAGCCAATATGCTACCAGAGTTAGCCTCCTCTATCTCCAATGAAAGGAGCTCTGGTAGCATAGTGCCTAAGGCACTTGACTGCTAACCAGAAGGCTGGTGGTTAAAACCCACCAGCCACTCTTTGGAAGGAAGGTTGGGCAATTTACTTCCGTAGTGATACTGCCTCTGAAACCCAAGGAGGAGTGGCAGGGCTGACTCCAAGGCACATAACAACAACAATAACATCTCCAATCAATCTACCAGTCTCCTCCTAATTGCTTTTCTCCACAACCTGCAGTTTTTGAAAATGCCAATAGGCTTGAATTTCCCCACTTTCAGTTGCAAATGAGGTCAATTCCTTTAGAAGAGATTCTTAGCTGTCTATTTTATGGCTACATCTTGATTTGGCAAACTCCTTTAGCCATGACTTTGGAGCTGGTGGTGGGACAATGTTTGAGTAACACCCCTACTTTTGGAGCTAGGCATTTAGTGAGGATAGTTGCTTTAGGTCTTCTTGGCTTAGCTCTTTCTGGTGTGGAACTTCTGCCTACAAGCCTGGGCAGGGGCAGTTGGGTCAGTGTCTTCAACTGTGAGACATCCAAGGTAAAGCCTCCATGCCCTAAGTACAGGCTGGGTGAAAAAGGGAAACCAACCCCCCCTTGGCTGCACTCTCCTCTAGTTGGGGAAAGGGTGAAAATGGTGACTTTCTGCCCTTCCTGAGTAGCTAGAGCCTAAACTAGGAGCTGGAGGGAAAATAATTCAGTTCTTGGTTATACCAGGCAGGAATAGAATTTCTGTCTTGCTGAGTTGGGAGAGGGGAGATTGGAAATGGATTTTGCTTCTAATACCACCGACTCTTGCTATTTTACCAAGTTTTAGTAGATTCTCTTGAGTAAATGTTTCATTTGCAGTATGCCCTTAAAACCATTCAGCTATCACCCTATTATTCCACCATCACTGCCACACTCCCAGTCCCTAAGCAACCAGTAAAATTGTTTATCATTTTCTCTGGGAAACAGGTTGTTCTGGTTACTAGTGCTGCTCTGAAAAGAAATATACCACAAATAGGATGGCCTTAACAAACAGGAGTTTATTCTTACAGTTTGGAGGCTTTAAGTCCAAACTCAAAGTGCCAGGCTCTAGAGGCTGGGTGAAAGTCCCTTAACCTTGGGGTCCAGCTTTGCTTCCTACTCCCGGCCCACTGGAGCTAGAGGCATTTCTTCATTCAGACAGCTGCTGGCTGCTGAGGCTGAGAAGCCCCAAAATTAACAAGTAAAAAGTCACAGTCCCAATGTTATCAATCCACAGGCAGGCCATTAACTTAAGTCCATGGTAAGTCCCAAGGTTGGCAGAGCATAGCAAACTGCTGAGCAATGACACAGCTACATGCAGGTTCCAAGTGTGCCATAGGCTAGAGACCATTCCCAAGGCTTCTCCTTATATACAGGAAGCAGACCACATCCCAAAGGCAGCTACTCAGCTGCTTGTGGTAGATCCCACCATGGAGTTGATTGCCGGTCTCATCATGGAGAATAACTGCCACCAGCTGCCCAGCTACTCAACCAGGCCCAGCCAAGCTGACACAGAAACATAACTACCACACAGGTCTATGGCACTCTTCAGGCTGTTGTGCCATAGAGTGAAACCTCAAATGGCATAAAGTGGAATTTCCCAGACATCCAGATACCCAGGCCCCCTCTGGAAAATCAGAAAGTGTAGAATGTGGATAGGGCTTGGATACCACCAAGGGCATTTTGGTATGCAGCCAGTATTAGGAGCTGCTAGTATAATATGAGTGGGCTTTGTATATGAGCCATAGCCCTGACATTGAATAGCTTGCAGTCTTGGTCATTTAAGCCTCAGTTTCTTGACCAATAAAATGGGAATTAGAATCGTTTCTACCCCAAAAGGTTTTTGTGGTGATTAAATGAGCTAAACATGTAAAGCACGTAAGTAGGAAAAATAATATACAGTGGGAGCTCTGGTAGCATAGTGGCTAAGACACGTGCCTGCTAACCAGACGGCTGGCAGTTCAAACCCACAAGCCACTCCTCGGAAGGAAGGTTGGGCAATCCTACTTCCGTAGTGATACTGCCTCGGAAACCAAAGGAGGGGTCGCTATGAGTCGGGTTTGACTCGACGGCACATAACAACAACAACATATAATGCTAATAAAATATAATAAATTATTATTATGTCTTTATATCCTGGGTAATTTTCCAATTCTAACTACAGCATGTATGTCCTAGTACTTGGTCAACACTCAACAAAAATGACTTTGGATTACCTGTATTTATCCTGATACATATTTTCTTACTTTGTGATTAAAACAGAAAATCATTTACTCCTTTCAATTTGTACCAGAATGATGTGGTTCCTGACTCCTTTCCCTTTATGGGGTGGGTGGAGTTGGGAAAATACACATTTTTGTACATATGTACCTTCTCCCCTGTTTATTCCTGTCCAGGAACATCATTGAACATCCAGAACTGGAGGGGAAAAAATAATAATAAAAAAAGTAGTAAGAGTCACAAGCAAGATAATCAGTTACAAATAAAGTGAAAAGGCACATGGTCCTGTTTTTAAGGAAAAATGAAAAAGCTCAAAATTTTCTATATATAAATCTTTTGCTTCTCCTTCTCTGTTGTTGTTATGTGCCATCGAGTTGGACCCGATTCACAGCGACCCCTCCGTGGGTTTCCAAGGCAGTATAACTACGGAAGTAGATTGCCCAACCTTCCTTCTGAGGAGTGGCTGGTGGGTCTTTTTGCCTTGCTGATCAGCAGCATTGGAATCACCTGGGAGCTTGTTAACAATGCAAAAATCTTAGGTTAAATATATGATCTAATTAGAATCTGCATTTTTAACAAATGAAAATTGTTTGTGCCCAAAGTAAAGTCTGAGAAGCTATGGTCTTTGAGACACCAAGTCTAGGCAGCACTGTGCTGTAGCTATTAAGAGCAGGATTGGGAGACCAAATGACCTGGACATGACCCCGAGCATGTTACCATTCACTGGGGTGGCCCAGAGAATTCATCACATCTGTCTGATCTTCCATTTATCTATGAAATGTGGATAATGCCTCTGCCAAGTATTGTTGTGAGCACCAAGGAATGACTGCATTTAGTGCAACACTCGGCACTCAAAAAGTAGTAGTCATAATGGTTGTTACAGTACTCCATCCATTGCAGGAAAAGTGAGTTTTTACTTTCTGAGGTGTAACCTTGCAGGCTCAGGGTCCTGAGCATCTGAATGGTCAGCTGAATCTTTTTGAAGTTGATTTAAATCACCTTGCCTTCCGTCCCCCACACCTACTCCAGCCCTTCCTTGGGCTTTACCATAGCTGCAGGTACCTAAATAGGGATCCTTAGCCAGAAGTTTGGAAGCAGACTGCTCTGACATTGATTCCGGGATGTGAATTCAGATCTGGAGGGACTGTTTGCTGCTACAGTTACTGTATGTCTTTGGATATTTCTTTTCTTTTTCTTTGGTATATTCAGTGAGAAAATTTCTTAAATTGCTTTACTTTAGATTGTTGGAATTTCAGAAATGGCCTTCAGGAATTACAGGGCTTTGCATTTGGGGGTAGGGAGCAGGGGGACAGCTGCTGGAAGAATCTTTTAGAAATGAAGGAAGCTGGCTTCCAGGCCCATACTTGTACCAGATGAAGACCCTGCTCCTCTGATCGTGAGTGATGTCCTGGATCTAAACAGGCTGCAGGGAAGGGTTAAACTCACTGCCATCGAGTTGATTCTCATTCATAGCAACCCCCATTGGGTTTCTGAGGTGGTAAATCTTTACAAAAGTAGAGTGCCCAGTCTTCTTTCCACGTAGTGGCTGGTGGATTTGAACCGCCAACCGTCTGGTTAGGCACTGCACCACCAGAGCTCCTTGCAGGGAATGGTTAGTAGTGTCTAATCCAAGTCCAGGGCAATGAGAAGATACTGTCAGTCATCCTTCCAGGAAGGATTCATTGCTTGGGAGCCTTACCTTGGTCACTTCCCTCAGAAGTCCCTCTTGGCCACACAGAAAAAACGAGGTCAAATCTTCTGTGATACCTTAGTTCTTGCCCTCATTGAACAGGAGCTGGGCAGCCACCCCCTTTGTAAGAGTAGCTCTCCTCGGCCGGCACTCATTAAAGGGTGGGGGGTAGATTTGGTGAGCCTCCTGGAGCTGAGAAGATATGGTGCTTCATAGAGGCAGTTAACTTCAGAGGGAATGAGAATGGAGCATTTCTCTCCACTCCGAGGGGTATTGAGCATGCCTCCATATAGGACAAAACAGAAGCAAAGAGAGGGAAATCATCCTTTCCCTTCTTTACCTTCTCATAGGAATAGCCCTGACCTCATGTGTCTTCAAAGTAAGATAGGAAAGTTTTACTCAACTAATGTAATATTAATATTTTTAGAAACATTTATTACATGCTAGATACTGGGCTAAGTATTTTAAATATATTATCTCCACTGATCCTAACAACAACCCTACAAAGATCAGCTCTATTATGCTCATTTTAAAACATGAAAAGTGAAGCTGGGAGACATCCAGTAACTTGCTCAGGGTCACACAGCCCATGAATGTACCCAATCATTATACACTATTGCCTGAGTGTGAAATCCTTTGCAGGAAATCGATATTGGGAGAATTGTGCTGTGTTGACTGATTTGAGAAAAAAAACAGATGCAATCAATTGGGTCCCTCCTCTAGACACAACATCCCAACGTTGCTGAGAACAGGCCCACCATTTCATAGTTCAGTTCTGTAGTGTCCTGGTGCCTGAACAGGCCAGGAAATACTTTCCCTGCAAATTTTAGGTTAAAGTGCTAACAATGGGGAGTCTGGATGAAGGGTATACAGATGTTCTGTGTGCTGTTTTTACTCTTGCAACTTTTCTGTAGGTTGGAGAATGTTTTCAGATAATAGGTTTTACTTCCATACTCCACCCCTAATCAAAACAAACCACTGTGGTTGTCCTTGACTATATCTTGTGCTGTATTCCTCTGGAGATGAATTCCCTTTTGGTTTAAACAACACAGAATTCAGGAGACCAGCATTAAAGCCTTCTTAAGAACCTAAAGAAACGTAAGCTGGCAGCCACCATTGCTTTCAATATGTGATGGATTTTTGCTCAGCCTCACATTCTTGCCCGGGATGGATTATCAGAAGCTGTCGGGAACAGATGACATGCTCTAGCAGCTGGTCTGATTCTTATTTCTGCATTTCTTACTTTGCAGTAGAGGATTTTTACATATTGGCTGGTTGTCTATTATCATCAGTTATGGATAAACTTGGGCTGGGAGTCCCAGTGCTTTAGAATTACAGGTACTCCTGGCTTCAACCACCTCTTGGACAGTGTTGATAGGGGTGTATGACGGAAGGATATTCATAGGTCCTATTAAGTGGCAAATTGAAAATCCTACTTAATCAAAAAAATGGCTGTGGTTCATCACGTTTCAATCTCATTTTGAGCTGCTTCTATACCCTCAGAAGATTTCTTTTCCCCTGAGCAAGCAGAACTTTTGATTAATGTCTGCATTTATCAACTTGCTGTGAATAAGCTTGTCTCTGAGCATGCCAGTGAGAACCATGCTATGAAAATGTCATTCTAACGAGGGTGACGTCTCTTGCTGTGTTTAGAGAGTTCAAGGGGAGGAGAAGTTAAGTGGGTTTCTGTGAAGTCCAAGTTGGGAATGTCAAATGTCACAGTTCTAAGGCAAAAGGATTGGCTAATCAGTGAGAAACTTGAATTTCTTGGGTGGAACCCTGACTGCTAGAACTTTGAGGCAACAAGCAGAGGAGATAATTTTAGACATGTGCAACATTGGCAAATATAGAAAAGGGATTTTTAGTCATTTTCAATTCATTTGCCATATTGTCACTGTACTAGTTGTGCCAGCTTTCCTGTTCAAAAAAATCCCAGCCACAGGTGCTGAATGCCTGGAACTAGCAGTCCTGTTTCTCAGTTGGTTCTCAGAGGGAGTAGCTCTTGGAGCCTTCCTATGTCTACCCTACCTCTCTGATCTCACCGTCTACTGCCTGACATCAAATTCCCACCAGTGCAGGTGAGGGCTCCTGCCTGTCAATCATGCATGCCATTCCAATTTCTGGCTCTGCAGGCTCCCCCTCTTACCTACCCAGCATCCCCTCTATTCTTCCTTCTGTTCAAATCCTGGTGACCCAGTTTCATTCTTGCCTCTGCCATGTTCTCAAAAGCCTCCTGCATACCACTGAACTTTCTTGTTGGCACATCATGCAGCCCAGGGTTTGCTGGCTCGATTGTACTGTTCTAATTGGGCTAGGTTCCTAGTTAGGTTGTGTCAGTGGAGGACGTTTGGTTTTTAGCTGAGTGTTGTGTCTATTCAAAGGAGATCCGAGGTAGATACAATCCGTATATCAGACTCAAAACAATGTGGTTCTGAGCTATTTAGAGAGGAAGGGTTGTGTTATGTGCAGCTTGTCATCAAATGGTTTGGAAAGGAAAACAACAACAACAAAAACTGTGTGTGCATTCATGTGCACAGGAGAGCCTGCAAATATTAAAGCAAATGGGATAAAATATTAACAATGAGGGAATTTAGGAGAAGGGTATCTATATATTTTTATGCTGTTTTTATTCTTATCATTTCATGTGAGTTTCCAGAGAAAATATTTTATTTCTACCCTTAACCCTCATCCCATCCACAATAAAAACAAAATATACTATTATTGGTTATCCTTGAGCCTCTCTTTCTATCACACTCCCACCATATCCCACAGGAAGTCTAGTCTGTCCTACCTGCAAGACATACTCTGCAAATAACATATTCTGTAAATAACTGCTAAGAGTTATTTACACATGTTTGTAGTTGTACTTTATATATTTAATTTAGTGGGTTTTCTACTTCATTTACCCTAGGGTAGGGGAAAAAAGAAAATTAGTAGAAACATCCAAGGTTGACCTCCACTCTAATCCCATGGATAGAGCCAATAAAAAACTGTTGAGCTGATGTAGGCATGTGGCTTGTACTAGTTGCATCTTCATACATTAATGGGGATGTTGGGGATGGTAGAATAGGAGGACATTCGTGAGTGTTACCCATGATCACCTCTGGGTCATTGGATGATGTTGATGTTGTTATGTGCCGTCGAGTCGGCCCCGACTCATAGCGACCCCTCCTTGGGTTTCCGAGGCAGTATCACTACAGAAGTAGGATGTCCAACCTTCCTTCCGAGGAGTGGCTGGTGGGTTTGAACCACCAGCCTTCTGGTTAGTAGTCAGATGCCTTAGGCAGTATGCCAGCAGATCTCCCCATTAGACATTGTTGTTGTTGTTGTTATGTGCCGTCGAGTGGGCCCCGACTAATAGCGACCCCTCCTTGGGTTTCCGAGGCAGTATCACTACAGAAGTAGGATTGCCCAACCTTCCTTCCGAGGAGTGGCTGGTAGGTTTGAACCGCCAGCCTTCTGGTTAGCAGTCAAGTGCTTTAGCCACTATGCTACCAGAGCTCCTTATGGGTAACTTTAATTTTCTTCTCTGCACTTTATGGATTTTCTAGATTTTCTATAGTAAGCATGTAAAATAATACTTAAATATAAATCTTTAAATTATCTTTGAAAACAATCTTGTGGATGTGTTTGGAAAATTAATCAGTTAGAGTTGGCCTTTTTCCATTTGTTTGTGAACTATTACTGCAGACCTCTGTCACTGAGCTACATAGAGAGGGAGCAAGACAGTCTCAAGGACAGGTTGGATCCCTCCACGAGGGATTATCTAATCTACGTGTCCTGCTTGAAACTCAGCCAGAGACCAGCCATGCCCTTGGCCCCACCCTGAAGGAATGCTCTCCACAGGGTGGCCACATGTCCCAAAGTCATCTTTGTTTTCTTTGTTCACTTTGCTGTTGCTCTGTGAGGCAGCTAAGGGTAGGTGCCAGTTGATTCTGATAAATGTACTGGCTGACATTGGGCCATGGCCAGCATGCCCCCCAAAACAAAGATATCTATGTGCTGGGCCAGAGATCCCAGCCAGGATTAGAACAAGAAGAGCAATGCTTAGGCCCCTGAGTGTTTCCAAAAAGGATGTCCCCTTTTCCTTCATTGTCTTTTCTCTCACTCTGACAGAGTAATGGTACTATTAACAAAAATATGATTATTATTATTACTCGTATTGTTATAAAAGAAGCTGTCATTCATTGAGTGTTCAGAAGTACTCAGTGAGTATTAACTTCAAGTAAGTCTCTTAATCCCCTTCATCTAGGAGACTGGACTGTCTCTCACTTCAGTGAGAGACTTGTAGTGCTAGGCACAGAACATGGTGATATGTTAATTAAAATAATTAATAAATGTTCAACAAATGGTTACAATTCTGTTAATAATAGTAATCACCCTCCAGTCCTAACAGCTTAATGTTATTATCCTCACTTTACAGAAGAGGAAATGTAGGCAGAGATAAAGGGGAAGTGGTGTTTCGGGGGTAGAATTCTTACCTTCTATGCAGGTGACCTGGGTTCTATTCCCAACCAGTGTACTTCACTGCAGCTATACCTGTCTCTCAGTGGAGGCTTGTGTGTTGCTATGATGCCCAACAGTAGAGCTTCCAGAGTAAGACAGACTAGGAAGAAAGGTCTGGAGACCTACTTGCACAAATCAGCCAGTGGGAAAGAAAAAAACAACCCTTTGGTTCACAACTGTCCGATCCACAACCATCACAGGAATGGTGGGGGCCAGAAGAAATTTGTTGTGGATAATCTTGGGCTGGGAATTCCAGTGCTTTAGAATTACAGGTACTCCTGGCTTCCAGCTGCCTCTTGGACAGTGTTGATAGGGGTGTATGATGGAAGGATCAATTTTCTTGTGCACGAGATCACCATGAGTGGAGGCCAACTCAGTGGCAGCCAGCAACAACAGAGGTTGGAAGACAAAGTAAGCAATAGACAGACATAGACACGGCGAGACAGAAATTGCTGGCAGGTTGATCTTTGTACAACAAAGAGTTCCTGTATTAGGAGTACTGATGATTAGGGTTAGTTTGATGAGGAGGGTCTGTGTGTGAGCACTCATGCTCCAGTTCAGGTGTAGAAGCACATCATGTGGTAGTGAAGGATGCGTGCTTTGGTACTCAAGGCTGTGTCTTGAACCCTTGCCTTCCCATTGGCAAGCAGTGTGGCCTTGCGTGACTTTATCTTCTTATGTCTCACTTGCCCTTCTGTAAAATGTATTAACAGCGTTACTCCCTACAAGTCACTTATGTAACACATTTATTAAACATTTACTATTTTCTGTGTCAGGGCCGACTCGATGGCAAACAACAACAACAACAACAGTTTTCTGTGTGCTTGTAGGGGGATAGCCCCATTATGATGCTCCAGTGATCTTGTTCATATTCTAATTGATCATGTAGGCAAAGGCTCAGACCATAGCCACTCTGAATCTTGTTGGAACATATTTTTATCCTCTGAGAGGGTGAGAGGCTTTTAAGCAGCTGCTCTGAGCCCATCTCCCAGGCACCTGCTCTCTCCTGGGAGCCTATCATGAGACACTTTGCCATAGCATGTGGCCAGGTTCCTTGGGACATTCTTCACCCACCTGGTGGCTGAGATCAGGGCTTCATCACAACCTGAAACAACAGCTCAGGTGGGGAGAAAGCCTTTACTGGTGGGAGATAAAGAGGAGACTACAGCCTGAATCATGCAGCAAAAGTGAACCCATTCCCCTCTTTGTTCTCTTTCCCCAAGTCTCCTCTGGCAACATGATTGCTTGGACACCTCTTGTCCTTCCCTGTCTTTGTCCTGAGCAACAGCTCTGACCCCTCAGCTTCTATCTTCCACCAGGAAGACACATGTCTGGAAGTTAGGCTAACACTGATCAGAGATTGCTCCTTAAGCCTCCCTGGAAACTTTGAATAATAGCCTTTGGTTTTGAGTCATTACTATATGTCAGGCCCCTAACATTCATGGTTGCAGTGGGAAAAAGACATGATTCTCTCTGTTTTTCAGGAATTCAGAGAGGTTCCTCCCTGCCCAAGGGCACATGTGCATGGCAGAGTGGGGGGATTTGAATTGAACGATTTGTCTGACTTGAGAACCCTGCTGCTTGTGACTGGATAGCAGATAGGCATGCTGTTGGAGAGAGCACTTGGAAAGAATGCCAGACTGCTGCTGGCAGGGTGACAAACCTGAGCTGGGCACTGGTGTCTCTGGGAGCATGACACTATGGCTTTGTGTCCAGCCTGGATCAATAACTGGCTTTGGCTTCCCTTGGTGAGAAGCAACAGCTCTTATTCTCTGTTACAGAAGTGTGCAATGGAGGACACTTCTTCCTCTTCTAGGATCCGCAGCAGGACTGTGGCTGGGAACTCCTCATTTACTCTTATTTCACACTGAGACACGCTGTACCCAGCCAACTCTTGTGAACATACTGTCCACTTGGGGAGTAGAACCCAGAATGCAATCTGGGCTCTGGTCTCAGATCTGCTGAGAACTGACTTTGGACAAATCACATCACTTCCCTAGGCCTTTCAGATCATTTATGGACCTGCCAGCCCTGTCAGCCCTGCCATTGTCACAGGCTGCTTCCTGACACCCTGTGATGATTGATTTAGAACAATACTTGGCAAGTTAGATGATGTGACCACTAATCTCAGCTTTCAGTTGATGAATCAAATACCACTGTACTATGTACACATTCACAGGACAGTGAGCACTTTTGTTTTTCTCAGTCCCTCTCCCTGTTCCTTCCTCTCAGCTCCCCTTCCAGGAGTTTTCATTTGTCAATAGAGGAAGCTGAATTAGGACATCCTCTCGTAATTAATGAAAGAAAAAGAAAAAGAGCATGCTGGCCCCTTTGCAGCCTCTTTTTCTGGCCTGCTCAGCTGTAATCTCCATTTGACAACACAAAAGGGATTTGAGGATTGAGGGGAGCAGAGAGTATGCCAAGTTCCTGGATGTTCATTGCTGCGCCCTCAAGGGAAGATACGCTTTATCCTAACAGATTGAGCCAGTGTTGAGAGGAATTTGCAGTCTTCCTATGCTGCTTTGTGTTCATTCCCATTGGCCACCTTACAAAGATGCACAAGATTCTCAGAGCACAGAACCATCTGGTTCTGTTCAAGGTGCTCCCACATGTGTCTGAGATCCCAGGCCCACTACTCTTAAGGCTGGGGCTTTATTTGTGCAGTGGAGCCAGAAGGATCCACGTTCTCTATGGGTGGACTTGTTTTTAGTTTCGAGCATAATCGATTGTATTTATTCTTTGCATCAGTTCCTGTCAATAAAATGTGATCAAGAAAGCCTATCTAGTGGCTCTGCTACTATCTGTGTCACTTTGGGCATGTTGCTTGGCAGCTTAAGCTCAGTTTCCCCATCTGTGCAATGGAGATAACATTATCTCCACCCTAGAGTTCTTTTGAGGATTCAATACATTACCATACATAGATTTCTCAGAATGCTTCCTGTTGTAACATCCTGGAGCTTCAAAAGGTGTTGTATTCATGTTCTGTTACCTTCTAAAGGCATTGGCCTTGGACACATTATTTAAACTTTCTAATGTCTCAACGTCCTATTTTGTAAATGTACATAATACAACCTATATTTCAGGGGTATTTGAGGATTAAGTGAGCCAAAGCATGAACATTTCTTAGCCAGAAAAATGGGAAGTGGGTCATACAGGGTTGTTGCTATTTTTTTTCAGGGAGATGTGTTTTTTAAATTGACCCTATTTTTTTTTTTCTTTTTCTATTTTCCTATTCAAATAAAGCCTAGTGAACGGTTCATACTGCTTTTTCCAGGATGTCATTCTTGTTTATATTCTGCTGAATTTTGAAAAAGAAAGTGCGTGTGTGTCTGTGTGCAATGTAATTGTGTGTTAAATATAATTTATTTTGTTCTTTGGGCTCTTGTAGGTGTGTGCCCCATTTCCATCTGTAGATCTGTGTCCCTTGATTCTCTGACTTGCCTTTTCTGACAAAGGACATAGTGGTCTAGATGTGAACATGCAGATGTGCTGGTGCTTACTTGGGTTAATGTTTGTGTGTTTTCAGTATTTTTCTCTCATTTTAAACCTTTATCTTTTTAAATTTGCTACACTCAAGGCTGAGGCAAGTAGTTCACAGATTGTGAGAGTGAGGGGTCTCATCTGCTTGATTGAGGAAATTTGTGAAGAGAGAAATAGTGAACTGTGAGACTGGTGAGATGTGTTGGAAAGAATTGTTGGAGTTAACCAGTTTGTGGCTGGGCATCTTACAGCCAGTTTTTAAAACTGCCAACATGTGGGCTCTCCTCCTGTGAAAAACCTCTGTGGGGCACTTCTTCTCCATTCTATAAGATCACTGTGAGTTGGAACTGACTGCATGGCAATGAGTGGGGTTTTTTGGTGAATAGTGCAAGCTGCTGTTTCTTTCCTAGTGGATTTTTCCCTTCTTTTTTTTTTTTTTTTAATTTTATTGTGGTGAAAACATACATGACATGACATTCGCCAAAATAACAACTTACACATTTACAGCTCAGAACATTGATGACCTTTTTCATGTTGTGCCAACATTATTGCTAGCCTTTTCCAAAATATTCCACCAATTACTAGCTTAAACTCAATGCCCCCCAAACAAAAGCTTTCCTTTCCCTCTTACCCTGGTAAACACTAATAATATTTGGTTTCTTTATATATATAAATATAAATAATATAAATATAAATATAAGTATATATATATATATAAATATATATGTGTGTGTGTATATATACATATATATATGTATATATACATATATATACACATATATGTATATATATATACATATATATATATACACATATATATATACATATATATATGTTGTTGTTATGTGCTGTCGAGTCAGCCCCGACTCATAGCAACCTCTCCTTGGGTTTCCGAGGAGGTATCACTACAGAAGTAGGATTTACTCAACCTTCCTTCCAAGGAGTGGCTGGTGGGTTTGAACCGCCAGCCTTCTGGTTAGCAGTCAAGTGCCTTAGGCACTATGCTACCAGAGCTTGTGTACACACACACACACACACACACACATACATATGTCTTTTTTTCCCCCAACCTATCTAGTTTTCCCTCCCTTCCCCTGCCACCCCAACAAAGAAAGTGTCCTTCTATGTATAAACTTTTCCTTGACTTTTTACAGTAGTGGACTAATACAATTTTTGTCCTTCTCTAATTGACTTATTTCACTCAGTATGTCCTTCAAGTTCATCTACATTATGCAGTGTTTTGCAGATTCTACATTATTCTTCAGGGTTACATAGAATTCTGTTGTGTGTATGTACCACAGTTTGGTTATCATTTGTTGATGGGCACCTAGGTTGTTTCCATCTCTTTGCTGTTGTGAATAGTGCTGTGATGAACATGGGTGTGCATATATCTATTCGTGTCCTGCCTCTCACTTTTTTAGGATATACACTTAGTAATGGGATTGGAGCTCTGGTAGCATAGTGCCTAAGGCACTTGACTGCTAACCAGGAGGCTGGCGGTTCAAACCCACCAGCCACTCCTCGGAAGGAAGGTTGGGCAATCCTACTTCTGTAGTGATACTGCCTCGGAAACCCAAGGAGGGGTCGCTAGGAGACGGGGCCGACTGGATGGCAAATAACAACAACGACAACAATGGGATTGGTGGGTTAAGTGGGATTTCTGTTTCCAACTTTTTAAGGAATCACCATACCCATTTCCACAGTGGTTGTATCATTTTACAGTCCCAGCCGTGTAGGAGAGTACCAATCTCTCCATATCCTCCCCAGCATTTGTTATTTTCTGTCTTGTTGAATTTTGCTATTAATGTTGGAGTGAGATAGTATCTCATTGTTTTGATTTGCATCTCTCTAATGGCTAATGATTGCAAACATTTCTTCACGTGTTTGTTGGCTGCCTGAATATCCTCTTTGGTGAAGTGTCTGTCTATTCATGTCTTCTGCCCATCTTTTAATGAGATTGTTTGTCTTTTTGATGTTGAGGTGTTAGAGTTTTCTATAAATTTTAGTGATAAGTCCTTTGTCCGATGAGTCATTGCCAAATATTTTTTTCCCATTCGTAAATTCTCTTTTTACTCTGTTGGAGAAGTCTTTTGATGCACATAAGAATTTCATTTTAGAAGGTATCTTCTGCTGTTTGTGCATCTTGGCTTATGCTTGACAGTCTATATATGCCAAAATTAGGGCCCCTAACTTTGCCCCTATTTTTTCTTTGATGAACTGTATAGTTGTATGTTTCATATTTAAGTCTTTGATCCATCTGGAGTTCGTTTTTGTGTATGGTGTCAGAGATGGATCTTGTTTCAGTTTTCACCAAATGGATATCCAGTTTTGCCAGCACCATTTGTGAAAGAGACTCTGTCTTCCATATTTAATGGATTTCAGCTCTTTTTCAAAGGTCAGCTGACCAGAGGTCCCTGGATCTATTTCTGGGCTCTCAATTCTGTTACTCTGGTCTGTGTATCTGTCATTAAACCAATACCAGGCAGTTTTGACTACTGTGGCTATATAGTAGGCTTGGAGATCTGGCAGTGTGAAACCTCTTACTTTCTTCTTCTTCAGTAGTGTTTTGCTTATCCAAGGTCTCTTTCCTTTCCATATAAAATTATATAAAATTAGTGATTGTTTTTTCCATATCCTTAAAGAATGTTGATGGAATCTGGATCAGGATTGGATTGAATGTATAGGTTGCTTTTGGTAGAATTGAGATTTTCACAATGTTCTATATTCCTGTCCATGAGCATGGTATGTTCTTCCATTTATGTAGATCTCTCATGGTTTCTTGAAGTAGTTTTTGTAGTTTTCTTTGTATAGGTCTTTTGTGTTCCTGGTAAGATTTATTCCCAATTATATGATCTTATTGGTAGCTATTGTACACAGTATTGATTTATTTATTTCCTTTTCAGAGACCTCTTTGCTGAGGTATAAGGGAATCCAACTGATTTTTGTATGTTGATCTTGTATCCCTCTGCTATGCTAAGTCCTTCAATAAGATCCAGTTTTCTTGCTGAGTCTCTTGGGTTTTCCATGTATAGGATCATATCATCTGCAAACAGGCCTAGTTTTACTTCTTCCTTACCAATGTGGATGCCTTTTATTTCCCTTTCTTGCCTTATTGCCCTGGCTAAGACTTCCAATGTAATGTCGAATAGAAGTGGAGATAGAGGGCATCCTTGTCTGGTTCCTATTTGCAAGGGAATGGTTTCAGACTCTGTCCATTGAGAATTATGTTGGCTGTTGATTTTGTATATATACCTTTTATTATGTTGAAGAATTTACCTTCTATTCCTATATTGCTGAGAGTTTTTGTCAGAAATGGGTGTTAGATTTTATGAAAAGCCTTTTCTGCATCTATTGGTATGATCACATGATTGTTTTCCTTCATTTTACTTATGTGATGGATGGCACTGATTGTTTTTCTAATGTTAAACTATCCTTGCATACTGGTATGAATCCCACTTTGCCATGATGTATTATTTTTTGATGTTGTTGGAGATTTTTGCATCTATATTCATGAGGGATTTTGGTCTATAATTTTCCTTTCTAGTGGTGTCTTTGCTTGATTTTGGTATCAGAGTTATGCTTGCTTCATAAAACGAATTTGGAAGGATTCCATCCTTTTCTGTGTTCTAGTGGGTATAATTCTCCAGTGAAACCATCTGAGCCAGGACATTTTTTGTTGGTAATTTTTTTATGATTTGTTCAGTTTCTTCTTTTGTTAGGAGTCTGTTCAAATTTTCTACCTCAGCCCATTTTAATTTAGGTAAGTAGTGTGTTTCTAGGAATCTGTCCATCTCTTCTAGGTTTCCAAATTTGTTGGAGTACAGTTCTTCATAGTATCCTGATATTATTCTTTTTATTTCTGTTGATTCTGTTGTGACATAACCCCTTTCATTTCTAATTCATATTATTTGCATTTTTCTTCTTCTTTTCCTTTGTTAAGTTTGCCAGTGGTTTGTCAATATTAGTAATCTTTCCAGAGAACTGACTTCTTGTATTGTTGATTTTTTTCTATTGTATTTCTGTTTTCCTTTTCATTTATTTCTGCTCAAATCTTTATTATGTTCTTCTTGTGACTGCAGACTTTTTTTTTTTTTTTTCCTGCTCTTTTTCTAATTGTTGGAGATGTTGACTTAACCTGTTTATTTTGGCTCTTCTTTTTTTATGTGTACATCTATTGGTATAAATGCCCCGTGATCATTGCTTTTGCTGCATCCCAAAGGTTTTGGTGTGTTATGTTTTCATTCTCATTTGATTAAAGGAATTTCTTAATTTCATTTTTTATTCCTTCTATCACCCAGTTGTTTTTTATAGAGGCTGTTACTAGTTTCTATGTGTTTGCTCTTTTTCCTTTGGTCTCCCGAGTGTTGGTTTCTAAATTTATTGCATTTTGATCTGATAAGAAATTGCAGTATTTCAATGTTTTTAAATTTATTGAGACTTGCTTGTAATGGATTTTTTCAAAGAATAAATCTGACCAAGTGAATCTCATCTTCTTCTTTTATCAAATGGCATCTAGACTGCAGAACATAATGACTGTTCAGTTGTCCTTTTTATGTGGCCTTTGAGGTAGAGCTGCAATCTTCTGGTTCTTGGAAATAATGACCTTTTACTTGAATATCCAGTTCAGAAGCAGCTTCAAACCTCTGATGCTTCCTTAGATAAAAGTGTTCACTTTTCCCCCCTGGTCAATAGATTCTTACTGGTAAAATTTCACTTGGTATAAGAAACAGTAATGAACTGGGAAGCTGCTACTGGGTTGTAATTGAAATACCAAACATAAGACTAAATATCTTTAGTCCCATTATCTTTCCAAGTTACTATGGGTGTTTTGAGTTTCTTTTATTCTGTTGTCAAAAATAAAATTACCCTTTTCACCTGCTTATGCCATCCTGTATGAAGGTAACCTGAGAAATTGTCTAACAGAACTCAAACCTAGTCATTGTTCAATAATATATATCTGTATAATACAGCTGTATTGAGGGACATTATACTGGGCTGAATAGTATCTCCCACCACCTCTACCCCCATATTCATGTCCACCTGGAACCTCAGAATGTGACCTTATTTGGAAATAGAGTTTTTGCAGATGTAATTGAGGATCTCAGGATAAGAGCATACTGGATTTATGGGTTCCTAAATCCAAAGACTGGTGGTCCTGTAAAATAAAGGAGAGGGAGATTTGACACAGAAATACAGAGAGAAGGAAGAAGGTCATTAAACAACGGAGAAAGAAATTACAGTGAAATCTTTACAAGTTAAAGGACACCAAAGATTGCCAGCAGCCACCAGAAGCTAGGGGTGAGGTGTACAATGTATTTTTTTTTTCTCAGCACCTCCAGAAAGAAGTAAAATCCTGGACTTCTGGCCTTTAGGATTGTAGAAGAATAAATCAGGGCTTAAAACCAGTTAGAACTGGTTCAGTTATTGCTGGTGCAGTGAAATCTGAACAGACCTGAATTAAATTTGGATAAAGCAGAATGGTAACCAGAATGGAAAAAATTGCAGGTTGGAGTCCTGGAATGGGAGACTTGGAAGCACACTGAGCCCTTTTGGGAGCCTGGTGTGAGAGACTGGATTATTGTCAACACTGTGGAGTGTGACACACATTCAAAGCAACACAGTCAACTGCCATCTTTGAGTGGGGCCCCACTGTTTTTGACTGCCAGGCAAGAGATTTAGTTGCTATGCAATGCATATGCTGCCCTTATTTTCTAAGAGGGAGATTAAGTTTCTAGCAGGGCATTGACCTGTAATTTTTCCCATTCTAGTTATCCTTCTGGTACACTCACATTTTACACATTTGAGTCCATTCAGGTTTTGCTCCATTGGCCATGACTGAACCAGAAAGAACTGATTTGAAGCATTGGAAGAAGTTTCTGTTGTTTTAAGCTATTCAGTTTGCGGTAATTTGTTAGCGTAGCCCTAGGAAACTAAGGTATATATTCTATAATATAACTAGCCAGGCCTCTTCTCAGTCCTGTTACACAGTTTCTCAAGTGACCTTCAGAGGGGCTACATGAGTAAGTGGAAAGTACCAAGGTCATGAAAGACAAAGACAGACTGAGGAACTAATCCTGAATTGAATGAGACAGGGCAACTAATGCAATGATCCATGATTGGATCCTAGCCCTGAAAAAGGACATTAGTGGTGCTATTGATGAGATTTAAATGAGATCTGTAGATTAGATGATTTTGTTGTTGGATGGCATCGAGCTGATTCCAACTCATGATGACCCCATGTGTTATGAGTAGAACTGCTCCCTACAGTTCTAGAGGATGCGACCTTTTGGAAGCAGACCACCAGCCCTGACTTCCAGGGTGCCTCTGGGTGGGTTTGAATTGCCAACCTCATAGTGAGTGCTTAACTAGTTTTGTCACCCAGGAACTCCTAGATTAGGTGATAATATTGTATTAATGCTAGTGTTTCGGTTTTGTTTATTGTACTGTTTATGTGAGATATTAACATTTGAGGAAGCTGGATAAAGGTTATGTGGGAATTTATTTCTCAATTTTTGCAACATTTTTAAGTTCTGAAATTGATTCAGGATGATAATTTAAAATGATGATATTGCCTAAGGCATTTGACTGCTAACCAGTGGTGGTTCAAACCCACCAGCCCCTCCTCAGAAGGAAGGTTGGGCGATCTACTCCCATAGTGATACTGCCTCAGAAACCCAAGGAGGGGTCGCTTTGAGTCAAATCTGACTCCATGGCAGTGAGTTTGGTTTTTGGTTTGGATTTCTCTGCCATCTCTCATCCATAAAGAAGCAGGTTTAGTGGGATTGCTTCAGACATTTTGTGAATGGCAAGCTCATGTGTGCGTTTTTGTAGTGAAGACATAGCCTATGTATCTCAACTCACCAACATTTTTCTCCTTTCATTTGTGGGAAAGTTAGACTTATATTTGTATTAAAGCAGATTTCTTCAAACACTGTGGGTATTAAGATCCCACACATGAAACAGACCCCTTTCCTTCTCCCCACTTGAGGTAGAATGCTATTTTGCTCTTATCAAATGAATGTGTATATGGCTTGGAAAATTGGTAAGCCAAAAAAAAAAAAAAAAAACCCTGCTGTTAGTTGATTTTGACTCAACACCCAACCCCATGAGACCTTTGTTTTTGGAATTTTTCATGGCTGTTGCCTCTCAGAAGCAGATCACCAGGCCTGTCTTCTAAGTCACCTCTGGGTAGGTTTGAACCACCGCCATTTCAGTTCAGGTACTTAACAATTTGCACCATTCCGGGATTCCTGGAAAATTGGTAAGTGTAGCAAAAGGAGGAGGAATTAAGTTGTTAAGGAGGGCATATAGCATAAGCCCATCTTTAATACAAACAACATGTCTTTATATAGACAGAGGAGTGATTAGAAGGTTTTATATTAAGATAATAAAAGTGGTTATGGAAGGGGTCAGGATGATTTTGATTGTCTTTCTGATAATTTGTTTTTAATATTAAGGCCATTTTTAATAAAACATTTTTTTTTTATTTTTAAATATTATTTATAAAATATAAAACAAGTTATTTTGAAAGGAAGTAATAAAATCTATTTTTAGAGGATAATCTCTCCCTCCTCCCCCAGTTCTATATTTGGTTGACAATAGAAAGCCCAGTTGGAATCTTAATTGCAAAATTCATTTATGATTCTACTGTTCTAGTGCTTAGGATCTGAGGCTTGGACTCTGTTACTGTTCTTGAAGGTGGCCAGCATGACAGCACAGCCTTGTATTTTGGTGGTCTTCTCAGGGTCTGAAATAAGCAACCGAGGAGTGGTCCTTGGCTCAAGATCTCAAGATTTTCTTTTGAAACATTGTTTGCATTTTGTTTACCAAAAAGTCTCTCTTATGTTTTTCTTTGGCACAATTAAATAGATTTTAGAATTTGCATTTGTGGGTCCTTAATAGATTCATTCCAAGATGGCTTTGTGCATCTATTATATATTTCCATATTGTTTTTGCTAATAGTTTCAGAGAGATTTTAAATATTTGAACCTTTTTCTTTTCTTTTGTTTTTGTTTTATGTTTTCTTTTTTTCTTTGCTTTAGAGAGAATGTCTGGAGAAAGCTAAAGACCCAGAAAATTATTAATGTTTCTGTCCCTCATTGCAACAGTACTTTTAAGAAAGAAGGGTCTGTTTTTCCCCTGTCTTCTTTGCTTTTTCTTTTTCTGCTTAAGTAGACTTTGGGTTACTCAAGAGGATTGGATTGACCTGTGGTATGAATTTTTACTGATTTTATATGCTAATTTGACTCCTAACAAGAGGGCTGGCAGTTCAACCCCACCAGCCACTCCTTGGAAGGAAGATTGGGGGATCTACTTCTGTAGTGATACTGACTCAGAAACCCAAGGAGGGGTTGCCATGAGTCAGACTCGACTCCATGGCTGTGAATTTGAGTGTTTATATGCCATTAACTTTGTCTTATCCCTAACTCAACTGTAAGAGATAACATCTACATATCTGCATGTGTCAAAGGGGCAGGGAGGCTGCATCTTCTGACCTCTTCTAACCCCACAAGAGGAGGACAGAATCACCATCAGTACCCCAAGGCCTATCCCTATGAGGCCAGGAATGCTTCTTCTCTCCAGCCCTTTCGCCAACACTGACACCAGTTGTTCCTCCCTCAGCACCTCTCTGCTGGGTTCAGTAATTCACTGCAGTGGCCACACAGAACTCACAGATTATGGGTATTATTAGGGAAGAAACAGGCTACAACTCAAGTTCAGAAATTCACTCAATTTTTCACAGCCCGCCATCTCTCAGCTGACAGTCTCTCTCAGTAGTATGTGTCTCTTGAGGTCTTTCTCAGCAGTGCATGTTTTTCACATGTCTTTGTCAGCAGCGTGTGTGTCTCATGTCTGTCAGGAGCATGTTTCTCACAGCAGCACATCTTTCTCAGTCAGAAGTCAGAAAAACTCCTTCTGCCTCTAGGAGAGCTCCTTTTTGAGTCTGGCAGAGTGGCCAAACTTAACCAATCCCAACATCAGAATTCTATACACCTGAGAGATAGCAAACTTCCCAGAAAATTACTTTGTGCTACACATAACAGAAGGAGCTCTGGTAGCATAGTGGCTAAAGCACTTGACTGCTAACCAGAAGGCTGGCGGTTCAAACCCACCTGCCATTCCTCGGAAGGAAGGTTGGGCAATCCTACTTCCGTAGTGATACTGCCTCGGAAACCCAAGGAGGGGTCGCTATGAGTCGGGGCCGACTCGACGGCACATAACAACAACAACAACAACAACACATAACAGAAATACCCCAGGTGGGTAACTTTAAAAATCAAGAGCTACTCAGTTGCTCATGGCAAATGCCACCATGGAGTTTACAAAGACTTATGGCTAAAAAAACTACACTATGTAATTTACTACACCACAACATGCTAAATGCATAATGTTTTACAAAACAAATAGTCAACAACTTACAGATCTGTTTTAAGTAAGGTTTTGTTCTTAAATATTCTCCATTTTATATACTGGACTACTTTTTAGAAGCAGACTTTATCATCCTGTCTTCACATCTTTCACTGTTATTTTTCCTGTCTCCTGTCTCCTGATCTCACAGTGACCAAGCTGGCCTTTATTTTGACCTTATATAACATTTCACAAAGCATGAAAGCAAAAGATATTTTGGAACAGTCTATGAGTAACTTAGCTTTCAATTCTTACAAAATTGTTGTTAGGCTCTAATCATGTAAATGTTATTGAAATAGCCACAGCTTTCAATGTAAATGTATTTTAATTTACATACAAAATAAAACCAAGATATTTTAAAACAATCAAACAGATCAAAGGGTGAAATCATAGAGGATTAAATTAAATAACTGAATTAGATTCAAGCTGCATAAATGGCTTGTCTTATTTCTAGTTAGCTGCTGTAATAAAATTATTCATGAAATGTGTCAGGACTCTACAGTGTTACTGCAGGTTTGATTTCCTCTGTATTTCTGGAAGTTTGGAATATGTTTTAACTTATATAATCAAACTGATTGAATAGACCATCATCATGATATAAAAGATGTAGTGTGTTTGTTACTAGAAGATCTGAAGATCTTTCCAGATAAGTTTATTTCCACAAATAAGAATATAATAAAGTTTGGACTATTCAAAATTGGAAAAAAGGAGAAAAAAAATTTTTTAACCCTTTCTGAAACACATGCTCTTATTTGAATACTCCAAGCTAAAATCTCTAAGTAGCTCTGCCCTTGAAGATTTTTGGAGCTTACTTCTGTTTCTGAAGGCCTATCCTTGTCATTCATCATTTTTGTGGCAGCTGGTTTCTTTCTCTCTTGAAGAAGTTCCTGTTAAATACATATGGTCTGGTTGGTTTTATTCTAGTAGGAATAGTATTTTCTTCTTTTTCATTGTTATTTGTAGTATCTAATACACTGGACTTGCAGCATTATTTTCCATGAAGCACTTATTTCTCTTGTCTTTTATTTTTTTTTTTCTTTGCATCTCAAGAGATCTGTCTTTGCCTTAAAATGTCCTGCCTGATGATCCATAAAGTTCCTCCTCCTTGCCATACAATTTTAGAATTCTCAGTAAACTTATTGCATGCCAGTGTGACATGGAAAGGCTTTACTTGGGAAATGACCTTGGCAAATTTAACTGAATTGTTGCTCTGTGACTGGGTCACCTGGGTTTTGTGTGTGACCTTCATGATGACTCTTTGGGTGTTTGTGACCACATTGGAAACTTAGAGCAGGTGTTTTTCTCCTCACTACCCTTCTACTTTCCTGCCATCGGGACTCAGAATTTCTTTTGGGAATCTAGCATTCCATGTGGCTGCTGGGCTTGAAGTCAGGTGAAGCCTTATTAGTTTTAAGCTAATCATCATGTCCTATCCCCTTCCCATGGTGTAGTCAGATATGATAGATACTAGTTCAGATATGAGTCTACAGTTAATGAAGAGTAAGGAGACATCTCCAAGGGCCCACGCTCTACCTGTAGGTTGAGCGGAGGAAACACTTGATAACTGTAAGTGCTGTAGCAGTTTTACAGTCCTACAAGAAGAGAGGCTGCAGCTGCTGGTGTAAGTGTTGTAAGGGGTTGGGTCAGGATGTGTTAGAGGAAGAGTCTGAGAATGGAGCTGACTCTATCATATGCAGATTAGAAAACCTAACCCTCTGCCATTGTGTCAGTTCTGACTCATAGCAACCCTATAAGACAGCGTAGAACTGCCTCTTCCAAGGCTGTAAATCTTTACAGAAGCAGACTGCCTCATCTTTCTCCTGTGGGAGTGGGTGGTAGATTCAAACCACTGACTTTTTGGTTAGCAGCCAAATGCCTTAACCATTGTGCCACAAAGCAGTTCCTTGGTGAAACCACTCAGAACTTCTGGATCATTCTATCCTTCAAGTCCATGTTGCTGGTGGGAGAGAGATTCAATGGACCTACTGACTGAGGACCATGGTATTGGGGGACACCAGACTCAACTGGCGCAACACAATACATAAAAATCTTGTTCTACAACCTACATTAGTGAGTAGTGACTAGAGTCTTAAAAGCTTTCAAGTGACCATCTAAGATGCAGCTAATGGTCTCCTATTGTTAGAAGTGAAGGAGAGTGCAGAAAAACCAAGGGTATTTAGAAGCAATCAGCCCTAGGACATGATGGATCTTGAGACCAGAAGAACTAGATGGTGCCTGTCTACCAATGCCAACCACTCAGGAAAGGAACAAAACTGGAGATCCTGAATAGAATGGGAAGAAAAATGAACAAATCCAAAAACACAGTAATCACCAGAATTACTGGCTGGCTGGAGTCTGATGAGATTCCCAATACTATGGCCCTGGGATACACTTTGGGCCTGGAATAAAACACACACACACACACACACACACACACACACACAAGTCCATCTTGCTGTCTGATCTTTTTTAGTTTGGTGAGCCAGTATTTTTTAAGATATTTTGAGTAGGGTGATTTGTTCTTTAAATTGGAAAGAACTAGTAGAAGTAGAGAGTTAGCTAACATAATTAGCTCTCTTAAGCCATCTCTACTTTAGCATCTCCACTTTAGCACTTTAGCAGCTTAGTAGATTAATGAGTGTTCTCCATTCCTTTGCCCATCACTAAAACATTTTATTGATACCTAGATTTGCCAGCCTCCAGAGTTGGTATCTAGAGCTAGTATACTAGTACTAGTACTGCCTCTAGTATTCAAAAGGCTGTGATCTTACGTGTGAAGATTGGTGTTTTAAGATGGTTAATATATTATTTTAAAAGTTCCTTGCTTTAACACTTTTTAATTAACCAATCAAGTGGACATCATGATCACAACAGATCAAGATACATAGTCATTCAGCTCATCCCCTGTGGAGTAGGGTGGGTTATAAATGGTTTGCCCATCCATCCATCCTGGTTTTCCTAGGACAGGACTGTTTTATACAGGTAGTCTCTGTATATTAATAAATGACTCCCTTTTACTCTTAGAAATGATTCTACTTAGATGAGAAATTATAAGGTCATCCTGGTTATAAGTAACTTAATATAATTAAATTTTTATATATATATATATA
>NW_006921628.1:2064194-2080568 GCF_000298275.1 Orycteropus afer afer
CTCCCAAAGACCTATAAACCTAAGTGTAAGCGTCATTTAATTTGGCTTAAATGCCATAGTTCAACAAGCTAAAGAAAAAGTTGACACAAGAATTTGGAGGGTGAGTGAAGTCCAGTGGAAAGATGCTGGAGTTTCCTTCTTAATAATTGTTGGTCAACAGTATCAGGAAGTTGGCATTATTTCTTGGGTATATTACAAGCTTTGGAAGCAATCTGAACTTGTAGTGGTCTAGTTCAAGGGAGGTTATGACCTGTAGATCTTTACATGAAATTGGGCATCAAAAGCAAATTCTTACAATTTTCTAGCCATGCATGAGTGCTGGTGCCTTGTCCATCAAAACTGCCTAGCATGAAATTGGCTCTCTCCCCAGAGCTCTGGGAAGGGGTGGATCTTTCCTTTGATTTATTGGCAGAGGGCATCCTGTGCTTCTCTGGAGCATTTTCCTTGTATATTCTCAGGCCTACCTCTGTATCTTGTTTATACTCTCCTGGGAGTATAGAGGTAGAAATGTCCTTTATTATGTATCTGCATGTACATTTTCGTGTTATGGGATTGAATGGCTTCAGGAGCTTGTCAGGTTCCAGGCAGGAAAACATCAAGGATTGTATTTATATTGGATTAATTATTTTATACAGGTAATTCATTCATTTAAAAAAAAAAAAACATGTTCCCTGCCATTGCAAATATGTTTCCTGCTGTTGTACACCCTAGCTGGGCCACTGTTGGGGTTTTGGTGTGGAGTCACCTAGGAGAAAGACTGTGAGAGGAGCTGGGGAGTATTGCTGCTTTCAGCCATTGCAGGCTGTGTCACTAGCCCCAGCCACTCGTGGACCATGTTCATGACTTTTTTTGCTTCCTACCTGTATGATTACTTAGCAGTTTTCTTTAAATACTTTCTCTCTTTATTTCCATCTATGTAAATTTAGCCTGATTCTGAGCAATAATATCTGAATGTCCAGGAGTTCAGTGTCTTGGTAAAATTTCTCTAGCAGCATGAAATACATAATTACTAAAATTTTTAAAACCTTGTGTGTGTGTGTGTATTCTGCCTGAAATCCTTTTGAGTCCCCCATGTGGAACATATATTTCATTTGTTAGGGGTGGGGGGAAGTTGTTAATTGTGTGTGTGTCGGGGGTGGTGGTCAGAGTAGGGCATAAACCCCTTTCCATGCAGGATCAGGAAAGGGGAGATTAAGATTGCTTTATTCCACTATCCCACTGCCTTACCAGTTGCCATTGAGTCATTTCTGACCCACGGCAACCCCACATGTCAGAGTAGAATTGTGCTCCATAAGGTGTTCAGTGGCTTGTTTTTCAAAAGTCGATTACCACACCTTTTTTCTGAGGCACCGCTGGATGAACTGGAACCTCCAACTTTTCAGCTAGCATTTTGTCCATTTGTGCCACCTATAGACTCCTGAAAACAGCCTGGAGCATTCTATTTAAAAAGGGGTACTCCTCTCTTGAGAGTTTAAAAACAAAGTAAGGTGTAGTGACCCTATTGCTAGGTGCATTCATCCTGATCCCCAAGCATAAAGTCTCAAACCCAGTCCACCAGATACTTATTCCAGTTGTAAAAACTAACCTTCCCAGTTACCTCAAAGGATGACAAGAGATGCTGGGACTGGGAGAGTGTGTCTACACCACCTTCCTTGTGGTCATCCCTTGCCCACCAGCATGTGGCCTATTAATCAGTGAAGAAATAGGTATGTGTGGGACCTGTCACTGCAACATAACGCAAAGGCATACTTTAGTGCTTTTCAAAAAAAAAAGAAAAACCAAATCCATTGTCCTGTTGCTATCGAGTTGATTCTGACTCTTAGCAGCCCTGTATAACAGAGTTGAACTGGCCCCATAGGGTTTGTGAGGCTGCAGATCTTTCCAGAAGCAGACTGCCTCATCTTTCATCTGTGGGGTGGCTGTTGGGTTCATACTCCTGATCTGTTGGTTAACAGCCAAATGTTTCAATCACTGTGCCATCAGTGCTCCTTAAGGCTCACCTCAAATACCCTTTCAGTTTGACCTTGCCCTCCAGCTTGCTCATCTTTGCTTCTTCCTCACCCAGAGCTCACCTTTTAACTCTATCCACCCTGTCTTTCTCACTCTCAAGCCATTGTTTCAGGCGGGTACCACTATGGCACATATCTAAAGCAATACATATTATACATTCTTTTTACACCCCTGTGTCACCCTCTCCCTGACCTCTCTGCAAAGCCAGAATCAAGACTGTATGCTCTCTCTCCAATATACACCATTTAGCAGAGGCAGCTCTCAGACTTTCAGTGTTTGAAACAAATAGCAAACTTAAACTTGGCCCCATTCCCCCCCCCTTTTTTTTTATGTCCATAATCCCCTTATCCTGCATGTGATTTCTGGGCCCTAAGCAACTCAACTGAAGTGGTGATGGGTGGATTCTGCTACCCTGTTTTCTTCCCCACAGCCTTCTGCTCCTGAGCCTTCCCTGCTTCAGCACCAGCCTGCCTATGTCCAGCCTGCAGCGCTATGTCTTTGCACCGGCAATATTCATGACAGCTCCTTAATTGCTACACACGTTTGTTCAGTTCCCTGCCAATTATATTTCAGACCCTGTCATGGTACCTTCTAGCCTTGGGGCTGTGTTTATATTAAATATCAATAAAAAGCTGATAGCATCAGCCCAGATGGCAGGCTCACGAAATCATATTTTACTGTGAGCCAGACCTGTCCAGAAGATGGAAGGGAAGAACGTTTAAATTTCTCTCTCTTCCAAAAGGTTAAAATGAGAAGAATCATTCTGAGTGAATGTCAAAATGGGTTCTTACTAAATGATGACAGCTATATACTCTCTAACTGGGTGTTGTTCTTAATTGTATGTGACAAGTCATAGTATCAGTTCTCTCTACAATCTTTTCTTTTGCATGGCCTTTGTGGAGCATTGGACAAGGCTTCAAATGCCATCAAATCCAGTTGTTGTCGATTATGACTCTTGGCAATCTCATGTGTGTCAGAGTAGCACTGTGCTCCTTAGAGTTTTCCATAACTGATCTTTTGGAAATAGATCGCCAGGACTTTCTTCCAAGGCACCTCTCTGGGTAGAGAGCCAGTGGAAGGCAAGATGAAGCTGTACGTGAAAATAATAATATGATCCAGTGAGTCCTCAGATACCATAGATATTTTTAAAATGCTTGTTGATGGCATGGTTCAGATTTTTTTTACTTTGCTCTCATTGAGGGGTTAGGGAAGGTTTCTCAGTCTAAGTAGCTCTGAGCCCACTCCTCCTCCACCCCACAGCCCCTGCAAGGCCTTCCACCAGGGGAGATGGAGCTGTGAAAGAGAGCGTAGTGCCTTGCTGGCTATTTTGGGGTCTTATCCAGAAGGAAGGTTGGGCAATCCTGCTTCCGTAGTGATACTGCCTCGGAAACCCAAGGAGGGGTCGCTATGAGTCGGGGTGACTTGACGGCAAATAACAACATCCTTGCCCAACCTCAGTTTCCTTACCCTTCAGAAGTAGCATGGACTGTCCAGGAGGTGTGGGATGATGGAGAAGGATGGATATGGGACACTTGTCCCTGTGGTGCTCAGAGCAGAACCCAAAGAGAGAGACTATCTATTCACTGAAGGCTTCCAACACCAAATGTAGGAGTTTAAGGATTTCCTTTTCTTGTCGGTTTCCTTTCCTTCATGCGACTTAATGATTAACTTCCATCGGTGAGAGATGCAGGGGAAGGATGGCTTGGAGGGATGTGTGTTCTGAGGATTGTTACAACTGATAAATTAATTTTAATGAGAAAATCTGTGATGGGTCCAGCTGTTTAGGGAGAAACACTTCCCTGTTGCAGTGAATAGATTTTTTTTCTCATTTGTGGGTTGGATTTGGCCACTTGCTAAAAGACAGGTTAATGGTAAAAACAAGACAAAGTGTGCACTCTAATGAGTGTGCCAGTCCCTCTTGGGTCAATTCCTCTGTAGTGAGGCTGCTCTGCAGAATCCCTGGTGGTGCAGTGGTTAAGCACTCAGCTGTTAGCTGAAAGGTCAGTGGTTTGAATCCATCAGCTGCTCTGAGGGAGAAAGATGTGGTAATATGCTTCAATAAGGATTACAGGTTTGGAAACCCTATGAGGCATTCTCCCTTATCTACAGGGTCACTGTGAGTCAGAATTGACTTGACAGCAACAGACTTTTTGTTGGGGGATGGGGCTACTATGGACTACTGGTCTCCAGGCTTCCTGCTATTGAGGACTCTATATCTGAAGATTCCACCTGGATGCTGTTGTTGTTGTTATTATTTGCTGTCGAGTCGGACCCGACTCACAGTGACCCCTCCCTGGGTTTCCGAGGCAGTATCACCATGGAAGTAGATTGCTCCATCTTCCTTCCGAGGAGTGGCTGTGGGTTTGAACCACCAGCCTTCTGGTTAGCAGTCAAGTGCCTTAGGCACTACGCTACCAGAGCTCCTACCTGGACGCTAGGATGATGCAAAAGAGACCTTCAACCCCTGGCATAAATGCCTGCCTTTACAGTTTAAAACCTGAACTAGCATGTGTTTACTGAGCATATACTCTGCACATACCTTTGCCTTGTCTCTGCCACCCTACTGCAGACACCCTCACATCCCCTGCACTCCACTCCCATCATATCCACCCATGCCTTCCTGGTTGCTCTCCAAATTGCAAAAATGAGTAACTGCTTTTGCTTGAAAGCCTTCCAGAGACATCCCATTGAGAGCAGCTTGCAGACCAGGGTCTATAAGGCCCTGCTTGATTTGCCCCCACCCCTAAGACTCCCCTTTGTTGCCTGAATTTTAGGCACTTAAACTTGCTTTTGATCCCGAGGGATTACTCTGTTCTGCTCCCACCTCTACCTTGTGCCCTTTTAAAATCCTGTTATTTCTCCTGATTCCAGCTTGATCAATGCTATATTAGGAAGATTTTCCCTAGGAACTCTCAAAACATCATGCACTGCCTTCTTATGCTAATCACACTTGCAGTTTTACATGTAATTATGCAATTATTGGTCTCTCTGCATCCTCTCCTGGACTAAACACTCTGCTGTGGTAAGTAGAATTGTTTTTTGTCCACTGCTTTATCCCCAAAGTCTCACATAGTACCTGGTACACTGTAGATATCTTCTGAATGAAGGAATAAATGTAGTCTATATCCAGAACAGGTGCTAACTGTTTTGGGGGATATTAGAAAATAGGACATGTTTCGACCCTTAAGGTGGGTTGTCCAATGGTGGAAGTAACAGCTAACATAAATGAAATAAATAGAAGACAAGAAAGGAAGGAAGCATCAGTGCGATTGCCCAGGTTTGGATATGAGTGTATGTTGGGAGGTAGGGGGGAAGCGGCTTTAAAATTAAAACATGGGTCAGATCAGAATGGCTTGGAGAGTAAGACAGTGGGGTTTGGTCTCTGTTCTATGACTTGTTAGAATCTGTTGAGTCTTCTGGAGCAGGGTTAAGGAGAGATTTGGGAGAAGAAAGCTTGGATTCTAACAAGTCACTTCAGGGGTCTTTGACGGCTGGTGTTCTAGAACTCGCTAGTAGAAAAAGGATGGCGTTGTACTTATGCTATCTCAGAACTTGTTAAGGGTTAAGTTTTGTTCCTTTTCTGTCTTAGTTATCTAGTGCTGTTACAACAAATACTATAAGTGGTTGGCTTCAACAAATAATTTATTTTCTCACAGTTTTGGAGGCTGGAAGTCTGTATTCAGGGTGTAGGTCTAGGTCTTGCTCCCCCTGTCATCTTTCGGAAAGGTCCTTGTCTCTTTTCAGCTTTGGGTTTTCATTTCCTTGGTCCTATCTTTCCCCATCTTTGCTTACTTTTCTGTACCTAATCTGTTTGTTTTATATCTCAAAGGTAATAGTCTTAATACATACTACACTGATATTGTCTCATTAACATAACAAAGAAAATCCTATTCCTAAATGGGAATATAACCAAAAATGTGCTGTTTTTAGGTATCATCCATCCAGGTGGCTCTGACTCATAGCAGCCTTATACACAACAGAACTAAACACTGCACTGTCCTGTGCCGTGCTCATAATCTTTTCTGTGCTTGAAACAGTCATTGCAGCCATTGTGTCAATCTGTCTCATTGAGGGTCTTCCCCTTCTTCGCTCACCCTCTACTTTACCAAGCATGATATCCTTCCCCAGTGACTGCTCCCTTCTGACAGCATAACCAAAGTAGGTGAGGCGAAGTCTGACGATTCTTGCTCCTAAGGAGCATTCCAGCTGCACTTCTTCCAGAACAGATTTGTTCATTCTTCTGGCAGTCCATGATATTTTCAGTATTCCTTGCCAACACCACAATTTAAATGCATCAATTCTTCGTGGGTCTTCCTTATTCATTGTCCGGTTTTCACATACATATGAGGCTATTGAAAATACCATGGCTTGGGTCAGGCACACCTTGATCTTCAATGTGACATCTTTGCTCTTTAAGACTTAAGTTGTAAGTCCTGTTTCTGCCATCTAGTAGTTTAGACAAACATGGTACTTTGCTACCCTTTTCCCTGGGCAAGGTTATGTTTTGGGGCAATGGCCTTCAATGCTCTGAGGACTAGTCTTCTCATCTGTGAAATGAGACTAAGAAGAGTAGCGTGTAACTGCCTGGGAAAGGTCTTGCTTAGTGTCCAGCACACAATGCATGCTCAATAAATAAAACTCTGCTATTGTCCTCATAGGAGCTCTGGTAGCATAAGCGCTTGACTGCTAACCAGAAGGCTTGGCGGTTCAAACCCACCAGCCACTACTAGGAAGGAAGGTTGGGCAATCCTACTTCCGTAGTGATACTGCCTCGGAAACCCAAGGACGGGTCGCTATGAGTCGGGGGCGACTCGATGGCACACAACAACAACAACAACATTGTCCTCATATTCCTCATCATCATCATTATTTTGATTCCTAGTGTATAATTTTTTTCTTCTTAATATCTCTGATAAAGACGTGTGAATGGTTTATTTCAGGAAAATGAAGAATGAAAGGAGGGAAGAAATACAAGTCTCTTCACAAAATTTAAAATGTTAGGTGAGAAAGACTGTAAAGTAGGTATACTTAAGGGGTAACATAAAATGAAATAAAAAGTTTAGTCATTGATATGAAATCTCATTGGGAATTAACTCTGAAGTCAAGCACATTGAAGCCACAGAGAAACGAGAACATCCTCTGAGATTTGCCAAACCATTCAGCATGTTTTACTGTTCATTTTGCTTCCCAACTCCACTAAGTGGTTCAGCAGTGGACCATGAAGTCTTGTCCCTGTAGTCCCAGAACTGCCAGAAAATTGGCTTGTGGTTTGTGAAAGGCAACATGCATTTAATGTCTAGCATATCACTAAGTTAGAAGAAGGGTAAATATTTGGCAACATTTTATAATTCAGCACACTTTAGGGACTATTTTCCAATAGATACAAGTACTTGATACAAAGCTATCCATTATTTAATCTGTGATCTATTTAGAATGTATGTGAAGGATATCAATTACTTATTGAATCATAGATGTGGAAATTATCTAATGATTCTCCTCTTGAATCTGGTCCAACATACATTGCTGAGCAAGACTCCCTTATGGGCTCAGTCCCCAGGACTCCTTCTATATCAGGGATAATTTCGTATCTGGGAGGTGAACAGCTTCAAAGACTTTTAGAAAAGCCCAAAATCATTCTTTCAGTCCTGTTCAAGGCAGGAAATGCCTTCTGTACAAGGATCATACTTCAGTAATCCTATTGATTCTGAGTTTGATTCTCTTCTCTCAAATGAAAATTTTTTATAACAATAGTTTGTCCTTTATTAGCCTATAACTTGGTCATGTACACATGAGATTCTCTAGAAATGGACCCATAATTTGTGGTAGAAAATTGCAAATATAAATTAATATAGTTCTGCTACTTCACTGGAAGATAAATGATAGTGAAAAAATTCAAAAAAAGGAGTGAGTGAGCATCAGGTGACTTTGAGGTTCTGGAGAGAAAACTGAGGTGCTCAGGCATCCATAAAGAGGCTGATAGCCTGAAAGGTGTGTATCAGGAAGAGGAAGTAGCTATTCTGGCTATAGATTTCAGAAGAAAAGAAATTTGATTTTAGAACCATGAATAAAGTAGTAATGGTCCTTGGTATAGGTGGAAGAAAGATTATGTCTATCAGGAAACATACACTTGCCAGAAAATTTGCCAATCTGCAAAAATCCTGACTCCTTCCTATGGCCTGCATTCCTCTCCAGCCTCATCTTGTATTTCTCCCCTTGCGTGATAGGCCTCAACAAAACTCACTGCCTTGCTGTTCCCCAAGACGATTTCTTCCCAATTCAGTGATTTGGACTTGTTGATCCTTCTGCCTGGAAAGTTCTAGCTGGTCTAGATGTTTTTGTTGGTGATGATTTCTCAGCATTCAAGTTATTCTCTGTGAGATAATTTGTGATTTAGGTGAAATTGACAGAGCAAATTTACTTTCCATACAGCACGTCACATACACTTTGTCACATACATAGGATAGTTACTGCTTGTGACAATGACTACAATTTACCACAATGCAACAGCTCCCTTCCCACTTCTTCCCAATAGTTACCTCTTTCCTGTGTCCATCCCTCCATGCACTCCTGCCCCCTGAGCTGTCTCCCTGTGCATAAACAGCCCTTCTTTCTCCCATGATTGTTCTCTCCAAGGAGTATATCTACCTCAGGTAAATGTTCAACTCATATTCCTGTCTTTTGTTTGGCTGCAAGCCACAGGTGTGGGTTCAATTCCAGAGCTGAAGGGCAACTAGGGACTGTAGTCTCAGTGGTTCCACCAGGTTCTATCAGACCAGCAAACCTTCTCCTCCCCCCCTTTTCTTTTTTCCAAATGATTTTGAGTTTAGTTCCACATTATTCTCCCTCTCCATCCAGGATCTCCTAAATAGATCCCACTCTAAGTGGTTGACAGTGGTAGCCTGGCACCATCTAGTTCTTCTGGTCTCATAGTCGTATAGGCTGTGGATTGCATGGTGTACCAGTCACAAGAACTAATTGTTTCCATGTGTCTTTGGTTTTCTTCGTTCTTCTTTGCTCTGGATGAGGAGAGACCCATCGTTGCATCTAGATGGCTGCTTGCAAGCTTTTAAGATCCCAGTCGCTACTCCCCAAACTAGGAGGTGGAACAATGTTTTGTGTAGTATGTTATGCCAATTGAGCTTGATGTCCCCTGTGACTATGGTCCCCAGCACACAGATTCAACTACTTGGTCCCTCTGGGTAGCTGGCTGTGATCAAACAGTGACTACAACCTTGTCCCTTTTCAGGTCTACTATACACCTGGGGATTGAGATCATACAAATACACTTATAGGACCATTGTCTGCCAACCCTAAACATGGTCTTGGGTATACTCCCCACTTCATAGACATACCTAATAGTTCAGCCAGTCCACCCATCTCTCCACCCATACACCCATGTTTGCCTTCACTGACAACGCAGTACTGTATGTGCAACAGGGTTCATCTTTGTTGTCTGTACCTCCCATGTACCTCTCTATGTCTTCCTCTTCCTCAGTGCCTCTGTGAGATAATTTTGGACCATGCATAGTAACATCTTCCTCATGGCAACCTACTCACAAGCAGTAACTATCCTATTATCCCTTTTTCTTTTCTACAGCATACTTATTTCTATTGGAAATTCCAATTTACTTGCCTTCTATTTCTCTCTTCCTCAGACTGAAGTGTCAGCCTCATTGTATGTTTCACTACTGAATGCCTGATACACTAGATACTCTGTAAATATTAGTTGGATGAGCAAATGAATGGAAGAATTATCAAGCGTGCTTTTCCCTGATAATTAGAGGAAGGGAGGAAGAGGCTTAGGTAAAACCATACCAGGTTAGTTGGAGGACAGCAGAATTGCCTTGGGTGGGAGTCTTGGGGCTCACTAGTGTGCCTTGGACTAGTAAGTGGACTACTGCCATTGATGGAGTCTTCCCTCTGTTAAGCATACTACATTTCTGCTGTGAAATTGCAGCTTAGTCATACTGGTTGCCCTTTGTAGGTAACTTTTCATTGTTCTTCTGCAGCTTTCAATCAGGATTCTTTCTTTGTCTTTGGTTTTGGTGAGTTTGATAATGATATGTGTTGGTGATTTTCTTTTGGGGTCATTGGACTTCTTGAATGGATAGATTCTCATCTTTTATCATATCAGGGAAATTCTCTTCCAACATATCTTCGACAATTTTCTCTGTTCTGAATTCCAGAATCCTTTTCTGGAATTCTGATTGCATAGGTTGTTCTTCTTGATGGTATCTCATATGAATCTTAGGCTTTATTAGTTTTGTTGTGATCTTTTGTCTGATTGATCACTTAACAAAGTAGTATTGACGTATTTGCCTTCAAACTCACTAAGTCTGTCTTCCATTGATTCAATTTTAATGCTTTGCCTGGTGAATGTTTTACCTATTTCTAAAATTTTAGCATTAATGTTCTGGAATTCTCTCTGTAGATTTTGTCTCATTTCTAATTTTTCATATATTTTGTCATTTTTTTCTCGATTGTCTTTTGAAATTGTTCTAGGATTTTGTCTTGTGTTTTCCTTAATTTTTTTCTGTCCTTGATCTGTCTCTCAATCTGTGAAAAATGCCTGCATATAATTCTTTTGAATTCCTTAACAGGGAGTTCCTTATTAGCTGATCCTTCCTCAAAGATTTGTTTTGGGTCTGTTTTCTGGTCCCTTGTTTCTACTACTTAATCTTGCTTCTTTGTGTGGACTGTGATGGTCTGTTGTCTCTGAGATATTGTAATATTGTTAAATTTATATTTAATTGGTGATTGTGTGTTGGTGTTTGGTATTTGCCCAAGATTTTTTTTTTCCTATGTTTCATTTTGATATATCTGAGTAAGCAGGGTACTGTGCTCCTCTGTCCACTAGCTAGCAGAACTTACTCACTCACTACCTGTTCCCTGGTGGGTGTGATAGAGATGAGAGTGTGTGCACAGATCTTTGTTAGCTGTTTGTGAAGAGCAGTTAAGGGTGAGTTGTCATGTATCATTGACTAGTTGGTGCAGAAGCAACTGGTGGCCCTCATTCAGTAGATGGTGTTGCAGGGGGTTCAATTATAGTTGGGTCATATGGGCATGGTTACTATCTCCCACTCAGTTAGACAAAAACAGCAATAATAATAATAATAAAAAAAACACCAAAAATAAAATAAAATAAAACAAAAGCAAGAGGACAATAAACATAAACCACATAAACACACAGGAAAAATCACCAAAAGGAGAAAGGGAAAAAAAGGAAAGGCAATAAATAAAAAACATTGAAAGAAATATTTTAAAAACAAAAGATACAAATCAAAAAAAAAGAAAAAGAAAAAACCCTACAATATCTGGGAAGGGGAAAATAAGTGAAAAGAGCTAGAGTGAAAGCATAATAAAAAAAAGAGAAAATGCAAAAAGAAAAACAAGGGATGGGAAGAACCACAAGAAAGAAAAAAGATGGCAACCAGGAAAAGAGAAGAGGAAAAACACCAAAAATTAGAGTCTGGGAAGGGAAAAAGAAAGAGTAAAAAGAAAAAGGACTTGGGTTAGACGCATCTTGGGTTAGTCTTCAAAGAGATATCTTTGCTCTTCAGCGCTTTAAAGAGGTCTTTTGCAATAGATTTACCCAGTGCAATACGTGCTCTGATTTCTTGATTGCTGCTTCCATTGGTGTTGATTTTGGAACCAAGTAATATGGAATCTTGGACAATTTCAATCTTTTCTCCATTTATTGTGATGCTGTTTATTGGTCCAGTTGTGAGGATTTTAGTTTTCTTTATGTTGAGGTGTAAACCATACTGCAGACACTAGTCTTTCATCTTCATCAGTAAGTGCTTCAAGTCATCTTCACTTTCAGCAAGCAAGGTTGTGTCATCTGCATCTCACAGTTTGCTAGTGAGTCTTCCTCCAAACCTGATGCCACATTTTTCTTGATATAGTCCAGCTTCTCAAATTGCTTTCTCAAGATACAGATTGAATAAGTATAGAAAAGGATACAACCCTGACACACACCTTTCTGGACTTCAAACCATGTAGTATCACCTAGTTCTGTTTGAACAACTGCTTCTTGGTCTGTGGACAGGTTCCTTATGATAACAATTAAGTGTCTTGGAATTCCTATTCTTTGCATTGTTATCCATAATTTGTTAGAATCCACAGAGTCAAATGCCTTTGTATGGTCAATAAAACACAGGTAAGCATTCTCTGCTTTCAGCCAAGATCCATCTGACATCAGCAGTGATATTCCTTGTTTTATGCCCTCTTCTTAATCCAGCTTGAATTTCTGGCAGTTCTCTGTCTGTGTATTGCTGCAACCATTTTTGAATTATCTTCAGTAAAATTTTAATATGTGGTACTAATGATGTTGTTTGATAATTTCCACATTCTGTTGGATCACCCTTCTTTGGAATGGGCACAAATATAGATCTCTTCCAGTTGCTTGGCCAGGTAGCTGTCTTCTAAATTTTCTGGCATAAATGAGTAAGCACCTCTAGTGCTGTATCCATTTGTTGAAACATCCCAATGGGTATTCCGTCAATTCGTGGACACTTTTATTTTTTTTCCAATTCCTTCAGTGCAGTTTGAACTTCCTCTTTCAAAACCAGTGGTTCTTCATCATGTGCTGCCATCTCAAATGATTGAACATAGAGCAGTTCTTTTTGATACAGTGACTCTGTATTCCTTCCATATTCTTTTGATGCTTCTTGCATCGTTTAATATTTTGCCCGTAGAAACCTTCAGTATTGCAGCTCAAGGATTGATTTTTTTTCCCCAATTCTTTTAGCTTGAGAAATGCCAAGCTTGATCTTCCCCTTTGATTTTCCAACTCCATTTCTTTGCACATTTCATTATAATACTTTATTTTGTCCTCTTGAGCTGCCCTTTGAAATCTTCTATTCAGCTCTATGACTTCATCATTTCCTCCATTAACTTTACTCTCCATTCAAGAGCAAGTTTTAGAGTCTCTTATAACAACCTTTTGGGTCTCCTTTTCCTTTCTGTCTTTTTAATGACCGTTTCCTTTCTTCATGCATGATGCCTATAATGTCATCCCCCAACTCATCTGGCCTCTAAATCATTGGTGTCCAGTACTCAAATCTGTTCTTCATCTGGTGTTTAAATTCAGGTGATAGATAGCCAAAGTCTTATTTTGGCTCTTGTGGGCCTTTTTAAATTTTCTTCAGCTCCAACTTAAACTTGCACAGGAACCATTAATAGTCTGTTCCACAGTTGGCCCCTGGCCTTCTAACTGTTGACATTGAGGTTCTCCATCATCTCTTTCTACAGATGTAGTCAATTTGATTCCTGTGTATTTCATCTGGTGAGGTCCACATATATAGTGACCGTTAATGTTGTTTTAAAAAGATATTTGCAATGAATAAGTTGTTGGTCATGCAAAATTCTGTCATGTGATCTCTAGCATCATTTCTATCACCAAGACCATATTTCCCACCCAACTAATGATGCTTCTTCTTTGCTTCCACCTTTCTTATTCCAATCACAAGTAATTATCAGTGCATCTTTGTTGCATATTTGGTCAATTTCAGACTGCAGTAGTTGGTAAAAATCTTCAATTTTTTCATCGTTGGTTTTAGCAGTTGGTACGTAAATTTGAATAGTGGTGTTAACTGGTCTTTCTTGTAGGCCTATGGATATTATCCTATCACTAACAGCATTGTAGCATAGTGCCTAAGGCACTTGACTACTAACCAGACGGCTGGCGGTTCAAACCCACCAGCCACTCCTCGGAAGAAAGATGGGGCAATCTACTTCCATAGTGATACTGCCTCAGCAACCCAAGGAGGGGTCGCTATGCGTCGGGTCCAACTCGATGGCACATAACAACAACAACAATAACAGCATTGTACTTATGGATAGATTTTGAAATGTTCTTTTTGTACATCTTAATTTGTCATACCCATCATAATATACCATATGATTGTCCAATTCAGAATGGCCAATACCAGTTCATTGCTGCTCACTAATGCCTTGCATATCAATCTTTATGCATTCCATTTCATTTTTGACAGCTTCGATTTTCCCTAAATTCATACTCCATACTTTCTGTGTACTGATTATTAATGAATGTTTGCAGGTGTTCTCATTTTGAGGCATGCCAAATCAGCAAAGGAAGATCTCAAAAGTTTTCCTCCATCCACATCATTAAGTTCAACTCCACTTTTAGGAGGCAGCTCTTCCCCAGTATTATTTTGAGTGCCTTCTGACCTGAGGAGCTCATCTTCTGGAACTGTATCAGACAGTATTTCCCTGCTGTTTGTAAGGTTTTCTGTGACTAATTCTTTCTTATATCATGCTGTCCATGTTCTCCTTCCTAGTCTGTCTTAGTCTGAAAGCTCCGATGAAACCTGTCCACCATGCGGGACTCTGCTGCTATTTAAAATACTTGTGGCATAGCTTCCAGCATCACAGCAACATATAATCCACCACCGTAGAACAAAGAGAAAGATGAGTGGTGGATAGAACATCTACTATGTGCCAGTTAAGGAGCTCTGGTAGCATAGTGCCTAAGGCACTTGACTGCTAACCAGAAGGCTGGCGGTTCAAACCCACCAGCCACTCCTCGGGAGGAAGGTTGGGCAATCCTACTTCCGTAGTGATACTGCCTCGGAAACCCAAGGAGGGGTCGCTATGAGTCGGGGCTGACTCGACAGCAAATAACAACAACAACAATGTGCCAATTACTATGCTAAGTGCCTTGTGTCTCTATGTGGCTTGAACCCAATGTGGCTGATCATCTCAAGCAGAACTCAGGAGGATGCACTGAAGTGGGATGATAGGATTGGTATCACATTCAAAGACACAGAACTAAAATGAAATAAAGTGTGTATGACATCAGGGTTTCAGAGATAACATTAGCTACCTGTAACACAAGGTGACCCCATGTAGCAGAGTGCCAACCTGAGGGCAGAACCCAGGAGAAAGCAGTTATTTGGATGGAAGTAAAAGAACAAAACTGCAAAAATGACTTGCTATGGTGCTGTAAAATATATTGCAAAGACAAATCAGGGATGTGTGACATGCTTTTCACATAAAAATTACAAACTTATCACAAAGGTGGTATTGGGACTCTTAGTCCCCAAACATCTGCTAGTAGTCTGTTTCACTAAAAGCTGAACATCTGAAAAATTGTTGAGTGGCATTGGAGGTAATTTAATCTCTCCGGAAGGTAAAAGGTACAGGAAGAAGAACTGCTATTCCTGGACTTTTTATTGACCAACATAAATAATAAGTTAATCTAGAATGGACTGGAACGTTAGGGAAGTGACTGTCATTCTGTAGTTCGCTTTATTGAACAGAGAATGTGATGCATTCACACATGGACAAGCCATTAAGGGAAATGATTTTAATCCAACGTAGTGCATTAGAACTAGAACCCATTGTGAGAACTCAGGAATGGTGAGCTCATAAAAATGTAATGCAAACATGAAAATCTTAATTGTTGCCATAGAGAAGGAAGGAGGCCATTAAACATCCTATAGTAGGTAAAAACCTCTACTTGAACTTAGACTTTTAAAAAGAATATATACAAAACATGAAATAAGGGTATATCATATTAAGAATTAATGTAGGGGACTGAATGGTAGCCCCAAAATATATGTTCAAATTCTAACCCTCTGTGAGAGTTAATGTGACCTTTTTGGAAAATATCTGTGTAAATGTAATTTGATTAAAGATACCAAGTTGAAATCATTTCGAATTTAGACTAGGCCCTAAATCCAGTGATTGGTGTCCTTATAAGAGAAAGGAGAGAGAGATGTGATGCAGAGACACACGGGGGAAGGCCATCAGAAAATGGAGGCAGAGTTATGAGTGATGCTGCCATAATAAAAGAAACACCAAGAATTGTTCAGCCCACCAGAAGCTAGGAGAGAGACAGGGAATGGATTATCCCTCAGAGCTTCCAGAAGGAACCAACCCTGCTGACACCTTGATTTGAGACTTTTGGCCTCCAGGAATGTGTTGTTGTTGTTGTTGTTAGGTGCCGTCGAGCTGTTTCTGACTCATAGCAACCCTATGCACAGCAGAACGAAACACCACCTGATCCCGCGCCAGCTCCATGATCCCTGCTATACTTGAGCCCATCATTGCAGCCACCATATCAATCCATCTCATTGAAGGCCTTCCCTTCTTTCATCGACCCTCCACCTTCCCAAGCACAACATCCTTTTCCAGGGAATGGTCCCTTCTGACAACATAACCAAAGTAGGTGAGATGCAGTCTGGTCATTCTCGCTTCCAAGGAGCATTTTGGGTGCGCTTCTTCCAGGACAGATATGTTAGATTTTCAGCAGTCCGTGGTACTTTCAGCATTCTTCACCAGCACCACAACTCAAAAGCATCAACTCTTCTTCGGTCTTCCTTATTCATTGTCCAGCTC
>NW_006921628.1:2084713-2113045 GCF_000298275.1 Orycteropus afer afer
TCAGGTCACTAATGCCGAGGATATCAATCTTTATGCATTCCATTTTCCTAGATTCATACTTTGTACATTCCATGTTCTGATGATTAATGGATGTCTGCAGCTGTTTCTCCTCAATTTGAGTGGTGCCACATCAGCAAATGGAGGTCTCGAAAGCTTTACCTTATCCATATGAGTAACCCTGGGTTTACTCTGATGATGCAGCTCTTTCCCAGTCCTATTTTGAGAGCCTTCTAACCGGACCGGACTATTCATAAAGTTGCGTGGTAATGTATCAGACAGTGTTTCGGTGCTATTCATAAGGTTTTCCCTGGCCAATTCTTTGAGAAGTGGATGGCCTCTTCTTTCTTCCTAACCTGTCTCAATCTGTAAGCTGGGCTGATAGCTATGCACCATGTGCATTCTGCTCGGTTTGAAACACCAGTGGCTCAGCCTCAAAACTCACCTCTACATGTCACCACGGTAGGACAAACTGACAGACAAGTTTGTCTCCCTGTTGGAAACCTCTCCTACTACCCTTAGCTGGTTCCCTGCAGCTGATTCCTCCTCTGTCCCGGTTCCTGGGCCTTTTCCTGTCCTTTCTCTGGTTCTCCCACCCTTCTCTTTTGGGCATGCCTGGGTTTCCTCTCCTCACCTGGATCCCTGAGGCTGACTCTAAGACTGTAGAAGGATAAAATTCTGTAATTTTAAGCCACCCAGTTTGTGGTAGCCTGGTAGCCCTAGGAAACTAATACAGTGTATTAAATCTCTAAGTGGGAGCTCTGGTAGTGTAGTGCCTAAGGCACTTGACTGCTAACGAGAAGGCTAGTGGTTCAAACCTACCAGCCACTCCCCAAAAGAAAGGTTAGCCAATCTACTTTTGTAGTGTTACCACCTCGGAAAGCCAAGGAGGGGTTGCTATGAATTGGGTCTGACTCGGTGGCATATAACAACAACAACAAACCTCTAAGAAGATAAGGGATGGAGGTGGAAGCTAAAGTTCAGATTAATTTAAGACTCTTGAAAAGCCCCAAATGGGACATCAAGCTCAATTGGCATAGTATACTACAAAAAACATTGTTCCACCTCCTACGTTGGTGAGTAGTGACTGGGATCTTAGAAGCTTGCAAGCAGCATCTAGATGCAACAGTGGATCTCTCCTCGTTCAGAGCAAAGAAGAATGAAGAAAACCAAAGATTCATGGAAATGATTAGTCCTGGTAACTGGTATACCATGCGATCGGCAGCCTTCATGACTGTGAGACTAGAAGAACTAGATGGTACCTGGCTACCACTGTCAACCACTTGGAGCAGGATCTTTATAGGAGAACCTGGATAGATAGGAAGAACAATGTGGAACAAAACTCAAAATCATTGGGGGTGGTGCTGAAGAGGGACCAGGTTTGCTAGTCTGATAGAGCCTGGTGGAACCCCTGAGACTATGGTCCCTAGCTACCCTTTAGGTCTGGAATTGAACCCATACCTTCCAGCCAAACAAAAGACAGGCATGTGAGTTGAACATTTACCTGAGGTAGATACACTCCTTGGAGAGAACAATCATGGGAGAAAGAAGGGCTCTTTATGCACAGGGAGACAGCTCAGGCAGCAGGAGTGCATGGAGGGAAGGACACAGGGAAGAGGTAACTATCGGGAGGAAATGGGAGGGGAGCTGTTGCGTTGTGGTAAATTGTAGTCAATATCATGAGACAAAGTGTATGTGAACTGTTGTATGGAAAGTGAATTTGCTCTGTAAATTTTTGCCCAAATCACAATAAAAATAAAAAAACATAAAAAACAAAATAAAAGATTACAGCCTAGAAAACCATATGGAGCAGTTCTATTCTGCCATACGGGTTCATGATGAGTCAAAATTGACTTGATGGTGCCTAACAGCACCACAACATATAAACATATTAAGTTAATGGATTTTATCCTACATTTTCTATTTTAATTTAAAATTATGATACCAAAAAAACACAAACACTAAACTCACTGCCATTCCATTGATTCTGACTCGTAGCAACCCCCTTTGGGTTTCCAAGGCAGTAAATCTTTACAGAAGCAGATTGCCCCATCTTCCTTCCAAGGAGTGGCTGGTTTGAACCACCAACCCTTCTGGCTAGCAGTCAAGTGCCTTGGGCACTGTGCCACCAGAGCTCCTTTTTATTATGATAACCTACTAACATTTGATGGTGGAAGGCAGGGAGGAGGAGAAAACCTAGTAGCATCACTGTAATTTGGAGTCAAAAGACACTCTACAAAGGATAATGTGTTACATAAAATTATAAAGGTAAAACCACAAGTACAGAGACATAAATTTTCCAAAATATCAGAAGAAATGCATATACCCAAATTCAGCAAATGCTTAATAACCTACAAAAGTAGAAAAGCAGAACACAAGATAACTCCCTAAGACTCAGATCTGTCACATCTATATATGTAAATGGCCTAAACTCTGTAATGGGAAATGCCTGTCAGATGGTTCACAAAGCAACATTCAACACATTCAACACTAAGATGGTGGCAAAAGACACTCCCCAAACAAGGAGGAAAAAAAAAAAAAAGCCCCAAGTGAAACGAAAACCACAAAACCAGACTCACTGCCATTGAGTCAATTCCAACTCATAGTGACCCCCTTTGGGTTTCTCAGGCAGTAAATCTTTATGGAAATAGATTGCCCAGTCTTCCTTCTGTGGAGTGGCTGGTGGGTTTGTACTGCTAATCTTCTGGTTAGCAGTCAAATGCCTTAGGCACTATGCCACCACAGCTCCTTAAGTGAAGCAAAGCAAGTTTTTAAATAAATGTTGAAACGAAACACGGATAAGGAAAAGGGTAAAGTTTGTAGTTAGAGAAGATGCTGCCATTTTCTGACCATAAGAGAGCAGATCTGTTCCACATCCTACCTTGGTGAGTAGCGACTGGGTTGTTAAAAGCTTGCAAGCAGTCATCTAGATGCAACGAAGGATCTCTCCTCGTCCAGAGCAAAGAAGAATGAAGAAAACCAAAGACTCACTGAAACAGTCCAAGCAACTGGTACACCATGCGATCCTCAGCCTAGATGACTATGAGACCACAAGAACTGGATGGTGCCCAGCTACCACTGTCAACCACTTGGAGGGGAATCTACTTAGGAGATAATGGATAGAGTGGGAAAATAGTGTGGAACAAAACTCAAAATCATTTGGGGGGGAAAAAAAAGGACCAAATATTCTGGTCTGACAGAGCCTGATGGAACCACTGAGACTATGGCCGCTAGCTGCCCTTCAGGTCTGGAATTGAACCCACTCCTGTGGCTTCCAGCCAAACAAAAGATAGGCATGTGAGGTGAACATTTACATTAGGTGGATACACTTCTTGGGAGAAAGAAGGGCTGTTTATGCACAGGGAGACAGCAAGAGTGCATGGAGGGAAGGACACAGGGAAGAGGTAACTATTAAGAAGAAGTGGGAGGGGAGCTGTTGCATTGTGGTAAGTGGTAGTCAGTGTCATGAGACACAGTGTATGTGAGCTGCTGTACGGAAAGTGAATTTGCTCTGTAAACTTTCACCCAAATCACAATTAAAAAAAAAAAAAAAGGCTTTTCCAGATAACCTGGCCCACATAATCCTCTCTTTCTGTGTTTGCCAGATTAACAAATGGGTATCCCAAGTTTAGTAAAAACGTGAATAAAACTTGATGCATTCATCTTCGTGGCGAAGGAAACATTATAATAGGAAACAATAATAGCTGGTAAAAAACAAACCAACCAACAAACAAAAAACATATGTGCTCAGCTATGGTAGAGGGGTCTTCAGGCTGGAGTATTAGTCTCACCCCATGTAGCATTTACTTTTGCATCATTAGACCTTGGAAGGGCCTGGGATCCCCGGCACGTGGGGTAGAATGGACAGCCTTAACTCTTTGAGTTAGTTCACTTCCACTTTGTCACTGATGCTGGAAAAACATTTTTAACTTAAGGGTCGTTACTTAAATATTTAGATGATGGCCCCATTTAATACTTTCATTGTTTTCCTACCAGAGATGGTTATAACAGTGAAAGGCGATTTAAGATTTTCCCTTTCATTAGAATTGCTTTCTAAGCAAGCTTGTGAAATCAGTACACTGTGATCATTTTATAAGGCAGGGGAAGTGTTATTTCAAATATTTGATCAAATGGGTGTGTGTAACCTAGCCCTCACTATAACTAGGCCATATTTTTTAGTGATTCTACTTCCCCTTGTTCACCACGCCCTAGGAGAATCGAAGCCCTTTTCCTTGACAATGCATAGTTTCAAGGCAGTATTTGATAACCAAATGAAGAGGGGGACGTGATCCTTAGTGTACTGCATTTGCTTTTGCATTTCTGCTTACAGTCCACAGGGTGCAATCTTAAATTTCTAGACCACCCAGAGGCATGGGTACCATTTTTCTACAGCAAAGAAGCCACACCACAAAAAACAAACAAATAAACAAAAAACTCACTGCTGTTGAGTCAGTTCCAACTCATGGCAACCTCTCCTTGGGTTTCTGAGGTGGTATTTCTAAGGAAGTAGATTGCCCAGTCTTCCTTCTGATGAGGTAGCTAGTGTGTTTGAACTGCCAGCCTTCTGGTTAGCAGTCAAATGCCTCAGGCACTATACCACTATAGCCAAGAAAAAAGAATTGTCTTACTGGAATGTGACTCCTTAAAATGTAGAGACAGTGAGATAGTGAAATGGAATTTTTGTTTCTAATTGTGGTAAGTTTTTATATCATGCTAACATCAGTGAGGTTATTGATGGAGGATGGGAGACTCATGGATTTGTTAGTACCAATATTGTATTTGCGTCTGTGTGGATTACTTTAAGTGGATTTGTACTAGCACGTTGTCACAGTTATTATTATGAAGCTTAGACAGAACAATAAAGGACTCCATTTTCCAAGGATAGGAGCCTTGGTGGCATGGTGGTTAAGCACTTGGCTGCAAACCACCATCCATTCCATGGGAAAAAGATGTGGCAGTCTGCTTCTGTAAATGTTTACATCCTTGGAAATCCTATGGGGCAGTCCTACTGTGTCCTATAAGGTCACTATGAGTTGGAATCGACTCAATGGCAATAGGCTTTTTGGGTTTCTTTGCCAGGATTGGGATAAGTAGTAACTCTTACTCAAAATTACTTTTTGTTGAAAGGTTGAATTTTCCCTATCCCAGCCTATGATGAAGTTTATTGTCCTTTACAAGAGTTAGAATATATATCCTTGAGCTGTAGTCAGAATCCCAATTGCCTACTGAATCCAATTAAGTGATCTGAAGAATGAAGAAAACCTGAGGTAAGACAATAAGCCAAGGATGAATCTGTCACCACTGTGTAGTCTCTGTCCTCTGGATGAGCATCTTGGAGAGAGGCCCCTGTGGAGGAGGGATTGTGTACACTAATGTCAATAGTGAGTTTCCTTGTCAGTGTGTCTAATTTGTATGATCGCTTATAGTGTTAAGAGATTTGAGGACTGGAGTGACAGAATCTGTTCTCATCCTTCCTGTCTATGTGATATTGAGGTATCTTTGAAATAACAATATTACAGTGGGATTGCTTTTGACTTAGAGTCCTACATGGAACATCTAGTGTGGATGCTGCACTGAGAGCTAATGGGATAGCACCACTGATAGCTTTGTAAATGCTTTTTGCCATTAATCCTTTTCCTTTGATTCCTTTAACCCTCCACACAGCCTTCTAGGGTAAATAATATTGCTCCTGTTTTATGAGGGAGGCAGTGAAATTCACTGGTAGAATGTTCACTTTGTATGCAGGAGACCCAGGGTTTCAGTGCACCCGATGTGCAGCCTCCACCCATGTGGAAGTGGAGGCTTATATGTTGCTGTGATGCTGAACAGGTTTCAGTGGAGCTTTCAGATTAAGACAGGAAAAAAGACCTAGGGATTTACTTCTGAAAATTAGCCAGTGAAAACCCTATGGATCACAATATTCAAAGCCATAATTGATCATTGGAATGGCACAAGACTAGGCAGGATTTTATTCCATTGTACATGGGGTTGTCAAGGGTTAGAGGCCAATTTGGCAGCTAAGTACAACAATATTTTACAAATAAGGAAATCAAGGAACAGAGGCTTTATTTACTAGCTATTGCTGTAATCTTTGCTGTGGTTTCTATTTCTGTAGATGGGAAGTTACCCATGGAACCTGCCTGGGTGGGCTGTTGTGGAGATCATGGAAGATAACCATAGCAAGGTGCCTGTCCACTGGAAGGACTCAGTAAATGTACTTGCTCCTCCTCCTCTTCCTGATGGTTAATGTGCTTATCCAGTTTCCATTCTCACCCTCATCATACTCGGACTTGACAGTTACTTTACCTCTTAGAAAAAAAGTATGCTGCTATATAGTAGATAAATGGGATCTCTCAAAAATTGAAAACTTAGGTTCATCAAAAGACATTATCAAAAGTAAAAAGTGAACCTACAGACTGGGAGAAAAAAATCTTTAGAAATGATATATCAGACAAGGTCTAAACTTAAATGTGTAGAAAATGTCAACAACAGAAAGACATATGATACAGTTATAATATAGACAATGGACACGAACAGAACCTTCACCAAAAAAGATAGTCAAGCAGCAAGAAATACGTGAAATGATGCTCACAATCATTAACCAATACTGTAAAAAAAAAAAAACAAAAAAAAATCCTCATTGCTGTTGCGTCAGTCCTGACTCATAGTGAACCCTCCTTGGGTTCCTGAGGTGGTATCTCTGCGAAAGTAGATTGACCAATCTTCCTTCCGAGGAGCAGCTGATGGGTTTGAATTGCCAGTCTTTTGGTTAGTAGTCAGTTGCCTTCGGCACTACACCATCAAAACTGCAATGACATACCACCTCACCCTGACTAAAATGGCAGTAGCAAATGTTGGCTAGGATATAGAAGGATTGGAACCCTTATCCATTGATGGTAGGAAAGTAAAATGGTCTAGTAACTCTGGAAAATGATATGACACTTCCTCAAAAATCTAGAAATAGAACTACCTTATAATCCAGAAATCCCATTCTTATAGATATACCCTAAAACCAAAAAAAAAAAAAAAAAAAAACCTCACTGCTGTTAAGTAGATTTTGACTCATAGTGAGCCCTCCTTGGGTTTCTGAGGCGATATCTCTATGGAAGTAGATTGCCCAATCTTTCTTCTGAGAAATGGTTGGTGGGTTTGAACTGCCAGCCTTCTGGTTAAGTCAGATGCCTTAGGCACTGTGCCAATACCCTAAAGATCTAAAAATAGTGACATGAACAGCCATATACATTCCTATGTTCATTGCAGATTTATTCACAGTAGCAAAAACAAAAAAAGAAACCACTGAAGTGCCCATTCATGGATGAATGGATAAGCAAAATGTGGTACATACATAAGATGGAATACTATATAACCATGAAGAACAATGAAGTGTCTACAAAACATAACATAGATGGATCTGGATGGTATAATGCTAAGTGAAATTAGTCAAGCACATAGAGACAAATGTTGTATTATCTGTCTTTTATAAGAAGACAAGAATAGACATATGTACAGAGACCAATGTTCATTGATGGTTACCAAGGGGAAAAGGGGAGGGAGGGACAAGCATGGTCTAGATTATAAATACTACTTATTTTTGGTGATGGGAAAAGTGAAACAGAATGTGAGTGTAGTGAGTATAGCGTGATCAAGTAAATGATGCCCCTGAGAAGCACTCATGAGAAAAGAATGCCTGTGCCAAAGAATTTAACATGTAAACACATTGCTGTCATGTCAATTCCAATTCGGAGTGACCCTGTAGGAAAGAGTAGAACTTACCCATATGGTTCCCAAGGCTGTACTCTTCACAGAAGTAAAATGCCACATCTTTCTCCCATGGAACAGCTGGTAGGTTCAAACCACAGACCTATTGGTTAGCATATGAATGTTTATCCACTGTGCCACCAGAGCTCCTTTGGCATATATATAAAGGGGCAATCAATCCAATAAGGAACAAAAAATGAGTCTGGGATCACATAAGGATGGGTATATGCACATACATATATAGGTAGGTAAAGGTGTAAATATATGTGAGAACAGTTTTTGTTAAGTTGTTGTGAAGTGCCATCAAGTTGGTTCTGACTCATGGTGACCTTGTGTACAACAGAACAAAACACAGTCCTGCACCATCCTCACAATTATTGTTAGAGCAGATAGAAGTGTCTATGTGTATAAATACAGGTAAGTGTTGGCAGGCACATATAGTCATTGAGGACAATACTACAGATGTTGTTCATGCATGATCAAATACCTTCCAAGATTGATTTTCTAGGTTTGAAACTTAGGACCATAGTCTCATGAGACAGCTCAGTCAACTTACATAATACAGCTCACAGAATTCATATTCTGCATCCTTGTGAAGTGATTATCATCTGGGATCTTAAAAGCTTACCACTGGCCATCTCAGATACAACTATTGATGTCTGTTTCTCAGAAGCAAAAGAGTAAGAAGGTATACAGATTCACAGACAAGAAACAAATCTACAAGGCTGATAGCCTACATAAGCCATGACTTCATTTACCCTGAGTCCAGAAGAACTACATGGTGCCCAGCTATCATCACTGACCAGCCTGACTGGTACAACAATAGATGATCCTGGTTAGAATGGGAGAAACATGGAGAACAAAACTCAAATTCATAAAAATGACCACATTAACTGGGACCAGAGGACTCCCTCAGACTGTCATGAGATGCTCTGCAAACCTTGAACCAAAAGTACCTCCTGAGATCACATTTTAATTGAAGATTGGAATGATTCACAAAATAAAAGATATTAACTGCATAAGTCTGAAAGGTCAACATTTAATTAACAGCAAAGATGGGAAGATAAGAGAGCAGGAAAACTAGACTGCTGGAAGTGGAACCACCAGAACACAATTAATAAGAACGTTAACACAATGTGAAAAATGAACCTAAGGTCAATGATCAGTTTGTGTGGAAATTGCTATGTAAACTTTGACCAACAGAACAGTACAATATTAAAACAACAACAACAAAAAAAGAATGCTACTTAATGTGACCTCATCTTGAAACGGTGTTCAGCGTGGACTGTCACAGAGCATCCTCCATGATCCTCCTTGCTTGTACTAGTTTGCAAGAAATACCAGTTTTTTCTCCTTTTCCTTTGCTCTTATTAGCTTTGAAAGAAGGGGTGGAGTATTTTTGAGGGTGAGGAATAGGGCAGATTTCCTCATGGGATTGCAGGACACAAGAGTTTTCTGGTATCTAGAGATCAACAAGTCCTTTTAGTTATCCTTCCATCTATCTAGCCATCTCTTCATCCTTCTATGGAAGTGTTTGACGTTTCTTCCATGTGTTGTTCACAGGGGGCAAAAAGCCAACAAGCAGTGGCCCTTGTCCTCATGTGCTTACACTCGGCTGAACAGAAGAAGTGGAGTGATATAATGATGTAATTCCAGTTAGTCTTTAAAAAAAAATTATATATATATATATATATATATATATAAAAAATCAGAGATGGAGAAGATTGGTACAGGGGCTATGTTAGCTAAGGTAAATGCAGTGAGAGGAAACAGTTTGTTCTTAAGGAAGAGTGCTGATATTTGCTGTAGAGTTGTCTCTGACTCGTGGTGATCCTGTGTAAAACACAACAAAAGGATTCCTGGTCTTAAGCCATCTTCATGATGATTGGTATGCTCCAGTCCATTGCTGAGGCCACTCTTTATTGTGGATACATTCCAACCTAGGGGAATCCTCTTCCAGCACTGTTTTAGACCATATTCTGTTTTGAACCATGGAGTTTTCATTGGCTAATTTTCAGAAGTAGACCTCCAGGCCTTTTTTCATAGTTTGTCTTAGACTGGAAGCTCTGCTGTAACCTGTCCACTGTGGGTTACCACTACTGGTATTTGAAATACTGGTGGCGTAGCTTCTGGCATCATAATGGCACTTAAATCCCTACAGTATGACATATTGACAGACAGGTGGTGGTGAGGAAGAGTGTACTGTTTTTAATCCTAAGTGTGGGGTCAGGAAGGGGAGAAGTGGGAAGAGAATGGTCAGAAGGTCGCTTTTTGCTTTCTCAAGAGCTATAAGGTATGCAGGATTGAAAATTACAAGTAAAAGAAGGTGCCTTTCAAATAAGGAGATGTCTATAGAGACTTTTGAGTGATGTGGAGGGATGGGGCAAGATGGGGAAGCCCAGGAATCTGGAATCCGAAGAGCTAAACACTTCAGGAATGATAAGTTTCTTCCTGACCTCCTGCTGCTATATGCCAGCTATGTGAGATGCCGCCACTGCAGTTCTATTTCACTTTGGTTTGTAACACTATTCTTTGTCTTCTGCTTTGTTTCAGACCCGGCGATTGTCAATGGGGTTTATTGGTCCGAATCCCTGAACAAAGTTTTTGTAGATAACTTTGACCGTGACCCCTCTCTCATATGGCAGTACTTTGGAAGCGCAAAGGGCTTTTTCAGGCAGTATCCAGGTAAGTGCCCCTGCGTTGAAAATTATTACTCAGATTCATGGTCCTGTAATATTTATCCTTCTGGTTCAAGGTTAACATTTTTCTCTCTCCTTTTAGTTGAAAATGAAAGAGTAAACTTTGTCTGTTGGCAGGGCAGGGGAGGGGTGGCAGTATGGTGCCTGCTTATACCGCTCACACCTCCAGCCTTCCATGGCAGATGATCACAGTACCTGCATGTATCGTTGGCATCTGTCTCAATAGGGACATTTAGAGAGCCAAGAAAGAGGAATTGGGGTGTGAAATGTTCCATATTAAATTCTTATGGATGAGTTTGGTTTTATTAATATTAATACTACTGCTGTTATTCTTATTAGGGAAAGGAGCAAGTCATACTTGTCCAGAATCAATATGTAAGAAATGGAAAATTTGAACCTAAATTTTCCCACTGCAGAGCTTCAGATTTAGGAAGAGGTTGAAAGAGCTCAAGCACCACTGATGGCAGTATCTAGTCTGTAATGGCCCACCAATAGCACCCCAAGCAGGTACATTTGTTAGAGTTTGTCCTTCATGTGTATGGAACAGGTGTTCTTTCTGGGGCCTTCCCAGGCCTCTGCTTAGCAATAGGATTTTAATTCTGGCTTGGTTTGAATTTTAATTAAAAAGGAAAATTTTAATTTTGCTTACAAGTTGTGAAAACAGGACTCGAGGCTGCAATTGTGCCAGCATCACAGCTGTAGAAATTAACAAGCTCAACCTAAAAGAAGGAAAAAACACCCTGCATAATCTTGGAGCAATTAAGTAGAGTCTTTTATGTTTTCATTAAGTAAGACTAGGCACCTGATGTCTTCCCACTTCGAGGCACAGAGACTGCCAGCCTCTGCCTTGAGGAACTGTTTATCCTGCACACAGCATCTGTCCCCTGAGACTTGCCTGCCGGGTGGTTGCTTTGCCAGATTATTCAACATTTCCCAAGAGCAGTGTTCAGCAAAGCATGCACAGTTCCTCTTTGAGCTAACAGAAATTTAAACAATAAGCATCCTATTAGAGATAAATAACTTATAATAAACACACTGGACTGTTAAAGTGCCATTGTAACCAAGTTGCCATCTGCCTTGATACAATCAACCAAGAGCAAATCAAATTTAATTCAGATTTTACTTAAATTAGAGCACAAGGGGAGTGTTGGTCCATCTGGGAACCCAGGAAGACATCTTACCACATAACATTTGATTGAGGGTAGATGGGTAAGTTAGGGTCCTAGTTGGTACAAATAGTTTAAAATATCAGTTGCTAACTGAAAGATTGAATTTGAGTCCACCCAAAAGTGTCTCAGAAGAAAGGCCTGGCAATCTACCATTGAGAAAAATCAGCTATTGAAAACCCTATGGAGTGCAGCTCTACTCTGATGCATGGAATTACCATGAGTTGATATTGACTTGACAGCAATTGGTTTTTGGATGGATAAATAGAAACCATAGATTATCTGTTGCATCCACCAGCAAGTCCTCAAATTTTGGTCATGAGGAAATTTGAAAATAAATAAAGGGAGTCTTCATAAAGGGCTTGTTGTAATAAGGAAGACTAATACACATGCAAGGTTTTTCTCAGAAACAATTGACTTAGGCATTTTTACATTTCTTCAATGGCATTTTTGGTAGAATTTTCAGTCTGTGAAAATTCTGTCATCATTCATATGCTAGTAAATCCATGGGACTTGGTCCTCCATAGGTATTTCAGGGTCCTGATACACGTCACAGGACTGGTGGCATAGTGCCTAAGGCATTTGACTGCTAACCAGAAAGTTAGCAGTTTAAACCCATTAGCCACTCTGTGGAAGGAAGACTGGGCAATATACTTACGTAAAGATTTACCACCTTGGAAACCCAAAGGGCATCAGAATCAAGTCAGTGACAATGAGTTTTATTTTTGGATATGTGTCACATGGTCACCCCATGTTTGGTTCTATACAGAAAGCATACTTCTTTTCTCCTGGACATTTTTGTTAAGATATTTTTCTTTTCAGGAGGCTTCTTTCCATTACTAGAGTGGTATAATAGTATGAATCGGTGGTAAATGTGTATGTCCCTAAGCAGAAGGAATCTGTGTTCATTCTTACATAGTGTGTCCTGAGTTCCTGTTTGTACCAAGTGCTGTGTGAGGCTTTAAGATTAAAATGGTGATTTAGGCAAGAAAGATCTCTGTCCTCATGGAGCTCCCTCTTGTGGGGAAGTGTATTCACCAGGAATTTTGGTTACAAGTGCCAGAAACCCAGTTCCAACTAGCTCCAGCAGGGCAAGTTATTGGCTCATGTAACTTGAAGTCCAGGGAGTATGCTGTTTTGAGGGCACAGCTGAATTCCAGTACTGAACATTGTCATGAGGATTTTGAATTTTCCCTTCTGTCTCTCAACTCTGACTTAGCCTGGTACATGATTTCTACATGATAGGGAACATGGCTTCAGGCTTCCAGGATCCCTCAACTTTGGTCCCAGGGGAAGAGAGAATCTATCCTGATAGCTTAGGTGAGAGTCCCACGATTGACCTGGTATGGATCAGATAACCACCAATGCAGAGAAGGATACTGATGGGTGAGTAGTACCAGTCATTTGAAACCATAGGGACTAGCCCAGATTACTGTGGCATTGCCTGGAATGGATCTCCAAAAGGAAAACACATTGAGGAGTAAGTGACCATGATGGAAAGATATACATATGAACAGGTCATCATGCTAGGTGTATTTCATGAGATGGTGGGGAAAATAGAAGGTGCTGGGGGATTTCTGAGAAAGGGTATAAGCTCCAATCTTTGGGGTGGGAGGAAGTGGTTCCTGAAAGGAGAATTTTAGTATTATCTTAGTATCTTATGTCTGAAGATGCCATCCATTCCCACATGGATTCATGCCAGTTCAAACATATATCCTGTGGTGGCCATTTTGGATATTTAAAGTGACCAAGGGTGCAGCCATTTAGAATTTTTACAAGCAGTGGCCATTTTGGATATTTAAAGTGACCAAGGGTGCAGCCATTTAGAACTTTTACAAGCAGTGGCCATTTTGGATATTTAAAGTGACCAAGGGTGCAGCCGTTTTTAATATTTACAAGCAGTGTTCATTTTGAATTTTAAAGTGACAGCATTCTCATTCAGATTCCAGAGACCTAAAAATAGGGTCCTTTTGCCAAGGATGGCAGGGAAATATGGGAGGCTGATATGAGAAAGGAGATAGGTGGTGAGTGTATAAGTGCTGCTAACTAGCGAATAGATGAGCACAGCACGGTACCCTGCTTACACTGATAACATACAAACAAAACAAAACAAAAGTTGTGGGTGAGTCCAACATACAATCACCATTAAATATAAACACAAAAACATCACAATGCCTCGGAGACAACAGAGCATCACAGTCCACATACAGAAGAAAGATAAAGCAGGAGTAACAAGGGACCAGGATAGAGACCCAAAACACATGCTTGAGGAAGAAGCAGCATTGGAACTCCCTGATAAAGAATTCAGAGGAATTATATTTAGGTACCTTCAATGGATTGAGACACAGATCATGGAAAACAATGACAAAATTGAAGAAAACACAGAGAAAACCCTAGAACAGTTTCCAAAGACAATACAAGTAGGAAATGACAAAATAAATGAAAAATTAAAAATTATACAACATCAACAGACAGAAATCCAGAAGATTACTACTAAATTTTCAGAAATAGATAACAATTGAACAGGCAAAGGAGTAAAATTGAATCAATGGAAGACAGAATTAGTGAAATTGAAGGCAAATACCTCAACACTTCTTTGAAAAGGAATCAATCAGAAAAAAGCTCAAAACAAAATGAAGAAAGCCAAAGTTTCACATGGGATACCATCAAAAGGAATGTTGTTGTTGTTATGTGCCATCGGGTTGGTCCTAACTCATAGCGACCCCTCCTTGGGTTTCTGTGGCAGTATCACTATGGAAGTAGATTGCCCTATCTTCCTTCTGAGGAGTGGCTAGTGGGTTTGAACCGCCAGCCTTCTGGTTAGCAGTCAAGTTGCCTTAGGCACTACGCTACCAGAGCTCCCATCAAAAGGAATAACCTACATGTAATCGGAATTCCAGAACAGGGAGAGACAAATAAAACCCAGAAAAAATTGTCAAAGATTTGTTGGAAGAGAATTTTCCTGGTATGATAAAAGATGAGCATATATCCATTCAAGAATCCAATGAACCCCAAACAGGATCAACACCAAAGGAAAATCACCAAGACATATCATCATCAACCTCACCCAAACCAAAGACAGAATCCTGAAAGCAGCACAGGAAAAATGAAAAGTTACCTACCAGGGGCAACCAATAAGACTAAGCTTGGATTTCGTGGCAGAAACCATGTAGGCGAGAAGAAAATGGGATAATGTATATAAAACCCTGAAAGGGAAAATTTTCCAACCAAGAATTATGTACCAGCAAAATTGTCCCTCATATATGATGGTGAAATTAGGACATTTCCAGATAAGCAGAAATTAAAGGAATTTGTTAAAACCAGACCAAACTTAAAAGAGGTACTAAAGGGAGCCCTTTGGACAGAGAGCCAACAATAGCAAACAACAAATGACTATTAACACACGTGGGGACATAACCCAGAAACCAATCCAGCTATGGAAGTATCCAAAGTAAAGAAGCCTACAAGATTGTAAACAGGGAACCAGAGACATCAATTGAAAAATGAGGACAACTACAAACCAAAAAGAGGGGAAAAAAAAAAACTGTGACGTTACAGAATTTCTATATAGTAGGGAAGTCAAGACAACTACCAGATAGAACAGACTGTTCTAAACTTGGGAAGAATACTATAAATCACAGGGTAACCTCAAAGAAAAATGATAAACCTTCACATCAAAATACAAAAGAGAACCAACACAAATATTTAGGAAATACTAAATAGCAACAAAGGAAATGATAACACAATTCTTAAACAAAATGAGCTCAGCACAAAAACTTACATGGAACGAAGAAATCAACACCATGAAAATGCGCATAACAAAATGACAGCCACAAATTCATACTTGTCGATAATTACACATCCGACAAGGGACTTATCTCTAAGATTTATAGAAAACTCAAATACTCAACAGCAAAAGCATTAACAATTCAATTGAAAAATGGGCAGAAGACTTGAATAGACACTTCACCAAAGAGGATATTCAGGTGGCCAGCAAATACATGAAGAGATGCTCATGATCGTTAGCCATCAGAAAGATGCAAATCAAAACAACAGTGACATACTATCTCACCCTAGCACTGATGACAAGGTTCAGCAAGACAGAAAATAACAAATGCTGGTGAGGATGTGGAGAGATTGGGACTCTGATACACTGCTGGTGGGACTGTGAAGTGATATAACCACTGTGGAAAGCAGTATGGTGATTCCTTAGAAAGCTGGAATTGGAGATACCATTTGACCCAGCAATCCCAGTACTAGGTATATATCCTAGAGAGGTGAGAGCCAGGACAGGAACAGATGCATGCACACCCATGTTCGTCACAGCACTATTTACAATAGCAAAAAGATGGAAATAACCTATGTGCCCATCAACAGAAGAATGCGGAACCAAACTATGGTACATACGCATAATGGAATAACACTAAATAATGTAGAATCAGCAAAACACTGCATAACATGGATGAACTTGGAGGACATTACGCTGAGTGAAATAAGTCAATCACAGAAGGACAAATACAATATTAGTTCATTGTTGTGGAGGGCCAAGAAAGGTTTATATGTGGAAGGAAACTTTTTTGTTTCCAGAGGGTGGGGGGCGGGGAACACTGCTGATGCAAAAAAAAAAAAGAAAAAAAGCATTGACACATGTCACTTTTGTGTATTTCACTGTATACATAAATTATATTTCAATAAAATGCATTAAAAAATGTCCTATGGGCTTGTGGCTCTTCTTTTGCAGTGCTGTCAAAAAAAATTTCTGCAGTGATGGAAATGTCCCAGTCTACTACACTGCCCAATATGGTAGCCATTAGCCCATGTAGCTATTCAGCTCTTAAAATGTGCCTAATGTGATTGAAGAACTCAAATTTGATTTTTATTTAACCTTAATTAATTTATTTTAAAATCAGTCATACTTCCTAGTGGCTACCATGTTGGACAGCATAACTCTATATGAGAAGGATCAGTTTCCAAAGTACTATCTTACCTTTTAGTGCCTACATCAGAAAAGGGTCTCATTGAATAAAGACCTTCATTTAGGTGTTTTCTGGAACCCCTCCTCCCGAAAAAGAAGTGTCAATAAAGGAACTTCGAGTCATGATGGATTAAAGCTTTGTGGATTTGAGTTTCACCCTTACGAGCCTTTGAGTACTGTCAATGTTGTTATTATGTGCCGTCAAGTCAGACTCATAGTGACCCCTCCTTGGGTTTCCTAGGTGGTATCAGTACGGAAGTAGATTGCCCAACCTCCTTCCGAGGAGTGCTGGTTAGCCTTCTGGTTAGCAGTCAAGTGCCTTAGGCACTATGCTACCAGAGATCCCACTGTTAATATTAGTAACATTAATACTGATGGGAGTAAAACAATCCCCATTTATGGAGTACTGTACTGGGTGTTTATACACATGTTGTCTGATATAATCCTCACAGTGATCCTGTGAAACAGAACTACTCTAATCCTCATTTTATAAATGAGGAAACCAAGGCCTGAGTCACATAAGCAGGCTTTTTGATGGTTAGGAGTGAATTGGTGAAGATGTTAAGATTTCAACCACCTTTTTCTTGTTTTGTTCTCACAGTAATTCTTATTCTATAATATATGAACTCTGGCCTGCACTTCTGAGTGATCAGACCTTCAATCTCTGTCACTTGTCCTAGGTTATTGGCCTTAAACAGGACAGAGAAATTTATTTTGTCCCTCCCTGTCACTAGCACTAAGAACATGTGCTTAATACATATTTTTTTTGAATTAATGAATTGCTCAGCAGATCAGATTCCACCAGACCTTCTATCACACTGCTAGTAGCAATGCTCTCTCCTCATAACTGTAGAGATGTTGCCTCGCTAGGGAGCTGCTCTGCTTGCTGGCTGTAGTCTACAGGAGATTCAGGGACCCACAAAGGGAGCTGTCCTGAGTATAGTACAAAGCTGAAATCTCCTTCTTTTCCCCAATGCTCCCCCACTTCCAAGGCATCTGCCCTTTCACTTTTAGTGTCCACCAAGTTCTAGTCACTGGATGTTCCTTTTCTGTTGGCTATTTATTCCATGATATTTCCTGGCCCATCTCATTCTAGGTTGTGGATTCTCCAAGCTCATCATCTCCCACAAGCAGAGAATCAGCCCTTTTGCTGGAAGTCTTATACAGTTCATAGTTTACAACTCTCTGTGGGAGCTACTTTCCTTTACTTGACTATTTTGTGGAGCTACTGGTACTGATCCATCCTTCCTGTTCTGGCCATTTCTCGGGTTTTTCTGAAATGAAATGGCCACTTGATAGTTCCTTGTATTTACCCATCCTTACCTACATAGAAGGAGCTCTGGTGGTTAAGAGGATAAGACATTTGTCTGCTGACTTGAACGTCAGTGGTTCAAATCCACCCTCTGTTCTGTAGAAAGAAGGTGGGACAGTCTACTTCCATAAACATTTACAGCCTTGGAAACTCAGTGAGTGGGGGGGTCACTATGAGTTGGAATCGATGTGATGACAATGATTGAAGTTGTCAGAGATTTCATATTACTTGGTTCTATAGTCAACACCAATGGAAGCAGCAGTCAAGATATCAGAAGATGTATTGCACTGGGCAAATCTCCTGCAAAAGACCTCTCTAAAGTGCTGAAGAGCAAAGATATCTCTTTAAAGACTAAGGTGTGCCTAACCCAAGGCATGGTATTTTCACTTGCCTCATAAACATGTGAAACCTGGATGATAAATAAGGAAGACCAAAGGAGAGTTGATGCTTTTGAGTTGTGGTGCTGCCAAAGAATACTGAAAGTATCATAGACTATGAGAAGAATGAACAAGTCTGTCCTGGAAGAAGTGCAGCCTACATGCTTCTTGGAAGTGCGAATGGCCAGACTTCATCTCCCCTACTTTGATCATGTTGTCAAGAGGGACCATTCCCTGGAGAAGGATATCATGCTTGGTCAAGTGGAGGGTCAGCAAAAAAAGGGAATACCCTCAATGAGATGGGTTGACACAGAGGCTGCAAAGATGGGCTCAGGTACTGCAAGGATTGTGAGGCTGGTATAGGATTGGGCAGTGTTTCATTCTTTTGTACATAGGGTCATTATGAGTTGGAGCCAACTTGATGGCACCTAACAACAACAACAATAACAAGAAGGTGTGATGGATATTGGAGTTTTCTTTCTTTGACAGTTCAATAGGTCTACCACAGTAAAAATGATTGTGAAAAATAAAGGTTCACAATTTTTACTTATTTATCATGGTGTATGATATCTCCAAAAAAAATTTAAAGGACAGGACATTTGATTGAATAAAGGAACTTTTTAAGGAGGACTGTATAACCACCTTCACATAAGGCACTTTCAAGCCAAATTTGACTACAGCTCGTCTTAGAAGCCACCATTTCATTTTAGACTGGATATTTCAAACCTAAAACTATACTGGAAGATAGATATTAATACTTTATATTATGAGCCCAAGTACAAGCCCAAATATTTTTTGAGGAAAGAATTGGACAAAACTTACTCAGTTTGAAATAATCTGTCATCTACTACTACTTGACTTTTCTTCCTTTCTTTCTGCATCTTTCTGGACTTTTTTGCTCTCAAATAGGGTAGAAAATAGAAAGCCCATGTTTCAATTAGATAGTATCTGTTCAGGTGGCGGGTTGTGGAAATGGTCTGTTTTGAATTGGAATGTCATTGGTAGTGCCAGATGAGTTATATAAAAAAGACTTTGCACTGAAGAGAGAAGAGTAGCAATGGAGCAGAACACCATTTGTTGAAGTGGAGGGAAAAGGAGAGATTGGGGCCCAGCAGAAATAAATCTAGAGGGCAGAATGGTATTTGTACTTTCATTGTGCAGTTTGTTGTAGTTTTTCATAGTGCTAGTGGACAATCTTAAACCTTTTTGCCACATGGAATTATATTGTGTGGTGCCACCTTCAGACAGGGAGCTCTGGTGGTGTAGTTTCTAAGGCATTTGACTGCTGACCAGAAGGCTGGTGGTTCAAACCCACCAGCTACTCCTTGGAAAGAAGGTTGGGCCATCTACTTTCGTAGTGATATTGCCTCGGAAACCCAAGGAGGGCTTGCTGTGAGTTGGGTCTGACTCAACGGCACATAACAACAACACCTCCAGACAATGTTGCATTAGACTGTGCTCTGCTGGTATATTAATCATTTTCATGGCTAAAGGAGAACATGAAGTTGTGTGTTGTTTGAGATTAAATTAATTCCCTGGAATATTGTTCATATGACATATGGAAGAAAAACTAGGGTATAGAATGATGCACAATATTATAAATTCAACTCTAATTCAAACATTTGAATCTGCAGTAGACATTTAGACATTAATTTCAGTTTTATCTAGGTGTCTGCTGGCACTTCTAGAGGCCCTGTTCTCTGAAATCTGTCAAAACCAGGCTGGATATCATTGTTGCAGATAATGAGGCATAAAGCGCCTGAGAGAGAAGGGTAAATGACAACTAAATCTGCATGCTGAACTGCATTGTTTCTCTTATCTTGAATTTTGTGCCCTGTCCAGTCTAGGTGGGATCTTAAAAGACATATTGGCACTACCAGAAATTATGTGGCTTGTGGGTGTGCTTCTTTGTTAAATGCAGTTCCCTGGATCTCGAAGATTTGAGGTGAACTAAGTGAGACAGTGCAGTTGGGTTTGGAGTGACTGAGGGAGGCCAGGAAGAAAGAGAGGCAGCGCAGCAGGTTTGGCATGTCTGAAGGGAGCCAGGAAGTGAGCGGAGCAGTTGGGATCAACTAAGGGAGATGAGCTTGTCTGTCAGTTTGTCATACTCTGGTGGTTGCAAAGACAGATTTAGAAGAAGGAAGAGGCTATCCACTTCTTAAAGAATTGGCTAGTGAAAACCTTATGAATAGCAGTGAAACATTATCTGATATATTACTGGAAAACTTTATGAATAGCCCTGAAACATTGTCTGATACAGTGCCAGAAGATGAGCCCCTCAGGTCAGAAGGCACTCAAAATACGACTGGAGAAGAGCTACCTCCTCAGAGTAGAGCCAACCATGTTGTTGTTGTTGTTATTTGCTGTCAAGTCGGCCCCGACTCATAGTGACCCCTCCTTGGGTTTCCTAGGCAGTATCACTACGGAAGTAGGATTGCCCAACCTTCCTTCCAAGGAGTGGCTGGTGGGTTTGAACCACCAGCCTTCTGGTTAGCAGTCAAGTGCCTTAGGCACTATGCTACCAGAGAGCCAACCATAATGATGTGGATAAAGTTAAGCTTTTGGGACCTGCATTTGCTGATGTGGCATGACTCAAGATGAGAAGAAACAGCTCCAAATATCCATTAATAATTGGAACATGGAATGTATGAAGTATGAATCTAGGAAAACTGGAAGTTGTCTAAAATGAAATGGAACTCATAAAGATCGATATCCTAGGTGTTAGTAAGCTGAAATGGACTGACTTTGGCCTTTTTGAATCAGACAGCTATGTGATCTACTATGCCAGGAATGACAAAGAGGAATGGCATAGCATTTATCATCACAAAGTATGTATCAAGATCTATCCTGAAGTACAGTGCTGTCAGAATTAGGGTAATATCCATATGCCTACAAGGAAGGCCAGTCAATACAACTACTATTCAAATTTTCTCATCAACCACCAAAGCCAAAGTCTGAAATTGACTGAATATTCAATCAGGGCATGTTGATTATCACTGGTGATTGGAATACAAAAGTTGGAAACAAAGAAGAATCACTGGTAGTTGGAAAATACGGCGTTGGTGATAGAAATTACACTGGAGATTGCATGATAGAATTTTGTAAGACCAATGACTTATTTATTGCAAATACATTTTAACAACAACACAAATGGTGGCTATACACATGGACTTCACCAGATGGAGTACACAGGAACCATATTAACTACATCTGTGGTGAGAGACAATGGAGAAGCTCAATATCTTCAGCCAAAACAAGGCCAGGAGCTGATTGGGGAACAGATCAGCAACTGGTTATATGCAAGTTCAAGTTGATGCTGAAGACAATTAAAAGAAGTCCATGAGAGCCAAAATATGATCTTGACTATATCCGTCCTGAATTTGGAGACCATCTGAAGAATAGATTTGATGCATTGTACACCAATGACCGAAAACCAGAGGAATTATGGGATGACATCTAGAATATCAACCACGAAGAAAGCAAGAGGTCATTAAAAAGACAGGAAAGGAAGAAAAGACCACAATGGATGTCAGAAGAGACTCTGAAATTTGCCCTTGAATGGAGAATAGCTAAAGCAAATGGAAGAAATGAAAAGAGCTGAACAGAAAATTTGAAAAAGCAGCTTGAGAAGACAAAAGTCAACTATTACAATGAAATGTGCAAAGATCTGGAGTTTGTAAACTAGGAAGGAAGAACATGTTCAGCATTTCTCATGCTGAAAGAACTAAAGAGAAAATTTAAGCTTTGAGTTGCAGTATTGAAATATTCTATGTAAAATATATTGAATGATGCAGGAAGCATAAAAAGAAGATGGAAGGAATACAGAGAATCACTGTACCAAAAAGAATTGGTCAATGTTCCTCCATTTCAGGAGGTAGCATATGGTCAAGAACTAATGGTATTTTTTAATGCATTTTATTGAAATATTTATCTACAGTGAAGTACACAAAATTAATGTGACATAGGTCAATGCATTTTTTATTTTATTTTCACAGTGTTCCCTTCCTTCCCCTTCCACCCCCGGCAACCAACAAGAAAGTTTCCCTCCATATATAAACCTTTCCTTGACCCTCCACGCCTACGAACTAGTACTATATTTGTCTTTCCGTGATTGACTTATGTCGCTCAGCATAATATCCTCCAAGTTCATTCATATTATGCACTGTTTTTCAGACTCTACATTATTCTTTAGTGCTGCATAGCATTCCATTATGTGTATGTACCCTAGTTTGGTCATCCACTCTTCCACTATCATTCTTAGAGGTAAGTCCCTTGCCAGATATGTAATTATTGGCAAATATGAATTTGTTGCTGTCGTTTTTGTTATGTACTTTTTTGTGTGTGTTGATTTCTTTGTTCCATATAATTTTCTATGCTGAGTTAATTTTGTTTATGAATCATGTCATCACTTCCTTCATTGCTATTATTTTAGTATTTGCTGAATATTTATACTGGTCCTCTTTTTTGATGTGAAGGTTTATCATTTTTCTTTGAAGTTCCCTTGTGATTTATAGTTTTCTTCCCAAGTTTAGAACAGTCTGTTCTATCTTGTAGTTGTTTTGACTTCCCTACCATCTAGAAGTTCTGTAATGACACAGATTTTTCCCTCTTTTTGGTTTGTAATGATCCTCATTTGTCAATTGATGTCTCTAGTTCCCTGTTTACAATCATGTAGGCTTATCTGCCTTGGATACTACCATAGCTGGGTTGGTTTCTGGGTTATATCATCATGTGTGTTAATGGTCAGTTGTTGTTAGCTTTTGTTGCTTCTCTGTCCAAAGGGCTCCCTTTAGCATCTCTTGTGAGGTTGGTCTGCTTTTAACAAATTCCCTTAATTTCTGCTTATCTGGAAATCTAATTTCACCATCATATTTAAGGAACAGTTTTCCTGGGTACATAATTCTTGGTTGGAACTTCTTCTCTTTCAGGGATTTATATATACCATCCTATTGTCTTCTCACCTGCATAGTTTCTGTCGAGAAACCCGAGCTTAGTCTTATTGGTTGCCCCTTGTAGGTAATTTTTTGTTTTTCCCATGCTGCTCTCATGATTCTTTCTTTGTCTTCGGTTTTGGTAAGTTTGATGATATGTCTGGGTGATTTTCTTTTGGGGTCTATCCTGTTTGGGGTTCATTGGACTTCCTGAATGGGTATATTCTCATCTTTCATCATACTAGGAAAATTCTCTTTGAATAAATCTTTGACAATTTTCTCTGTAGTTTTATTTTTCTCTTTCTGTTCTGGAATTCCAATGACACGTATGTTATTCCTTTTGATGGTATCCCACATGAACTTTAGGCTTTCTTCATTTTTTTCTGATCTTTTTCCTTATTTATCCCTTTCCAAAGAAGAGTTCAGGTATTTGTCTTCAATCTCCCGAATTCTGTCTTCCATTGATTCAATTCTGCTCCTTTGCCCATTCAATGTCTTAACTATTTTTGAAAATTTAGTATTAATTTTCTGAATTTCTGTGTGTAGATTTTGTATCATTTCTAATTTTTCATTTATTTTGTCATTTTGTTCTTGTATTGTCTTTTGAAATTGTTCTAGGGTTTTCTCTGTGTTTTCCTTGATCTGTCTCTCAATTAGTTGAAGATGCCTAAATATAGTTCTTTTAAATTCCTTATCAGGGAGTTCCAATGCTGCTTCTTCCTTAGAGATGTGTTTTGGGTCTCTATCCTGGTCCCTTGTTTCTCCTGCTTTATCTTGCTTCTTTGTGTGGACTGTGATGTTCTGTTGTCTCCGAGGCATTGTGATGTTTTTATGTTTATATTTAATTTGTGATTGTATATTGGAGTGACTTGCCCATAATTTTCATTTTCTTTAATGTTTTCTACACAACAGGGTACTGTGCTCCTCTATTTGCTAGTTGATAGCACTTACACACTCACCTCCTGTCTCCTTCCTGTTGTCAGCCTTTCATATGTCCCTGCCAACCTTGGCAAACAGAGCCTATTCTTAGGTCTCTGGAATCCCAATGAGAATGCTATCACTTTAAAATCCAAAATGGTTGCCACTTGTAAAGATTCAAAATGGCTGTGCCCTTGGTTACTTTAAATATCCAAAATGGCCACTGCTTATAAACCTTCAAAATGGGTACGCCTTGGTCACTTTAAATATCTGAAATGACTGCCGTGTGTAAACAATCAAAATGGCTGTGCCCTCCAGATAGCGGAAAGTAAACAGCTCACGTTGTCTCCCTCCTTGCTGTTTTCTTTCCTAGGCATAGGCTACCAGCACAGTTATCCCTGCAGCTCTTGGTGACCAGGGCTGATTCTCAGGTCCAAACACCAGTTGGAAATATTCAGGCTGTTGGTCCCATCAGAGTAGCTGACAGTCTGTAGCTCTAACCATCTCTGTACTCACTGTTTTCATTCAGGTTTTTCCACTAGTTGGTGCCTAATCCACTTCTGTGTAGTTCCTTTCAAAGCTCAGGGTTCCAGGATTATCTTCTGTATCTCTGTCGATTGGTTTTTCTTTTCTTTGTTGAAGAGAGTCTGTGTCACTTGTCTGCCCATTCCTCCATCTTCAAGAACCAATGGTATTGAAGGAAAAAGTCCAAAGCTACACTGAAGGAATTGGCAAAAAAACAAGGCTCTAGGAATTGATGGAATACCCATTGAGATGTTTCAATAATGGATGCTATGCTAGAGGCACTTACTTGTTTATGCCAAGATATTTAGGACACAGCTACCTGGCCAACTGACTGGAAAAGATCCATATTTATACCCCTTCCAAAGAAAGGTGATAGCATAGAATGTGAAAATTATCAAACAGTATCATTGATATCACATGCAAGTAAAATCTTACTCAAGATAATTCAAAAATTGTGGCAGCAGTATATTCACAGAGAACTTCCAGAAATGAAAGCTAGATTCAGAAGAGGACGTGGAACAAAGGGTATCATTGCTAATGTCAGATGGATCTTGGCTGAAAGCAGAGAATACGAGAAATATGTTTGCTTGTGTTTTATTGGCCGTGCAAAACATTCTATTGTGTGGATCATAACAAATTATGTGTAACATTGAGAAGAATGGGAATTCCCGAACACTTGGTTGTACTCATGAGGAACCTGTACATAGATCAGGAGGCTTTCATTCAAACAGAACAATGGTATATTGCATGGTTCAAAATCAAGAACAGAGTTTGTCAAGATTGTATCCTTTCACCATACTTATTCAAGTTGTATGCTGAGCAGATAATCCGAGAAGCTGGATTATATGAAGAAGAATATGGCATCAGGATTGGAGGAAGAATCATTAACAACCTGTGATATGCAGATGACACAACTTTGCTTATTGAAAGTGAGGATGACTTGAAGCACTTACTGATGAAGATTAAAGACTACAGTCTACAGTATAGATTACACCTCAATATAAAGAAAACAAAAATCCTCACAACTGGCCCATTAAAAACAGCTTCATAGTAGATGGAGAAGATTGAAGTTGTCAAGGATTTCATATTACTTTATTCTACAATCAACACCAATGGAAGCAGCAGATAAAACATCAGATAGCATATTGCATTGGGCAAATCTGCTGCAAAAAACCTCTTTCAAGTGCTGAAGAGCAAAGATAGCTCCTTGAGGACTAATGTGTGCCTGATACAAGCCATGGTATTTCCAATCGTCTCGTATGCATGTGAGAGCTGGACAATGAACAAGGAAGACCAAAGAAGGGTTGATGCTTTTGAGTTGTGGTGCAGGCAAAGAATGCTGAAAGTACCATGGACTGCTAAAAGAACTAACAGATCTGTCCTGGAGGAAGTGCACCTGAAATGCTCCTTGGAAGTGAGAATGGCCAGACTTTGTCTCACCTACTTTGGTCATGTTGTCAGAAGGGATCATTCTCTGGAGAAGGATATCAAGCTTGGTAAGGTGGAGAGTCATTGAAAAAGGGGAAGACCCTCAACAAGGTTGGTTGACACAGTGGCTGTAACAATGGGCTTGGGTATAACAAGAATCGTGAAGCTGGCACAGGACTGGGCGATGTTTCATTCTGTTGGATGTAAGGTCACTGTGAGTCAGAGATGACTTGACAGCACCTAAAAACAATTATTCCTTCTCTAGGATTGGAAGTTACTTGAATATTTTCAAAATATCTGTGTGTAGCAAACATAATACACTAAAAAGTTGATGTAAAAGTAGACAGTACTATCTATGACAGGATTTCCTGGTGTTTGTCTCTTAAAACACTTTCCTGTGAGATTCTTGGGAGAGGAAGGAGTCAGTGGTGAAATTGGCTTGTCCATGTTGCCTCTTCTGACCCTGTCATAGGGATTCAAGATGGATGTAAGCAGATTAAAGGCCCTTAGCTGTTCCTACCATAGCACAGAAACCAGCTTTGCTTTTAATCACTTAAATCACTTAACTCATGTTAACATCCTGTAGAACTTACCATGGAACACATGTATGGGAATGCTTATGTAAGGAAGAGAACAATGGACTTGGAGTTGAAAGATCAGGTAGTAGTCCCACCCAGACACTCATCCACTTGCATTAAATTCTGTCGAACTCTGAGATCCTTGGAATCCTTGTTGTGGAATGAAGATTTTTGCCCAAATATCTCATTTGGGTAACATGACCTGCCAGTGTTCAGCTAGGCTGGACTTGCAGTCAAGCTGTGATGTTTATTGTTACATCCAGGGCAGCTGTGACTGGAACTGCCTCAAAGTACTATCTTAATCCCACTAGATATATTACTGATGTCCTAACCAGGAAGGACCTGGGCTTTATGGTTCCTGCACTTGCCCATGATCCTTCCTCTGATGGAGGAAATTCTCTGCCCAATCACACCAGAATTCCTTCAGTTCCTTGATTTGACATGCTCTTCTCAGCCATAATAATCTGCTTCTGTAAAGGTTTACAGCCTTGGAAAGCCCATGGGGCAGTTCTGCTCTGTCTTATGGGGTCACTATGAGTCAGAATCAACTCACCTGCAGTGAGTTTAGATTTTCATTCTCAGCCTCAGGACCTTTGTATATGTTGTTTTCTCTGCCTGAGGTGTTCTTCACCTTGTTGCGACTCTCCATTTCTGTTTAACAAGTAAGTGTTCTCCAAAACCCATGTCCAGCCAGAACCTTAGAATGTAGCCTTATTTGGAAATAATATCTTTGAAGATGTAGTTAGTTAAGAAAAGATCACACTGCATTCAGGTGGGCCCTAAATCCAACACGATTAGTGTCCCTATGAGAAGAGAGGAGAAGAGAAGACACACAGACACAGAGGGAAGAATGCCATGTGAAGAAGGGGTTAGACATTGGAGTGATGCTGCTACAAACCAGAAATGCCAACAATTCCCAGGAGCCACCAGAAATGAGGACAAGGCAAAGGATACTTCCCTAGAGCCTGCAGAGTGAGCATGGCCTTATCGGCACCCCACTTTCAGACTTCTAGCCTCCTGTGCTGTTGAAAGAATACATTCTTAATGATTCAAGCCAGCCAGTTTCTGATCATTTGTTATGACACCCCTAGGAGACTAAGATACCTTTTTTTCTACTCTCAGCTTAAAGAAGATGCCTTCTTCATGTTAGAGGCTATTACTCATATCTGAACACTTTCCCATATCTGAACACTGAACACTTTCCCTTGTTACCCTCCTGAGAGGAACTGGGTCTCCGGGAGCAAGGCAAGCAAGCACGGGCGTAGCACAGAGTAGCAGGCTGGAAGAGCAGGAAAAAGGGGTAAAACCCAGGAAGCCAAAGAGAAGGGCAGTCAGCCAAAGGGATTAGGTGAGGAGGGACCCGGGGTCTCTGGGGGCAAGGTAAGCACGGGCAGGCTGGTGCTTACTCACTGATCTGCACTAAACACCTTTCCTTGTTACCCTCCCGAGAGGGATTGGGTCTCCAGGAGCAAGGTAAGCACGGGTGGGCTGGTGCTTACTCAGTGATCTGCACTGAACACTTTCCCTTGTTACCCTCCCGAGAGGGACCGGGTCTCCGGGAGCAAGGTAAGCACGGGTGGGCTGGTGCTTACTCACTGATCTGCACTGAACACTTTCCCTTGTTACCCTCCTGAGAAGGACCGGGTCTCCAGGAGCAAGGCAAGCATA
>NW_006921628.1:2116445-2146968 GCF_000298275.1 Orycteropus afer afer
GGTCATGTTGTCAGAAGGGACCATTCCCTGGAGAAGGATGTCATGCTTGGTAGGGTGGAGGGTCAACGAAAGAGGGGGAGGCCTTCAAGGAGATGGACTGATACGGTGGCTGCATTGATGGGCTCAAGTATAGCAGGGATTGTGGGGCTGGCGCGGGATCAGGCAGTGTTTCGTTCTGCTATGCATGGGGGTCGCTATGAGTCGGAAACGACTCGACGGCACTTAACAACAACAACAACTCATATCGGAGGACACTAACATAGCATTAGGTGCTTCTCCTTCATAATGTCTCTGCAACAGTGACATCTTGGATCATGTCTGCTTCCCTGCTAGATATGCGACTTCCTGAGTAAAGAAAAGGACCAGGCCCTTCTTTTCCAGTCTGTACTCAGAGTACTTGGCCAGCTTGATGAAAATTATGATTAATGGGCAAATGTCTTTAGGGATGTCCCATTTGATCCACTTTCTGTATAGAATTGTTTTCCTTACCAGTCTTCCCAGTAAACTAGTTTCATCTTGACTTTTTTTTTTTTTTAAAAAGCACCAAGTTTCAGCAGTGTCTGGGAGGAGCTAGCTGTAAGCCCATCTTCAGGACAATGGTCTCAATCCAAAAAGAAGATCCAGCATGTTTAATTTCTTTCCCCAGCCTGTGTTACATATTGTGGTGGTAAAGCGTATACAGTCAGTTCTTACTGTTCATGTTAGTATGTTCTATAAAGTCCCCATGAACATTGAATTAGCAAATACTGAACAACCTTGTGTGACTTCATCCTGTAGATGTCTATAAAAGCACTACAAGTATTGATTTGGGGTTTAAAAATAAATTTTAGCAAGTTGCCAATACATAAAACAGGAATTCAGGGCTAATAAAGATTGACTCAATCAATTCATTTTTTGTTTCCCATGGAGCACCCAAGCATGGTCTGGTGATGGGGGTGGGGTGACAGAGGCTGGGGAACTGGTAGTGGATAACTAGCAATATATGCAGGTATGGTTGTGTTCCAAAAAATGCATCACAATTCAATTCAAGAAATATCCATTGGACACCTGCCATGAGTGAAGAGTATTCTGAAAAGCAATAATTAAAAAAAAAAAAAAAAACAATTCCCTTTGTATTAGACTCAAACCAGTTCTTTTGTGAAGTTACATGTTGGGACATTGCTTAGCCTCCTAAGGGATGCAATTTCATTGGGTATCACGACTGTGCCATTCTAGCTCTTAATGGCTTTGTATAAAAGCAGTGTGCCATTTCCTTTATATATTGTGTACTTGTTTCTCAGGATACATTATTGTATTGATTATGTTTTATCTCCATTAAGAATTGATTGTCAATTGGTGGTGACTTCTAATACTTCTGCTCTCTGACTTCTTAGATGCAGCTCTTTAAATTAGGCACATCTTCAGTTGGGAAATGTAGGTACCAAAAAGGTTTAGGGGTGGAGATTATTGGATGTTGTGAGGAGGATAGAACAAAACATCTTTGAATTGCAAGCTGTCCTCTTGAGGTTATCTGTGCAATGATTTGGAGGATGTTATCTTAACCTATTATAAGCACAGCTTGCTCTAGAAAGCTGGCCATTGTTAATTGAAAAGGAGAATTTCAGTGCCCCAACTGAAGGCAGGATTATCTCCTGTGAAAACAGTTTTCTCTTTTTTATTTTTTTATCTCTAAAATCTATATTTCAAATCTTCCACCCCTGAGCAGCACTGATGGTTGAAAATGGTGTTTCTCTCTCTCTCTTTAAGTAGCAGAAGGATTGTTTTAAGTGAAATTGTATTCTTAAAAACTAATTTGTAAATAGAGAATGCCACCCTTAGGTATTCCCTGACCAATTTGCAAACCACAAGGCTAAGGCTGTTCAGTACTATTTTATATACCAGGAAAGCTCCCCAGGCTTCCAGAGCTGAAATTTCAGCTTTGTTATTTAGCATAAGTGGAGCCATTTTCCTTCATTTCAGGGTGGAAGGCAAAGCTAAAATTCTTGATTAAAAACATAGGAATGAGGAGAGCACAGTCTTGTGTACATTCTGAGATGGAAGCATAATATTGTGTGTCTTCTGCTTCTGACACACATTACCTCACCCGGCTCCAGGGTTGCGGTCAGTGTCTGCCCAGAGGTCTGTGAATGATGCCACCAGGTCCAACAACTTCCTGGACATGCAGTGAAATTAAGGAACTTTATCATTAGCCAAGGAAAGGAGCTGGACTTATATTCTCTCTCAATAAACACAGCAGTACTACAAATCTCTCCTCTCTCCAGCAGGACTTTAGAGCATTGACCTTAGGTTGTGTTTCTTCTAGGGTTATGCCCCTAAAGCACCTTCCCAGAGTTGTTGGTGGGACATATGATGATTCCAGGATTGGTCTTTGTCTGTGATTTTTCATCATGTCTATTCAATCAGCAAAGCTGAGCAGACTTGTACTGCTGTGAATAAACATTTGAAGTTTCTTATAATCCCATTTTTCTTGTAGGGATTAAATGGGAACCAGATGAGAATGGAGTCATTGCCTTTGACTGCAGGAACCGAAAATGGTAACTAACGGTCCACCTCTCAGTTATTATATTAAGAAAAAAACTTTAAGAGAGCTTTAGCATTCATTTTTTACCAACTTTCCCCTGACCTAGGTATATCCAGGCAGCCACTTCTCCAAAAGATGTCGTTATTTTAGTAGATGTCAGCGGCAGCATGAAGGGACTCCGTCTGACCATTGCAAAGCAAACGGTATCATCTATCTTGGATACGCTGGGGGATGACGATTTCTTCAACATAATTGCAGTGAGTCCAACTGTTTTGTTCTTTCTTTGCATTGTGGGTTCATTTGATATTTTAGTAGTAACCAATTAATATTCTTATTGCTATTGGACACACAATATCTAGATGTTGGATGATGAGGATTGTCTAGTCCCCTTTGAGTTCACTGAATCATGGACATGGGAAGGGCTTTTAGAGACTGGGGATGCACTTGAGCACATTTCCTCTCCTAAATTAGCATGCAGACATTGTCATCCGGAGGAAGTACACTGTATTTCATATTCCGCATGAGCTGACCTTTTCAGAACCTTGGGGAATAGACCAAGCCATATTTTCATTAAATTGCTAGAATTTCTCACATGGAAATTAACTTTAAGCTAGTAGTGATACTGTCTCGGAAACCCAAGAAGGGGTCGCTATGAGTCAGGGCTGACTCGACAGCACATAACAACAACAACAACAACAGTTTCACAATAATGATGGTAGTAATAAGCATGATTATGACGCGACTAAAATGTGAAGAGCAATGTAAGGTTCACAGAACACTTCATCTTAGCTTCTGAAACAAAAGTAGACTTTATTAAATGCCTATTATGTGTTACCCTACTATGTGTCAATTTATTGTACTTTAATGACTTGCATGTTGCTATGATGCTGGAAGCTATACCTCCGTTGTTTCAAATACCAGTGGGATCACCCATGTTGGAGAGGTTATAGTGGAGTCCCTAGATTAAGACAGACAAGGAAGAAAGGCCTGGCAATCTACTTCTGAAAAGTAGGCAATGAAAACCCTATGGATTAGAAAAAAATATTCTAATCCACTCAAACGTGCCAGCAATTGTGAAGATGGTACAGGGAGGCACAATGTTTCATTTTGTGGTAGAGTCGCCCAGAGTTGGAGCTGACTTGGTGGCAGCTAACAACAAAATGGATAACAACGTGTCTGTTACTTTCCTCTTTATCTTACCTTTGTTCCTTACCATAACTCTAAGTGGCAGGGTAGTTCTCAGCAAATAAAGATGCAAGATTTCAGGAACTGAACCAACTTCTTAGAGCTGGGAAGTGGAGAGATCCAGGAATTTACAAACCTAGGCCAGACAGTAGCGTGCTGTCTGGAAAGGAGCAGCTATCTAGGTTCCCTATGCAGTTCCTTGTTACCTTTGCCTCATTTCTCTGATATGATTCTTGTCCTGTCCCTTATGTCCTTTCCACTCTCTCCAATGAATGCTATCACAAGTACCTGATTCTTTTCTTCCAGTCCTTAACCAGCTACTGGTGTGTGTTAAATACCCATGCTTTGCCGTATTGTAACTGGATCAAGGACGACTTCTGTCAGAGAGGAGGCAGCATGGTGAGATGGATCGATCTGGGGCTTTGGAGTCAAGTTTTGGTTTTGAATACTAGTTTCCTACCACATACAGCTGTGTGTCTTGAGGTAAACTACTTTACAGTCTGAGCATCAACCCTCTCCATTGTGATGTAACCCACTGGACCCACTGTCAATGAGTCGGATCCGACTCATAGTGACCCCTCCTTGGGTTTCCCAGGTGGTATCACTACAGAAGTAGATTGCCCAACCTTCCTTCCAAGGAGCAGCTGGTGGGTTTGAACCACTGGCCTTCTGGTTAGCAGTCAAATGCCTTAGGCACTACGCCACCAGAGCTCCCCCACTGTCATGTGGGTGTGGTAATATTATGCCACAGGGCTATTGTGGGGATTACCTGTGTTGAGATGTCCATTGGCAGATGTAGTGTTTAAGATGCCCTGAGCTAATTGTAGGATATGAAAGAAGGTATTGCTCAGAGAATGCTTTTACTGTGCTCTTCAGAGCTTTCCCCAGCCCCTGGGCAGAGTGTCTGGTCACAAAACCCTTATGTCTGGGCAGACTACCTTATGAGCACAACACCCACTTTCATGTGTTAGGCAGAGGGCATGGGTATTTAAATGATGTTGGGTATGCTAAATCAGTGCATGTTTCTCATGAGTATCTCAGAGCCAGAGGCCAGACCTGCAGGACAACATAATCTGTGGCTGTAGATTTTGAAAAGCTCTAGACAGGAAAGAGAAAAGGAAAAGAATAAGTTCCATGGTAGCAGGTGGCTAGTCTTGATCATTCAGTGATATACCCCCAGTACCTAGGACAAAAACCCGTTGCTGTTGAGTTGATTCTGACACATGGTGACCCCATGTGTTATAAAGTAGACCATTCCATAGGGTTTTCTTGGCTATAATCTTCATGGAAGATTGCTGGGCCTTTCTTTTGTGGTGCTGCTGGATGAATTTAAACTGCCAATCTTTTGTTTTGTTTGAACATTTTTGCTGTGCTTTAAATGAAAGTTTACGTAGCAAATTAGTCTTCCAATCAATAATTCATACACACATTGTTGCATGACATTTGTTGCAGTCCCCGCAATGTGTCAGCACTCTCCCCACTTCCTCCCTGGGTTCCCTAATTTCCATTCATCCAGTTTCCCTTTGATCCCTGCCTTCTCATCATTGGTTTTGGGCAAATGTTCCCCTATTAGTTATGTATAGTTGATTGTTCTGAGGATCACATTCTTTGTGGGTGTTACTGTTATTTTATAACAAAAAAAAAAAAAAAAAACCTCACTGCAGTAGAGTTGGATCTAACTCATAGTGACCCCTCCTTGGATTTCTGAGGCAGTATCACTACAGAAGTAGATTGCCCAACCTTCCTTCCAAGGAGCAGCTGGTGGGTTTGAACCACCAGCCTTCTGGTCAGCAGTCAAATACCTTAGGCACTATGCCACCAGAGCTCCTACATAGGCCTGTCTGTTATTTGGCTGAGAGGTGGCCTCTCGGAGTGTCTTCATTTTCAAGTTAGGAGGTTGTCTTAAGGCAATAGCTTCTCCATTTTCATTCAGACTAGTATGTGTGGTCTTTTGTTCTTGTTTTCATTTTTAAATTTGAATTTTGTTCTACGTTTTCACCCATTCTCATCACGACTTTCTATTGTGGTCCTGGTCAGCATGGATGGTAGTGGTAGCCAGGAACCATCTAGTTCTACTGTTCCCAGGTTAGAGGTGGCTGTGATTCATGTGGGCCATTAGTCCTTTGGGCTAATAGCTTCCTTGAGTCTTCTGTTTTCTTCATTCTCCTTTGCTTCACATGGAAAGAGACCAATAGTTGGCAAACAGCTGATCTTGAGGTTAATAGCCCATTGCAAATTGTTTGTGCTAACCAGGGACTTGTACCTATGACAGTGCTTGGCAAATAGTAGGAGTTTAAATATTTGTAGAATTAATAACAGCATCTGCCTTTCATAGAGCACCCACTCTGTGCAGATTAAAGTGACTTATGTGGGTTATCTCACTGAATCTTCATCCCAGCTCTGTGCTACATGGCATGGAGAGGGTGGAAGCAATGAGTTCAAGGTCATATAGCTAGGAAATAGTACAATCAGGACTCAGTTAGGGGCTCTCTAGCTTTGCCTTGTCCTGTTTCCCAAGCAGAAGTGAAGAGAATGTACAGGCAGTCCCCCAGGTTACCAACATCCAACTTCAGGACAACTCATACTTGTCCTTTAATGTTAAATAAATTTGCCCTCACTTTGAAATGATTGAACAAATCCCTACTTGCGGCAAATTATTCATCACAATCACCTTTACTGCTTACATGCAGCTTTTAAATCATTAAAAAGGCTTCAATCCTCTTCTTGCACTAAAGTAAGGCTAAATAAGAACCATATGCACTTGTTCCAACTCACCTACAAATTCTACTTAAAGACACACTTAGGAATGGATGGATCTCGTTCCTAACCCGGGGACTGCCTGTAGTTAATCCACTGAACCATTTTACTGTGAAATTATCTAGCCCTGGGGGATTGTTCTTTGGAAGGAGTCTTTTAGAGAGTTAGAACTTTGCCATTTTCAAATAAAGTTACTGTAGTTGCCAGCCTCATATGCAAATACAGCTTAATCTCTCCACATCCTGAAGCATTTGAAGATAAGCAGCTAATTTGAGACTATCTTTCTTATTAATCTTTAATTACTCATTACAGAAGTATCAGAAATTCACATAATAAGAAGAGCTAGTTAATTACATTGTGGATCCTTTATCAGTCAGGATTTATTGTTCTCTTAATGAAACCAATCTATTGAAATAATCTATGTAAGTTCATTAAGATATACAAACAATCTCAATTAAATAATGATGAGAAGGTGATTGAGATAATTAAAAGTAGACATGCCAATTACTACAGAATCATTTAAAAAGGTTATTATTATTATTATTATGCCAAAAATTATCCCTTTATATGAAGAAGCCCATCAGAGAAGTCCCATTGACCCTCACCATCCATTTGTTGTTTTTCAGCATACATGATCAACTTCAAGACTTTTTACATAATTATTTAAACAACTGGAAGGGCATTCTGAACCTCTTTATGTGAAGCCTTTATAGTAAAATCATGAACACTATTCCCCCACTGGTACAGCAATGGATCAGAAATGTTAGTGAATTTATATTAAAAGACCTAGGTCATAAAGGAGCCATTAATACATACCAAAAAACAAACAAACAAATAATAAGAAACCACTGCTATCAAGTCAGTGCTCACTCATAGAGACCTCCATTGGGTTTCTGAGGTGTAAATCTTTGTGGAAGTAGATTAGTAGATTACTATGTTAGTGTGGGTTCTCTAGAGAAGCAAAACCAGTAAAGCTTATAGAGAGAGAGAGAAAGAGAAATTTGTCTTAGGAAAATGTCTTACACACTTATAGAAACTGGAAAGTCCCAAGTTCTTGGATCAAATGTCAAGCTGGAGGCTTTTCCCAACTCACACAGCTGCAGGGGCTGACGAGCTCAAGGTTGGCAGGCAGTATACTGGCTGTTGACTCCAACGAATGCTGAATCCAAGATCTCCAGGCCAAATGGTGGATTATTCACTCATGAATAGTTGTAGGCAGCACAACAGGATCCTGATTCACAGAAGAGTGTCTCTTTTCCCAGGATGTCCATAAATATATTGGAAGCAGGCCACACCCCTAGGGAAACTCCCCTTCAATGGATTGTCTGCTCAAAACATATACATCCAATCCCATCATGGGAATAACCCACATCACAACTGCTTTAACCACACAGAATTGTGGTCCAGCCAAGGTGACACACAACTCCAACTGTCACAATTGTCCAGTCTTGCTTCTGTGGAGTAGCTGGTCAGTTTGAATCACCAACTGTCTGGTTAGCAGTCAAATGCCTTAGGTACTGTGCTACCAGAGCTCCTTATTAATACACAATAAATATTATTTGTTGATGGCTTTATAGTAAAGATAATACATGTAAAAAATAAATAAATAAATAAATAAACAATTTAGAAATGCTCCCTTCCTCTTTGATTTGGCACCTAATCTTCCAACCTTTCCGTGTATATGAACACAGATATTTTTTTCCACAAAAATAGGATCACATTCTATAGCATATTCAGTAACTTGTCTCTGTAATTTTATTGTAATCAAGTCTCTATGTATTTTAACAATAGGCCATTACATTATTTATAGTTCACATAAGTTATTTAACCCATTCCCCCTACCCTGGGCATTTTGTTTTTTCCAACCTTTTTCTACTCAGGAGTGCTGCAGTGAATGGATTTCTACATACATTTTTACATGGTTGAATATGCTTCTGCAGAATGTAGTCTAGAAGTGGAACTACTGCACTAAGGGTGTGCAGTATTACCAGAATACCCACCAAGCAGGAGTAATGTTTATACACTTACCAACAGTATAAATCATGTGCCCTTGAGTTGATTCTGACTTTGATAGTAGAACTCTTTTCCACAGGATTTTCAGTGTTTGACTGCAGAAGTAGATTTCCAGGTCTTTCCTCTGAGATATTCATGGCTAGACTTGAGCCTCCAACCTTTCATGTAGCACCTGAGTATGTTCACTATTTGCACCACATAGGGATTCCACCAACAAAGCCCTAAATAATAGATGCAAACATCTGCCTTTCAAAAGTTCACTTCATGCCACTTTGCTTTTATGAAAGAAAGTCCTACCAGGAGCTCTGGTGGCACAGTGCCTAAGGCATTTGACTTCTAACCAGAAGGCTGGTGGTTCAAACCCACCAGCCACTCCTTGGAAGGAAGATTGGGCAGTCTACTTCCATAGTGATACCACCTTGGAAACCCAAAGTGGGGTCACCATGAGTCATGTCTGACTCAAAGGCACTGAGTTTGACATCAGTATCTGTTTTTGCTAACTGAATGAAATCAGAAGAGGATTTTCACTTTTATGAAGAAAGGTGAAAAGCAAAACTAATGTTTGGTGTTTGTTTTGCAACAAGCCATTAGAGAGACAGCGTGCACCCTGAGCAGCAAGAGAGCTATCACCACATTCCTTCTCAGGGAACTACACTCAGCATCTCAGCAACATAGCTTTGAATTGTGTCTGGGAACATGGTATGATAGTGTTATTACAGGTTTATGTGTTATTTGGTATGGTTTGGTACATTATTTTGGGGGCTCTAGAAATGCTCAGGAGCTCTGGTAGTGTAGTGCCTAAGGCACTTGACTGATAACCAGAAGGCTGGAGGTTCAAACCCACTAGCCACTCCTCAGAAGGAAGATGGGGCAATCTACTTCTGTAGTGATACTGCCTCGGAAACCGAAGGACGGGTCACTATGAGTCAGTTCTGACTCAGTGGCACATAACAACAACAGAAATGCTCAGAACTTTTTCCCATGTTAATTAATGATAATTGCTTTTGTTTTTGCTTTATGCAATTTTGGCTTATGAAAAGTTTCAGGAGAACTACTTTCGATTAGTGAGGGAAATCTGTATTGGGCAAATCTTAATAACTGTTCTTGTAATATGGTGTGGGTTTTCCTTCAGTCTATTTAAAATTGCTAGTTACGTCTCATCTAGAGGAGAATTGCAGTACAGAATCTTTTAAGTGCAGAAGGATGGAATGTTGAAAACTCCATCCAGAATGCCCTGCAAATCTGTTTGAGTATATTGTTCTTGTCACCTGGATTCCATTTACTGGAGAGGGCATTATCATTTCACCCTTCATTACCCTGTCAGCCTTTACTTGTTTGCTGGGTAGATGTTTGAGGAGACATTTCAGTGTTTCAGAGAGAAAGTAAAGAATACAATCTTTATTGTCAATGCTGGAGCCCTTGTGCACTATACATTTTTGTTTGAACAAATCTAACTTACCACTTTCATATGATTTTAAGTATCATAATGGAGGAAAGGGGAGGAAGGGGATTTGAATAGTAGGAAAGGCTTTCATTAGAAATGAGTCAGTTTTGCATGTTACAGTAAGTTCAATGCTAAGTGCATCTTATATCTTATACTGAAAACCTTCTGATACAGGTCTTTCCAGAGAATAAACGTAAAGAGCTAATGTGAAAAATTATTTTAGCTTCCTTGAGCAGGGTATTGCAAAGGCTATCTGAAGTGGATGAATTAAATGATTGAAGTATAAAAGAACAGTTGAAATATGAGAGTGATTTTGTGCACTCGAAGTTAAAATTTAAGGTCAAATCACTGGTGCATGAAGGGAGATGTCTCTGACAAGAGCAAAGGCATATTTTTCTGATTTACTTTGAAGTCTGACTCCAAGCCATGCATTAAATTAACAATATTATCATAAAAATGAGGGTGCTAATTCTGTCCAATGCTGAAACTTGAAAAATGATTTTACAGAAGCCTAAGCCATGCATTAAATGAACACAGTATTAACTGGGCTGATATTGTTAAATCAATTTAAATGGCTCCTCCAGCAGCCCGTATTTGTGCAGAATTGAATAGAGAAGAACATCATTTGTTAGTTCAACCCAAAACTTTCTGGTGCCTGGTTTTAATTTGCAGAATTTTCTGTAGAACTATTTCTCCAAGTGCTTTGCCCGCTGTGGATTTGCTTTTTAAAGTAATCGATTCCGTATAAAAAGTATAAGGATGGTATTTTCTTTAAGAGCTCATTTGTTCTGTACTACTAATTATGTCCAGTCATGTTTCAAATTACATAAGAAGCTTTGTAATGCAAAAGATCCCTGGGATGTCTTGTGTTGGTGAAAATATTGTGGGTTCATCTGCTTCATTACATAATCCATACACATTTTCATTCTAAAGGCTATGTAATCAAAAGTGTACCAATAAAACTATACAAATATTTAATGAAGTTCCAGCAATTCTACACCAGTTCCTTGCAGTGCATGAGCATGCCAGGATTTTAATTCTGTGTGTCTTTGTGGAACTTTGGATTCTGTAAAACATACCCACTTGCTTCCTTTAGTTGTTTGTTTTTTGAAGGGGTAGGGATTATAATCTCACTATTTTTTCAGTCCCTGTCATAACTGTGATTTTTTTTTAAATTTCCATTTCTAGCTTTGTTCCTAGATATTTTTTTCTATCAGCAATCTTCCGTACAATTTTGCTTCTTCATTTCACTATTCTGATTATGTATTCATTCAACAAATACTATTGAGTGCTAAATGTTAAGCACTGAGGCTGCCTTTGTAAATAAAGAAGACATTGTCAGCTCTCCTATCACTTGTGGTTGTGAGTCTGTGGTGTTGAGGGTGGGAGCAGTCAAGAAGCAGGTGCTCATGATAGAGTGTGGTCAGCAGAGTCTGAGAGGAGACAGTGAGGGAGGCTGGAGGAGACTGCAAGGGTGGGGAGCCAGGTTAAAAAATGAAAAACCATCAAGGAAAAACTGGGAGCAAATTCAGGGGCCCTAATATATGACATAAATAGACTATCAAGCATAACAAAATGCACAAAAAGCAGAAGATAAACTAGGTAAATAGGACCTTATAAAAATTAAATTTTTATGTGCTTCCAAAGACTTCTCCAAAAGAGTCAAAACAGAACCTCCACATTGGGAAAAAAAATATTTGGCAATGACATATCTGACAAGGGACTTATTTCTGAAATTTATAGAAAACTCCAAAACCTCAACAACAAAAAGACAAATAATCCAATCAAAAACATGGGCAGAAGACATGAATAGACATTTCAACAAAAAGGATATTCAGGCCGCCAACAAACACATGAAGAAATGTTCACTATCATTAGCCATCAAAGAGATGCAAATCAAAACAACAATGAGATATCATGTTGCCACAGCACTAGTAGCAAAGTTCAGCAAGACAGAAAATAACAAATGTGAGGATGTGGAGAGATTGGGACTCTTGATACATTGCTGGTGGGATTGTAAAATAATACAACCACTATGGAAAGCAGTATGGTGATTCCTTCCAAAGTTGAATTAGAAATACCAATTGACCCAGCCATTCCATTACTTGATATATATCCTAAAGAAGTGAGAGCCAGGATGAGAACAGAAATATACACACCTATGTTCATCACGGGAGCTCTGGTAGCATAGTGCCTAAGGCACTTGACTGCTAACCAGAAGGCTGGCAGTTCAAACCCATTAGCCACTCCTCAGAAGGAAGATGGAGCAGTCTACTGCCATAGTGATACTGCCTTGGAAACCCAAGGAGGGGTCGCTATGAGTCAGGTCTGACTCGACGGCACATAACAACAACATGTTCATCACAGCACTATTTACAATAGTCAAAAGATGAAAACAAACTAGGGGCCCATCAACAGAAGAATGGATAACCAAACTGTCGTACATACACACAATAGAATACTACGCAACCCTAAAGAATAACGTAGAATCTGCAAAACACCACATAACGTGGATGAACTTGGAGGATGTTATGCTCAGTGAAGTAAGTCAATCACAGAAGGACAAATATTGTATTGGTTCATTATTATAAAAAGTCAAGGAAGGGTTTCTATATGGAAGGAAATTTTGTTTGTTGATTACTAGGGGTGGGAGGAGAGGGGAGGGAATGCTGCTAGATAGGTAGAGACAAGTCTTGATTTGAGTGAAGAGGAGGGCAATGTACCATATGTGAGTGATCAACACAGTGGCATTGAGGAAGAGGAAGACATAGAAAGGTGCATGGGAGGTACAGACAACAAAGATGAACCCTTTTGCACAAACAGTACTGGGTTGTCAGTGAAGTCAAATATTGATCTATGGGTAGATAGATGAGTGGACAGGCTGAATGGTTAGGTATGTCTATGCAGGGGGCAGTATGCCCATGACCATGGGTTGGCAGACAATGTTTCTACAAGTGTATGTTCTGTAAGAATTTCCAGGTATATAGTCGAGCTGACAAGGGATAAGATTGTAGTCGCTTCTTGACCAAAGCCAGCTACCGAGAGGGAATGAGTAGTTGGACCCATGGGCTCGGGACCATGGTCACAGGGGACATCAAGCTCAATTGGCATAACATAGTATACAAAAACATTGTTCCACATCCTACTTTGGCAACTAGCAACTGGGATCTTAAAAGCTTGCAGGCAGCCATCTCATTGCAATGATGGGTCTCTCCTCATCCAGAGCAAAGAAGAATGAACAAAACCAAAGATGCGTGGAAATAATTAGTCCAAGAGACTGGTACACCATATGGTCCTTAGCCTATATGACTATGAGACCAGAACTAGATGGTGCCCAGCTACCACTGTCAACCACTTGGAATGGGATCTATGTGGGAGAACCTGGATAGAGTGGGAGAACAATGTGGAACAAAGCTCCAAATCACACACACACAAACACAAAAGGGCAGGGGGACCAGCTTTGCTGGTCTGTTAGAGCGTGATGAAACCCCTGAGACTATGGCCTCTAGCTGCCCTTCACATCTGGAGTTGAACCCACTCCTTTGGCTTCCAGCCAAACCAAAGACAGGCATATGAGCTGAACATATACATTGTTGTTGTTGTTGTTGTTATGTGCCGTCGAGTCGGCCTCGACTCATAGCGACCCCTCCTTGGGTTTCCGAGGCAGTATCACTACGGAAGTAGGATTGCCCAACCTTCCTTCTGAGGAGTGGCTGGTGGGTTTGAACCGCCAGCCTTCTGGTTAGCAGTCAAGTGCTTTAGCCACTATGCTACCAGAGCTCCTACATTAGGTAGATAAATTCCTTGGAGAGATCAATCATGGGAGAATAGATGAGCTGTTTATGTACAGGGAAACATCTCTCGGGGGAGGAGTGCATGGGAGGGAAGGACACAGGGAAGAGGTGGCTATGGGGAGGAAGTGGGAGAAGAGCTGTTGCATTGTGGGAGATAAGTCAGTGTCGTGAGAGAAAGTATGTGTGAACTGCTGTATGAAAAATGAATTAGCTCTGTAAACTTTCACCCAAATCACAATAAAATTTAAAAAAAAGATAGAAAACCGAAATCCACTGCTATCAAGTCAATTCCAACTCATAACAACCCTATTGGACAGAGTGGAAATGCCTCACAGGATTTCTAAGACTGTAAATCTTTACAGAAGCAGAATGCCTCGTCTTTCTCCCATAGAGCAGGCTGGTAGGTTTGAACTGCTAACCTTTTTGGTTAGCAGCCAAATACTTTAACCACTATACTACATGAGCTCCTTGGTAATCAGGTTGTTGTTAAATGCCATTGAGTCAGCTCCAACTCATAGTGACCCTATGTACAACAGAACAAAACACTGCCAGTTCTGCTGCCAGCCTCACGATCCTTGCTATGTTTGAGCCCATTGTTGTAGCCACTGTGGCAATAAATCTCATTGAGGGCCTTCTCCTTTTTCACTGACCCTCTACTTTACCAAGCCTAATATCATTCATCAGGGACTGGGACCTTCTGATAATATGATCAAAATAGGTAAGGCAAAGTCTGGCCATTCTCACTTTTGAGGAGCATTCCACATGCACTTCTTCCAGGACATATTCCTTCATTCTTCTGGCAGTCCATTGTACTTTCAGTATTCTTTGCCAGTACCACAACTCAAAACCATCAGCTCTTCTTTGGTTTTCCTTATTCATCATGCAACTTTCACTTACATATGAGGTGATGGAAATACCATGGCTTGGTTTAGGTGCACCTTAGTCTTACTAACCAGATTAGGAGGCCCTGATTTTCAGAAGCTTCTAGGAAGAAGGAATATCTAAGTGGACATCTTAAGATAAGTAGGTCTTAGGCAGGCGTATGCAATGGGTTAGGGCAGCAATAGAGAAAGGACAATGAACTGAGAAAGAGTGTCATTTGCAGGTTGCAGTGCCCACCCCTATCCCATTCCCCAACAAGTGTTGGCCGAATATGATTGGCTACAAGGAATTCATTGAGTCTGCAGGGTATTAGGAAGAGTTGAAGGTGGGAGATAGAGGAAGGGAAAAGGTGGTGGATGATGGTGAGAAGATTGAGACTGGGTTAAGAGAGTCAGATCAGTCAAACTTTGTCAGCTACATAGAAGAACTTGGATGACTTCTGGAAGCAGTGGGGCCTATGCAAGGGGTCTCAGCTTAAGGGTGATACGGTAGGACATTCTCTTAAGCCTCTCTTTTCTTAGTTAAGTCTTCCCTCACTCTCTTGTTTTAGGTAACTTAGGGTTTTCTTCTCTTAGGCTTGAAAGCTGCATTGCTTTCATCAGTCAAGATCAGCTTTCAACACTTTTCAGGGTTCGAGTCCTCAGAATCATTTAGAACTCAGAGCCCACTGTCCTCCACTCTCTTGCTTCTGAACTGTGCTTTACTAACCATCACCTGACACATGAATACACCAGTGCTGAAGCTTGCACATGTCTTAGTGGAAAAGTCCAGCCCCTTTGCTCTTTGTTTTCAGATCCTTCTTTAAAATGTTCTGGACATTTATTTAATGAAAGTTAAAACTTGCTTTTCCTATCCTAAATCACTGATAAATTCTCCATTGGGAGTTTCACTGGGTCTTTAAAAGGGGGCATGTAGGAAATACAATCACTGGAAGGAAAAGACTGTTGATGTGTGTCCCTTGCTGTCAGAGAGTGGAGGATTTGGTGGTTGGCAGTAAGTGGAAAGAATCATTCTCTCAAGAAGAGTATAGTGGGATGTAGTCTGACACCTAGTCATGGGTTTATTTCAAGCCTGTTTTTTGTTTGGATGGATCATTGCAATATCACAGACAAGCACTTGTTAGCATGAGAAGAATGCACAGACATTGTCTTCAGGTGTAATGAGCGTTTTCTTTTACCAATAAAAGCAAGAACAAGGAGTTCATGATCATGCCACAGTGATGATGATATGCATATTTGCCAGTATTTTATGTCTCTGTACACATTATGTTCTTAGTTAATACTCAGTGAGCAAAGAAATGAACCATGGGTTCCATGGCAGATGTCTGTCTTTGAGAGAATTTGGCGCTAAACTGGCTGCAGTGTCTTGACTCCCAGCCTACCAATGACCCAGGTTCTGCCACACTCTGAATACTGGGAAGGTTCAGATTGTGGCAGGGAGGGGGACAGCTGTCATCTACCATAGGTTTCTGTCCTGGGCATTCAGGCAGTGTTTGTGCCTAATGGTACAGTGCCTTGTCTCAAACAGACACAGAGTCCATGCTGTCCTGAGGTTAATGGCATGTGACTCCTGTTCCTGAGAGTTCCTGACTTTGTTGTTCCTCCCTTCCTACTAGCAATAGGTAGTCCCCAATTGGTCTGATGACCCTGTCGTTAAGTTAGTTCTCATATAAGTTGAATACCTTGTTTTGTTTTGTTTTAGTTTTCATTATTATTTGTCTTTATTGTCAGTATCTTTATAAACCCAATCTGTGAGCATCTGTGAGTGAACATCTGAGAATAACATCAGTAATTTTTGTGCTGCAACATTTACGTGACACACATTAGTAACAATAAGGTGTTTAAAAAAACAACAAAACAGACGATTGTAAGTATGGTTCACCGTAACTCGAATACATCATTAATTGGGGACTACCTGTACTAGTTCAGGGTGGAGGGTGTAATCTGCTGATTGTAGTCTCTATTTAGCATGTATTAACTCACATACATATCATCTTTCTCTTTTGTGTACTTACGCATGTGCGCACAGATGACTTCTTTCTCACATGCTGGGTTCTGTGTTAACTCTATCGAATTACCTCATTTCACCCTCAACATGAGATCATGAGGGAGGTGCAGTTATAGTCCCTATTTCTCCAACAAGAAAACAGGTTCAGTGAGCTGAGATGTCTTGGCCAGGGTCACCCAGCTAGTGTGTGACAGAGCCAAGATTTGAACTCAGACCTCAGGTCCGGTGCTTTAGCTCCACTGACTCTATACCTGTGTGAAACCAGAAGAAGAAAGCCAACCAGGAAAGAGAAAAGGAGGAAGAAACTTAGAGTCTAAGTAACTGTGTATTATGTGGGAGTTTTTAAGTTCTTAAATGGATGGAAGGTGAGAACTTCCACCATTTAAGTTTTTAAGTTCTTAAATGGATGGAAGTTCTCACCTTGTGGTTGGTGGGCTGTGCCTTCTCCAGGGCTACACAGGCCCTCTCCTCTCCTTACCTGATAAAAGACTCTTCTTTTCCAGAAATTTGCGGGAAGGGTTGACTACTTCACAGGTGGAATGCTTGAGCGCCTTTTTAGGATTCAGTCCTGATAGTGGGAGGGAGCAAAAGTAAATGACAGAAGATTGCATCTGATCTGTGTTGATGTTTGTGGCATCTTCTCTTTGTTAGATGATTTTTTAATTAGGAATAAAGAAGAGCAGTTCACAAGGCTGTTGTATTTTAGTACTGGAGGTGACTAGATCTTCAGATGTAAAATGATACAGCCACCCCACACCATTGTTCCACAAAACGGAACTACCTGTGCGTTAGGGAGAATGTAGATGGCATTGCAATTTAGCTGGGAAATGGGGGGAGAACAGAAAGAAGAACCGAAGTGAGAACACAGAAGCCACGAGGTTTCTAGCACAGAGCTGCCAGGAGCCAGGTCCAAGTGGAGGGCGTCCTAGTGTCTTCCTCTGGAGGAGCTGCTGAACAGCATGACACAGCTGCCTGCTGTGCACTATTCCCTTACATGTATTGCTGAGCCCAGCTCCCTTTGGTGATAAAGACCAGATTGCTCAGCATAGCTTTATCCTGATGCAGTCAAGGGAAATTAGTCAACTGCAAGCTTGGATGCTACCACTAACAAGCTGGCTAGGATTCAGAAGAGCAGATTCCTCCACCGTGGCCATGGAGCATACAGCAGTGGCAAGCATGGTTTTGATTATTGCACATGTACCTCCCTGATGAGGGCAAGATCTTCTTGGTCTTCTTTACTTTTAACCCCCCTTTTCCGCCCCCACACATACAGGCCTTTATATATCACCAAAGTAGTTTCATCTATATTCTTCTGCACTAGATCCTCATACAGGCCCCTGAGGGGTAAACAGAAGAAGACTTAACACCTTCTTATCCATGAGAAGATGGAGTCAGAGATGTTTAGTGATTTTGCCTAGGCCACACAGTGAGTACATGCAGAGACAAAACTTGGACTCAGTGTCCTGACTCCAAGGTCACAATGTACAACCCCAGGAATCTACTTGTGAGTGTGTATTGGATAGAATGTAGGTGAAGCTGTAATTTACCTTAGAAATGGAGGGGGAAGAAGAAGGATCAAGGTGGGAACCTCAGTTATAAAAGTTTCAGGACTGTAAGTACAGATGAGCTGTAGCAAAAAGACATCTAATAACCTCATGTAAGAAGCCTAGAAGAGGGCAGTTGAAGGTTTGGTACAGTAGTTCAAGTGTCATCAAGAGTCTATACATGCTCCATCTTCCTTCTCTTCCTTCTGGGCTTTGCTTTCCATTCTTAGACTTGTCATCTCATGGTTGCAAAATAGCTGCCACAACTCCACAATAGTATCACAGGTAGGAAGGAAAGCAGTATAGGCATAAAAGGGCTCTCCTTTAAGGACAATAAAAACAAAAAACTTCCACTGAAACTGCCCCAAAACTTCTCTTTATATGCCATTGGCTGGAGATGGGTCACATGACCACCCCAGCTGTAAGGCAAGCCATAAATACTTGTATCCAGTGAAGGAGAATGGAATAATTATGATTGATTAAGATTGAGTACACTCAGGCCTGAGAAACAATCATAGTGCCTAAGGCATTTGACTTTAACCAGAAGGCTGGTGGGTTTGAACCCACCACTCCTTGGAAGGAAGGTTGGGCAATCTGCTTCCATAGTGATACTGCCTTGGAAACCCAAGGAGGAGTCGCTTTGAGTGAGTTGGATCTGACTCAACAGCAGTGAGTGTTTCTTTTTTTTTGAACCAAATAAGTCAGCAAAGGATAGTGGAGAAATGAAGAAAGGCTGCTGTCTCAGTAACTTCAAGTGTCCATCAATATGGATTCAAATGACAACATAGAACTTTGGGGAAGTTCTTCTTCAGATTGTGTTGTGTAACTGTTTCCTATATGCTGATGTTCCGTTTGTTGACTAAAACTAGTATTTCCATTTTCTGATGGCTAATTTCAGAATTACATAAATATATATTTTTTTCCACACTTCATCGTTGTTGTTGTTGTTATGTGCTGTCGAGTTGGACCCTATTCATAGCAACCCCTCCTTGGGTTTCTGAGGCAGTATCACTACAGAAGTAGATTGCCCAACCTTCTCTAAGACCATTGGGATATAATTTTTTGAAAAAATTAAAAGATTAAGTATAAAGATAAAAGAGAGAACAAAAGACAAACTGAAGGGGAAAAAAAAGAAAAACAGAGGCTTGGGGACTAGAAAGAAGAAGTTAGGGCTTTGAGTTCCTGAGCTGAGTGGCTCTGAGGTTACATTGTCTACCTTTGAATCTAGACTCCACCCCATCCTCCCCGCCCCCATGACTTCAGAGAACTTGCTTGTATTTGCTCTGCTCAGTTTTTCCACCTCTGAATGAGGAATGATTAGAAGTATTTACTAGATAAGGCTGAGATCACCTGTGAAAAAATTTTGAATGTACCTAGATGAAGTAAGCCCTCGAAATGGTTAGTCACCAGTCTGAGTGTCATTATTAATCTTTCTTGTTTCCTGAGTACCTCTGCATATGCATTGTGATACATCCCAATCACACCGTAGTAGCCTTGGTTTGGCCACTCTTTTCTCCACTTAAAGCCTTGCCATGATTCTCACTTCCCAAAAGCTTAAAGTCCAAACTTCTTATTGGTCCAAGAGCTGGTTCTCTGACTACAGTTCTGTTTCCTTCCCTCAGTAGCTTTTGGATGGGCCTTTGGGCCTTTGATCACTAAATTGGAAACATTATGACATTCCCACCTTATTGAACAAATAATTCCATTTTATTGAACAAATAGTTTTTGGCCACCCACTGTGGGTTTAGCCTTGTGCTTGCAACAGAAAATACACTGAGGATCCATGCATAGACAGTAGTGATTGGGGCACCTTTAGGGGATCCTAGCAAAGGGCAATTAGAATTTGTGGACATACAGGAGAGGGAACTTGCTACATCTAGGGAAGCTTCTCAGAGGAAGTGAGGAATAATTTGCGACCTGGAGGATAAACAGAAGATGCCAGAATGAGGGCTCCAGGCAAAGGGTACAGTATATGGAAGGAGGCCTGAAGGAACAGACAGGACATGATAGAGTATAGGAAAGAAATTAGGGCTGGCCACATTTGACGTTTACAGAAAAGGCTAACAAGTGAAGAGGCTAGAGCAGTCAGAAAAGCCAAGGGTCCAGAGCCCTACAAAGACCTGGGAAGGTTTATCTGGAGAGCAATGGGGCACTGGGAAAAGGATGTGTTGGCAGGAGTTGACATGATTGTATTGTGTTTCGTGAAGAAAATCAAACTTAATGAGAAAAATGAAGATAAGAACATTCAAATTTCTATTTTCAGTTGTGAACTTTGGACAAAAATAAAGGGTCATATTCTGGATATTCTGGCACCAGAAATGATGGGAGGGCTGGGCGTTGGCAACATGCAGGAGATGACATCACTGCTCATGGGCAGGGCATCAACCAGCACCCACATATTTTTCCAGAGTGACTGAGGAACTTGATATTCCTCCATTCTTTCTGTACTCACGTGTGATGCTAACATGGGTCTCTTGGCCCCACAAAGCCAACCATAGGTGCTGGCCCTGAATCCTCCAACTCACAGATGTTCTTAAGGTCCCACTGGACCATGTGGTGTTGGTGATGCTCAGGGGTGTGCCGGTATTTGGGACATCCCTTGAAGGATGTTGGTTAACTACTGTGGACATCTTCCCACATACTCAAAAAAAAAAAAAAAAAAACAGATTCATTGCTATCAAGTCGATTCAACTCATAGCAACCCCTCCTTGGGTTTCCGAGGCCATAACTCTCTGCATGTAGGTTACCCAGTCATCCTCCTACACACTGGCACTCCATAAATCTCTTCCTCAAACAAGAAAATAATCCTTCTTTGGGCACTTAGGAGCTCTGGTGGCATAGGCATTTGATTGCTGACCAGAAGGCTGAAGGAAGGTTGGCCAATCTACTTCTGTAGAGATACTGCCTCAGAAATCCAAGGAGGGGTCTCTATGAGTCGGATCCGACTTGATGGCAGTGAGTTGGGCACTTAATCACAATGCTTTATAGGAGTGCCTGTGGGGAAAGACCTTATGTGAATGAATTGAGCTTGTGATTTGACTACTGTTCTGCTTATATGTTATGTGTATTTAAAATTATTAAATAGAATAACTTCAAGTGATAACTAAATGTTTCCTGTTGGATTTTTGTTCTCTTTTTAGTATAATGATGAGCTTCACTACGTGGAACCTTGCCTGAATGGAACATTGGTACAAGCTGACAGGACAAACAAAGAGGTAGGGCTGCCGCCGAGCAGGGAGCATTGGGGATTATAGTACACCCGTGTCTTCCTCACAGAGGTTGTTTACAATAACCCTGCCTTAATTTTTAGAAACTCATCAAATATACTGCTTTTTCAGTGTAGAACCTTTGGACCACTAGTGTGAAAATAATAACTTATCAGTACCAGTTGCTGTCAAGTTTATTCTGACTCATGCCAACTCCAGTGTGTGAATAGTAGAAGTGTGCTCCATAGGGTTTTCAGTGGATGGTTTTTGGGAGATCATCAGGTCTTTCTTCCCAGGTGCCTTTGGGCAGACTTGAATCTCCAACCTTTTGGGTAGCAGCTGAGTGCTTAACCATTTGTACCACCCAGGGACTCCACAATATTTACTTAGAGGAGCAGATAAAAAATCAGTAAAATAATGATATTGAGTTCAGATATCTGCAGGTACATTAATGATTTTTCTCTTGCTGCACGCTCATCCTATGTAGATAGCATTGGAAGAATAATGCTTCTTGCTGAGATTTTAAAGAAAATTGAACCCCTTTTCTCATCCTACTTATCACGATCGATTAAGTAATTATTAACACACTACTTGCTTGTGTCTGCAAATAGAGTAAAAACTTAACAAGTGGACTGTATCTAGCTCACTACTCTATCCTCCATGTTTCCGGCATTGCCTACTCTATAAATAGCATGGGAAAAGGGAATATGTGTGAATGAGGCCTTTAGGAAATGGCATAGAGATTTTTCTACCAGTTGGCTCATTCTAGGAAAATTACCAAAATGTATTTCTATAAAATAAAGCCTGTTTCTCTTTGGCCATCTTTAAATTCCTCAGTACAATCACCACAGCCACCAACATAGCGCCCCTGAAGGGCCAGCTTACACTTCAGATTGAAGACGTGTGGCTATATCAGTGCCCTACTTCCTGTGACTCATTTTTGTTACCACACATATTGTTTTATTATCTGCTGAGCAGAACTACTCTTTTCCTGGAGAACACGTTCCCATAAGGGGGTTGAGCATGGTGGGAAGGGGAGGATAGTAGGGGTACTGGGCATGTACTGGGGTGCCCAGGGGTGGTTCTGTCTTAGGTGCTGGTAGCAGAAGCACATATTTTGGGTATCTCTGTGGAAGTGAACAGCAGAAGATTGGGAGAAATTCATTTCATGTGGACATAGAGTGAGAAGGAAAATTTATACCTGCATAAAGAATCTGAGCTTCAGTTTTAGGGGGAAGAAACCAGTATATTACAATTCAAAGGACAATTGTATTCAGAGAATGTTTGTTCATGGTCATTTTTCTAAGTCAAGGTCAGTAGGAAAACTAGCCGTATTTCTCTGGAATTTTCTTTTTGTTTGGTCATTAACTTTGTCTGGATCCTACCCTATTCTCAATATTGTAGCAATGAAATATTTTCCATGGCCTTGAATCGGTGTCTAGCAATGGTATTAATACAGTTAAACATAAAAGATGACCTCAGTCTTCCTGAAGGTAGCTTCCCAAAGAGGTAAATGGCAGTGTGATATTTGGAGGTATGAAGTATCAGGAATGAAAAAAGATTGTTACAGAAAGTGGGCTAAAAATGCCTTTGAATATACAAATGCTGGAATCATTTAGAATATAAAAATTAATCCAGACTTTTGATTGTGTCAGTATGGAGTAGCCATATCCCTCTCAAGTCCTCCTACTTAAAAGTGGGAAAAAAAAGTACTGAAAGGAAAAGAACTATCAACTCAGAATTCTGTATTCTATATTTAGTGGAAGTGTCCCTCAGGGTATAAAAGGGGGAAAGTGTCCTTCAAAGTATTAAAGGATATTTTGGAGACAATAAGGACATCCTCAGTTGAAGGAAAACTAAGAAAATTTCTTGCCAGTTAATCTGCCCTTAAAGAATGGCTAAAGGAAGTTCTCTAAACAGAAGGAAAATGACAACAGAAGAAAGTTTGGAACTTCAAAAAGGAAAAAAGAGTATTGGAGTTTATGTAATACAGTGTCTTAATTCTCAGGTGATTTTTTTTAAAACTTGTATTGTGATGAAAACATGTACAACAAGATGTTTGCCAACATAACAGCTTCCACATTTACAGCTCAGGGACATTTATGACATTTTTCATGCTGTGCTATCCTTTTCCAAAATATTCCACCACCATTAGCATAAAACCAATGCCCCCCAAACAAATGCTTCCCATTTCCCCTTCCCTCCTACCTCTGGTAACCACTAATAATCTTTGGTTTCTATATATATGCATATGTTGTTGTTGTTGTTATGTGCTGTCAAGTCGGACGCGACTCATAGCGACCCCTCTTGGGTTTCCGAGGCAGTATCACTACGGAAGTAGATTGCCCCATCTTCCTTCCGAGGAGTGGCTGGTGGGTATGAACCGCCAGCCTTCTGGTTAGCAGTCAAGTGCCTTAGCCACTATGCTACCAGAGCTCCCTATATGTATGTATTATGTATGTGTATATATGTATATATGTGTGTGTGTGTGTGTGTGTATATAATCTCTCTAGGAATTTTCCTTCCCCTCCTTCCCCTGGTAACCAGCAAAGAAAGTTTCTTTCCTTGACTTTTTATAAGAGTGGACTAATGCAATAATTGTCCTTCTGTGATGGACTTACTTTGCTCAGTGCATAGTGGCTAAGATACTTGCCTGCTCACCAGACGGCTGGCGGTTCAAACCCACCAGCCACTCCTCGGAAGGAAGGTTGGGCAATCCTACTTCCGTAGTGATACTGCCTCGGAAACCCAAGGAGGGGCCGCTATGAGTCGGGGCCGACTCGACAGCACATAACAACAACAACAACAACAATGTCCTCCAAGTTCATCCATGTTATGCAGTATTCTACAGATTCTACATTATTCTTTAAGGTTGCATAATATTCCATTGTGTGTATGTACCACAGTTTGTTTATGCATTCCTCGGTCAAAGGACACTTAGGTTATTTCCATCTCTCTGCTGTTGTGAATAGTGCTGCAATGAACATTGGTGTCCATATATCTATTTGTGTCCTCCCACTTACTTCTTTAGGATATATACCTAGTAATGAGATTGCTGGATCAAATGGTATTTCTGTTTCCAACTTTATAAGGAATCACCATACTGATTTCCACAGAGGTGGTATCATTTTACAGTCCCACCAGCTGTGTATGAAAGTCTCAGTCTCTCTATATCCTCACCAGTATTTGTTTTTTTCTGTCTTGTTGAACTTTGCTATTAATGCTGGAGTGAGATGGTATCTCATGGTTATTTTGATTTGCATCTCTCTAATGGCTAATGATTGCAAACATTTTTTTATGTGTTTGTTGGTTGCCTGAATATCTTCTATGACAAAGTGTCTGTTCATGTCTTCTATCATCATCTTTTAATTGGATTTTTGTCTTTTTGTTATTGAGGTGTTGGATTTTCTATAAATTTTGGAGATAAGTACTTTGTCTGATATATCATTGCTGAATATTTTTTCCCATCCTATAAGTTCTCCTTTCACTCTTTTGGAGAAGTCTTTTGGTGCACATAAGAATTTAATTTTTAGAAGCTCCCAATCATCTAGTTTATCTTCTGCTGTCTGTGCCTCTTGGGTTATGGTTGATAGTCTATTTATGCCATAAATTAGGGCCCCTAAATTTACCCCTCTACCTTTTATCTGTTGTTTTTTCATATTGTGGTGGCTTGTCTGTCACTGTGAGGCTGGAGGCTATGCCACCAGTATTTCAAATACCAGCAGGGTCACCCATGGTGGACAGATTTCAGCAGAGCTTCCAGACAAAGATAGGGGAGAAGGAATGGGCTATCTGCTTCTCAAAGAATTGGCCAGTGAAAACCTTATGAATTACATTGAAACACTGTCTGATACATTACTGGAAAACCTTGTGAATAGCCCTGAAACATTGTCTGATATAGTATCGGAAGATGACCCCCTCAGGTCGGAAAACACTCAAAATCTGACTGGGGAAGAGCTACCTCCTCAAAGGAGAGTCGACCTTAAGGATGTGGATGGAGTAAAGCATTCAGGACCACCTCCATTTGCTGATGTGGCACAACTCAATATGGGAAGAAACAACAGCAAACATCTGTTAATAATCAGAACATGGAATGTACAAAGTAATAATCTAGGAAAATTGTTAAGTTGTTAAAAATGAACTGGAACGCATAAAAAATTGATATCCTAAGCATTAGTGAGCTGAAATGGACTGGTTCTGGCCATTTTGAAATATCCTAAGCATTAGTGAGCTGAAATGGACTGGTTCTGGCCATTTTGAATCAGAGAATCATATGATCTACTATGCTGGGAATGGGAAATTGAAGAGGAATGGTGTGGCATTCATCATCACAGAGAATGTTTCAATATCTATCTTGAAGTACAATGTTAGCAATAATAGGAAGACTAGTTAATACTACTATTAATCAAATTTAAGCACCAACCACCAAAGCCAAAGATGAGGAAATTGAAGATTTTTACCAACTTCTGCAGTCTGAAATTGACCAAACATTGTGATCAAGATATGTTGGTTATTATTGGTGATTGGGATACAAAAGTTGGAAACAAAGAAGAATCACTGGTAGTTGGAAAATATGGCCTTGGTAATAGAAATTATACTGGAGATCGCATGATACCACAGGTGGATGGCTCAAACAAACAGGGATTTATTCTCTTACTGTTTTGGAGGTTAGAAGTCCTAGTTCAAAGTGCCAGCCTCTGGGAGCCGGGTGAAAGCTCCTCAGTCTTGGGTTTCAGCTCTGCCTCTTGCTCCCAGCCCACTGAATTTGGAAGCTTTCTTTGCTCAAATCAGCTGCTGGCTGATAAGGCTGACAAACCCAAGGTTGATAAGTTAAAAAGACAGTTCCAGTATTACCAAATCACATGACAGGCCATTGATTCAAGTCCATTAAGAGTCCCAAGATTGGCAGGCAGCATGGCAGGCTGCTGAACAACAACTAAACTACACACGAGATTCAAGCCTGCCAAAAGCTGCAGACCATTCCCAAAGTTTATCCTCACACAAAGGAAGCAGACCTCATCCCTAAAGCAGTTACTCAGTTGCTTGGGCAAATGCCACCATGGAGTTGATTGCCATTCTCATCCTGGGGTATAGCTACCACTAGTTGCCCAGCCAAGTTGACACATAACTTTAACTACCACAGGCACAGGGGGTATTATTCATTTTCTATGCTTATGTTCTTTTTTCCTTAGTCTTCCTAGTTTTAATTTCTAATGTTACAGCATTGTGATCTGAGAAGATGCTTTGCAGTATTTCATTATTTTTAAATTTGAGGCTCAATTTGTGTCCTTACTTATGGACTATCTCGCAGAATGTTCCACATGTACTGTAAAAGAATGCACATTTTGCTCTTGTTGGGTGGAATGCTCTGTAGATATCTGTAAGGTCATGCTGGTTGATCATACTGTTGAGTTCTTCTGCATCTTTATTGAGTTTCTTTCCAGTTGCTCTCTCTCTTATTGAAATTGGTGTATTAAAGTCTCCTACTAGGAGCTCTGGTAGCGTAGTGCCTAAGGCACTTGACTGTTAACTAGAAGGCGGGTGATTCAAACCCACCAGCTAATCCTCGGAAGGAAGGTTGGGCAATCTACTTCCATAGTGATACTGCCTTGGCAACCCAAGGAGGGGTCACTATGAGTCAGGTCCAACTCGACGGCACATAACAACAACAACAACAATAACTATGACTATGGAGTCATCTATTTTTCTTTTCAATTCTGTTAAAATCTGATTTATGTATTTTGGGGCTCTTTCATTGGGAGCATGCATAATCTGGTTATGTCCTCTTGATGTGATCATTTAATTATTATATAATGTCCTTCTTTGTCTCTTATGGTCATTTTTGTTTGAAAATCTATCTTGTCAGAAATTAATATTGCCACTTGTGCCCTTTTTTTGATTGCCATTTGCCTGGTATATCTTTTTCCAACCTTTGATTTTTAGTCTGCTTTTGTCTTTGTGTCTAAGGTGAGTCTCTTGTAGACAGAATATTGATGGGTAATGTTTTCGTAAGCAGTATGCAACTCTCCATCTCTTGAGTGATGCATTTAAGCCATTGACATTCAGTGTAATTACCACAAATATGAATTTATTGATGTTATTTTGTTATGTGATTTTTCATGGTGTTGCTGATTTCTTTGTTCCATATAATTTTCTGTGCTAAGCTCATTTTGTTTATGAATCATGTTATCACCTTTGTTGATATTATTTTAGTATTTGCTAAATATTTGTGCTTGTCCTTTTTTTTTATTTTGGTGTAAAGGTTTATCATTTTTCTTTGAAATTACCCTGTGATTTATAATTCTCTTCCCCATTTTAAAGCACTCTGTTCTATCTTGGAATTATCTTGACTTCCTCTCCATTTAGAAGTTTTGTAACTACACTGTTTATTCCCTCTTTTTGGTTTGTAGTTGTCCTCGTTTACCCATTTATGTCTCTGGTTCCCTGTTTACAGTCTTTTAAGCTTATTTTACTTTGGATACTTCTCTAACTGGGTAGGTTTCTGGCTTACATCATCATGTGTTTTAATCATTGTTTGCTGTCTGCTGTTGTTGGTTCTCTGTCCAAAGGACTCCATTTAGCCTGGCTTGTAAGGCTGGTCTAGTTTTAATAAATTCCCTTAATTTCTGCTTTTATGGAAATCTGATCTCACCCTCAATATTTGAGGGACAGTTTTGCTGGGTATATATTTCTTGTTTGGAAATTTTTTTTAGGGTGGTACATTTATCATCCCATTGCCTTCTCACCTGCGTGTTTTCTGCCAAGAAATCAGAGCTTAGTCTTATTGAGTGTCCTTTGTAGGTAACTTTTTTGTTTTTCCTATGCTGCTTTCAGGATTCTTTCTTTGTCTTTGGTTTTGGTGAGTTTGATTATGATATGTCTTGGTAATTTTCTTTTGGAGTCTATCCTGATTGGGTTTTATGGAGCTTCTTGAATGGATATATCCTTGTCTTTCATCTTGTTAGGGAAATTATCTTTCACCAAGTCCTCAACAGTTTTCTCTCTGATATTGTCTCTTCCTATTCTGGAATTCAGATTACATATAGGTTATTCCTCTTGATGGTATCCCACATGAATCTTAGACTTTCTTTATTTTGATCTTTTTTCTGATTAATTCCTTACCAATGTAGTATTGAAGTATTTATCTTCAATCTCATTAATTCTGTCTTCCATTGATTTGATTCTACTCCTTTGCCCATTCAATGTGTTATCTATTTCTGAAATCTTAGCATTAATCTTCTGGATTTATGTTTGTTGTTTTTGTATCATTTCTAATTTTTTGTTTATTTTGTCAATATGTTCTTGTATTGTTTCCCTAAATTGTTCCAGAGTTTTTTCTGTGTTTTCCTTAATTTTTTCAGTGTTTTCCTTTATCTTGTCAGTGTTTTCCTTGATCTGTCTATCTTTTGAAGGTAGTCAAATATAATTCTTTTGAATTCCTTATCAGGAATTCCAATGCTGTTTCCTTAGGGATGTTTTCTATGTTTATATCCCGGTCCCTTGTTTCTTCTACTTTATCTTGCTTCTCTCTGTGCACTGTATGGTCTCTTGCCTCCTAGACATTGTGGTGGTGGTGTATTTATGTTTAATTTGTGGATTTATGCTGATGTGATTCACTCAAGGTTTTTGTTTTCTTTTTCCCCTGTAATTTTTTTTTTTTTTTAAATATGTCTGTATGAGCAAGGTACTCTGCTCCTCTGTTCACTAGTTGTTAGCACTTACACATTCAGCAACTGTCTCTTGGTGGGTGTGATAGAGAATGAGAGTGTGTACACAGATCTCTGTTGGCTGTTCATATGGAGAGTTGAGGGTGATTTGAGTTGGTATTGGCTTCCATTTATTGGTCAGTTGGTACAAAAGCAAGTGGTGGCCCTCACTCAGTGGGTGAGGCTGCACGATGTGCAGGTATGGTTGGTCGGGTTGTGTTGGAATGGTTGCTGTGTTCTACTTAGTTAGACCAAAATAAAAAAATAAATAAAAATGAGAACAAAAAGCTCACAGTACTTAAACAAACAGGAACAATCAGAAAAGAAAGACAGAAATGCAATAAAGGAGAAGAAAAATTTTCAAAATATATTTAAAAATGATAAAAGAAAGATAATGAGAAAAAGAGGGAAAAACTAGAACCTCTGGGGACAGCAGAATGAGAGATAAGAACAAGAATAAAACAATAGTGAAAAAAATATGGGAAAACTACAAAAGGAAAAACAAGGGATGGGATTAATCAAAAGAAAGGGAAAAAAAGGAACCAGGAAAAGGAAAACAGAGTAGGGAAGGAGGAAGAAGCAGAGACAGGAAAGAGAAAGAATAGAAAAAAAAAGAAGAAAGGAGGAAAATAAAAAGAATAATTTAAGAATAAACAAAAACAAAACTTTGGGGCAGGGCACAGCACCCAGGCTCTGTCAGGGCATACACTGGGATGGAATTCCTGCAAGTCAAGAAGGTGGGTGATGGCCACACCTCTGTTCACCAAAAGGGTGTAGTCTGTAAGAGTCAGGAGGGAAATATTGTATCCTTCCACTCGTAACCCTCCAATGTGGTTGCCTGTGCTGTCCTAAGCAAGTGGAGCCCATTCTTATGTCACTGTCCAGTAAGAATGCCACTTGCATATATTCAAAATAGCTGCTCCCAGTGCTTGCAAATATTCCAAATTTCTGCACACTGAGGACAACTACTAGCAGTCCATTAGTCTGTTTGTCTCCTCCTTTGCTGTTTTCCTTTCTGGTTGTCAGGTACCAATGCAGTCCTTGCCATCCAGTCCCTAGTGCTCAGAGCTTCCGGACAGGCAGCATTCTGCAGTTCCATTTATCTCCTTACTCACTGTTTTTATTCAGGTTCTTCTACTAATTGGTATGTAATCCACTTCTTTATCTTTCCCTTCAAAGCTCAGGGTTCCAGGATTGTCTTCTGTATCAATTTCAATTGGTTTCTCATTGCTTTGTTGCAGAGGGTCTGTGTAGCTTGTCTGTCTATTCCACCTTCTTGCTGGAACCTCTCTCAGGAGATTCTTAAATCATATTTGATAATTGAAGTAAAAATTATAATGCAATCTGATTTGGTGCCCATTGTTTGTCAGGGTAACACTTTGTTGTGGTAAATTTCCATTAAGTAGATTTTCACTCATGGTGAGTAGAGAACTGCTTTCTAGGTTAACAGAAGAAGATTGTTAC
>NW_006921628.1:2149343-2152533 GCF_000298275.1 Orycteropus afer afer
AATTAACACATCCTGATTGCATGTTTGGTCAATTTCAGACTGTAGAAGCTGATAAAATTCTTCAATTTCCTCATCTTTGGCTTTGGTGGTACCATTGGGTGGGCTCAAAGTGCCAATTTTTAGGTTAGTAGTGAAGGATAAACCATTTGTGCCACCTAGGGTCCTAATACAGTTATATTTTTTTAAAAAAGGAGGTAAAGGTTAAACAAAAGTAAGATTTTTACACTTCACTCAAAGTGATAAATGCTGATACCAGTATACAGTGAGATAGATACATGGATAGATAGATAGATACAATCACAAATTAACACACACACACATATAGAAGAGCAACCACATATGCACAAAAGCAATATATTCCAAAGCACTATAAACAAGTCAAGATGGAATCCTAACAAATGTTCACATAACCCACAGGAAGGTAAGAAAAGAAATAGAGAAATGACAAATGAGTAAAATAAACAGGAAAAAAATAAACAAACTGGCAGAATTAAACACGTTATTAATTACCTCAAATATGAGTGGTAAAAACACACCAGTTTATAAATAGAGATTCACATAGTATATTTACAAAATAAAAATAAAAACATGTTCCAACAATATACTTTCTATAAGAAACTTTCTTGAAATATATTGGGAAAGGTTTATTGAAAGTAAAAGGATATAGAGTGCAAATAATTATTTTTGAAAAAAAGCAAGAATGGGTTTAATGATATCAAATGTCATCTTCAGAGTAAATAAAATTACTAGAGAAAAAGAATTGCAGTACATAATAGTAAAATGATACATCCACCATGAAAACTTAATATTCCTAAAAGTGCTTGGAACAAATAACATAGCCTCAAAATACATGAAGGAAAAACTAATAGAGTGGAGAGGAGAAATAGACAAATCCACAATTATAGTTGGGGACTTCTTCAACCCACACTCAAAAACTGATAGGCTAATATACTGAAAATGAGAAAAGATACAGAAAGCTGAACAGCATTATCAACCATTGATATTTACTCAGCATTTATAGAACACTCCACCCAACAACAGCAGAATATACAGTTGACCCTTGAACAATGTGGGGGTTAAGATGCTAACTCCCTGCACAAACAAAAATTCATATATAGCTTTTGAGTCCCAAAAAACTTAACTACCAATAGGCTACTGTTGATCAAAGCCTATCACTAATGTAAACAGTTGATTAACATAGTTCTTGCTGTGTGATCGTCAGATTTTCTCACAAAGACATGCATACACATATACAACAAGTAAGTTTATTAACTGTATGGCATTATGATTATTTACTGTTCATTAAAAGTAAGTAGATCATAGTAAAGGTCTTCACCTTCATTGTCTTCATGTTGAGTAGACTGAGGAGGAGGAGGAAAGTGAACAGGGAAGGGTTGGTCATGCTGTCTTGGGTGACAGAGATGGAAGAGGTGAAGGAGGTAGATTGGGAGGTAGGGGAGGCAGGCACATTTGGTGTAACTTTACAGAAATCATCATAATTTCTGTTCAAAGTTTTTGCGTTTTCATTTCTCTCAAAATGTTTCTGTATGGTACCAATCCTTCGTCCAGCATTTGCTTTATTTTAGTGCCCATATCATAGAAGGGTCCATGTCATAAAAGAAGTCCAAAGCAGTCTTGAGTAATCAAAACCCTTCTGCAACCTTATCTAATGTCACTTTCTTTTCTAGCACTGCTGCTTCTATGTCATCTTCTTCATCATCTGGCATGGTTTGGAAACTCTTATGTCCATCAAGTCATCTTCTGTTAATTCTTCTGGTATGGCAGCTATTCGCAATTGAATTTCTCCAAGACCCGTATCTTGAAAATAATCCATGTATAAGTAGACCTACATAGTTCAAACTTGTTTTGTTCATGTGTCAACATATATTGTTTTCAAGAATCCATGAGACATTCACCAAGATACAGTATATCCTGAGTCATAAAACAAACCTTAACAAATATAATTAAAAACATAAAGAATACTTTTTTATTCTGATCATAATGAATCAAACTAGAAATCAAGAACACAAAAAAAGACAACAGGAAAATTTCCAAACACTTGGACTTCAAACAGTATCCTACTAAGCAATCCGTGGGTCATAGAGGAAATCTTAAAGGATATATATATCCTTGGAAGGAAGATTGGGCAACCTACTTCCATAGTGATACTGCGTCAGAAACCCAAGGAGGGCTTGCTATCAGTTGGATCTAATTCGATGGCAGTCAGGTTTTTGTTGTTGTTGTTGTTGTTTGGTTATTGCTTAATGAAAATGGTGAGACAGCATATCAAAATATGTGAGAGAAACCTGTTGAGATGGAAAGTATTACAGTGTGATAGTTGAGGTTGTATGTCAATTTGGCTGGGTTTACCAGTTATGATGTAGTTATCCCCCATGATTAGATCTGATATAATGTAAGAACCACCATGATGAGATCTGCTATGAGCAGTCAATCAGTTGAAAGGGAGTTTCCTTGGGGTGTGGCCTTACAATATATAGGAAAAAGCTTTGGAAAAACTCTCTGGCTTTTTGCTCAAGATTCTACATCTGGCTCATCATCATCTGGATTTGGGCCAGTGACATGCCATATTGCCTACTCTTTGGGATTGTTTCCTTCTCAGCCTGTGAACTAACTACCTTCCATTATACCTGCTGATCTTGGATTTCTCAGTGTTGAAAGGCTGCTATATTGGCTTCAGCAGCGGGAATCAGTCCCTGCAGCTGTATGAGTCAGGAAAAGCCTCCAGCTTGAAGTCTGACCCAGTCTTAAGACTTGCCAGCATCTACAATTGTGTGAGTTATGTCCTTGAGATAAACTCTCTCGCTCTCTCTTTGTGTGTGTGTGTGTGTGTGTGCATACACATATATACATACGTACATACATATATATGTGTGCATGTGTATATGTGTGCATATGTATATGTGTGTATGCGTGTATATACACACACACTGCTTTTGTTTCTCTAGAGAGCCCACATTAAGCAGTACATGTGGGAAAAGAGGAAAGGTCTCAATCATCTAAGGTCTGATCTCATGAAATTAGAAAAAAAAGAACACAAAATAAACTCAAATAAAGCAAAAGAAAGGAAATAATTAAGAATAAAGATCAATGAAATTGAAAATAGAAAAACAATATAGAAAAATAAGTTAAACAAAAAGCTGGGTTTAAAAAAAAAAAAAAAAAAAACTGA
>NW_006921628.1:2153830-2154305 GCF_000298275.1 Orycteropus afer afer
GGAATTCTGATCATTCACATAAACTTATAGGACCATTGTCTGCCAACCCTATAGATGTTCTTGGATACATTCCCCATTTCATAGACATAACTAATCTTTCAGCCTGTCCACCCATCTATCCACCCATTACCCATGTTTGCCTTCACTGACAACGCAGCACTGTATGTGCAAAAAGGTTCATATTTGTTGTCTGTACCCCCCATGTACCTCTCTATGTCTTTCTCTTTCTCAATGCTGCCATATTGATTACTCACATTTGGTACATTGCACTTCTCATAACCGAAATCAATACTTGCCTCTATCTATTGAATGGTGTTCCCTCCCCTCTGCTCCTACCCCTGGTAACCAACAAAGAAAATTTCCTTCTATAGATAAACCTGTCCTTAACTTTTACAATAACGAACTAATACAATATTTGTCCTTTTGTGATTGACTTATTTCACTCAGCATAATGTCCTCCAAGTTCATCCACGTT
>NW_006921628.1:2171481-2180689 GCF_000298275.1 Orycteropus afer afer
AAATTAAAAATATGTAAAAAGCATAATATGCAAATACCAAATATGTGTTTGTGTGTGTAGAGATAGAGAGAGTAATACAGAAACACCAAATAGGATTTATTCTTGATATGCAAGGAAGATTCAACATTTAAAAGTCAATAATGTAATCCTTGTATCAACAGACTAAAGAAGAAAAATCATACAACCATTTCAGTTGGCTCAGAAAAAGCATTTGACAAAATCCAACACCCATTCATGCTAAAAAAAAAAAAAGAAAAATCTCAGCAAACTAGGGTAAGAGAGCAATTTCTCAGATTGCTAAAGACCATGTAGAAAAACTGCATTAGGCTGGGTTTTCTAGAGAAGCAAAATCAGTGAATGTGTGTGTGTGTGTGTGTGTATAAAAAAAAGCAAAACAAACTCAATGCCGTAGAGTTGGACACGACTCATAACAACCCCTCCTTGAGTTTCCAAGGCAGTGTCACTACAGAAATAGATTGCCCAACCTTCCTTCTGAGGAATGGCTGGTGGGTTTGAACTGCCAACCTTTTAGTTAGCAGTCAAATGCCTTAGGCACTATGCCACCAGGGCTTCTCTCTCTCTCTCTCTCTCTCTCTCTCTATATATATATATATATATACATGCACACATGTATATGGCTATTATATATCTGTATGTATATTATTATATATGTATGTCTATTTTATATGTTATGTCTATGTATGTATATTACATGTATATATGTGTGTGTATGTGTGCATATATATGTATGTGTGTATAGAGAGAGAGACAGAAATTTATCTTAAGGAAATGGCTCAGGCACTTATTGAGGCTGGCAAGTCTGAAGTCTGTGGGTCAAACATGAAGTCGTAGACTTCTCCTGACTCATGTAGCTGCAGAGGCTGATGAACCCAAGATTGACAGGCAATTTAGCAGGCTGCTGGCTTTGAAGGCTGAAGTATCCAAGGTCAGTAGGTAAGATGTCCAGCTATTAGTTCATAGGCTGCAAATGTAATGATTCCAAATTGGCAGGCAATACAGCATGCCACTGGTTCAAGTTCAGGAACTGAAGGTCATATGATAAATAGGCAGATTCAGGATCCACATCAAGCAAAAACAGAGATCTTTGCCAGGATGTTCATATATCTTGGAAGCAGGGCATACCCCTGAGGACACTCCCTTTCATCTGATTGACTGGTCATAGCAGATTGCATCATTGGGATGATTACATTATTTCATATCTCATCCCAGCAGATGACTACATCATAAATGCTAAATCACTGACAATCTAGCCCAGCCAAACTGACACACAACCTTAAATATCACAAAATCCTGCAACTAACATCATATTTATTTAGTGAAAATTTGAAAGCATTCCTTCTTAACACTGGGAACAACACAGGGATGCCCATTTTCACCATTCTTATTTAACATAGTTTAGAATGTTCTAGCCATTGTGTTAAGACTAGGAAAAGAAGTAAAAAGACATACAGATCAGAAAGGAAGAAATAAAATTCTATTTGCAGGTAACATTACTGTTTATGTAGAAAATCCCAAAGAATTTGCCTCCTCTCCCCACAAAAAATCTCCTAGAACAAATAAAATCAGTTTGACAAGATCACACATAAAAGGTCAACAAACTGAAATCGACCACATTTCTAAGTACTGTATTTTTATACAGATAATGAGCATGTTAAATTTTTTTGAAAACTGAACAACCCACTCTCACTGTAGTTTCCTATTCGTGCTGTGCATATTTTATGTGTACCGGTGTTATTTATGTAGGTATGTTATATGTGAAAAATAAGGTACTAACAGTTATTTGGGAATTGAAAATTAAAACAAGTATCATTTAAAATTGCTTCAAAGAAATACTTAGGTATAAATTTAAAGCATCTGTAAGATCTATATGCTGATGAAAGTAATCAGAGAAGACATAAATAAATTGAAAGAAATGAGAGGTTTATATATTGGAAGACTTCACATAGTATATATGTCAGTTCTCCTCAAATTGGTCTGTAGATTTAATGCGATTTCTATCAAAATTTCAGCAAAGTTTTTTGTAGACACAGATAAGCTTATTTTACAATTGATGTAGAAGACACAAACTCCAAAATAGTAAAACAGTCTTCAAAAAGAAAAATAAAATGGGAGGAATCACTCTACCAATATTATTGTTGATGTTGCCTTCGTTGAGTTAGTCCTCAACTTGTGGCAATCCATGCCCAATACGATTGAGCTGTTGTGCTTCATAGGGTTTTCACTGACTGATTTTCAGAAGCAGATCACCAGACCTTTTTCCCAGTCTGTCTTAGTCTGGAAGTTTTGCTAAAATGCATTCAGCATTATAGCAACACAAACTATCACTGGCAGACAAGTGGTGCATTGGCCAGGAACTGAACTCAGATCTCCCACATGGCAAGCTAAAATTTTATGCCACCACTTCCCACCTACCCAATGTTAAGGCCTATTATATTGTTACAGTTATCAAGTCAGAGTGGTATTGGCAGAGGAATAGAAACATACATCAGTGGACTAGAATAGAGAACCCAGAAATATATCCACATGAATACGCCCAACTAATTTTTGACAGAAGTGAACAAGCAATTCAATGTTAGAAGAATATAATTTTATACAAATGGTACTGGAGCAACTGAACATCTATTATATCCCCCAAACCTCACATCCTATATAAAAATTAATTCAAAATGGATCATAGGATTAAATGTAAAATATTAAACTATGACACTTTTTGAATAAACACGGGAGAAAATCATCAAGGATCTTGGGCTAGACAAAGAGGTCTTAGATTTGACAGAAAAAAAGCACAGTACTTAAAAAAGAAAATTGATAAAATGGAGTAATAGTAATTAAAAAACAAGAACTTTTACTATATGAAAGACCCTGCTTTGCAAACCACGTATTAGATAAAGGACTAATGTCTAGGGACTGTATTTAGAACTCACAAAACTAAATAGTAAAACAATCCATCCAGTTAGAAACTTAGTAAAAGATGTCATGAATAGATAGTCAACATCATGAACCCCTAGGGAAATGCAAATTAAAACCACATTGAGATATCCTACATGTCTATTAGAACAGCTAGAATAAAATTTACTGATAACACTAAATACTCGTGAGGATGTGGAGAAACTGGTTCATTCATATATTGCTGGTAGAAATGTAAAATGGTACAACCGATCTGGAAAACTGATTATTTCTTATAAAATTAATTATGCAGTTATTATAACAACCCAGTAATTTCATTCTAGGATATTTATCTTGGAGAAATGAAAATTCAATTTCTATACAGAGGTTCTTTGCAGATGTATTTGTAATAGCCCCAAACTGGAAACAACCCAGATGTCTCAGTGGATGAATGTTTGAACAAATTGTAGTAAATCCATACCATGAGATGCTTTGCTAGGTCCTATCAAGTTGGCACTTGACCATGGAGACTGTTTGCACAACAGAAGAAGACACCGCCTACTCCTGTGGTACCCCCATGATCGAGTGGAGATCCAACCATTGTGATCCATAGGGTCTTCATTGGCTGATTTTCAGAAGCTGATCACTGGACCTTTCCTTATAGTCTTTCTTTGACTGAAAGCTCCAGTGAAACTTGTTCAGCATCATAGCAACACATAACATTGACAGAGGGATGGTAGCTATGCGTGAGGTGTATTGGCTAAGAATTGGACTGAGCTCTTCATGGAATGCTGCTCAGCAATAAAAAGAATTATTAGTGATTGATTGTTAAGGATCAGGGACAGAGTGAGAGTAAGGGAAGCTCAGTGTGGTTATAAAAGAGCTCCATGAGGGATCTTTTTGATGGAATTATTCTGCATATTGAGTGAATCACTGTTGATATCCTGGTTGTGATAGTGTATGATTTGTAAGGTTTTCACTGGCCAATTTTTTCAGAAATAGGTCCTTCTTCCTAGAAGAGGGAGACCCTCTACAAGATGGTTTGACAACAATGGCTGCAACAATGAGTAAATGTAGCAGTGACTGTGAGGATGGTGCAGCACTGGACAGTGTTTCTGTTGTAATAGGGTCACTATGAATGAGACTTAACAAGAGCAACAATATTGTATGATTTTGTAGCATGTTCCCCTGTTGGAGAATACTACATAAAGTGTGTATGGCTTCTCTTGTATTATTTTCTACAACTGTATGAGAGTCTTTAGTTAAATCAAAATTTAAAAAATAAAAAAAAAAACCAAAGTCTCTGAGAAACACTTAAAAAGGTATTTTCTCAAATTAGTGTGGGTATTTGTACAATACTTTGAGTTGTGTTAGTTGAAAAAGAAAAAGTGCTGATAATAGTTCAGTTTCCAATGGCAAAAAGTTTTAATGTTCTTGGTCTATGGATATTTTTATGTGGAGAAAATCTCAAAGAAAAAATTATTATTCATTGGTATGTTTAGATATTTTAATTGAGAGCTCAATTGCCTAATTTGAACAATTATTATTATTTTATTTTCATCAAATTTGTGCTACTGTTGTTGTTTGCTGTTGAGTTAGACTTGACTCATAGCGACCCCTCCTTGGGTTTCCAAGGCAGTATCACTACAGAAGTAGATTGCCCCATCTTCCTTCCGAGGAGTGGATGGTGGGTTTGATCCTCCAGCCTTCTGGTTAGCAGTCAAGTGCCTTAGGCACTATGCTACCAGAGCGCCTAAATTTGTGCTAAGCCATGTACATTCAGAGATCACTTAGTGGTGCCTGACTGGGGCTAGCAAATCATGAAAAGTAAAATGAAAGCTTGCATCACTTCACCTAACTGTAGTTTTTTTGGTTGGAAAAGACTGCACTCAGCACCCCAAACCATGATGGCAGGAGCTGTCCCCTCCTTCTTCTGTCTTCTCTACTATTTTCTGAATTGTTCTGCTAGGGGTAAGTGCCCATTCTGGATTAGTAATTGCATTCTGAGGGCTGGTGTGGTTCAGGTGTCTACACCTGTGGCTAGGAGGCAGGCCTTTTCTGAAAGTAAATGAGCAACTAGGCTAGTGCTTTGTACAAGGTAAATGCTCAATAACAACATGGGTGAATGGATAGATAGGTAAATGGATAGACTGTTGGATGGAAAAACCAACTGGGAGAGGATTCTGGTGATTTTTCCCCCCATATCAATGGCATATCCACAAACTTTAGAAAACAAAAGCGTGAAACTCATTATGTGTAATATAATCAGGACAATGTGAGTTAGATTCTGAGTGAAACTGTCTGATTTCAGGGTTGACAATCCTCACTAGTCTCTTTAGTTCAACCTAAATCACTGCTTTGTAGCCTTAAGTCCATTTTCTCATGTTCTTTATGTAATGGGGGTGGGAGATTATGTCCTTCTGTATAAACCTATGTGAAATGATGGGTGTGATCATCAACACTAGCCTTCTATCCTCTGAGTTACATAATTCTGACTAGAATGTGCAAAATCTTTTGAGATATTTTATTCTTCAGTCAAAATATGCATGTGTGTCCTGAGACGTTCTTATGATAGCCCAGTATTTGACATTCTTTCCTACCCACATATTTTTATCTCATGACTTTTTCCCTAGTAGCCACTGTTTGTTACTCTCTGTTAATGAAAGGCCATGAAAGAGCTTCTAGGAGGTGACTCCTGGGAGTGTTATGTCAAATACTTTTAGTCCAATGGCAGCCAACTCTGTGGTTTCATAATACTCAGGCGATCCCCTGAAAATGCAGAACTAAATAATTAAAGCATTTTTTGATGATTTTTTTTTTGAGATGGAAAAGGAAAGGATTTCAAGTAGTCTTAAAACAGAAAATTTAGGGTGAAAGTGATGGCATTGGTCAAGCTGAGTTGTCTTATTTCATATATTTCCTGTGATTTTGCTTGAAATAATCCATGGCACTTCTTTCCTAAGGAAGTAGTCTTGAGATTCTATTAGATTTTTGTGTTTGTCTTTTAGAAGAATTGTTTACTGTCTGGAGAGAATTTTGCTTTGCTGCTTTATGTACCAAATCAACTTACTTTTTTTTTTTTTCCCCCTATAAGGCAAAAGAAACCATGACAAATTGGGTGAGCCTGGAGTTCAAATATAGAATTCAAATGAGTTAACTGTCACCTAATCTACTTCAGACCTTCTGAACCACTGAGCAGACCTTAAAATGAACCTTTTTATGGTCCTTTTGTGAGACGCAGGGGTGTGGGGGAGGAGAAAGGAGAGTGATATGGTTTTTCTCTGGTTTTATAATGAAGATGCTCTGAAATCCACTGAATTTCATGGCTCTGTTTAAGATTCATTTGCAAATATTTGTTCCACAATCAACAGATCTTAGAAACTCATGTAAGTCTCATCTTTGTTGGCAGTTTTGATCTTATCCTATAGACTCAGAAGACATTGAACGTCATGAACTAACAGAAAGACACATAGTTGATGGATTTTCCCAAGTACTATTTATTCTAGCCTGAGCTTAGTTAAAGGAGGGGCCCCAGATTATAAAATTTCCCACCTCCCATGATCTTATGGACATCCAGAGTACACTTCACAAATGATACTGGGTGGAGTTGAGGAAAGGGGTATATTATGATCCATAAGTAGAAAATAGCCCTTCTACACTCGACGGCACATAACAACAAAACAACAACAACACATTGATAAATACTGCCTGCCCAAGTGCCAAGGGAGACAACATTTTCAGAGAGTAAACATTAACCCACTGCTACTCAGTTAAAAACTAATAAAAGCTAATAAGAATTGCCTTGCTTTTAAATTTCATGAATACCTTAAAATTTATCCACAGGAAAAAAATTGGGAACATCCTTACTGTAAATAAATACTTCTAAATTTACTGTATTTTTAACACTGCTGTCAAATCGAATCTGGCTCATAGCAACCCCTCCTTGGGTTTTTGAGGCAGTATATCTACGGAAGTAGATTGCCTAACCTTCCTTCTGAGGATGGCTGGTGGATTTGAACCACAAGCCTTCTGGTTAGCTGTCAGATGCCTTAGGCACTACACCACCAGAGCTCCTTATTTTAACACAGTACAATGCTAAACAAAAATGAGGTAGATCCATGTATATTGCCTCAAAAGAATGGATATATGTGGATATATAGTTTATTTTTTTTAAATGGTGAATTTCAGAATAATACGCTTCATGGTTTCTGTTTTGCTGAAAGAAAGAGAAGAAGGGAGAGAGGGCTGGAAGAAGAAAGAATGAAAGAAGGAAAAAAAAATCCTACCATATACCCATATGTTGTTGTTGTTATGTGCCATTGAGTCAGATGCAACTCATAGCGACCCTTCCTTGGGTTTCTGAGGCTGTATCTCTACGGAAGTAGATTGTCCAACCTTCCTTCTGAGGAGTGGTTGGTGGGTTTGAACCGCTATCCTTCTGGTTAGCTGTCAAGTGCCTTTAGCACCCAAACCATTAAAGTACTCATCTTGGAGATGAAAGATTTGGGAGGTATTCTTGATATATTTCTGCATTATTTGAATGTCTACACTGAGTGTCTAATACTTCTGCAATCAGGAATAACCTTTTAAAAAATAGTTTCCTATTCTTGAACTTAATTTAAGAATTTTTAAGATTACATAGTTCTATAAATACTGAGCAACTGATTGTTTTCCTGTGATTGTGAGTCCTTTTTCTAATTTACAGATAGGTTTGTCCCTTTGCAAATGGGCTAATTTCTACTTATCAATGGAAAGAGATATAACCATATTCTAAATCCATTTCAGCCTATTTACTTAAATGAAATATAAGGCTATTACTTTATGGTTATTTAAATGACACAGAATGCAAAAAGTTTCCTAATTCTTTGTGTAGTTGATTTGTAGAATTAAAGGTTGTTACCCAAATGGTGGTATGTAGGGACTGTTTTTTTATGGCAGATGTATTCCAGAATCTGTGCTCAATTATGTCATTCTTTATGTATTAATAATTTGATAATAATAATAAAGTGAATTTGATAATAAAATTCATTTGTTTTAAAATAACCAAATGACTACTGGGGAACCATGTAGGTGAGATGATACACAATTTGGGTTAAAACCATTAACATAACTTAAAAAATTGTTAATCACTAGTATAGCATTCTCATTAAGTATAGTGAATTATATCTCTGGGTCTAGATTAGGGGTCAGCAAACTTTTTGTCAAGCGCCAGATAGTAAAGGTTTGAGTCTTGTGAGCCATATGGTCTCTGCTGTAACTGTTTGCTTTTGTAGCGTGTAAACAGCCATTGGCAATATGTAAACAAGTGGGCATGGCTGTGTGCCAATAAAAATTTATTTACAAAAATAGGTGGGCTGTATTTTTCCAACCCATGGTCTAGACGTTGGAGAAGACTAGGAGAAGAACTCTGTTATTAAATAAAGAATTTATATTAAACATAAGTTAACAGCTGCTTTCTGAAATAGGCATATGGCAATTGGTGATTGAGGGCATGAGTAAATTAATTATATCCCTTAACTCTTCTCCTTGTGACTCTTTTGGCAAATGAGTTTGGGCTGCGTCTCTACCTTGGAATGACTCTCAACCCTGAATAGACTTGCTAATTAACTGATTTCTGTTTGTTGTGGATGATGATGTATATTTAACTTGAAGGAAAAAGATAGAGATATATATTGTAACTAGTGTTGGATATAAAAAGTAATAACATCAGTAATGAATACAGAACTTTACAGTTTACAAAATACTTCTCATTTGATTTTCATGATTATTTGTATGATTATTCCCAATTTTTACATCTCATGTTCTGGGCCCAGACTGATACGGTTAGCTGAGTGTGCAGATGAATGGGTAGTTGGAGATGCTGGGAAAACTTAAGTGATCTGCCCATAGACACACACACAATCAGTAAGTGTAAAACTATGTAGCTCATACCCTCTTCTGATTCCAAATACTACCCTTCTATTATCCTCACCAGCCACTCCTCAGAAGGAAGGTTGGGCAATCTACTTCTGTAGTAATACTGCCTCCAAACCCCAAGGAGGGGTCACTATGAGTCAGATCTGACATGACAGCAGTGAGTTTGGGTTTTGGTTTTACTATCCTCACTAAGGAGCTCTGGTGCTGTAGTGGTTAAGGCATTTGTCTGCTAACCAAAAAGTCAGTGGTTCAGAAACCCACCAGCTGCTCTGTAGAAGATGAGGCAATCTGCTTCTGTAAAGATTTGCAGCACTGGAAGCACAATGGGGGTGGCTTTGAGTTGGAATTGATTCAACGGAAGTCAGTGTGGGTTTGTTTTTTTTTT
>NW_006921628.1:2181599-2183101 GCF_000298275.1 Orycteropus afer afer
TGTCTGTGAGGGATTACTCTGTGTCTGTCTTCTATTGTTTCTGTAAGGACTGCAGGTATTTTGTATCACTGGTGTCTGTGAAGATTAGCCTCAGCTGAATCTATCCTTGGTCTAGAGTATACTTCTGTTCACTGACCCCTGTGTGATCATCTCAGGTGTTGATGTGTTTATCTGTATAGCCTAGTGTTTGGTGTTAATGGCAAAGTGGTATTGTGGACACATTGGTTGGTTTTAGCATCTGTTGTTTATCTCTTATGTGCACAGTTTGGTGTCCTTTCATTTCCCAATGTTATTATGTTGGTCATATATCCTTCCCGTATATCCCTTCCCCTACCCATGTCAGCATGTAAGCACCAACTAACCCTAAATTAATCCCTCCCTTTCCCTCCCCATCCCAGTAACCTACTAGATGAGTTGCCTTTCCCAAGCAAACCCTTCTCTGTCTTTTTACAGTAATGGGCTTATACAGTACTTGTCCTTCTGCGATTGATTTATTTCACTCAGCATAATGTCCTCCAGGCTCATCCATGGTGCAAGATGATTCGCGTATCCCTCATTGTTCTTTAATGTGGCAAAGTATTCCATTGTGTGGATATACCATAATTTGGTTTTCCACTCATCTGTTGATGGGCATTTAGGTTGTTTCCATTTCTTTGCTATGGTGAATTGTGCTGCAGTGAACATAGGTGTACTATGTCTGTTCATGCACTATCTCTCACCTCTTTAGGATATATTCCTAGTAATGGAATTTCTGGGTCAAATGGTACTTCTATTTACAGTTTTTTAAGGAAATGCCATACTGTTTGCCACAATGGTTGTACCATTTTACAATCCCACCAGCAGTGCACAAGAGTTCCAATCTCTCCACAATCCCACCAGCATTTGTTACTATCTGATCTGTTGAACTTTGCTATTATTGCTGGGGTGAGATGATATCTCATTGTTGTTTTGATTTGCATCTCTCTAATGATTAATGATCGTGATCAGTTTCTCATGTGTCTGTTGGCTGCTTATATATCTTCTTTGGTGAAGTGTCCGTTCAAGTCTTTTGCCCATTTGTGAATTGGGTTATTTGTCTTTTTGGTGTTGAGGTGTGGAAGTGTTCTGTAGATCTTGGAGATAAGTCCCTTGTTAGATATGTCATAGGCAAATATTTTTTCCCAATCTGTAGGTTCTTTTTTTACCCTTTTGATGAAATCTTTTGATGCACACAAGAATTTAATTTTTAAAAGGTCCCAGTCATCTAGCTTCTCTTCTATCTCTTGTGCATTCTGGGTTATGCTTAACAGTCTATTTATGCCGTAAATTAGGGTTCCTAGATTTGCCCTTATTTTATCTTTGATGAATTTTATAGTTTTGGGTTTTACATATAAGTCTTTGATCCAGCTTGAGTTTGTTTTTGTGTATGGGGTGAGGTATGGGTCTTGTTTCATTTTTCTACAGGTGGATATCCAGTTTTGCCAGCACCATTTGTTAAAGAGGCTATCTCTTCCCCATTTAAT
>NW_006921628.1:2184909-2194730 GCF_000298275.1 Orycteropus afer afer
TTTTTTCATGGTGTCCCTGGTTTCTTTGTTCCATATTATTTTCTGTGCTGAGCTCGTTATGTTTATGAATCGTGTTATCATTTCCTTTGTTGCTGTTCTTTTAGCATATGCTGAATATTTGTGCTTGTCCTCTTTTTTATTGTGATATGAAGGTTTATCATTTTTCTTTGAGTCTGCCCTATGATTTATAATTTTATCCCCAGGTTTAGAATATTCCATTCTGTCTTTCAACTTTCTTAACTTCCTCACCATTTAGAAATTCTGTGACTACACAGTCTTTTTATATAGTAGTTCTTAAGATCTGGGAGTGTGAGACCTTGCACTTTGTTTTTCTTCTTGAGAAGTGCTCTGCTTATTTGAAGTCTCTTTCCTTTCCATATGAAATTAGTAATTACTTTTTCCATGTCTTTAAAAAATTTTGTTGAAATCTGGATCAGGATTGCGTTAAACATATAGATTGCTTTAGGTACTATTGACATTTTCACAATGTTTAGTCTACCTATCCATGAACAAAGCAGGTTCTTCCATTTATGTAGTACCCTTGTTGTGTCTTGTAGCAGTGTTTTATAGTTTTCTCTGTATAGGTCTTTTGTGTCTCTGGTGAGGTTTATTCCTATAGTGAATAGTATGGTTTCCCTTATGTCTTTATCAGAGGAGTCCTTGCTGGTGTAGAGAAATCCAACTGATATTTGTATGTTGATCTTGTATCCTGCCACTTTGCTGAACCTCTCTCTTAGTTCCAGTAGTCTTTTTATTGAGTCCCTTGGGTTTTCTATGTATAGGAGGATCATATCATCTGCAAATAGAGATAGTTTTAATTCCTCTTTGCTAATATGTATGCCTTTTATTTCTCTTTCTTGCCTATTGCCCTGGCCAGAATTTCCAATACAGTGTTAAATAGAAGTGGTGATAGAGGGCATCCCTGTCTGGTTCCGGTTTGTAAGGGGAATGTCTTGAGTCTTTCTCCATTAATAATGATGTTGGCCATTGGCTTTGCATATATACCCTTTGTTATGTTGAGGAATTTCTCTTCTATCCCTACTTTGCTGAGAGTTTTAAACAGGAATGGATGTTGGATTTTATCAAATGCCTTTTCTGCATCAATTGATATAATCACATGGTCCTTTTCCTTTGTTTTGTTTATGTGGTGGATTACAATGATTGATTTTCTGATGTTGAACCACCCTTGCAAACCTGGTATGAATCCCACTTGGCCCAGATATATTAATTTTTTGATATGTTATTGGATTCTCTTGGCCAGGATTTTGTTAAAGATCTTTGCATCTATGTTCATGAGTGATACTGGTCTGTAGTTTTCCTTTCTAGAGTTGTCTTTCCCTGGTTTTGGTATTAGTGTTATGCTTGCTTCATAAAATGAGTTTGGGAGTACTCCATCTTTTTCTGTGTTCTGGAATAGCTTGAGTAGCATAGGTGTCAACTCTTCTCTGAATACTTGATAGAATTCTCCAGTGAGGCCATCAGGGCCAGGGCTTTTCTTTGTGGGAAGTTTTTTTATGACCTGTTCAATTTCTTCTCTTGTTATGGATCTGTTTAAATTTTCTATTTCTGAGTGGGATAATTTAGGTAGGTCTTGTGATTCTAGAAAATTACAAAAGAAAAGAAGAAGACCCAAATCACAAGAAATGTAAATGAAAATGGTGTCATCACAACAGAACCAACTGAAATAAAAAAGGTACTGACAGAATATTATGAAAAACTATGCACCAGTAGATTTGAGAACCTAGAAGAGATGGACAAGTTTCCAGATTCATGTTTTAAAAGAGTGCCATTGACTATGGTGTGACAGAAATGTGTATGTGACAAGGTATTTTTAAGGAGCTCTGGTATCCACCTTAGTAGAAACAGTTCAACCACTTGTTTGTATGAAGTGTAAAGTGAAAGATAATTCAAAAGTTTGTCCATCATATTTCTCTACCTGTATGGGAATCCATTGAGCTCATTATCTTGGACTTCTCAATTACTCATTATGGATTGGTTTACTGTAGCTCTGTGTATTTAGATGTGTGTCCCTGCTTGGTTCTACCATTTAGCTTAGGGAAAGACTGTTCAATCAAAAAAGACAATAAGCTGGCTGTTATGCCCCCTGCCATTCTCCCTAGCCAGAAGATACTGGAGACTGCCCTTTATAAACTTTGTCCTTTGGTCCACATTTTTTCAGTGACATTGCCTTGATTTCCCATATGTGAGCTGCTTAGCTCTCAGCAGCAACTGTACCTTGCCAATACTTCACATGAGCATTGTTTGAAATGTACAGAATGCCTTCTTTCCCACATTTCTTCCTGGTGACATGGCTTGATGTCTGAAGCTCCATAGAACTCATTAACAATAGCACTGATCAAGCTGACCAAACCCTGAGACTCCCAGGAATAGTTATGTTCACAGATGTACTCATATATCTAATAAATGTTCAAACCCCAAGTACCCATAGCTCAATTACTCATAGCTCACAGGTCCATTCATTCTTTGGACTTCAAAGGAGAAGCAAAGATATTTACTCTAGAAGAGGCCCCTTGAAATCCTACTCAGAGCCTCTTTAACTTTTATTTGGGACATGGTTTTAACCAATTTATTTATTAACCAACAATAAAGGAATTGGATAGAGAAGGAGGGGCAAGAAGAACTATCCTGGGATATAGTTTCTCCTTCATTATTTCTCATTCTAGGAAATGGTGCTACCATTTATCCAGATGCCCAAACCATAAGCCTTAAAGCCATTCTGGGTCCCCTTCTCAGTCTCCAAGTCCCATTCATTCTTCTTCCTCGTAGTCTCCAATGTGTCCCCACATCACTTCTATAGCTGTATCCTCCCCAGTTCTGTTGTTGTTGTTGTTATGTGCCGTCGAGTCGGCCCCGACTCATAGCGACCCCTCCTTGGGTTTCCGAGGCAGTATCACTATGGAAGTAGGATTGCCCAACCTTCCTTCCAAGGAGTGGCTGGTGGGTTTGAACCACCAGCCGTCTGGTTAGCAGGCAAGTGTCTTAGCCACTATGCTACCAGAGCTCCTTCCCCAGTTCTAGTCACTATTAAATTCCTCCTGTATTCTCTTGGTCTCAGCACAATTCCCTTCCTGCAGTCCTGACCTACGATGTGTGTGCTCCTGTAGTGGAGTCTGGGGCCCTGGTGAAGCACAGGGCTGCTTATGTGACTTCTTTGCTCAACTTCTTTGCATCAACTCTACATTATTCTCTTAGAATAATGTAGAGCTCCATATTAATAACTAGAGGGTCCATACAACCATGTTGGCCCAGTGGTAGAGTCCCTATTTATGCCTGTTGTCAATTATGCTGAGAGCTAATTAGGGAGAGCGCTACCTTTCACACACAGAAGTGTCCCAACTTGGATGACAAATTACTAGACCCTCTATTTATCAAGCCTTCTATGATATACCTCCTGATTTCATATCATCTCTTGCTATTCCAACACTTGCTCCCATTGCTACTTCCCTACCAACTCCTGTTTTTCCTCTTTACCTCTCTCTCCCTCTTGATAGAGCCATATTGAAATTCCTCTCTTCTTGAAGTCACCATGCACCCACTTAAAACCAGCCTTTGCATATCCTCAGTTCCCTCTGTACGGAACACATTCTTTCCTTCCTATTCTCTCCCATCTCCTTTGCCCAGTTAACTCCTTTTTATTGTCTGGTTTTGGACAAAATACCATTTCCTTTAGAAAACTTACCCTTCCCACCTAAGTGAGGGCTAAATGTCCTCTGTGGTTTTTCAGTGAGGCTCATGTGGTGACTTGGTTTCTCTCTGTCCTCTTCCCTACTGGTCATGGTCTCGTAGACCATGTTACATTCACTTCTATAAATATTAGTTAATAAATAGAGGAAAGAGTACATCAGAGCAAATCAGTCTCCTGTTCAAAACCTTCCCTAGGTTTTGTGTGCCATTGACAATAAAACCTAACCTCTTTTATAAGGGAGTATGAGGATTTGTGGGGTCTCTCTTGCCAACCAGTTCATATTCTCTTTCCAATTCCAGGCACACAGGGCCTCCTGTCAGCTTCTTATCCATCCCATACTCCAACCCATACCCATGCTGACCTTGCAGCCTTTTCATCAAATCTTCTCCTGGAAGAAGAAGACATGCTCTTTCATTTTCTTCAGGTCTCAACCTAAAGATCATCTTCCCTGATCTCCTCTTCTACTTCACCCTGCTGTAATTCTTCCAGACCTTTGCGACAGTTTGTTCTTTCTTTTTTATTTACTTGGTCATTTGTCTGTCTCTCATCTACTTTCACTCCAACTGCAGAGTCACTCTGTGGACATTCAAATCCTGCATTCTTTCACTGTTGCATCTCTTAGAAGGTACCTAGCCCATCCAGAGGGTTCCAATATTTGGTGATTAAATAAGTCAATAAATGGATAAAAGATTATTAAGATTCTCATGCTGCTGTAGTTTAAAATGGAGTTTCAGGTTTTGAGGCTAACAGAAAGAGTAAGAGTTGGGCAAACTTATAGCCGAAAAAAAATGAGAGCTTACTGTCTGATATTTTGGGAAAGACCAAAAACTTGTTTAGATAAAACAGCCAGGACAACTCAGAGCATGGGTTGTCTAGGATTTTGGTATAAGTTATTACAATATACATATACCCCATTCGAGTCACTGTTCTGTAGGACAGTTTTGAGTCCTTGAGGTGAATCTAAATTTTGATCAGTAGCCTCTATTTTGAAGGGTAGGAAATAGAAATGCCTAATGGTTGAGAACACAATTAATGTAGCTTTGATTCTTGGCCATGGTGACCAGCTCTTGGCAGTAACTGACTCCCTTCACCTCTGTGAGCTGCCATTTCCCATCTACAGACTGAGGATTGATAGACCCTTCACGTACCTGTCACATTGGGACTCTGGATGGATTCAGTGGGATAACTACTTAAAGGCATCTCATAAGAGTGAGCCATTATTTGCTTAAGTAATAATGACTGTAAGCTACCCTGGTGGCACAGTGATTAAGCACTCACATGCCAGGTGAAAGGTTGGTGGTTTGAACTCATCAGCTGCTCCCTGAGAAAAAGATGTGGCAGTCTGCTTCCAGAAAGATTTACAGCCTTGGAAACCCTAAATGACAGTTCAGCTCTGTCCTGTAGGGTTGCTGTAAATTGGAATCAACTGGAAGGCAATGGGTAATAATGACTATTAATACTATTTTGAAGGAGCCATGGTAATGGAATGGTTAAGTGCTTGGCTGCTAACCAAGAGATTAGTGGTTCAAAACCCACCAGCCACTCCCTGGGAGAAAAGACCTAGCAGTCTGCTCTTGTAAAGATTACAGAGTAGGAAACCCTATGGGGGCAGTTCTATTCTATCATATAGAGTCATTATGAGTCGGAATCAACTCAATGGCACACAGTAAGAACCAAAACCAATAAACAAACCCATAGTCATCTAGTCGTTTCTGACTGAAAACAACCTTACAGGACAGAATAGAACTGCTCCATAAGGCTTCTATGGCAGTAATCTTTATAAAAACAGATTACCATATTTTCTTTCATGGAGCAGTTGCTGGGTTCAAACCACTCACATTTCAGTTAGCAGCCAAGTGCTTAACTGTGAACCACCACGGCTCCACAACAGTGCTTTCTTAAGAAGTTTTTCTATCTAAAAAGATTAACATATAAAAAAAAATGAGTATATAAAGGATAAACTTTAGTTTTAAGAAGAAGCCACTTCTGAGGACATCTCTTCCCAAGGAAAGAAACTCTTCTGCATGGAGTCCTCATGTGCGTAAGTTGTGTCCGGGTCATCCACTTCCCAATAATGTAATGGAAACTGACCCAAAACACTAAGCTAGAGTGTATTGTCTATAATTTCACAACTATATAGCTAATGATAATGGGAATTTCACTTTAGAGTATGTTGGAGAAACAGGCCAGCACTTTGCTATCAATGTCCTTAGCCATTAATAAATTTAACAGTCTGAGTCAAATACAACTAAATTACCTGGAGCATCTGGGTAATCTATAGACCACTCCAGAGACTTTATAAAATAATACTCTTGGTAACTATGGTCACAAGGCTCTGGGTTTTAGTGGTGTGGAATAGTAAATTACTTAATAAGGTCCTTCTAGCCATGATCTTTTTGACTACCACTAGCAGTTCAAACCTACCAGCCACTCCTCAGAAGGAAGGCTGGGCAATCTACTTCTGTAGAGATACTGCCTCAGAAACCCAAGGAAGGGTCACTATTAAGTCAAAATTGAGTGAACGACAGTGAGTTTCGTTTTTTTAGGTGGTTGGGTGGGGCTATGCTTGTGGCCCACCAAGGGGATTGGATAACTTGTTAATAATGTAACTAAGGCACATGGCACTCTTGTGGGAGTGGCACCATGCAATAAGGTGTATGGAACCCTAATATTGGGATTGGTCAGTTTTACCATCCTGCTAGGCTTAAAATGAGACATCCCAGAGGCTGAAAGTGGGGAATCACTACCATCAAGAAAGAGCCAGGAGTGGAACACGTCATTTGGACCCAAGAAATTCCTGTGCTGAAACTCTTTGAGCCAGGAGACAAAGAGTTGTGACACTAAAGATGGCAATATGTGGTAGCATAGAAATGGTGGCAGCAGAGGTAGCAGTACCAACACCAGCATGAGACAGAGTGGTGAACTTCCAGGCCCATGGAGTGAGAAAGGTGAGTGCCTTCGGCAGGAGGCTTGCTGGACAGAGTGAGATGCTTCTGGACATTTATCTGTGGAGCTAAGCTTGCTGACCTATGGAGCAAGAAAGGTGAGTGCCTTTGGGCCAAGGCGTACTGGCAGAATGGAATGCCTCTAGGCATTTTTTGGGAGAGCTAAAAGAACTTTGTAACACTTCCTTGAACAGGGCAGAGGACAGGCCTAGGGGCCAAGAGCCAGAGGACCATAGATAGATTTGCCTCCAGGCACTGCTGAGAGGAGGCTGTCCTGATTGAAGAACTGTATCTTGAGCATTTCTGAACTTGAATTATATGTTATTTCCTTAATAAACCCCATAATCATGAGTAATATCTGTGGGTTCTTTGTGGCCATTGCAATAGATTATCAAACCCAGCAGAGAAGTAGAAGTGCCTTGAGAGGGATGGTTGATATCAGAATTGGTAAAAAAAAGTTGGAGGATAGAGGCATATCTGACCTCCACCTTATAGGAATCAGCCTTGGACTGTTACTCTTGATTCTTTTTAACTCCTTGTGAGGTTAGAGGGAGTCAGATGCCACCCACACACCATTTTTGCAAGTGGCCAGCACCTAGTGTTTGAGAAATTCCTATCTTACACTAAAATCCATGCTATTTTTATGGTAGATGACACTGGTAAGAAAGTATAAATGAAAGTGCATCTGGCAAGAAGTCCCATCTTTCATTTTTAAATCCTGCCTTCTTGAGTTGCTCATAGGAAAGCTGCCTTGGTGATTCTATTTGTAACTGACTAGAACATTGCAAATGTGATCTAGGTAACTGGAATACAGTCATGACTCCTTACTTTCTAAAGCCTCATCTTGCCTTTCATTTGTCTATAATAGACTCTTTGAGAGTGGAAATCAAGTTCTTGGATCTCATATTTTATATCAGAGGAAATGAATCCAGGGTGACTTTCCCAGAATAAAAAGTTATTAGGAGAAACCATATTAAATTGCTATTTTTGTAAATCAAAAAAAGGTCAAATGTCTGCAGTTTCATTTGAGTTCAGCCTGATAGGGCAGCGTTTCTAGTAGATGTTGCTAGGGGCAGTCTGTGATTGGGAAATGGCCTCATGTGTAAGACATGATTAGCCTGTGTACACCCAATTTGGGTAGCTCTGGTAGTGCCTAAGTCATCTGACTGCTGACCAGAAGGCTAGCGGTTCAAATAGCCACTCGTTGGAAGGAAGGTTGAGCAATTTACTTCTGTAGTGATACCGCCTCAGAAACCCAAGGAGGGGTGGCTTTGAGCCTGTAATGACTCCATGACACATAACAACAACAACAACACACCCAATTTGAGTGAATTGCGGATTTGATTAATAGTGAGCTGTACATGAGCCTGCAGGAGTGTCTGCTTTTCCTTCCTGGTGCCTCAAGTAAATAAATGAAGTTATTCATTAGTAAGGACGAAAGAAAGAAACCTGGCAGCCAAAACAGTGGGCTTTCATATGCAGATTACCCCATCAATGTGAGAAAGCAGCCTTGTGGCACACTTTCTAAGTTGAATTATTTCTCAGATATTAAACCTGTTGCTTTTGCCAATTTTGGTCAAAATGAGCTGAGAAACCGTTGAAACTTTTAATGCTGCATGATTTTGCTCTGTGCTTGTTCCTTTGGTCCTGGTCTGGGTGCCAGATCATCCCAGCATTAACTACCCTGCCAATCACAAGGGCAGAGCCTTTGGAGTGTGTGTGTGGGGGGGCAGGGGTTGGCTGCCAGAAGAGAACCATCCAGATGCCAGAGTCAGACCCTATACTCTACCCATCACAGGCTTTGGCATTGTCACCCAGCTGGCAATGGTTGTCCACAGCCCCACAGTTTGCAGAGACATTTAGTTGCCTGAAATACATAAAATTGGAGGTTGGAGCTGGCCACATTTCCCGGGAAAGAGCCGCAGTCTGAACCAACCCTTCCTGTGTTGCTGCCTGAAGCAGTATAGGATACAGAGAGTTACCCCCCAGCAGGGTAAAATAAAATGGCACACTTGGGTAGAAGGCTGAAAAATAATGGAAGGAGCCTGCTATACCCTTGGTCCTGCTCAACTAAGCCATCTGAGATTCGCTCTTTGAATCATATTGCTCTTTCTGCATTAAACATATCCACTGCACAAAGCAGATGGCATTTCTACTTGTATAGATCCCTTTTTCTTGAGGGAGAGAAGATGGTATTCTATGGGTAATACTTGAAAGATTTGCCTTGAGTCTGGCAGTTTTGTTTGTGTGTGTGTTTGCTCCAACCTCTTGCTGGATCCAGCTGGATTGACCTCATTCAGCAGCTAGCTGGGTCTTACGGGGAGCATCCTGAACAAATCAGTGTGCCTTGGTTGGAGCTGATTTCTCATTATCATTACATTTGGGGCAGGGATGTGTCAGAAGCACATGCCTGGCTTTTCCTCAAGGGCTGGTTTGGGAGCTGCTAACTGCTGAGTAACTAAGATAATGTAGTTTGCTGTGAAGCACCAAGGAGCTGACTTACAAATTGAGCCTCCTGCTGTACTTGTTTTTGGTTTTCCTTCCTCACCAGTTGTGACTGAGCCTCCTAAACTATTGCTTCACCATGCGTCCAGCTAATGAGCCGTGTGGACATAGTGGGTGTTAGAAGGAGCAGTTTCCCAAGTGCAGACCAATGTAATGTCTGGAACTAGCCCTGTTACATCCTTGGCATCTGCACTGATTTCCCTGCCATAGGTAACTTTGCTTCTGCTTCATTTTCACTGATAATCAGATACTTATTTTTGTGACACCCAGATTATGTGCCCATAGTCTTCTTCACAGACTTGTGTGATTCCAGAGCAGCTGAGACTACACATTTGCCACATTTTCATCAGGCACAGAATGCTGGATGAGGCTGCCACATTTGACTGAATGTGTTTTGACTTAAATATTTTCTAAAGTTCCGTTAAGATCATGTAAGTGGTAGATGAACAAAACTTGGTTAGAACTCAGAATCCCACAGACCTTTAAACATTTTAAAAGTATGTTGTTGTTGTGATGTGCCCTCAAGTCAGACCTGACTTACAGCGACCACTCCTTGGGTTTCCAAGGCTATATCACTATGGAAGTAGATTGCCCAACCTTCCTTCTGAGGAGTGGCTGGTGGATTTGAACTGCCAGCCTTCTGGTTAGCATTCAAGTGCCTTGAG
>NW_006921628.1:2194835-2201494 GCF_000298275.1 Orycteropus afer afer
AAACAAACCTTTTGTCTTCTCAACATTCCTCACATAGATAGTTTGGTGACATTACTGTGTTTTTTTTCCTCCACAAATAATGTACCCCACGCAAGTAACAAACCCGCTTGTGGAAATAATGAAGTTCCTTAAAGAAATCTGGTGCAGCATGCCCATGCTTATACTGCACATGTCTTAGAACATTTCCAGAAGTGAACTTCGGCCTCATTCACCCATCCGTCCATATTACAGGGAGGATGTTCTGTTCATATTTTTTCGTTTTGTTCATTTTCTTTAATCTCCTGCTTATGTGTGTAAAAATAGTGTGAAAATGGTACTTTTGGTCATAATTGTATAATAAAGGTGTAAACCATGGTCAAAAGGTCATGGATTGATTTGTCCTCTAGTAATCAGAAAATAAACAAAACTGTGCATTTGCTTCTTTTAAGTTGATCATTATAGCATATTAGCTCAACAGTTGAATGCAAAAACCTTCCTAGATAATCTTAAGTGAAACCATTAGATTATGTTCCAAAACAAAAACAAACTCACTGCTGTCGAGTTGGATCCGACTCATAACAACCCCCCCCCCCCCCCCTTGGGTTTCTGAGGTAGTGTCACTGCAGAGGTAGATTGCCCAACCTTCCTTCCGAGGAGTGGCTGGTGGATTTGAACTGCCAGCCTTCTGGTTAGTAGTCAAGTGCCTGAGGCACTATGCCACCAGAGCTCCTTAGGTTATGTTAGGTCTACTTGTTTTATAGTTTAACTATGTCTTCTTAGTGTCAATTGAAGGCAGCAACATGTTAAAAAGTTGGAAGATAGCTTCAAGTCTGAGAGTCCAGAGTATGAGTACTTACACACACATGGACATGCCATGCCATGAGTTTGGCCGAAAGAAGGAGCAGTGAGGCTGTCTGTGGAGTGATGCTTTCAGTTTTTTTTTTTTTTTTTTTTAAAGTAGGTACATAGCATGCTTAAGAAAATAACATGGAGGGATATGGAGGTTGTGTGGTTGGCCAAAAAAAAAAAAAGCATGACACTTGGAGTATTTGTGAAAAAATACGGTAGTTATGTTTATCGTGTTGTTCAACTGTCACCATGATTTGTTTCCCAATTTTCCTTTTATCCTTATAACAAAAGTTCAATATCCCCTAAGCAAGCTGTGAGTCCCCCTTTTCCCCTCCCTTCCACCTGCTCCTGGTAACCACTAGTAAACTTAATTCTTGATACATTTGCCTATCCTAGAAAAGGAAAGATTTTTTGAGCTTCACCCCCACGTACTGGATCAGGATCCCTCAGCCTGGAACCATGAATGTTATTAACATTTTCCAGGGGGTTCTGTTGTAACTGGTCCACTAATGTACTACTAGAAACCACTGGGATCTAGCTCAACCTCAAATCTTAAGTCCCAAGTCACTCTATAGAAACCTCTAGCAATATTGCTTGAGTTTGTTTGAATGTGAAAACATATTCCTCTGGTCTTTCATTACTGCTGTCAATCAAAGCCTCAGGAGGGAGATTTCAATGTTTGCTTTATTTTTGGAGTTATAATATTAAATACTTTGATGGTTATCAGTTGCCTTCTAAATCTCTTCATTTTTGCCTGGTATTTGACACAAGCTAACTTTAATAGCTAGTATATCAAACTAACCGTTGTGAAGGACTCTGTGCTCAGTTCCTAGATAAGAGGTAATATTGTGTTCTTATTTCAGCCTTTCAGGACACTGGCAAATAAAATCACTGAACACTAGTGGACGTTTATGTAGAGACAGAAAAAGTCCATGAATGCAGCCATTTCTCTAACACAGTGCCTGATTACTGTTCTTTGGCAAGCCATGCCTACTGGCTGCATAATTAGCAGGGCCCAGTCCAAAATGAAAATGCAGGTTCCTTGTTCAAAAATTACTAAGAATTTCAAGATGACAACAGTGGAGCATAAACCAATCATGGGGCCTTCTGAGCACAGGGCTCTGTATGGCAGCACAGGGCACATCCTGTGTGAAGCAGTCCTGACTGCCACTTTTATCTTCTGGATTTGGATTCCTAGTTTACTAGTTCTGATAATAACTATTTCCCTGTTCTACCTGTTTACAAGGTACCTTCAATAGAGTATTAAATCATCATCATTGTCATAAGAGAAGAGTTCTAGATGATGGTAGAGATTTTTGAGGAAAGTACACTAAGGTTTTGTTTTGTTTTGTTTTGATCTGAATATGTAGTGATGTGACTTTGATCTGACAGCTAGAGGAGGCAACTCTTCTTTACTTACCCCAGAGTGGGGCCTCAATTAGGACCATTGGAAAAACAGCAGTCCCATAATCTAGGATTTCAAACTCAGGTTGAAACAGTGCAGGGTCTGCTGTTGTTTAGCTATTCCCATTGTCTGAAGTTGGAGGTTTTTGTGGGTGGTCCCCTCTTTGGGTGTCACTATCAACAAATGTGTGCAAACGAAATAACCGGAGATGTGGAAAAGCTTCAATCGGGTCTGCCTTAATTGGCAAGTCAGTTGCATTTGGAGCACAGCAGATTCAATTAGGGAGCTGGGCTGAGCCAGTGCTGGCCCTGCCTGTTGGCAGAGAGAGCAGCTGTGACCCCACAGAATAGGAAGAGGTGCTAGCCTGGCCTCTTCCTAAATAAGGCTCCAGGGCTGTTGAGATCCCCAAACAGCTCATTCCAAGCTGTTCTCAGGTCTGTTTTTGCAAAAATTCCTTCTACCTGCCAGGTGCTCTCCATGCCATCTATCAACCTTCTTCCTTTCTTTCAAGGTCTTTCCCCCTCTGAGGTATCATTGGAGGTCTTTTTGGCTCTCAGCTGACTAGTCTTGATGAACTTCTTCCCTCTCTGACTGTATTTTGGTGTCTTTGTCTCTTCCTGCATATTTCCCACTGCTCCCAGGCCAGGGTCAGGGATGCAGTAGCTACTCAATAACATGTCCATCATGCAGATCAAGATGGTATTGCCAGCAAGTTGGAAGATAGCTTCAAGGCTGAGAGTCCAGAGTATGAATACTTACACACATATGGCCATGCCATGCCATGCATAAGTTTGGCAGAAAGAGGGAGCTTGTATAGAGCAGTGAGGCTGAGTGATGCTTTCAGGTTCAAAAAAAAAAAAAAAAAACTTGTTTATTATTATGCAAAAATAATTTAAAAATAAGTATAAGCAAAAGGAAAAGAATTTTTAAAATTGCATATAGTCATTGAAAAAAAAAAAAAAGGGACCAGGTTTGCTGGTCTGATGGAGCCTCATGGAACCACCGAGACTATGGCCCCTAACTGCCCTTCAGGTCTGGAACTGAACCTCTCCTGTGGCTTCCAGCCAAACAAAAGACAGGCATATGAATTGAACTTTTACCTGAGGTAGATACACTCTGTGGAGAGAACAATCATGGGAGAAAGAAGGGCTGTTTATGCACAGGGAGACAGCTCAGGGGGCAGGAGTGCATGGAGGGACAGACACAGGGAAGAGGTAACTATCAGGAGGAAGTGAGAGGGGAGCTGTTGCATTTTGGTAAATTATAGTCAGTGTCATCAGACGAAGTATATGTGAACTGCTGTATGGAAAATGAATTTGCTTTGTAAACTTTCACCTAAATCACAATAATTTTTTTTAAAAAAATTTATATAGTCATATTATCAGAAAATCTATTACAGTAATTTTGTGTTTATCTTGAAGGTTGTCATATATTAGACATAAGTGCTTTAAAAAAAGTTGTGTTGTACCTCCTTTAAAACTAATAAACTGGGATAACCCTTCTAGACTATGAAGAAGACTACAGTATTTTAGGTGACTATTGTTATGGATTAAATTGTATCTTCCAAAAATATGTATTGAATCTTGGCCCCTGTATTTGTGGATGTGATCCTTTTTGAGAAAGGGGTTTTCATTTTGTTATATTAAGGAGGTCATACCACAGTAGGGTGGATCCTAAACCTAATCACTTTTGAGTTATAAAAGCAGAATAGACACAGAGATACACACAGGGAGAACCCACCATATGTAAACAGATACCCACAGCAGATTCACCTAAAACGATAGGAAGTCCAAGCATTACTGCTACTAGAAGATGGGATAGATAAAGCAGGATCTCCCTGAAGAGCCATGCCATGAATTTAGACTTCTAGTTTACTGAATTGTGAAAAAATAAATTGCTTTATTTTACAAAAATTGTTATTATTAAATGGTAAAATAAGATTTAATTTTTAAATCTGAGTATTTTCTGAAGATAACTGAGAAAATACAGGTTTTATTAACACAAAGTTAAAACTATAGGTTAGAAAGTGAAAAAGTACACCTAAGACATCGCTTTATGAACAGTAGAAAGGGCAAGAAAAACCCCCAAAAGAAAACCCAAGGAGAGTATTACTTTACTTTCAAATATGTTAAACTAGATGAATTAAGCATGTTGGAAGCAAAAGATCAGTATTTGTGGTTCTCGTTAGTGTGAGGCCTGCTACTCAAGAGTGTCCATTGGCTCCATCACTGAGAAGCAGCCACCTTGCCAACAAGTCTCCACAGGGCCCCTTCATTTCCTTGTTCCTCAGATTGTAGATCAAGGGATTTAACATGGAAATGACTAATGTGTACAACACCAAGGACATCAAACATGTCCTAGAGAACAATGTGGCTATGAAACTGAGGTAGACTTAAGGCCTATGCCATAGAACAAGGCCACGACTGAGATGTGCAACCCGCAGGTGGAAAAAGCTTCCTCTTTGTCCCAAGCTGACGATATTTTCAATGTGGAGGAGACAATTTGATTATAAGAGAAGAGGATCTCTGCAAGAGGAAAAACACCTGAGACACTAGTCACAGGAATACCACTAGGTTTTTGATGAGAATGTCAGAACAGCCATGCTTTATGACTTTGGGAAGGTCACATAAAGGTGCAAAATTTTCATGTGTGTGCAAAAGGACACCTTTAAAATAGTCAAAGCCTCCAGCATGGAGTCCATGACACTGAGGGACCAGGATCTAGAGTTAGCAGTCCACAGAGTCAGGGGTTCATGAAAACCATGTACTACAGGGGTGACATATGACTAGGAAGTGGTCATAGGTCATGCAGTCAGTAGTTAACTGTTTAAGGATAAGTTGTATGATAGATATATTTACAAAAATAACAACCAAAAAAAAAAAAAAAAAACAGCTGCTGATGCTACTTATGTACATCCAAAAATCTCATGGGATTTGGTTCCTTGGTTCAGAGATTTTGTGTCATGGTTTCATGGAACATCACAGTTAACTGACCTAGTAACATGTTTAGTACTTCTGTTCTACCTCCTACTTTGATGCATAGTGCCTGGGTTCTAAAAGCCTGCAAGCAGCCATCTAAGGCACAATCGGTACCTCTTTGCCTGGAACAACAGAGAAGAAGGAGAATATGGAATGTGTGGCTAATTGCCTCCATGAACAGCTGCCGCCTTTGCCATGAAACCAGGAGTAATGGGTGGTGCCTGGCTACCATTACTGAGTATTTTGATCAAAGCGTCCATGGTAGAATCCTGATCAAAAGGGGGAAATGCAGAATATATTTTCAAATTCTCATGAACTTTAGACTTCCTGGAGCCATGATGGTTGGAAAAATGCCTGAAACTATTGCTCTGAGATAATCCTTAACCTTAAACTGAAAATATCCCCTGAAGTCTTCTAAAAACCAAATAATACTTTAGCTTGACTAGTAAATAACTGTCTACCTTGAGCATTATGATATTTTAAGAAATATCTACATGGGATCAAATGACAACAGCAACTCAAAAGATTAGATAGGAACCTTAAGGAACAGTTTATGTTCATGAGGGTGGAATACCTCAGAAAAGAATAATGGTTGCACCTCTCATAGTGAAATCAGTGTTGCTAAATGGGACATATAGAAACTGTTGAATTTGTGTATGTTTTGCTGTGTGTATTCTCAACAACAGCAAAACAAATAAAATTATGTTAAAATAAATAAAATTGACCTTTTATGGAAAAATATCTGGATGAGGTAGCCTGTATGAGTGATGACTTTGTTCTGCATCTGGATGTTCAGCAGTATCTTTGGGACAGTGATGGAGGTGACACAGATATCAGAATAAGACAGTGTGGAGAGGAAGTACATGGGTGTATGAAGTTGGGAGTCAGTGATGATGGTGAGGATGATGAGCAGGTTCCTAGTGAAGGTAACCAGGAACATGGACAGGAAGGAGCCAGAGCTTCAGATCCATCTTCTCTGCAAATCTCAGGAGAAATCTCATAACTCCTTTCTGGTTTCCTGTGTCTATGGGGCTGCTGGATTTTCCCAGAATGAGGACAAAGCAACACAAAATTAACTACAAATGGGCTTTCCCCAAAATAGCAGTATTATCCTTAATGTGAACCCAAGAAACTCATGAAGTCAGTCAGTCATTTGGGCTAATAGTTGCATCTCTTTGATGCAAAATTTCATTTAGCACTGTTACCTAGAGAACCCATCTGTGTCAGTGGTTCTCATTTTGTGGTCTTTGGGCCAGTGTATTTGGTCTCTGAAATATACATTCTTGCCTCACCCCAGCCCTCCTGAATCTGAAACTCCAGGCTTAGGGCTAGCAGTAAGCCATGTAAGGGATACTCATGCACACTCAAGGCTTTTTATTATTGTTATTATTTATTTATTTATTTGGGATTTGGGTGAAGATTTACAGAGCAAATTCACTTTCCATACA
>NW_006921628.1:2201955-2202444 GCF_000298275.1 Orycteropus afer afer
ATTGTTTCCATGAATTTTGGTTTTCTTCATTCTTCTTTGCTCTGGATGAGGAGAGACCCATCGTTGCATCTAGATGGCAGCTTGCTAGCATTTAAGATCTCAGTCGCTACTCGCCAAAGTAGGAGGTGGAACAAAGTTTTATATAGTATGTTATGCCAATTGAGCTTGATATCCCCTGTGACTATGGTCCTAAGCCCACAGGTTCAACTACTCAGTCCCTCTGGGTAGCTGGCTGTGACCAAGCGGTGACCACAACCTTCCCCTTGTTAACTCTACTATATACCTGGGAATTCTGATCATTCACGTAAACTTATAGGACCATTGTCTGCCAACCCTATATATGTTCTTGGATACACTTCCCATTTCATAGACAGACCTAATCATTCATCCTGTCTACCCATCTATCCACCTATATACCCATGCCTGCCTTCACTGACAATGCAGTACTGTATGTGCAAAAGGGTTATATTTGTTGTCTGTACCTCCCAT
>NW_006921628.1:2209273-2243065 GCF_000298275.1 Orycteropus afer afer
TGTAGTTGTCCTCACTTGCCAATTGATGTCTCTGGTTCCCTGTTTACAATCTTGTAAGCTCATTTTACTTTGATATGTCCATAGCTGTGGTTTCTTGGTTATGTAAAAAGCCACACACCTGTGGTAATTTTTGATAGGGCAGTAGTACATAACTCATGTCCTTGTTGTTGAACATGTGGTCTTTTCCCCAAAATATTTTTGCTATTATAAACAATACCATAATGATCATCTGTATGTAAATATTTGAATATTGCTTAATATTGCTTGGTTAAATCCTTAGGTAAAATTATGTGATTGGAATTGCGTTAAATCATATTTAGCTTTTATAACAGGTAAGGCTTTTTATATGTACAATTTATCCATTGACTCAGCAGACACTTGAATGTATTCCTCAAACCAGGCACCATCACAGCAATGGGGACATCATGATGAGCAAGTCTGACAAAGTCCCTTCTTCCATGAACTCTGTTGGGAGGAGACAGATAATAAAGCAGTTTGGGACTAAAATGTGGCCTGTCTGTGCCAGTCCTCACACTTCCAGCCCTGATCTCAATCCTGCCTCTTCAGGTCCTTTAGGGTATTGACCAGAAGTCTCAGTCTTCTTTCCAACGTCAAACACCTGGTCCTACATCCCAAATCCATTCTTTCACAAACTTCCTCATCTCAGTAACTGGCAATCCCAGACTTCCAATGCTCAGCCCCAAATCATGGCATCATCCTTCTCTTTCCTTCTTCCCTGGAACCCATATCCATCAAGTCCTGTCATCTCTACCTTCAAAAGAACTAGAATCTAACCCCACCTCACCACTTCCACTGCTCCCACCTTATGCAGAGCCATCATCATCTCTTCCTAATTATTGTAATAGCTCCCTAATTGGTCTCCCTGTCTGGACCCTTCTTCACCTCAAGCACCTCTCTGCATCCTGCCCATTTTCTAGTCATGAGTCAGACTGAGTGATGCTTTATCTTTGTAGAATAAAAGTTAGATCATGCACCTCCTCTGATCAATATCCCATAGTGGCTTAGAGTCTTAGAACATAGCCAAATACAATCAAGGGTCTGATGAGGCTATATATTGCTGGGTATTCCTTGTCTCTCTGACCTCATCTTTCCCTATCTACTGCTTATTACACTCCAGCCAGTTAGCCTCTTCACTATTCCTTGAACACACTAGATTCACTGCCACCCTAGGGTCTTGGCACTTGCTTAAGGGGCAAGGAGGAGGGACCTTCTGACCTCCTCTAGGAATATAAGAAGAAAACAGAATCACTGTCAGCAGCCCAAGGCCTGTTCTTATGAGGCCAGACATGCTACCACCCTCCAGCCCTCTTACTAAGCTTGTCACCAACCATTCCTCCTTCAGTACCTACCACCTCTGGGTTCAATAATTCGCTGCAGTGGCTACAGAGAGCTCACAGACTATGGGGTTTATTAGGGAAGCAATAGGTTACAATTCAAATTCGAGAATGTGCTCAGTCTCTCTCAGCTGGCTGTCTCTCTCAGTAGCACGTCTCTCTCTCAGCAGTGTGTCTCTCTTGCATCTTTCTCTTAGTAGCGTGTCTCCCTCACATCTCTCTCAGCCACACATCTCTCTCAGCTGGCAGTCAGAGAGATTCTCTTCTGCCTCTGTTGTTGTTGTTGTTATTTGCTGTTGAATCGAATCCAACTCATGCCTTGGGTTTCCAAAGCAGTATCACTACGGCAGTAGATTGCCCAGCCTTCCTTCCGAGGAGTGGCTGGTGGGTTTGAACCACCAGCCTTCTGGCTAGTAGTCAAGTGCCTTGAGCACTATGCTACCAGAGCTCCTCCTTATTTTAAACCTGGCAGAATGGTAAAACTTACCAATCCCAGCATCAGAATTCTATACATCTGAGAGAGAGTGAACTTCCCAGAAGATTATTTCATGCTGCTTCAGGTAATTGATTTAACAAGCAGCTACTCAGTTGCTCATGGAGTTGCAAAGACTATGGCTAGAAAAGACTTACCATGTAATTTACTCCACTACACCACTTGTATTCCTTGTGCTTAGGATAACTATGTATCTGGGTCGATTACACTGACCTGAGGTGTCTGCTCAAATGCTGTCTCCTAGAGACACCTTCCCTAATTTTCTATTTAAAACTGCAGCCATGTTATCCTATTTCTCTACTTGATACTCATCTAAAACATCACTGTGAATTATGTCTTGTGCTGAAATATATTGGCTCTTTCCTACATTAGATTACGAGCTCTATGAAAGCAGCATGAATAAGTACTGTATTAGTTCTAGGACTGCAGTAACAAGTTAGCACAAATTGGATGACTTAAAATTTATTTTTTCACAGTTCTGTGGGCTAGAAGTTGAAATCAGAGTTTTAGCTGTGTTGATTGCTTCTGGGGGCTCTGAGAGAGAAAGCACTTTCTGCTGACTTCCGTGGGCTTCTGGAAATCCTCAATGTTCCTTGGTTTCCAACTACATCTGCCTCCATTATCACATGACTATCCTTTCTTGTCTCTTTGTATATCCTCTCCTCCTTTATAAGTACACCAGTCATATGGGATTAGCATTCACTCGACTCCAGTATTACCTCAGATTTGTCTAACTCATAACATCTTCAGAGACCTTATTTCCAAGCCAGTTTACATTCACAAGTATCAAGTTAAGTGTCAGTGTATCTTTTTTTGGGGTATACAATTCAATTCATAGCAGCCTGTTAAGTCAGAATAAGGGATACTTTTAAACTAATAAGATGGTAAAATAAACAGTCTGTTTTATTTGTGAACTACAGTGCTATTAATTATGACAACTGTGTTCATTTGTGATGAGCTGATAATTACTTTTGATAACCTCTGCAAGGTTTATAAAAGAGTAATTGCCAGTGTTGTGGGATAAAGGTCACCAATTTGAAGTTTTGAAAAATGAATTTGTTGTTTATTAAAGATCTGTGTGCAAGAAAAAAATGAGAGGACTACATGCTAGAGGGGAGTTCTGGTAGCATAGTGGCTAAGGCAGTTGACTGCTAACCGGAAGGCTGACGGTTCAAACCCACCAGCCACTCCTCGGAAGGAAGTTTGGGCAATCCTACTTCCGTAGTGATACTGCCTCAGAAACCCAAGGAGGGGTTGCTATGAGTCAGGGCTGACTCGACGGCACATAACAACAACAACAACATGCTAGAGGGTGGGGCCGTCCCACTTCAGATCATGATGTATCAGTTTCACAGGTTTTCCTTTATACATGAGTATGAGTCAAGGAACCACCACCCACCTTCACACATGCCGAAATTGCTTAGGTATTTGCAGAAGAGGGAGGGTCTTTGATACACAGGTAATAAAGTTTCAAAAAGTTGTCATGCTTGAAAAGAAATTCTAAGCTCTGTTTTGAAAATTAGGGGAGCCCCAGAAAATGAAGACTTGTATTTGGTAAGAAGGACATAAAAGATGTGACCTTGAAGAACTATGAGAGGTTATGATAGTTTTCAAGAGTTGAAAATACTAAAGATATGGTTTACTTAATTTTTGGCCTTTAGAATAAGCATCATCAAGGTCTGTCAAGTACAGAGCCCCAGCCACAGGGACAGTCTGTGGTCCTGGAGCTGTAGTTAGAGTTTGTGTTGTGATCCTCTGTGGATGTTGAGATGCCCTGTATCCATCCCTCTTTCATTGCTAATAATACCCTTAGTTTGTGATCTTGGTGGGACCGTGTCATAGTTTCTTAGTGCTGCTATAACAAATACTGTAAATGGGTGGCTTTAAGTCACAGAACTTTATTTTCTTACAGTTGTTGTTGTTGTTATGTGCCGTTGAGTCGGATCCGACTCATAGCAACCCCTCCTTGGGTTGCCGAGGCAGTATCACTACGGAAGTAGATCGTCCAACCTTCCTTCCGAGAAGTGGCTGGTAGGTTTGAACCATCAGCCTTCTTACAGTTAGGAGGCTAGAAATCCAAATACAAGAGGAAGGCTTTCTCTCTCTGTTCACCCTTGGAAAAGATTCTTGTCTCTTTCCAGCTTCTGTTCTTGGTGATCTTTATGTAAGTCAATATCTATTTTATCCCATCTGTGCTTCTTCCAAGGAGCTTTGGTGGCACAGTGGTTAAAACATTTAGCTGCTAACCAAAAGATGAGCAGTTCAAACTCACCAGTCCTCTGTGGGAGAAAGATGAAGGAGGCAGTCTGCTTCTGTAAAGATTTACAGCCCTGGAAATCCTATGGTGGCAGTTCTGCTCTGTCCTATAGGGTGACCATGAGTCGGAATCTACTTTATGGCAGTGTTTTTTTTTAGGTTTTGGTGCTTCCCTTCCTTCTAGGCCTCTCTCCTCTTTCTGTACACAAAAGCAGATGCACCAGCTGACAGGGCATGGGGCAGCATCCTCTTACCTCCTCTAACTTCAGAAGGGAGAGAGAGAAAGATCAACAGTAAAGACCCATAGCTGGTTCCTATGAGGCAAAAGTCAGACTTGCTACCTCCCTCCAACCTTTTTGCCAATTCTGACACCACCTGTCCCTCCCATGGCACTCCCTACTCTGCTTTGTTCAATAATTCATTGCAATGGCCACTTGGAACTCAAGGAAAATACTAATGGTCATGAGACTTATTAAGGAAGTAACGGGTTGCAATTCAGGTTCAGGAATGCTCAGGATACAATTCTGTGATCAGGACAGCCACCCCTCAACCATACCCAAAGGCACACCTCTCTTTGGCCCTTGGCTTCTCAGCCTCCCTTCCATCATGCTCAGGCAAGTGTTACAAAGCTCTTTTAGCTCTGCTGATAGGTACATCTAAGTACACCCTAGTCCACCAGCAAGTCACATGCCCAAAGGGACTCGGCTTCCTTACTCTGTGGGCTAGCAAGCCTGCTATTCTGTCTCACACTGGTCTCTTAGTTCTGTTGCTGCCATCTCTCTGCCGTCTTCTCAGCATAGGGATGTCAGGTCCAACCATGCCCTCCACTCCGGGTTCTTGTCTGCCTTGATGGTGGTGAGATCCTCCTCCTGCCTCTGGAGGGCTCATTTTAAGCCTAGCAAGATGGCAAGACTGACCAATCCCCATGTTATGGTCCCATGCACTTCACTTGCATGATCCCACCCCTCATCATGGTGCCTTATACCTTATTTATTATTACTAACAAGCTATATAATCCCCTTGGTGGGCCACAACACCTTACATTTGCAGAATTCCATTCTGTCATCTGGTGGGAGTCACAAAGACCATGGCTAGAAGAGCCATATGAAGTAATTCACTGCACTACAACACCCCACACTGGCAAGAGCCCCATTAGCATAACAAAAAAACTGTTCCAAAAATCAAATTATATCCACAGATATAGAGGTCAGTATTCCAACATTTAAGTATATCTCTTATAGTTTCTTGTAGTGTTTTGTAACTTTCTTTGTTATAGGTCTTTCATTAGATTTATACCTAAGTACTACATTTTTGGGGTGGCTATTAAAAGTGATATTGTTTTCTTGATTTCCTTTCAGAGATGTCTTTGTTAGTGTACAGGAATTTGGTTGATTTTTTTATGTTGATCTTGTACCCTTTCAGTTTTCTAAATCCTTCAATTAGTTCCAGTAGTTTACTTATTGAGTCTCATCATAATGTCTCTAAGTAGAAATAGTTTTAGTTCTTCTTTGCCAGTTTGAATATCTGTTAATTCCATTTCTTACCTTATTTTCCTGCCTAGAACTTTCAGTACAATACTGAATAGAAATGGTGATAAAGGGCATCCATGTCTGATTTCTGTTCACAAGGAGAATGTTTTCAATCTCTCGCCATTGAAAATAACATTGTCCATTGTTTTTGTGTTATGTTCCCTGAATTATATTGAGGAATTTCCCTTCTATTCCTATTTTGGTGAGCGTTTTTATCAAGAATGGATGTTGGATTTTGTCAAATGCTTCTTTTGCATCAATTGACAAGATCATGATTTTTTTTTTTCCCTTGTTTTATTTAGGTGGTGGATTACACTGATTGTTTTTCTAATTCTGAACCATCCTTGCATATGAATCCCACTAACTAATGATGTATAATTTTTTCCATGTTTGTTGGATTCTATTGACAAGTATCTTGTTGAGAATTTTTGTGTCAATGTTCATGAGGGATATTGGTCTGTAGTTTTCTATTTTAGTGATATTTTAGCTTGGATTTAGTATCATGGCTATGTTTGGTTCATAAGATGAGTTTGGGAGTATTCCATCCTTTTCTGTGTGCTAGAATAGTTTGAATAGAACTGGTGTCAGCTTATCTCTGAATGTTTGATACAATTCTCCATTGAAGCCATCTAGGCCAGGACTTTTATTTTGTTGGAAGTTTATTTTATGAATTGTTCAATTTCTTTTGTGATGGGTCTGTTCAAATTTTCAACCCTATATTGTGTTAGTTTGATAGATAGTGTGTTTCTAGAAATTATCCCATTTCTTCTGGGTTTTCAAATTGTTGGAGTACAGTTCTTCATAGTGCTCAGTTATTACCTTTTTAATTGCAGTTTGTTCTGTTGTGATATCACTTATTTTATTTTATGTTTGTGTTATTTGCATCTTCTCCTCCTTTTCTTTTGTTAAATTTGCCAATGGTTTGTCAATTTTATTATTCCTTTAAAAGAACCAACTTCTAGTGTTGTCAATTCTTTCTATTGTTTTTCTGTTTTATGATTCATTTATTTCCCTTTATTATTATTTTTTTTCTTATGGTGATGTAGCCTTTTTTTGCTGTTCTTATTATATATGTTGGGTATGTTGAGTTAAGGTGTTGATTTTAGTTGTTTCTTCTTTTTGAAGTGTTTATTGCTATAAATTGCCTTCTAAGTACTACTTTTGCTATGTCCCAAAGATTTTGGTATGTTGTGTTTTCATTCTCATGTGATTCAATTTTTTTCCCCCTAATTTCTACTATCATCTAATAGCTTTTTTTTTTTTTTTTTAATTGTGATTTGAGTGAAAACTTACAGAGCAAATTCACTTTCCATATAGAAGTTCACATACACTTTGGCTCATGACATTGACTACAATTTACCACAATGCAGCAGCTCCCCTCCCACTTCCTCCTGATAGTTACTTCTTCCCTGTGTCCATCCCTCCATGCACTCCTGCCCCCTCAGCTGTCTCCCTGTGCATAAGCATCCCTTCTTTCTCCCATGATTGTTCTGTCTAAAGAGTGTACCTATCTCAGGTAAATGTTCAACTCCTATGCCTGTCTTTTGTTTGGCTGGAAGCCACAGGTGTGGGTTCAATTCCAGACCTGAAGGGCAGCTAGGGGCCATAGTCTCAGTGGTTCCACCAGGCTCTGTCAGACCAGCAAACCTGCCCCCACCTTTTTTTTCCAAATGATTTTGAGTTTTGTTCCACATTGTTCTCTCTTTCCATCCAGGATCTCCTACACAGATCCCCCTCCAAGTGGTTGACAGTGGTAGCTGGGTATCATCTAGTTTTTCTGGTCTCACAGTCATATAGGCTGCAGATCGCATGATGTACCAGTCACTGGGACTGATTGTTTTCATGAACCTTTGATTCTCTTCATTTTTCTTTCCTCTGGACTGGGAGAGACCCATTGTTACATCTAGATGGCTGCTTGCAAGCTTTTAAGATCCCAGTCGCCATTTGCCAAAGTAAGATATGGAACAATGTTTTTGTATAGTATATTATGTCAATTGCGCTTGATGTCCCTTGTGACAATGGTCCCGAGCCCAAAGGTCCAACTACTCACTGGGAAGGTGGCTGTGGCCAAGAAGTGACTGCAAGCTTGTCCCTTGTCAGCTCTACTACACACCTGGGAATTAATATCATACAAATACACTTACAAGACCCTTGTCTGCCAACCCTGTACATAGTCTTGGGTACACTCTTCGCTTCATAGATGTACCTAATAGTTCAGCCTGTCCACCCATCTATCCACCTGTATACCCATGTTTGCCTTCACTGACAACACAGTACTGTATATGCAAAAGGGTTCATCTTTGTTGTCTGTACCTCCTATGTACCTCTCTATGTCTTCCTCTTCCTCAACACTACCATGATGATCACTCACATTTGGTACATTGTCCTTCTCTTCACCCAAATCAATACTTATCTCTACCTATCTAACAGTGTCCCTTCCCTCCCCTCCCATCCCTGAAAACCAACAAAGAAAATTTCCTTCCATACATAAACCTTTCCTTGATTTTTACAATAAATGGACTAATACAATATTTGTCCTGCTGTGACTGACTTCTTTCACTCAGCATAATGTCCTCCAAGTTCATCCACATTATGTGGTGTTTTGCAGATTCTAGGTTATTTTTTAGGGTTGCATAGTATTCTGTTCTGTGTATGTACCATAGTTTGGTTATCCATTCCTCAGTTGATGGACACCTAGGTTGTTTCCATCTTTTGGCAAGTATAAATAGTGCTGTAGTGAACATGGGTGTGCATATGTCTATTCTTGTCATGGCTCTCACTTCTTTAGGATATATACCTAGTAATGGAATGGTTGAATCAAATGATATTTCTGATTCCAACTTTTTAAGGAATCACCATACTGCTTTCCACAGTGGTTATACCATTTTATAGTCCCACCAGCAGTGTATGAGAGTCCCAGTCTCTCCACATCCTCACCAGTATTTGTTACTTTCTATCATGTTGAACTTTGCTACTAGTGCTGGGGCAAGATGGTATCTCCTTGCTGTTTTGATTTGCATCTCTCTAATGGCTAATGATGGTGAGCATTTCTTTATATGTTTATTGGCCGCTTGAATATCCTCCTTGGTGAAGTGTTTATTCATGTCTTCTGCCCATTTTTTAATTGGATTATTTGTCTTTTTGTTATTCAGATATTGGAGTTTTCTATTAATCCTAGAGATGAGTCCCTTGTCAGATATGTCATTGCCAAATATTTTTTCCCAATCTGTAGGTTCTCTTTTGACTCTTTTGCAGAAGTGTTTGGAAGCACATAAAAATTTAATTTTTAGAAGGTCCCATTCATCTAGTTTCTCTTTTGCTGTTTGTGCATTTTGGGTTGTGCTTGATAGTCTATTTATGCCATATATTGTTGTTGTTGTATGCTGTACAGTCAATTTTGACTCATAGAGACCTCTCCTTGGGTTTCTAAGGCAGTATCTCTACAGAAGTAGATTGGCCCATCTTCCTTCTGAGGAGTGGCTGGTGGGTTTGAACTGCCAGCCTTCTGGTTAGCAGACAAATGCCTTAGGCATTATGCCATCAGAGCTTAGGGCCCCTAAATTTGCCCCTAGTTTTTCCTTGAGGAGCTCTATAGTTTTAGGTTTCACATTTAAGTCCTTGATCCATCTGGAGTTCGTTTTTGTATCACCCAGTAGTTTTAAACCATGGTGTTATTCAGTTCATATATTTTCAATTTTTTTTCTTTGATCTTCTTGTGTTGTTTCCTAATTTTGTTGCATTGTGATCTGAGAAGGTCCTTTATAGTATTTTGATATTTTTAAATTTGTTGCTGTTTACCTTGTTCCCTAACATGTGGTCTATTCTGGAAAATATTCCATGTGCCCTGGAAAAGAATGTATATTGTGCTGTTGTTCAGTGGAGTGTTCTGTATAAATCTGTAAGGTCTAGTTGGTTGACTCTGTTGTTTAGATCTTCTGTATCTTTATTGAGTTTCATTCTAGTTGTCCCATCCTTTGTCATGTATTAAAGTCTCTGGTGGCACAGTGCCTACAGGATTTGACTGCTAACCAGAAGGCTGGTGGTTCAAACCCACCAGCTACTACTTGGAAGGACAGTCAGGAAATCTACTTCTGGAGAGATACCACCTTGGAAACCCAAGGAGTGGTTGCTATGAGTCAAATCAACTCAACGACAGTGAGTTTGGTTTGGACTGTTATTGTGGATTTGTCTGTTTCACTTTTCAGTTCTGTGACAGTTTATGTGTTTTGGTGCTCTTTCATTAGGTTCATGGATATTTATTATGGTTGTATCCTCTCATTGAATTGATCCTTTAATCATTATATAATATCCTTCATGGTCTCTTTTGCTGTGTTTTGCCATAAACTCTGTTTTTATCAAAATTAGTGTTACCACTCCTACTCTTTTTTGGTTGTCATTGCTTGCTGTATGTTTTTCCATCCTTTGATTTTTAACTTATTTTTGTCTTTGTGTCTTAAGTGTGTCTCTTGTACACAACATATTAATGAGTCATGTTCTTCTTATCCTTTCTATTATTCTATGTCTCTTGACAGGTATGCTTAATCCATTTCCATTTAGTGTAATGTTGATAGGTATGAATTTATTGCTATCCTTTTGCTGGTGTGTGTGTTTGTGCATGGTCTTGATGGTTTCTTTGTTCCATGTTTTTTTCTATGTCAAGTTTATATTTATGAATTTTCTTATAACTTCCTTCCTTGCTATTGTATTAGTGTTTACTCATACTTTATGATTTTCTTCTTTTTTCTTTTGGTGAGAAGGTTCATTATTTTTCTGTGAAGTTACCCTGTACTTTATGATTATCTTCTCAAGTTTAAAGCAGTCCTTCTATTTTGATATCATCTTGATTTTCTTTCCTTTTGGAAATTCTGTAACTGCATAATTTATTCCCTCTTATTGCTTTATAGTTGTTATCATTTACAAATCAATGTCACTTGTTCTCCATTTTCAGTCTTGCAGGTTTATTTTATTTTTAATACTTCTATATCTGAGTTGATTTCCAAGTGATAGTTTTGTGTGTCTTTTTTTCTGGCAATTTTTAAAAAACTTTTATTGTGATTTGGGTGAAAATTTTCAGAGCAAATTTATTTTCCATCTGACTGTTCTTACACATTTTGTTTCACGACACTGATTGCAATTCCACTTCTTCCCTGTGGTTACCTTTTCCCTGTATCCTTCTTTCCTATGTATTCTTATTTCTTAGCTTTCTCCTTGCACAAATGCTGGTTTCTGATTTCCCATGGTTGATCGTTATAAGGAGTGTACCACTCTGGTGTAATTATTCACCTCAAAGGTCTGTTTATTGTTTGGTTGAAAGTTAAGCCATAAAAGTGAGTTCAGTTCCAGGCCAGAAGGATGATTACGAGTCATAGTCTTGGGGCTTTCACCAGTCTCAATCAGACCAGTAAGCATAATCTGTTTTTATGATTTGGAATTTTGTTCCAAAATGTTTTCCCCACTTTGTCCAGACTCTCCAATTTGATCCCTTTCCTAGTGGTTGGCAGTGGTAGCTTGGCACCATCTAGTTCTTTTGGTTTCAGGACCATATAGGCTGAGGTTCCCATGGTCTACTTTCATATATCTTAATCTCCAGTTGTTGTCTGCTGTTGTTGGTTTTCTGTTTGAAAGACTCCCTTTAGCATTTTTTTATAAGATTGGTTTGGTTTCTACAAATTCCCTTAATTTCTGTTTATCTGTGAATGTCCTAATTGCACTATTTTATTTGCAGGACAATTTTGCTGGATATATAAATCTTGGTTGGTGGTTTTTTTCTTTCAGAATATTATATATGCCATCCTATTACCTTCTTGCCTGCATGATTTCTGCCCACAAATTAGAGGTTATTCTTACTGATTCTCCTTTGTAAGTGACTTTTTATTTTTCCTGAGTTGCTTTCAAGACTCTTCCTCTGCATTTGGTTTTGATAAGTTTGATTATGATATGTCTTGGTGATTTTCATTTGGGGTCAATCCTTTTTGGGTATCATTGAGTTTCTTGAATACGTATCACCTTGTCTTTCTTGACATTAGGGGAGTTTTTTTCCCAACAAATGTTCAACAATTTTCTTTTTTATATATATAAATTATTTCTGTTGATGATTTTACACATAGTTCTTAGGCATTTTTAATTAATTTTTTTTTTTTTTTCTGATTTTTCCTTTAACAGATTGGTGTTAAGAGGTTTGTTTTCGATCTCCCCAATTCTCTGGCCCATTGATTAAGTTCTACTCCTTTGTCTTTCCAATGTGTTACCTGTTTCTGGAATTTTAGTAGTAATCTTGATTTTTCTTTGCTGCTTTTCTATGGTTTCCAGTTTTCCATTTATTTTTCAATTTTTTGTTGATTTTTTTTAAATCTAGTTTTGTCTGTGTTTTCCTTGATTTTGTCTGTGGTTTTCCTAAATTGCTGTTAATCCATTTAAGGTACCTCAGTGTAATTATTTTGAATTCCTTACCAGGTAGTTCTAATAGTAATTCATCTTCTGGAAGATTTTCTACTCCTATACTTCAATCACTTTATTGGGCTATCTTTTGTCCTGTTTTGTTTGTGTGTGTGTGTGATTTCAAGTGATCCATTGTCTCTGAGACCTCATAGTGTTATTGTATTAATTTGTTGATTGTATGTTGATTTGCTTCACTCTGATTTTTTGTTTTAATATATCTGGTTAACAAGGCTAATTGTTACTCTAATCACTAGTTTGGCAGCACTGGGATACTTACTACCTATTTCTAGGTGGATTTGGTAGCAGGTGAGAATATGAGTGTGAGTCTGTGAATATTGATTGTGCAGAGAGTTGAGGACCAGCTGGGTGTGTGTTGGCTGCTGTTTGTCATTCATCCAGTAGTGCTAGCACTGGTAGTGGCACTCACCCAGTGGGCTGGTTTTCAGTTGTGGTAAGTATGGCTGGGTAGGGTTGCTGGCTCCCCACTTCTAGGGAAAGATAGAAAGAGAAAAGAAGGCAGGGAGGAAAGGGGGGAAGGTAGGAAAAGGGGGAGACCTAAGAAAAAATAAAAGTAGAAAAAGAAGAAAAAAGAAAGAAATGTGGCACAATACTGGTGCAAGTGGTAGCTCCCAAATACTGCTATGGCAGACATGTGTCACTCACTCACTGGGAGCACATGCTGCTGACTATGGATGGCTAGTGGTGGTACTAATGAATGCAGAGGTGGTGAGGTTAAGGCACATGCTCAGCTGGATCAAGAAAAAAAGAAAAGAGACAGGGGCATGAGGAAGAAAGAACAAGGGGACAAGAGGGAAGGATTGAGAAGAAAGGAAAAAAGATAGAGAGGGGAAAAATAGTTGGTGCAAATGTTAGCCAGCAAGCACAGATCCAGTGGGAACACAGAGCTAACTCTGGAGGATGGTACACTGCCTGCCATCTATGGAGGGGTGGGGGAAGTGATACTGACCATTGCAGGGGGGCTTGCACCTTCTCCATGGAATAAAAAAAAGGGGGAGTGGACATAAAGGAGAAGAAAAATAGAAAAGAAACAAGAGGAAAACAAGGGATAGAAGAGGGAAGAATTAAGAAGGAAAAAACAGGGGTGGTGGTGGTGAAAGTACAGTACTGGTGAAAGTGCCAGCCACCAAACATAGCTGTGTGAGAACACAGTGCTTACTCTACAGAAGCACACACCTCTGACTAGGGACATGCAAGGGTGGACACTGCTAACCATGAGAGCAGTGGACATGTGGATGCCCAGTCTTCATCAAAAAAAAAAGAAAAGAAAAAGGACAAGGGAAGTGGAAGAAAAAAAAAGAGAAAAGAGAGGGAAGAGGGAAGAACTAAGCAGAGAGATAAAAAGAAAAAAAAAAAAGTGGCACAACACAGGTACTGGGGTGTTTGACTGGCTGCCAGGTGGGTGGGATGGAGGTGCTGTGCCTCTGGCCACCAAGAAGTTATGCAGGGTAAAGGGGTTAGTAACTCTTCTCTGGTTCCCAATTTCTGCTGTGAGTGCTGGTGCAGTCCTGAGAAAATGGAGCTGGTTATTTAGATCCTACTATGATTGTAACCCTACTTGCAATTATTCATGGTGGCTGCACTGTGCCAGTTAGCAGTTTACTTCTCCTCGGTCATTGTTTTTGTTCAGTCTTTTCCTCTCATCTGCATTTGATCTACCTCTTTATCTTTTCCTTTGAAGCTGTGGGTTCCAGCATTGTTGTCCATAATCATTTCACTTGGTTTCTCAAGCCTTTGTTGTAGAGGGTCTAGATAGTATATCTGCCTCATCAGCCATCTTGAATCCTCCCTCCTCTAACATATTTCTGAAAAGACACAGTTCAGTCCATAGCAGACCATAAATTGGTGAATCAAGATTCCCTTCTCTCACACAAAAGAAGTTGATCAGACTTTCTGTTTAGGATTCTGAGAAGAAGAGCTCTTGAATGCATATTATTTCCTGTGATGGTATCCTGATGGGAATTGATATGCTAATTGTCCTTAGGGAGTCTGAAAGCTATGTGATTACAAGATACAGTTGTTTACAACCAAAGAATGCTGCTACATTGACAAATCGACTTTTTAAATAAATAAGGACATTTAACTTGCTTTGGGAGCTCTGTTGGCATAGTGCCTAAGGCATTTGACTGCTAACCCGAAAACTGATAGTTCAAACCCACCAGCCACTCCTTGCAAGGAAGAGTCGGTAATGTAATTTATAAAGATTTACTGCCTCAGAAATCCAAGGAGGGGTCTTTATGAGTTGGAACTCACTGGTTTTAGTTATGCCAATATCCTCTTCTTTGAGGGAAAGAGAGATGGAGTTACAGCACCTAGCCTATAAACCTTAATGTATGTATAAGAGAATGTGACTTCTGAATATCATGTATGACCTGGGCTTCTCACAGGCTAAAATCTAGAATACTGCAGTTAAGGAATATAGAATATGACCAAGATGTCTTAAGCAGTATCATTTTAAAGGACTTAGAGAAATTCAAATTAGTGGGTTTGTGGACAAAATTCACTGACTTGAACTTTTCTAAGACCTTGGAATTTGTACAGCTTGAGGCAACCTGGTTGCAATCTACATTCTTATGACAGTAAAAACACATGTCAGGCTCCTCCCCATGTGTGATACGGTCCTTGTCTCAGCCTGGATTAACCTTCTTACCTCATTTATTCAGTATCAGCCTCTCATGCTCATTATGCTCTAATGGCCAAACCAAAACCCTTTGCCTTTGAGTCAGTTCTGACTCATGACTACCCCATGTGTGTCAGAGTAGAATGAAGTTCTGTAGGGTTTTCAATGGCTGTGATCTTTTTGAAGTAGATTGCCAGGCCCTTCTTCCATGGCATCACTGGGTAGATTAAAACCCCCAACCTCTTGGTTAGCAGCTGAGTGCAAACCATTTCCATCACCCAGAGACCTTTTCACACTGGTGATGGAGGCCACCTTTTCAGACACTTCATGGTCTTTTAACCACTTGCTGCTTGGCTTTGCCTGGGATACTCTCTCCTTAGGGAGACATCCTTAATCATCCAATCCAAGATAGCCCATGCTCCCTAGTTCACACTTCTTAACCATACCTACTTGTGTTAGACTGGGTTCTCTAGAGAAGCAAAACCAGTAAAGCTTATATAGAGAGACAGAAAAAGAGAAATTTATCTTAGGAAAATGGCTCACACACTTATAGAAGCTCGCAAGTCCAAAGTTCTTGGATGAAACATCAAGCTGGAGGCTTTTCCCAACTCATGAAGCTGCGGGGGCTGATGAGCTCAAGGTTGACAAGCAGTATACTGGCTGTTGACTCCAAAAAATGACAGATCTAAGATCTCTAGGCCAAATGGTGAATTGTTCACTCATGGACTATTGTAGGCAGCACAGCAGAATCCTGATCCACAGAAGAGTGTCTCTTTTCCCAGGATGTCCATAAATATACTGGAAGCAAGCCACACTCCTAGGGAAACTTTCAGTAGATTGGCTCCTCAGAACATATACATCTGATCCCATCATTGGAAAAACCCACATCACCATTGCTTAAACCACACAGAATTGTCCAGCCAAGTTGACACACAGCTCCAACTATCACAGTCCACCCCTTGTTAACTTGGCAGTTGTACACATCTTCTTAACCATATATAATCTCTAAATAATGGCAATCATAAAGTCATATTTGTGCCTAACATGATATGCTAACACGCGTACAACCAAAACGCATTAACCATATTTACATTTCACAGTTCATAACAGAAGGAAACAAAAATATTTGATGCACATATACAATGAAGAAATATAACAATCACAGTCCTCGTTTCTACAACTGGTCACATGGTCATAAGTGATATTCAGAACTACCTTCTTCCACCACCCATTCTGTATTTCCCTTGCCTTCAGCAAGCACCTCAGCTGGTCGTGGTTCTTTGCTTGGTAAAGTGATCGAAACCTTCATTCCTGAAGGGTCTGGGCCATTAGCAGTCATATCAGAATTGGGTTGCTGTAATTTTCCATTGACTTTAATCACAGGGCATGGTAATACTAAGAGACGTCCTAAAGAATCTCCTGTTATCTAGACATATTCTTCTTTCCCTCCATTATGTAATGTCAATCCAATTCCCCCTTGATAATTGGGATCTATCATACCAGGTAGTATAGTAAAGCCCTTCTTTGTCTGATCCAGAGGCATGAGGAAGCCAAAATGGCTGGGTGGCATTCTTAATTTCCAGTTTAATGCAATCAGTATTGTGTTTCCAGGTGGGAATGTTCCTACCTTTGGGACTGAGACCTCCAGGCCCACAGAACATAGGGTAGCAGGGACAGGAAGCAAAAATTTTTTGAGTGGGTCACTAGGGGTAATAGTGAGTGGTACCACTCCCGTTTCCATTCCTTGGTTCCTGAACCTGTGAATCCTGGCTATTGGAGAAACATCACTGTATATTGAATGCTGGTTTAGAGCATATACAGCCTCCTGGAGAACATTGCCCCAACCCTTTAAGGTATTGCCACATAACTGGCACCATAATTGTGTTTTCAATAGGCAATTCCATTGTTCTATCAAACCAGCTGCTTCAGGATGATGGGGAACATGGTAAGACCAGTGAATTCCATGAGCACAGGCGCATTGCCGCATTTCATCTGCTGTGAAGTGATTCCCTTGATCTGAAGCAATGCTGTGTGGGATACCATGATGGTGGATAAGGCATTCTGTTAGTCCATGGATGGTAGTTTTGGCAGAAGCACTGAGTGCAGGGAAAGCGAATCCATATCCAGAATAAGTATCTATTCAAGTAAGAACAAAATGGTGTCCTTTCCATGATGGAAGTGGCCCAATGTAATCAACCTGCCACCAGGTTGCTGGCTGATCACCCCAAGGAATGGTTCCATATTGAAGACTCAGTGTTGGTCTCTGCTGCTGGCAGATTGGGCACTCAGCAGTGGCAGTAGCCAGATCAGCCTTGCTCCAACTATCACACTCCCCTACTAGCTTGTGCTGTTACCTTAAAAATTTTGTTTATTGTCTTGCCCTCTCTTCCTCCTTCCAACTCCAAATAGGGTGTAAGCTTCATGAGGCCAGGGACTTTGTCTAATAATTCCTCCTCAAAAAAAAAAAACAAACAAACAAACCAAACTCATTGCCGTGGAGTTGGATCCGACTCATAGCGACCCCTCCTTGGGTTTCTGAGGCAATAATCACTATGGAAATACATTACCCAATCTTCCTTCCAAGGAGTGGCTGGTGAGTTTGAACCTCCAGCCTTCTGGTTAACAGTCATATGCCTTAGGCACTACGCCACCAGAGCTCCTTCTACTTCTCCTAGTGCCTATAATTGATATCCAATTAATGTTTGTAAAGAGTCCCAAAAAGTGTTCCAGAATATTTAAATAAGCCATGTTGTGAATTCCAGTGCTTGTTAAAATTAGCTAAGTAATTTTTTGTTGTTGTTGTTAGGAGTTGATTGACAGCTATGTATCATATAGGAGTAAAGCACTACAGGAGAAATGATTTTATATGAGTTTCATGAGATTTTATTCCAGCTTATTTGGGTGACTTTATCTTTCATGCTTCAGATTAAAATATAGAGTCCTTTGCTAACAGACTACAACCACACTTTAATTCTGAAATGAGAACTGAATATATGGACTGTTCCTTCAGCCTAGGTTAACTGTTTCTCCTTGTTTTCTATTTTAAGGTAAGACAGTACCTATAGATAGGACAACTACTTTATCAAGTTGTCCAAAGATCAACTGCCGTTCTTACTTGACCATTGAAATGCAGACTATTTATTTTTCTTTGTATACATTTTCCCATTCATTTGTCATGTAACAACAGGCTGTGTATTCTTCCTATATGCTGCTTGTTTTGCACCATAGGGAGCCAGAGTGCAGCATTTCTAGGGCTGAAGAATGAGTCTTGGTACAACAGGGGGCTGGAGTAGTCATTAGATGTCTCTCTGAGCTCCAGGTCTCAGGCACATGGGAAAGCTGCATTCAGAGTGGCTTCTTCTGGCCCCACTCTAGCCTGCTTTTGTGGTGCTGCAGCCCTGCAGATGCAGCCCCATACAGCAGAAATTGGAGGACTGAGTCCCTGGGTCCTTCATTTGAAGATGACATGGCCTGGAAGGTTCTTCTCACACCCTCCCTCAGTCCCTGTTCACATCAACTCTGAGTATAAAGGGCTAAAATGAACACAACCACATGATGTCTGCATCCTTAAAAGCAAAATCCAGTGGCTTTCCAATCCCGTGAGGGGGAGCAGCTTCATTCTTACCTGCACATTGCTCTGATATGAGTCAAACCCTCTTCATTCCTTCCAAGAACTTTTTGGAAACAGTATTTTTAGTTTGTATCATAATGAAACAAAACAAAACAAAAAAGGAGCTCTGGTGATGTAATGCCTAAGGCATTTGACTGCTAACCAGCAAGTTGGTGGTTCAAACCCACCAGCCACTCCCTGGAAGGAAAACTGAGAAATCTGTTTCCATAAAGATTTACCACCTCAGAAACCCAAAAGGGCTCACTATGAGTCGGGATTGACTTGATGGCAGTGAGTTTTGTTTTGGGTATTATAATGAAATGTGAAAAGACCTGGAGTTACAAAATGAAAAGAGAAGAATATATTTGGCATTTCTCAAGCTGAAAGAATGGAAGAAAAAAACTCAAGCCTCAAGTTGCACTACTGAAGGATTCTATGGGCAAAATATTGAACGACACAGGAAGCATTCAGAGAAGATGGAAGGAATATGCAGAGTCACCGTTCTAAAAAGAGCTGGTCAACGTTCAGCCATTTCAGGAGGTAGCATATGATTAAGAGTTGATCATGATGAAAGAAGTAGTCCAAGCTGCGTTAAAGACAATGATTAAAAAACAAGCCTCCAGGAACAGTAAGAATAACCATTGAGTTGTTTCAACAAATGATGCAGTGCTGGAAGCACTTACTTGGATCTGCCAAAAAATGTGGAAGACAGCTACCTGGCCAGCTGGTTGGCTGAAATCCATATTTGTGCCCATTGCAAAGAAAGGGAATTTATTAGAATGCAAAAGCTATCAAACAGTAACATTAGTATCATACACAAGTAAAATTTTTCTGAAAATAATCCAAAAATGGTTATAGCAGTATATTGATAGGGAACTGACAAAAACTCAAGCTGGATTCAAAAGAGGACATGGAATGGGAGGTATCATTGCTAATATCATGTGGATATTGGCTGAAAGCCAAGAATACCAGAAAGATGTTTACCTGTGTTTTATTGACTATACAAAGACATTCAGTGGTGTGAATCATAACATATGGATAACATTGCAAAGAATGGGAATTCTAGCACTTAACTGTGCTCATGCAGAGCCTGTACATAGACCAACAGACAGTCATTCAAACAGAGCAGGTAGATACTGTTGTTGTTGTTGTTATGTGCCATTGAATCGGACCCGACTTACAGCGACCCCTCCTTGAGTTGCCTAGGCAGTACCACTATGGAAATAGATTGCCTCATCTTCCTTCTGAGGAGTGGCTTGTGGGTTTGAACTGCCAGCCTTCTGGTTAGCCTTAGGCACTACATGATTTAAAATCAGGAAAGATGTGCATCGAGATTGTATCCTTTCATCATCTTTATTCAATCTGTATGCTGACCAAACAATCCAAGAAGCTGGAACATATGAAGAAGAACATGGCATCAGAACTGGAGAAAGATTCATCAACAACCTGCAATATGTAGATGACACAACTTTGCTTGCTGAGAGTGAAGACTTTGATTAAAATCAAAGACTACAACCTTCAGTATGGATTACATATCAATATAAAGGGAACAAAAATCCTTACAATTGAACCAATAAGCAACAACATGATAAACAGAGAAAAGGGTGAAGGATTTCATTTTACTTGGATCCACAATCAACACCCATGGAAACAACAGTCAAGAAATCAAATGACATATTGCATTGGGCAAATCTGCTGCAAAAGACCTCTTGAATGTGTTAAAAAGTAAAGATGTCACTTTGAGGGCTAACGTGTGCCTGACTGAAGCCATGATATTTTCATTTGCTTCCTATGCATATGAAAGCAAATGGATAAGGGAGATGAAAAAAGAATTAATGCCTTTGAATTGTGATGTTGGTAAAGAATATTGAATGTACCACAGAGTGCCAGAAGAACAAACAAATCCATCTTGGAAGAAGTACAACCAAAAAGCTTCTTAGAAGCATTATGTATTTTGGACATGTTATCAGGAGGGACTGATCTCTTGAGAAGAACATCATGCTTAGGAAGGTAGACATTCAGTGAAAATGAGAAAGATCCTCAATGAGATGGATTGACACAGTGGCTGCAACAATGGAATCAAACAGCAACTATTGTAAGGATGGCACAGTGCTGGGTAGTGTTGCATTCTGTTGTAGTTAAGGTCACTGTGAGTTGGAACTGATGCAATGCCATCTAACAGCAACAGCATTTTAAGTTCATCTTGGAAATGAACTTAAAAATCTTTCCCATATGTAGTCCTTGGTACTAGAGAAGGAGTAAATGGACAAAACCCCAATTTTAAGATTTTTACTAAAATAGTATTTTGTTATTGCCACTGAGAATGAATAACTTTGGTGAATTCCTTGGGTAGAATATTTCAACTTGTGCCAAGGGAGGACACATTTTCTGTACCTGTGGTGGGTATGTTCATTTCCACGTGAATGTGTTCCTTCTTGGTTCTTCTTCAGTGCCCATCAAGGCATCAGTGTGTGTAGCCCTGTGGTCTCTTATTGCAGAACAGTTCTAGTTCCTGGTATAAGCGTTTTTTTGTTTTGTTTTGTTTTAGCTCTTGTATCCTCTGCTTCATTATGTACCTCTCCCACCAGCAATCCCCAAGTGGTTTACAATTCCCATGACACCACAGCACACCTATTACTATGGCTAAAATAATAATAAAAAAATACTGATGATACCTAATGTTGACAAGGATGCAGAGCAGCTGAATCTCTCATATGTTGCTAGAGAAGCTGTCAAGTGGCACAGTCACTCCAGATCACAGTTTGGCGATTTCTCATAAACTTAAATGTATTCTTACCACATTACCTGGCATCCCCCTTCTAGGTATTTACCTTAGAGAAATGAAAGCTTAGGCACACACACACACACACACACACAACGATTCACAAATGTTCATAGCAGTTTTAATTGTAATTGTCAAAACTGGACACAGCTCAATTCCTTCAGCAGGAGAATGGATAAACAGACTGGTACATCCATACAATGGAATAAAAAGGAAAGAATTATGGTTACAACAGTGTGGCTAGATACATCAAGGGCATTATGCAGAGTAACAAGAAAAAAAAGGTCAATCTATAAAGGTTATATATTGGGTGATATCATTTATAAAACATTCTCAAAACAGCAAAGTTACAGGGATAGAGTGCTTGCTAGAGGTTAGGAGTTGGGGGAGCACGTGACTATAAAGGGATAGTGCAAGGGAGGATCTTTGTGGCAAAGTAACAGTTCTACATTTTGAATATGGTGGTGGTAACATGAACTGATTCCTGTGTTGAAATTTAATAAATCTTTACACACATTTTAAAAATGAATGTGTGTGAAAACTTGTTGTTATGTGCCATTTAGTGACATCCAAATAAGATCTTTATTTTACAGGAAGGATATCATTCATGTTTTGTTCCAGTTACCTAGTGCCACTCTGACAAGAATATACCACAAATGGGATGGCTTTAACAAACAGGAGTTTATTCTTACAGTTTAGAGGCTTAAAGTCCAAGTTCAAAGTGGCAGACTCTAGGGGCTGGGTGAAAGTCCCTCAACCTTGGGGTCCAGCTCTGCCTCTTGCTCCCAGCCCACTGGAGCTAGAGGCATTTCTTCACTCAAACAGCTGCTGGCTGCTAAGGCTGAGAAGCCCCAAGGTTGACAAGTAAAAAGCCACAGTCCCAATGTTGCCAAACCACATGGCAGGCCATTATTTAGGTCCCTTGTAAGTCCCAAGGTCGGCAGAGCATAGCAGGCTGCTGCACAATGACACGGCTACATGCAGGGTCCAAGCGTGCCATAGGCTAGAGACCATTCTCAAAGCTTCTGCTTATATACAGGCAGCAGACCACATGCCAAAGGCAGCTACTCAGCTGCTTGTGGTTGATCCCACCATGGAGTTGATTGCTAGTCTCATCATGGGGAATAACTACCACCAGCTGCCCAGCCACTCAACTGGGCCCAGCCAAGTTGACACATAAACACGACTGCCACAGAAAGATAACATGTTTGGTAAAATGGAGGGTCAGTGAAAAAGGGGAAGGCCCTCAAGGAGAAGACTGACACAGTGGCTACAGCAGTGGCTCAGGCACAGCAAGGATTGTGAGATTGGTGCAGGACCGGGCAGTGTTTTGTTCTGCTGTACATGAGGTCGCTATGAGTTGGAATTAACTTGAAGGCACCTAGCAACAGCAACACCACCACCACTATGGTAATGAAAGATACTGTTCTTGAGGGGAAATGGGTAAAAAGTTCAAGAACTCTCTACTTCTCTGATGGCATAGTGCCTAAGGTGTTTGACTGTTAACCAGAAGGCTGGCAGTTCAAACCCACCAGCCACTCCTCAGAAGGAAAATTGGGCAATCTATTTCCATAGAGATACTGCCTCAGAAACTCAAAGAGGGGTCACTGTGGGTTGGCAATGACTCGATGGCAATGAGTTTGTTTGATTTTTTGTAGGTGATTCTACAATTATTTCAGAATAAAAGTATTTTAAAAATTCCTTCAATAACAGTTAACAATTCTGATCCAGGGGTTCAGGCAAGCCTCCTGTAGCAATAGCCTTTGAGTGTTTCCCCCCATGGTCACACCTGGACCTGGGCAAAATGTTAACACAGCCATGCTGAACTGAAATGCACACTGAAATTGCACTTTGTACATTGGGATCCCCATGTGTGGATTGCATAGAATTGAGCTCAGTTTTTAAAGCACATGCCATTTCTAATTGTCTACTATTTCTCAGACTAGATTTCTGCTTTAGAAAGTTATTTGAAAGGCCTTTGCTAAGCAGCTTTCAAATGACACTCCCTAAATTCCACACATGTCATTTTGTGTCCCAATTCCAAAGACACAGACCAGCAAATGACTTGCCTTCTACAGACTGCATCTCCTTAGCTGGGCAACCTTTTGTCTTTGTCCTCAGGCTCCTCAGGGTGACACTTGTACTTAAGTCATTTAACAGTGAAGCCATCTTTCTTCTAAAATGATGACCGGAAGGGACCATTTTGTTAATTTAGTATACCTGGTCTTATGTTCAACTGAGAAGTTTCAAAAAAACTAGAAATATAGGATAATATAGCCTGGGGTACAAAGCTCTCTAGTGACTTCACTGAGTTGATAAAAGAACGAAAAGATATAGGGAAGAGATTTTTCAAATATGGACAAAAATTACAGTTTCAAGGAAAGCATATCTAATAATACTTGGTACTATCCTGAAAGTTACATTCAGGTTTTAGTAGGTTGCAGAAGGAGAAGAGTGAAAGAATATTGGGGCGTACTACAGGATCCCAGATTTGAATCGCATGGCATTTCTTTTTAAGTAAATGAATTCAGCACAGTTAAGAAGATAGATTTTGATTTTCTCTTTTTAAAAGATATTTTCTGTCATGCATTATATTAACTTACTCTTAATCCTATAATGCATTCTTTGAAGGAATACATTTAAAGCATGATATCTATAGAAGGTTGTCCAATATCCTTATTGTATTTCTTGTCCCAGTAGTTAAGGTTCGTGGTGGCTCTGCTCACTCTTACTGTTGCCTGTCCTAGGCCTCCTTTCCCTTCTCCCACTTTCTTCATGGCCTTGTAGGGAGTGTAGTTGTTCTTACCTGCCCTCTAGTTGGCCACTGATTCATGGCAACCCATGTATAGTGGAAGAGAGTGCTGCTCAGTCTTAGGCCATGCCCATGATCAGTTGCAGATCAAACCATTATGATTCTAGAGCTTTCAATGACTGATTTTCAAACGTATATCACCAGGGCTTTTTTCCTAGTCTTTGTGCGTCTGGAAGCTGCCACCTGTTCAGCATTATAGCAGTGAGCAGTCCTCCACAGACAGATGGGTGGTACCCATGCATGAGATGCCTTGGCAAGAAATTAAACCCCAGTCTCCTACATGGAAGGCAAGAATTCTACCACTCAACCACCAGTGGTCCTAGAGAATGAAATGGGGGCTCACAATTTGAAGACCAAGGGAGCTGATAAGGTGTTTTCCATAGAATGTCCCCTGTTGGAGGAAGCGTGTCCTTTTATTTAATGCCCTGATGTTTTCTGTCAGGACATCTTTGACTCAGGTGGACTGGAAGTGTCCTTTTCCTCCAGACTTACTCAGCAAACCCCCTCATGCACTTTCCTTACTATTGCAGTCACATGAATCATTTCATCCTGGTGTCTTATCACCATAGCCTATCTGGAATCAGAAGCAGCCAAAGACCTTAAGCAATAGAGTAAAAGACAAACAGGCTGCTTGGAAGTAAATTCAGGAGAAGATGGGATGAAGACTTGAATCCCAAATAATGCACCTACTCCAGCTTCTGCATTTATTGTATTTGTGAAGAGTATTATCTAGATGTCAGATGATTAGCATATTTGCTGTTTTTCTCTGTGATTTTCTTTCTCACATCTCTTTAACTTCAATTAGAAATGAATAGAGATGTATTAATTAAACTCATGAAACTCCGCTGCCTACCAGGCTAAACAGCAGATACTGGGAAGATGCCCTAAAGATCGGGAAAGAAAGCCAGCTTGAGGCAAAAATAAGGCCAGCTCATTAGTCTGAGGATGCCAGTGGCTGATCACTTCATGAGAGCTCAGTTTTTGAACCAACAGAAATGGCTGACACCCACCATTCTATGGTAGCAAACAGGACTGGACCCACCACAATCCCTGCATTCCTGTATTCCTGGGATGAGTGGTCTTTGCAGAGGAGGGATTCTGCCTCCTCCAGGGCTGGAAGACAAAGCAGGGGTCTCTGTGAACCTCTGCAAAGATGGATTGCTTCTATAACTAAATGTGAGGAAGAGCAGTATGGACAACATTCATAGGTGAAAACAAATATTAAATGTCATGAAACCATCTGTATAAAGTGAATCAAAGTAGCCGAACCTGGCACAGTTGATATTTACCTGACCTGTGACTTTGAATCATAGGAACATTTATAGTGTGCATTATGCTTAGCAATTTGCATTTCTACCTGTTAGAACACAGTGCACATTTGCAAAGAGGTATTTTCCCTCAGACAAAGGACTTGAGTGTTTAAAAAAGATTTATCTTAACATTAAGCCAGTGAGTTAAAAAATATATATATTTACTTTATTCTTGTGTCATAAAAGTTTTAGTTGGAGAGGTTTCTTCTGCTATTTTGTTTCCCTTGCCAGTGATTGAATCTTTATTTGCTTGGAATGAGAACATGCATTTTGTCTATAAAATTCTCTGTTGATTTTATATCCTGTGGTTGAGAATCCATACTCGTATTTCCTGTGGGTTATTGCAGCTTTGTTTCATAGCATTTGATTGTCCCTAGGCCTCTGTTGCCCTGTTCCACGATATCTGTATTCCTGCTAATTCTGTGGCCCAACAACTGCCGACCTATGGGTCCTGAGAAGAGCATCCTGTTCTATATTATGAACCCCACAGTCTGTCATTCCATCTTAGTTCTGAGTCTTAAGACTTCTTGTTCCTTAAACATACAGTCTTCTAATGTTGTTGTTGTTGTTATGTGCCATCGAGTCAGCCCTGACTCATAGCGACCCCTCCTTGGGTTTCCGAGGCAGTATCACTACGGAAGTAGGATTGCCCAACCTTCCTTCCGAGGAGTGGCTGGTGGGTCTTCTAATAGTTTATTGAATATAACCCTGAATGTGGCCTATAAATCCCTGATTGGCTCTTTCCTGGCTGTCCAGATTCCTGGCACACCCTGTCCCCTCTCCCTTTCTCTGAACTGTCCTCAATGACCTTTTCTCAGTCATTTATGTGTGCTTTGTTCTGTCCTGCCTCAGTGCTTTGGCACATACATTTTCTTCACTTAAAACTCTCACACCTGAACCACACTGCCTTTGCCTAGTTAATCTCTGGGCCCTCCCTTGGTGCATTTATTATATTCTCCAAAAGATCCATGTCCCTCTCCTGAATGGTACTTTTTACTCTTGTGCACAACATTATCTATGGTTCTTAATTCAGAACCACAGAACCTGCTTCCATTGGAGTATGAACTTTGTGGGTCTGCTTTTCCTCAGTGGATCAAGGACAGTGTGTAGCATTGGCTGAATTCTCAGTGAACATTTGCTGACTCAGTGATTAAATACAAGCCCAGAGGTTAAGGATGTTGGGAGAAGATGCATACCATGAGGAAAGGGAAAAGAGTCCATGATAGGGAAGATGTGGATAAACACAGCCAGACTTCACTTCACCCTGTAGAGATGGGGGCTACACCAGATGGGTGGCCTTGGAGATGTTTTTCTGTCCTGAGGTGGTAGAATTTGAGTTTTCACTACAACGTTTGGCAGTGTCAGAGCCTGCCTCAGTAAAGTTTGAAACTCCTGCCGGTTTTTTCAAATTCTTTTTCTGACTCCAACCTTTATTTCCCTCACTATGCTTCCTGTTCTTGGAGTGAATTCCTAATCTATGTGTAGCAAGTGCTTCCTCATCTAATTTCCATGTCCCTGACCATCACATTATTGGAATAAGAATTGCACCACATTTTTTATGCCCTTTATATAAGCTTGTCAAACTACCATTTCCCTTCTGTACTCCATCATTTGGCCCCTCACTGTTCTTTCTTTTCTCCTTCTTCTCATTTCCCAGGTGTGTTCCCAAGGAGAACATACAGGCTATAGAGTGTAAATGATTATGAATTTTTTTTTTTTTTCTGGGACTTCTTGGAGAAATGGCTTATTTCAGGTCAGGGACAGAAGATGAACAAGATGATCATGGACACAACATAATGTACAAAGAAACTTCTACATCTACTTTGAGAAGTAGTGACTGGGATCTTAAAAGCTCATGAGCAGCCATCTGAAGTACAACTATTGGTCTCTCCCTGTCTGGAACAAAGAAAAGTGAAGAAAATCAAAGACACATGGAAACAATAAGTCCAAAGGACTAATGGACCATGGGAACACCAGCCTCCATGACCCTGAGACCAGAAGAACTAGATGGTGCCCTGCTACCACTACTGACTGCTTAGGAAGGAATCACATTAGAAGGTCCTGGATAGAATTAGAGAAAAATGGAACAAAATTCAAATTCATTTAAAAAAAAAAATGTCTTACTACTCAGATGGAAACTGAGACTATGGCCCTTAGTTACCCTCAGGCCTGAAAGTGAATTCACCACCGTGTCTCAATTTTCAGCCAAACAATACGTAGATCTGCAAGATGAACAATAATACTCAGAGATACTCACTTCTTAGGACAATTTACCCTTCAAAATAAAAAGGGCACCAATAGCCCAAGGACAAACTTCAGAAGGCAAGAAGCATTAGGAAGGAAGGAGGAATTGAAACAGGAAACAGGGAGGAAGTCGGATGAGTGAGGTTACATTGTGGGGATTGCAATCGTTGACATAAAACAAAATGTATACGAATGGAAAACAGATTTGCATAAATCATCACCCAAATCACAATACAAAGTTAAAAAAATAATAAAATTGGACAAAAGTGGGGAAAAAAGCAATGAGCCTAGCACATCCTGTCTGTGACAGCAGAGGAGTGATCAACAACTGTAGAAGTAGTAGGGAGCAAACGTGAAGAGAAGAGGCTCTCACTGGTCAAAATGGAATACATTTAGCAAATACACCAATACAGGTCAGCAATAAAGTGAAAAATTTTAAAAATCATGGTAATGCTGAAAATCAGAATCAGAAAAACCATGAGTTCATAATGGTACATTAAAAGGGAGGAGGGACCCTCATTGGTTACCTTTGGACCAAACTTTTGAAAAACAGTAAACAAATGTAGAGCAGCAAGCATTTATCAAAGTTTCCTCTACAAATGGTTCCTCAGGTAACTAGATAGTGGAAAGGGGGAACTTGCTCTTTCTAGAAAATTTTCATCTAATAAATGAATTCAAGTATTACCATGTTGCAGTCCCTAATATATTAATGAATGACTCTAGGTATTTGACATCAATGACTGTCAACATCACAAGGAGACAACTGCATATTGTAGAAGTAAACAACATCAAGAATGAAGTAGATGGTAGATAGATAGATGGATAGAGAGAAAAAAACATGAATCTGGTCAAACTTCTATATCTAACCATCAATTTATTAAAGTACAGGGACCAGAGGGATCTGTTAAATCACACCACAGGGATGCATCAGAAAAATCCAGACTATAAGATACTCTTCATGATGAACAGCTTGATTTCTTTAACAAAATATTGCAAGGGAAAAATAACAACAAACAAAATAGACTAATGACTGTAAAATAAGAGACTTAAGAGACTTATCAACTGATCACAATATGTATACCTTATTTTGATCTTGATTCAAACTAAGTGGTTGTGATTGACAATCAGACTAACATGAAATGTATATTGTGGTTTTGTCCCTGGAAGTCCTTTAGAGACACATACTGAAATATATACAGAGGAAGTGATAAGATACCTGGGATGTGCTTCCAAGTAATCTGAGTGGGGTGTTCTAGTTATCTATTGCTGTATAACAAATTATTCAAAAATTTAGCAATTCTAAACAATAATGAACATTTATTATCTCATACAGTTTCTGAGTGTCAGGAATCTAGGAGTGGCTCAGCTGGGTAGTTCTGTCTCAGGGGGTGCCATGAAGTTGCATTCAGGATGTTGGGTGGGGATTTAGTCTTCTGAAGTCTTGACTAGGCTGAAGGACCCACATCTAAGCTCATTCACACTACTGTTGGCCAGAGAGCTCTGTTCTTTGATAGCTGTTGGCTGGAAGCCTCAGTTTTTTTTGTTTTTTTTTTCTTGCTATTGAGACCTCTCCATCAGGCTGTTTCCAACAAAATGATTGACTTCTTCTAGAATGAATTATTTGGGAGAGAATATGAGAGCAACAAAGATGGAAGTCACAGGGTCATTTTTAACCTAATATTGGAATTGGCATACCATCACTCCTCCTGTATCCTGTTGGTTACAGATACCAACCTTGATATAGGGTGGGAGGTCCTACACAAGGGTGTGAATATCAAGAGGCAGAGATCATGGGGCTCCATCCTGGAAGCTGGTTACCACAGAGGAGAGGGAAGTAGGTGGTGGGAGTATTCATAAAACATGTTTTACTGTGAGTCGATAATTGTAATTTTCTATAGTTCAACATTTTTGGAAAAAAAGTACAGCTCTGCCAATTATTGGCTGTGAGACTTTGTTAAGTGATGTGAACCCTCTAAATCTGTTTCCTTGTTTATAAAATGGGGTAATAAGAGCACTGGCTCGATTTCTTTTGATTGTTATAAGGACTGAAGGAGACACATTACTCATAAGTACTCAGAGCCATGGCTGCCTGTAGAAAGCACCCAGTAAACATGGGCTGTTTAAAGCATTATCTTCTCTTCTGCCTGAGTGCTCTCTTCCTGCTAAGCCTCAAACTGTGCCTAAGACCATTTATTTTCTAGAAACCCTTTTCTCTAACTTTTTAGAAGCATATTTTGTTTTTCCCCTTGGAAAGCTAACCATTTGTTTCTTATCCTCTCTGTAAATATACCCCCTACTCTGCATCTTGCAGCACAGCCTTTACTCAGTATAGAACTTTTTGTGTGTCTGTGTGTATGAATGACTTTGCTGCCCTGGTCTATGTCAGCACTATTTCACTGAGAGTATAGACAGTGCCATGAAGTTCCACACCTCTCAGCAATGTACTTTCAGTTGCTGGTGCCCATGGTTCTTATCTGTCCAGCATCCTCTCTCCATACTCCTCTCAACAAAATCTCCTTGTCCTTAGCAAACCCATTTGGTGAAGTTTGTTTTATTTTGTCTTTTCACCATTTGGTGATGTTTATTTGGACCTTTCCCCAGTGCTCACTGTTGTACCCTGAGGTTCAGAAATGGGTAAATGACACAGCCCTGGATATGTCAAAGGCCCCATTCACTGGCCACCTGACTGGTCCAGGCCCAGGCTTATGATCTCAGCTGAGCTGGCTAGACTCCTTCTTGGAACTTTTCTGAGAGAGCTGTTGGTGAACTTAGTCTTGTTTAGAGTTGCCAGTTTTAGCAAAATAAATAAGCAGGGTGCCCAATTAACTTTGAAGTTCAGATAAATAATGAATACGTTTTTTGCTTATCTGAACCTCAGAGTTAGTTGGGCTAATTCTGTATTTCATCTGGCAACACTAGCTCTTGCCATTTGGCAGAGTCAGCTAGGAAGATGCGAGACTAGTGATGTAGGCGGCCATGTGCCTAGCTGTTTGGCCAAGAGCCAAGTGGGAGACCCAAACCCAGTAGAGGTAGGAGATGGATGGATAAAGAGAAACCCAGCCCTGAGTGCATCGTTGAGCCCCCAGATCCTGTCTTAACTCAGGTAGCTGCACCCTTAGTTTTCCAACTATAGATGCCAATGAATTTCTTTTTTTTTTTTTTCTATAGAGGTGTTTTGTCTCTTGTTCTCTCTTTTGTTTGATTTTGTTACTTGTTTGCTTGCTTAGAATTTTCAATTTGGATTCTTTCATAGACTGAAAATAGTGACATATAGTGTGTTTGTTTATTCATAGACTTGAATGAGAATTGAAGAAATTCAGACTTACATTTAATACCCATAGGATTAGTTTGGCAAAATACAGAAACCATTGAGACAGATGTGTCTTAATTGAATATGAGTTTTAGAAATCTATACAAATCATTCAAATGATCACACAGACAAAAAGTTCTAATCATGTTCTCTCACGGGATCACACATCATTGCCAAGGTATCCCAGAAATGAGAGGTACCACCACTGATTAGGTGAGAGCAGGGTGGATCAGGGCGTGCCCATCACCACACCCTAGTACACAGCTCCAAATGTGTGTCCTCAGCATCCACTACCCTTCCACCCTAGGCCAATGGCTTTGGGTTTCCATACAGAGGACTGCCACCATGGCTGAAATGATAGTGAGCCCATGGGCACCTGCAGGGGTGTGGCTACACTCCACGATCCCTGGGGACTGAGTATAAATACACACCTCTGCAGAGTTTAAGGTTCCACAGGACTTGGCACTGTGTTTGGAATTAACTGAAACTGACTTCTGTCTATTCTTGCACACTTCAGTTGATGAAAGCATTCTTCCTCTGAGAAACAAATTTGAATCAAATCAAGGTTTCTAGAAAGTTTATGAAGGATGAACTTAGACCTTTGGAAATGTCAGAAAGACGTGAAGTGTGAGGCCTGCTGTTTACATGCATGCCGCTTTCCAGACTGAGACACAAAGCAGGCACTTCTATCCAAACAGAAACCACATTTAGGTTGTGGCTTTTCTCAGTCTCTTGGAGTTTCGCAGAGTCTCGTTGCCTTGGAAGCCTTTATAAGTACACACAATAGAAAAAGGAGGACAATAAGATAATACAGTGTGCCAGTGAGCCCTTCTGCAACCAGCCTTGGCTCCCTGCTGTGGTGATTTCTGTGTCCCTCTCAGCAGTAAGTTGGAAACCTTGGGGGGCTTTGGTGGTGGCACCTCTAACACTTTGGATATTTCCCTGCAGTTGAGAATCACCAATTTGGGGTGCACCACCATAGCCTTAAAAAGCAATTACCATTGCATTGGCTGCAGCTCATGGTGACCCCATGTATTTCAGAGTAGAGCTGTGCTCCACAGGGTCTTCAGTGGCTAATGTTTTAGACATATATTTCCAGACCTACATTCAGCGGCACGTCCGGGTGGACTCAAACTTCCAACCTTTCATTTAATGGCTAAGCCTTACATGGAATAAATAGTGCCTTTGCCATCAAAATGAGGTTGTAGCTAATCTAACTACCTGATATGAAATAACATTCATTGTTCACATCCAGGAAATCCATCTTGTCTCTAATTTGGCATTAGCATTAAACAGCTGCTACCTTCAGACACTTCAATTTGTTATACACAACCTAAAGGAGAAACGGAGACTGGTGCAGACATGGTCCTATCAGTGTCTGTATTTTCTCCTCCAAATTGCAAACATCTGGACCTGCCTTTTTAATACCAGCTTTCTTGGGTCAATATGTTTTCATCATTGAGAAATACCATGTCATAGTCCACTTTCTGTACCAGACTCAAACGACAATCTGAGTTATTAGAGCCTGGGCTTTGAGGTAGCACTGCCACAAGGCTCGTGCCTTTTCTATAAACCTCAGTGGCTTCACTCTGCCCCAGATCCCTGAGGTATCTGCCCAAAAGTTGCTATAAAATTCAGCAAGGGGATTTCTCAGACTAAGCTGGAGTGTGGGAGAATCATCCCAGTGTGGGGCTGGGGGTTGTTGCCTGGAGGAATTATGTCAGGACAAAGAGTCCTTATTTATATGAAATAATTTTATAGTATAGTATCCAAGTCATGTCAGAAGACAGGTGTGGACACCTGAGACTCTAGCATAGGACTTCTGCTGTTTGGTTTTGAAGCTCAGTTGCAGTTGGACCATACATGCTTGTGAAATTTTATTTGGAAATATCAGTGAGGGGTCTGACATCAGAATGAGACAGATACATTCACTGGGACACTGCCCATCTACTTCAACCAACTTAACTGATGTGAAGAATCCCCCTGTTTTAGGAGAATGCAAGTGTTTCTGTGTCTCTTAGTCAAAGAGCTGAAGATTAGAAACCCTCTTCTGGGTACTCTTGCCTTAAGTGCCTTATTCTTAATTTAATAAATGAGTACCTTAAGCCACCTGACTATTTCTATAACCTAATTTCTCTGGTACAAAAATAATTATAAGCCTTTAGGAAATTCAGGCTTATACTATATTTCTCGGGTTTTCTGGAAACCAGTGGAACTCATATCTAGGTGTTGCTCAAGTGAAAGAACTCGTGGTTGTTTACAAAATGGAATTTTGAATGGAACAGTTTAATTATGTGCTAATAGTATAACTTCTCTGAGTATAAAACAGTGATTACCATGGTGAGGGTACAGGCTCAGTTGTAGTTGAAATGCCATTTAATAGACTCAGCACTTTGATGGCCAAGTTTATTGTTTCATGGGATCAGTCTGGGTCAGAATTATGGGTATCAAGTGATTATTAAATTAAAATATGTCATTCCTGAAAGCTATAATCAATGTTTTGTATGACTTTCTGTTTCAAACACTGACATTTAATTTTCTTGAATGCTGTGTTTTTATGTAGATTCTTGTCATCCAGGAATACTTCCACAGACAAGGAATAGGGAGTGTCTTTGTGAGGAACCAGGTTTCTCTAGAGTGTGTGTGGTTTTCTTAAGGTGCACAAGATCACCGGTTCTCACCCGGCGTGATTTTGTCTCTTAGGTGACATTAGGCAGTGTCTGGAGACTTTTTTTTTGGTTGTAACAACTTGGAGTGGGGTATAAAGTTGCTACTGACATCTTGTGGTTACACCTGAGAATTCTTGCTAAACATCCTATAATGTACAATACAACACATTAAAAAATTATTCCACCCCAAACATCAATAATGTCAAGGTTGAGCACCCCTGGATTTAGATGCTTCCAGAGAAATAATTCTATGCTAAAGTTGAATGAGAAATGCTGGATTAGTAAAGTTAAGTAGGCTTTCATTGCAAGATTTCTTACTGCCTTAATTAGTTACTATGCATGCAAC
>NW_006921628.1:2243165-2275887 GCF_000298275.1 Orycteropus afer afer
TTTTTTTTTTTTTTCTTTTTTTAATAGTAGTTTTCCTTCTCCATTGAACTTTTTGGAACAGGAAAACCAGTCCCAAATTTTGTAGATAAAAATGAGGTTAAAACAAAAATGTGACCAGCATGTGTTGTTATGTGTATATCTTTGCAGGCACACACATGTGAGCATAATCACAGAGGAAAAGAAGGAGACCTAAACATTTAAATTGTACGATGTTTTAGATATGTGTAAGTCAACTAAATGCTTGATGGCACAGAGGTTAAAGTGTTTGGCTGCTAACCAAAAGGTTGGCCATTGGAACCTACCAGCTACTCCATGGGAGAAAGAGGTGGCAGTCTGCTTCTCTAAAGAGCTACAGCCTTGGAAACCTTATGGTGCAATTCTACTATGTCCTGTAGTGTCACTACAAATCAGAACCAACTCGATGGCAGTGGGTTCTGGTTTGGAAGTCAACTAAACATTAAAGATTTCCATCTCAGCTAGAAAAATCCAGGACGCAATAATCAGAAGTTTTCTGTATTCGTAGGCATTTTATCTTTTATATCCTTCTCGTGTTTTAATAACAGTTGCTTGATTATGATGTAGACTCAGTGATTTTAATCTCAGAAGAATCAGTTTCATATTTATGTTCCTTTTGAGAAACAGTCATGAGGAGGGGATGCCTTACCTGAGTTTCATGACAGTTACAAAACAATACTCATAATTAATGTTTACTCTATAGTCATTCAGGATATAGTTTCATCCAGTCTGTCTTTCTTCTGATTACCATAAATAAACCAAGATGCTGGTATCAGCTCACTAATGTTATAAAGTCCCTTTGAAGTACTCATAAAGAAAATATCATCCTTTCTACCTTACATACTGGATCCAGGGATGATGGAAGATGAAATCAGTCTTCTATATTCACTCAGTCTTGCTTAATGTATGTTGTTGTTGTTATGTGCCGTTGAGTCGGGCCCAACTCATAGCTACCCCTCCTTGGGTTTCTGAGGCAGTATCACTACGGAAGTAGATTGCCCAACCTTTCTTCTGAGGAGTGGCTGGTGGGTTTGAACTGCCAGCCTTCTGGTTTGCAGTCAAATGCCTTAGACACTAGGTGCACAGTGTTCATCAAATGTCCTGGATTGTAGCACCTTTCTGCATGAAAAAATTCATGGAATAGGATTCCCAGGAAGACACATTTGGAAACACTGTGTCATGCATATATAAAGGCAGTGAACATCTGCTTGGGTAGTGGACTTGGAGTTCTGAATTAGAGCTACTGCTTCACACAGCTTTAGAAAGAGGCCCAAGGAGGGTCTTGGCAAGATGCATGGCATCAGTCCCTGGACAAATGTGGTCAGATCTTGCCACATAATTGCAGGGTCCAGTGCAAAAGGAAGGTGCTCTGGTGGCACAATAGTTAAACACTTGGCTGCTAACCTAAATGTTGGCAGTTGAAACTGACTTAGCAGGCCCATGGAAAAAAGACCTGGCAATCTGCTTCTGGCAATCTACTTCTGTAAAGATTGCAGCCAGGAAAACCCTGTGGGACAGTTCTACTGTGTGAGAGCCCTGATGGCTCAATGGTTAAGCACTTGGCTGCTAACCGTAAACTTGGCAGTTCAAACCTACTAGCAGCTCTGTGGGAAAAATACCTGGCGATCCGCTCCTGTAAAGAGTATAGCCAAGAAAACTTTATGGACACCACTCCTTGTCATATAGGGTCACTCTGAATGATAAATGACTCAACAGCACCTAATAACATTAGTGCAAAAGGAAAATGTGAAAACAAGAAAAATTGGGAATCCCTTGTTCAGAAAGTAGGAAAAAGGTGCTGTTAAAGTACTAACATACAAAACTTTTACATTTCTCCCATAGACTCTCTCTTGATTTGTCATTGGTGTTTCCACTTGTTATTTAATTTTCTTCTGAGCAAAGAAAAATGGAAAACTTAAATTAGCATGAGTTTTGCTATTTTGTATTGGGCAATGTTAGTTTTACATGCAAGTATGAAAGTATTTAACTTATATATATCCAAAATATGCAATTCATATTTCATAGCTTGTGCATTCATATCCATTTTGTTCTTATCAGAACAGTGGAAACACTGTACAAAACAGCATCCACTCATTTCATTCCACTTCTTGGTAGACATACATTTTATGAACACTCTTTACCTTTGTCTTACTGATAATAGGGAAAATTGAATGGAAAAAGGAACTATGGTTTGGCCTCTTATTCCCTTTCCTTCTGTGTCATCCTTTTCAGAGTAAGTGGTTGACTGATAAGGGAAATAATATGAATAAGAAAGGATATGATAGTGTTCCTTAGTGGTTTGTGTTTCTTAGAGTACCATTACCTTCTTTCTGTGTTCAAAGCAAGTTCTGGTTCAGAAGGAAAGAGGCAGCCTCTTAGAACTCTCAGTGCCTCTGCAGTTACAGGCCTAATACTCTTACCTTGGACTCACTTAGGGTCTTTCTGACCTTCCATACATCATGGGTCCACCAGACGTCGTCTGTGCTGATGGGACATCACAAACACTATGTGGAGAACAGGGTAACGGGAGAGCGGCTGTACATACGATGCATGCTTCCTTTGCTCACAAGCATGCTCCATTGTTCCTTCAGACTTCATTTACAAAACATAAAGATAAAATTAATATGAATTTCCAGATAGCAGCAGCAAAGCATTAAACCAAGCATAGGACCCTTCTGAGTGCTGTGCCCTGTATGCTTGCATAGGTCACATGCCCATGAGACCAGTACTGAATAGGGTCATCTCTGAACCCTCCTGCATACTGTACTGCTGAGGGGTGTGGAGAGCTGGGTTGGGGAGACCCTACTGCCCAAGCATTCAGATGTGGGGCTCAGCACTGCCTCATACTTTGCTACTTTGGGCAAGTTATTTCACCATTTGAGTCTCCGCCTGTCTGTGTGTTAAAAAAGAATGTAATTGTTAGTTGCTGTTGAGCCAGCTCTGATGGTGTGACCCTGTGTACAACAGAATTGAACACTGCCCCATCTGACTCCATTTTCAAAAATCATTGGTATGCTTCGTTGTTAAACCATTGTGTATTTTGAGTGCTTTCTGATGCAGTGGCTCATCTTCCAGCACTGTATTGTATGAGGCTATTAGATTAGGATCCATTTCTCTTAGTTACTTTTCAGAAGTAGATCACCAGCCTTTTCTTCCTAATCTGTTTCATAGGCCAGAAGCTCTGTTGAAACTTGTCCACCATGGGTGCCCCTGCTAGTGTTTGTGATACTGGTGGCATAGCTTTCAGTTTCATAGCAACACACAAGCCACAGCAGTGTGACCAACTAACAGATGGGTTATAAGAGAATCTAATAGTACCTTTCTTTTAGGGGTGTTAGGAGGATCCAGTGAGATCACACATGAAAAGCATATGGGACCGGGTACACAGTTATCATTGCCAGGGTTGTTTCTGTTGGAGGACTCAGTGCAGTGAGTTCTGGAAACCCTTCCCATGGCTGATAGGCTGTAGTGACATCCACACCTAATGGTCATAAAACCGAGGCCCAACTCAAGCAACCCTGATGGGTGTCATTGATAGTTGGCTGTTAGCCTTCCCCCAAAATATGGCTGCACCCCTGGTCAGCATCACAGGACCTCAGAGATTGTTTTTTTTCTCCCAGTGTCCACTTTTCATATTAATCCTCTGCTCCTAATTGGGAAGACTCAAAACAAACATTAATGCTAATGCCATAGACAAGATTGCTGTTATCACAGAGAGAGTTATCAGTATTGATTCAATGAAATGAATGCTGGTGGCGGGGGTGGTGGTTATTTCACTAGACACCTCTCTGGCCTGGATGTTATGACTGTTTTGCAGAGATAAGCGCGTTCAGCCGTGCCTGCTGGCGTGCAGGCACAGGAAGCCGTGGTGCTCATGTGGGTTCATCTCCCTAGGCGTTAAGCTACACTAATTGCTTTGGAAGCTGAGTCCTTTTCCAGAGCAGCAGCATATGCTGTGTGAACGCCTGAAGCAAAGATAAAAAGCCACCCTCCTCCTCCTTTATTGAAGTTTAATAATAAAATGGAACTGTCACCATTTCCAATAAACTGTTTATTTTAATTTAGAAAAATAATGAAAACTGGCTGCCTTCTGGTACCCAGTTGTTAAGGAGTGACTTCTCTGCTCGGACAGTCTTGAACCTTCTGTTCTTTCATAGTCGCCTCTGTATGACACTCAGGTCCTGGAGTCAATGAAATCCACCACGTGGCAATAGCCTCTTGATAAAATCTGGCCCATGAAGGGCAAAATAAGTCATTTTTCAAAGTATATTAGATCATTAAATCACAAACCAGGAAGCTGGCAGGGAAGATTGTATATGGTAGAAAACGTTGCGGGATCTGCCTTTTTATTTTCTCATATAGAAAACAATCTTGTTTTGTTTTTTTTTTCTTCTTAGTGAATATGAAATTAAAAACAGTCTCCTATTTTTCTGTCACTAGGTTTTGTCAGATGACTTCCCCCCCCGCAATTTCCATGCAAGTTTAGCCCAGTACCCCTTTTATTAAGAGGGAAGTGGAGGCTCAGGTGAAGTGTCTCACTCCGGGGCATGTCACCGGCAGAACAGGCACTGCAGCTCAGGCTACTGGGCTCCTGCCTGCTACTCCAGGCACTGATGCTCCACCTACTGCTCACAGGCTCTCCCACCCCATTCCATAGGGGTCAACGGTGAAGCCTGGGAAGAAAGCTTCATTGTCTCAGACCCTCTTAGCTGGTACATGGTAGAACCAGAGCTAGGACTCAGTCTCCTGACTCCTAGTTCACTTTTTTTTTCCTCAGAGTCCGTGAGGTCTGTATACCAACTGTGTACTAATCTGTGTGCCAACTGTACATAGCATTACAATGGTAATTATATGATTGCGTTAAGTAGAACAATTTCTAAATCTTACAGGGGCCACAACCAAGGGTAGAGAAGAATAGATCTGTCATTGTGGGGGTGTGGGGAAATGCAAGGGACTCACTTCCCAGTTATTTTATTTGCTTCCAGGCACTAGCCTCAGAGTACACATGATTAGGATTCTTTGGTCAAACCACAGATTACGCCATACCAGGTATAGTCAAAGCAATAACCATTAAATCCATGAGACCCAGGAGCATACTGCATATAGGGTGCTTTTTTCCATCTGGCACAGGCACTTGGAGTGATTATGATTAAGGAGAGGAGCTTATAAAGATGAGATGAGGAGGGTCATTTTAACAGTGGGGACACTTCGGAGAGATACTGTCTTGGAAGCCAAGGTCATTGTGGTGGTTGTGATAACCAAAGTCCATTTAATTAAGTGGCCCAAATCCTGTTAAAATTGGTCATGCAAATATGCTAATGTATTAACTCACTTACCTGGAAATGCTAGAGGTGGATCTTACTTCAAGCATACCTGGACCTAGGGCCTCAAGTCACATTGTCATGATTCTATCTTAAGCTCTTGCCAGATAGCTGCTGGCTGCCCAAGACTTCCCCTAACCTTGCGCCAATTCCAGTGGAAAGAGTGAGTCGTCTTTTCCACAGTCCAACAGAAGTCCAGATATTAGATCGTATGCTCGTACTTGACTGTGGCTGATGGGAATTACAAATGGAACAGGTTTGATATATATAGGCTCACCTCCTGGCTTGGTAGGAGAGAATAGCATATGCCCCAAAGCAAATGAATTATGGAAGTGGGAGGGAGAGAAGTGATTCCCTAAGGAAAAACTGAACAAGATAAATCAATGATGGACAGTAAAAAAAATTACAGATGTTTACTAAGTGCACGGTCTTAGAGTTCCCTCTGACTCACCAGTAGTCAATGGCTCAATAAGAAGGAAGGACCGGCCTACCTTGTGGGTCAGGTTGATGCTGTCCAGTGGAATTTTCTGCAAGGATGGAAATGCTTTTTAATCAGTGGTTCCCAATGCAGAGGAGTTCTGGTGGCATAGTGGTTAAAGCATTCAGCTGCTAACCCAAAGGTCAGTGGTTCGAACTCACCAGCTACTTTGTGGGAGAAAGATGAGGAAATCTGCTTCTATAAAGATTTACAGCCTCAGACACCATATAGGGCAGTTATACCCTCTGCTAAAGGGTCACTATGAGTCAGAATCGATTTGATGGCAGTGGGTTTGGTTTTGGTCACATGTGACTACTGCAGCTGAAGAACTGAATTTTTAATTTTAGGTAACTTTAATTTTAGGCCATTTAATTAAATTTAACTGTAAATAGCTACATGTGGTTGATGACTACCATATCTGACAGTGTGGCTTGTGATTGAAGGCATATTACAAGAAATAATTCCCTCAGAAAATCAGATTTTCTGTAGAAGGAGAAATTGGCTGAGGTTTAAATGCAACCCAGAAGACCAGGGTAATGGTTGATTTGATTTGGGCTGTGGAGTTAGAGGAAAGGGATATGGGACAAGAGGGAGAAGACAGGCAGAAGAGAAAGAGAGAAAAACAGTTCTTTATCTTTGGTATCAGTTGGAAACCCTTAATTTGAAAATGATATTTTTTTCCATCTAATGTATAGATCAGATTTGTACCAGGAAGAAACAGAATTGCAGCTGACCTTGTTATAAATTAAGGGAAACTTCATGACATATTGTTATATTTTACACTGAATGTCCAGCAATAAAAGGAACTCATTGCCTAAAGCATCTTTCTGCACATGACATGCAGCTACACATGAATTAAAAGAAAAATGAAATGGGGTTACATATTATTTAAAAAAATACTTTATAAACTTGTGTGACTGAGTGCAAATAGATGCAGTTGACAGTAATGATATCGGATGAATACAATGAAATTGTAAAGACAGAGTCTGGCCATTGCCATATGAACCTGGGGCCAGTTAAAACCACACTCTGGAGGCAGCATTATTGGGCTCTGTGTCCTATAGCATTTGTGTGTGGACCACCATGATGTGACATATGTTGAGCCTGGTCCTCTCTGCAGTCGTCCTTCATTCATAATATAGTGTCCAAGGGCAGTTGTACTTAAAGAGGAGTTGATCTATTCTGACTCCTCTCTTGTCTGCCCACACATGGTTGGAAAATCCTCAGATTTAGTCACTTGCCTGTGGATCATTACCAAGTAAGGAGCTCTGGTGGCATAGTGGTTAAGGCATTTGGCTGCTAACCAGAAGGCTGTCGGTTTAAATCCACCAGCCAATCTACCAGAGAAAGATGAGGTAGTCTGCTTCTATGAATATTTACAGCCTTGGAAAACCTATAGTGCAGTTCTACTCTATCCTAAAGGGTTGCGATGAGTTGGAATAGACTTGATGACAGTAGCTTTGGTTGTGGGTTTTTTGGTTCTCCATGTCTTCAGAGAGTCCCTGTTGTGGGTTTGGAAATAGCAGAGGTAGAAAAGAGAAGTATAAGAATTGGGTTCTTGCTGGTTTGCCTGGTTCATTGGGACTCAGCATTCCTCTCCCCTGTAATTTAAGCCACTTAATCATCACCTGCGAACACAGTCCCAGCTCAGGTGCAGAGATTAAGAATGAGCTCTCTGAAGCCTGACTGCCTGGGTATGTGTCAAGATCATACCAATGCCTGGCATACATGGTACTCAAAAGAGGTAGCTGCTTTTATTGTGTTAATTTAGAGAAGCAGTAGGTATATAGCAGAAAGAGGAGGGCTTTAGAGTGGGCAAAGAAGACCTAGGGTAGATCCTGAGCCCAGGCAGCCAGGAGATAGATCACTTTGTGCAAGTATTAAGCCATCTGTCAAATGGGATGACAAGACCTCACAAGGTTGTTGTGAGGACTCAATTGCATGGTATTAATCAAGGTTCTAACATAGCACAGATTTCCATGAAAGTGGCTGGTCACTTGACACAAGGTCATAGTTACTGTGAGGGATGGGCCGACCAGAGAAAAGGATTTTATGAATCATGTGTATCCCCAAGGTTAGCTACTGACTTCATCCAGCTTGATTCCTATTAGTCCTAGGTGTCATGGAAGCCAAACAACCATCAAGAGCCCATCTAGACTTTTCACTCCACCCTGGCACCATCTTCATGAGCCAGCGGTGGTTTGGAACAGCTAAAGGAGACTAGGAAGCGAGCTGGCAGCACTTTGGAACAGCTAGCACAGACCAGGAAGCAAGCCAGTGGCAGTTTGGAGCAGCTAATGGAGACCAGGAAGTGAGCAGAGAGGTTTGAAACAGCTAAGGGAAATAGGCCTGTCAGTTTGTTGTTCTGTGGTGGCCTGTATGTTGCTGTGAGACTGGAGGCTCTACCACCAGTGTTTCAAATGAGAGTAGGGTTACCCATGGTGGACAGGGTTCAGTGGAGCTTCCAGAATAAGACAGACTCAGAAGAAGGAGGCGGCCATCCACTTTTCAAAGGACTGATCAGTGAAAACCTTATGAATAGCAGTGAAACACTATCTGATATATTACTGGAAAACTTTATGAATAACCCTGAAACATTGTCCAATATAGTGCCGGAAGATGAGCCCCTCAGGTCTGAGGACACTCTAGATATGACTGGAGAAGAGCTGCCACCTCAGAATAGAGCCGACCTTAATGATGTGGATAGAGTAAAGCTTTTGGGACTTCCATTTGCTGATGGGGCATGACTCAACATGAGAAGAAAAAGCTGCAAACATCCATTAATAATCAGGACATGGAATGTGCTAAGTATGAATCTAGGAAAACTGGAAGTTGTCAAAAATGAAATGGAATGCATGAAGATCGATATCCTAGGTGTTAGTGACCTGAAATGGACCAGTTTTGGCCATTGTGAATCAGACAACCATATGATCTACTGTGCCATGAATGACAAATTGAAAAGGGATGGCGTGGCATTCATCAACACAAAGAATGTTTGAAGATCTATCCTGAAGTACAAAGCTGTCAGTGATAGGATTTTATCCATACACCTGCAGAAAGACTGGTTAATACTACTGTTATTCAAATTTATGCACCAACCACCAAAGCCAAAGATGAGGAAATTAAAGATTTTTACCAACTTCTACAGTCTGAAATTGACTGAGCATACAATTAAGGTGTATCAGTTATCACTGGTGATTGGAATGTAAAAGTTGGAAATGAAGAATCATGAGTAGTTGGAAAATATGGCCTTGGTGATAGAAATAATGCAGGAGATCACATGACAGAATTTTGCAAGACCAACAACTTATTCATTGCAAATACCTTTTTACAACACAAACCTTGGGTATACATGTGGATTTTGCCAGGTGGAGTATACAGGAATCAGATCAACTACATCTGTGTCAAGAGGTGATGAAGAAACTCAGTATCTTCAGCCAAAACAAGGCCAGGAGCTGATTGTGGAACAGACCATCAACTGCTCATATGCAAGTTCAAGTTGAAGTTGAATACAATTAAAACAAGTCCATGAAAACCAAAATATGACCTTGATTATATCCCTCCTGAATTTAAAGGCCATTTGGAGAATAGATTTGATGCAATAAACACCAGTGACTGAAAACCAGATGAATTGTGGGGTAATATCAAGAACATCATCCATCAAGAAAGCAAAAGGTCATTAAAAAGAAAGGAAAAAAAGAAAAGACCAAAATGGATGTTAGAAGAGACTCTGAAACTTGCCCTTGTATGGAGAGTAGCTAAAGCAAATGGAAGAAATGACAAGATAAAAGAGCTAAACAGAAGATTTCAAAGAGCAGTTTGAGAAGACAAAGTCAATTATTATAATGAAATGTGCAAAGACTTGGAGTTAGAACACCAAAAGGAAGGAACATGCCTCAAGCTGAAAGAGCTGAAGAAAAAAAATTTAAGCCTCAAGTTGCAGTATTGAAAGATGCTATGGGCAATATTTTGAATGGTGCAAGAAACATCCAAAGAAGATGAAAGGAATACACAGAATCACTGTACCAAAAAGAATTGGTCAATGTTCATTCATTTCAGGAGGTGGCATATGATCAAGAACCAATGGTATTGAAGGAAGAAGTCAAAGCTGCACTGAAGGAATTGGTGAAAAACAAGGCTCTAGGAATTGATGGAATACCAGTTGAGATGTTTCATAAGTAGATGCGACACTGGAGGCACTCATTCAGCTATGCCAAGAGATTTGGAAGACAGCTACCTGGCCAACTGACTGGGAGAGATCCGTATTTGTACCCATTCCAGAGAAAGGTGATCCCACAGAATGTGGAAATTATCAAACAATATCATTAATATCACATGCAAGTAAAATCTTACTGAAGATAATTCAAACACTGTTGCAGCAGTATATTGACAGAGAATTTCCAGAACTGCAAATTGAATTCAGGAGAGAATGTGGAACGAGGCATATTGTTGCTGATATCAGATGGATCTTGGCTGAAAGCAAAGAATACCAGAAAGATGTTTATTTGTGTTTTATTGACTATGCAAAATCATTTGTTTGTGTGTATCATAACAAATTATGGATAACATTGAGAAGAATGGGAATTCCAGAACACTTAATTGTATTCTTGAAGAACCTGTACATAGACCAGGAGGCTGTTGTTTGAGCAGAACAAGGGGACACTGCATGGTTTAAAAGCAAGAAAGAAGTATATCAGGGTTGTATCCTTTCACCATACTTATTGAATCTGTATGCTGAACCAATAATCTGAGAAGCTGGACTATATAAAGAAGAATACGGCATCAGGATTGGAGGAAGGCTCACTAACAGCCTGTGATAAGCAGACAACACAACTTTGGTTGCTGAAAGTGAAGATGACTTGAAGCATTCACTGATGAAGATTGAAGACTGCAGTCTGTAGTTTGAATTACACCGCAATATAAAGAAAACAAAAATCCTCACAACTGGACCAGTAAGCAGCATCACAATAAATGGAGAAAAGATTGAAGTTGCTAAAGACTTCATATTACTTGGTTCTACAATCAATGCCAATGCAGCAGTCAAGACAATAGACAATGCATTGCATTGGGCAAATCTTTTGCAAAAGACCTCTTTCAAGTGCTGAAGAGCAAAGATGTCTGCTTGAAGACTAAGGTGCACCTAACCCAAGCCATGGTATTTTCAATGGCCTCATATGCATGTGAGAGCTGGACAATGAGTAAGGAAGACCGAAGAAGAGTTGAAGCTTTTGATTTGTGGTGTTGGTGAAGAATACTGAAAGTACCATGGACAGCTAAAAGAACTAACAAATCTGTCTAGGAGGAAGTGCAGCCGGAATGCTCTTTGGAAGAGAGAATGGGCAACTTCGTCTTACCTACTTTGGTCATGTTGTCAGAAGGGACCATTCCCTGGAGGATATCATGCTTGGTAAAGTGAAGGGTCAATGAAAAAGGGGAAGGCCCTCAGCAAGATGGATTGACACAGTGGGTGCAATGATGGGCTCAGGTATAGCAAGAATCATGAGGCTAGCACAGGACTGGGCAGTGTTTTGTTCTGTTGTACATAAGGTCACTGTGAGTTGGAGATGACGCAACAGCACCTAACAACAACAACGGCACGATCTTGCCATCAAACCTGCAACCCATTACAATGACCTATAACCATTGCTACTTCCTGAGATGATCCAGGCAGAGGCTTCTTATGACCACTGGTCACAGTCTAGGGTCAGTCTCTGTGATCTGCTCTTATTCTGTGATGAGTGTCAAGCTTTTTAAGGCAGTGTGGGCTCCATGGCACATCATGTGTGGATTATACTGGCTGAGTTCCAACTGTGGGTTTAGGGCATTGTTGGGTCCCAGAATGTGGCAAGGAAAGCCACCACTCAGCTGAGAAGTCATGGGCAAATTGTTTTCCATGAGCTCACCCTCCCTTTCTCCCTTCTGATGACAGCTCCAGCTGGTTTGCCTAGCAGACAAGGGTGTGGATATCTTTGGGAAGAGATTAAATTCATATCAGTAGAAGAGAAATAGTTTAGGAATGGATCAGTTGGAAAATAATGTCTAGATATTTATGCCGCTGTGGACATGGTCTCTGGGCATTGTGTGTACTTACACGTTCCTGAACAAGCCCCTTAACTTGCTGTTACCCCTTTGTTAGGAGGCAGAAAAGTGTGGAGTTTCACGGTTACTTTCTTTCCTCTCCTGTATTCTCCAGCTTCTATAGAATGAACGTAGCCAGCAGGCACCTTGGGCCTTCTTGGTCAGAGTCTCTTTCCCTTTTTGTCTCCTCTTTGAAGCTCACCTGTATTTCCAGCCTGGGTCCCCTGCCATGGTTACAATTCTCATTTTATGACCCAGCCTTCATCTTTCTCTCCAGAAGCATTCACTGAGTACTTTCTAAGTGTCAGACATGTGGGAGACACAGGAGACAGGGTAGTGAACAAGGGTTAGCCTGTCTTTAGGAATCTCAGTCTCCAGTGGGGACAGACTGTAATCAGACAGATACACACCTGAAGGGCTAAGTGCCAGGTGACATGAATGTGGGGTGCAAGGGCAGCATTCCAAGCTGTCTCAGAGGCAGCTAGTCAGGGAAGGCTTCCTGGGGTAGGGGTGGGAGTGAGGAAGTGGGGTGGATGATGTCTAAACTAAGATCCCAAAACTAAGTGAGAGTGAGCATGGCAGGGGAGCCAGGGAATGGTGGAAAGTGGGTTCCCAGAGGAGGGGGGCAGCTGCAGAGTCCTGGGGTGATCAGGGGGGAGAGCTTAGGGGGAGAAGAAGGAAAGAGTCACAGTACATGAAACTGGAGAGGAGAGCAGGAACTTTAGAGGAATTAAGTACTTTTCACTGGAGAACAATTAATTTTTTTTCCCCTAAAATCTAATCCAAGCTAAAAGAAAAAAAAAAAAAAAAAAAGTAAGTTTTTATATTAAATAAATTCTTATATTTTGAATATGGAAGGAAAATCAACCTGCATTATGACCGTTTGGTTCAGTGGCTTTGTATTGGAATATGCCTGTTCATTCAAGGCTGGAGTTTCAGATACTGAGACAGGCACTAATGGATTTTCCACTTTGTTGTTTCAGCACTTCAGGGAGCATCTGGACAAACTTTTTGCCAAAGGAATCGGAATGCTGGATATAGCTCTCAATGAGGCCTTTAACATTCTCAGTGATGTAAGTTCCTATTTGATTTGCCTTTCTCATCTCCAGAGAATAGCTAAGGTTATTGTTTTTGTTTGTAATTGTAGGCCAATATTATTCATATCCCAAGCATCATGGAACTGTATCTATAGGCATGAGATGGGAGGATGAGGCTGGTCAGTTTAGTTGTCTGGGAGATCAGGTGCTAGTGGTGAGGTCAAACCAGCCCCGTGCTGGGTAGAGGTTGTGGAGTCCAGTCAGAGGGCTTCCTCGCTATGCTCATTGGCTATGGGGCTGTCTCTGTTCCCCGACTATGGAACACTTTGTTACACAGATTTCTTCTCTCCTGAGGAAGTCTCAATTTATTCCTAGCGTAGACTTGTTTGTCATGTGTGTCCCACTGAATCCTACTCTGTGATGACCTTCAGGGGATGAAGGACTTTTCTATATGAAATATGTTTAGGAAATGCTACACCCTATTTATATATGCTACACCTTAGAGATTCATATACACAGTAGCATGTTGTAGTTCTGCAGGAAGGAATGCCACTTAACCTATCTGATCCTCTTTCTCACACTTTTTTGAACTAAGAACGCTTTTGCTTTTCTTTCTTCTTTTTACTTTTATTGTGTTGAAAACATAAGCAACAAGACATTCACCAATATAACAACTTCCCCGTTTACAGCTCAGAAACATTGGTGACGTTTTTCATGTTGTGCCACCATTATTGCTATCCTTTCCCAAAATATTCCACCACCATCAGCATAAATTCAATGGCTCCCCAAACAAAAGCTTCCTCTTTCCCCTCCTTCCTACCCCTAGTAACCACTAATAATCTTTGAAGAACCCCTTTATCAAGTAGCACCTATTAACATCCAGAGAAACCCTTTGGAGGATCTTGGGCTGATGAGTCCGACCATTAGATCCAATTGCAGTCAGCTGGAACAATAACATACTTTTGTTTCCTTTCTACTCTGGCTGAGTAGAAGGAATAATACTGGCTATCTTTATTGTTCCAAATTCTGTATCATTTATTTCACTAGTTTATATTGCATACTTTTCAAAGTCAGACACTGCGAATACAACAGTGAACAGAATAGACTAAGTCCTTTACCTAATCATACTCTTATTTTACTGCAATGGTCAGAAAACTACAGCCTGCAAACAAAAACAGACTGCCACCTGCTTTTGTAAATAAAGCTTTATTGGAACAACACATCCATCCCATATTGTCTTTGGCTTTTTTAGGCAAAGTTGTAGTTAGTAACAGAGACTGTGTGATCTCTAAAGCCTAAAGTATTTTCTGTTAGACCCTTTACACAGAAGGTTGCTGACCCTGGCTGTAGTGGAAGAAGATAGATGAAGTGAGGAGTACAGTGGACCACAACAGTAGCACTATCCTGAGTGACATGGGTGCTGAGAAGAGAGAGAGTTACTACTTTATATGCAGTAAAATCAGGGAATATCTCTCTGATGAGGTGACGTTGGAGCAGAGACCTGAAAGTGAGGAGGGTGCAGCCATGTGGACACCTGGAGGAAGAAGTTACCAGAAAGGAAGAAACAGCAAGTGCAAAGGCCCTGAGGAGGGATGTTTGGTATATGTATAATACACCAAGGAGACTGGTGTAATAAGAGCAACATGGGGAAAAGAGAGTGAAAGGAAATGAGATCATGTAGGTAGCAGGAGCCAGATCATGTGGACTTTAGACTCTAGTGAGGACTTTGGCTTTTGCTCTGTGTGGGAAGGAAAGCTATTGAGTCTGAGAATGATCTGACTTGGGTTTTAGCCGCATTTCGCTGGCTACTGTGTTAAGGAACAAATTTAGGGAGGCAAAGACAATAGCAAGGAAGTCATTAAATTGTCTCTTTGAAAGATGATGTTTTGGACTGAGGAAGTGGCAATTTAGATCTTAATTGCAGAAAAATAGAAACCACTCTAGGTATATTAAATAGAAGGAGTTTAATTCAGGGAATTTATTGCATAGGTGATAGATACAAAAGCTGAGAAACAGGGAGTGAAGCAATCCACAAATTAACAACAGCAGAAGGCAGCTCCTTTCCTGGGATGGGAGGGACAAGAAGATGTGTTTGATCAAACCCTAGTGGCTCTGGCTATCCAGAGTGAGACAGAAGTGTGGAGAAGGCTGCCTAACAAGAGCTGGGTCATGGAGGGAAGGACCTGTCCTGTGGAAGCTGGAGCCATGGAGGAAATGCAGAAAACACTGTTGTGCAAAGCAGAGGGAACAGGAGAAATAGCTTAGAAATAAATATTGTATGGCTTTCTCCCTTGTTCCCTTGTTCTCCATTATATTCTCTTTTGGATGAACCTTGACTAAACTAGTGGGAATCCTGGAAATGTCGTTTGCAGGAAAAAGAGTTGAGATGGATCTGAGAGCAAACAGGCACTAAGTGGAGCAACATTCAAGCTGAGGTGTTAAGCATGAGCTAAAGGTCCCAGCTAGAGGTTCCAGGCTTGCTACGATTGCTCTCCAGGCAACTCTGCAGGGCAGGTTGCTCTCATTGTGAAGGTGTACAAACTGAGGTTCAGGCAGATGAACCATTTGCCTGTCCCCTGTTACATGTGATGATCAGTTATTCCTGACTGCAAAAATTGAATGTTTTCTACTCTGCTACACAGAGCGTCAGCCTCTAATTTCTAGGCTCTTGGCTACCAATTTCTTTTAGCACAGAGGAGGTCATTTGGGTCTCACTGCACTGACTGCAGAAAAGAAGAGAAGGAACAAAGGTGCTAGTTTTATTGTCTTTGCTGAGTCAGTTTCCTCAATATTAACCCAAGGCCATTCCCTCTCACTTCACTGCTTCAAGTGCCTGTTGGGTGTAGGTAATTAGCATTAATGTAAGGCTTGGTGTTTTGGACACCTCATCCATGTTAACAGCTTATTAATAGTTTTGAAACATGATTAGCCAGTGTAAAGGGCCAGGATCTAACTTTAAATTCTAGTCTGAACCTGGACAGGCGCCTTCTCAGGAGTTGGAGATGGTGAACTCTGTATCTTAGCAGGGTTTTTTTTTTCCAGTTGGTAATATTGAAAGGCTTGTCACAATTTGAAAATCGGATTTTACTTATTTATTTTAATGTATCAAAAGCTTAGTGGCCAGAGCAGGGGAAGCTGTTCTGAACTGGGGTTCCTGGTTTGGAAGTCTGCCATGCACTGAATTTCTGTCTTCCTGTTCCTGGCCAAGGTGTTGAAGGAGTGACAATCAATAGAGTGTTGGCATGTGGTTAAGTGTGTGGCCTCTGGAGCCCAGCAGGCTGGGCTGACAATCCTGACTTGTCAGAGCTTACTGTGTGGCCTTGAGAAGCAATTCTAAATCTCATCTTTATTTTCCTCATCTGTAAAATTGGGATAGGAACAGACCCAGGACCGGCCACATAGTTTTCAGGGCCCAGTACAAAATGAAAATGTAGGGCCCCTTGTTCACAATGTATTAAGAATTTTAAGACAGTGACACCAAAGCATTACATCAAGTATGTTGTCGTTGTTGTTGTTGTGTGCCGTCGAGTCAAACCCGACTCATAGCGACCCCTCCTTGGGTTTCCAAGGCAGTATCACTGCGGAAGTAGGATTGCCCAACCTTCCTTCCAAGGAGTGGCTGGTGGGTTTGAACAGCCAGCCGTCTGGTTAGCAGGCAAGTGTCTTAGCCACTATGATACCAGAGCTCCCACATCAAGTATAGGGCCCTTCTAAGCATGGGGCCCTGTGTAACTCTGCTCATCACAAGCTGGCCCTGGAGAGACCCTTTCAGCATGACGAAGCAGTGTTTAGCTCCCTTTTGCATTTCTGCTTGGGTGAGCAGTGCTGTCTCTGTGACCACTGGGAACAGGAGCCAGCCTCTCCCTCTTGCCAGACTGACTGGAAGTCTCCAGAATCAGCTTCCATCCCTGATGCTTAGGTCCCTGCCCAAGTCTTCAGGAATACCTGCTTTGTTTATCTTCTCTACTGCCTTGTTCTCCTTGTTATGATGCCCTTTTTCCCTCTATCCCTTCCACTCAGTTTTGTTCTCAGAAACATCTAAGCCAAGGTTTCCCATAGCATGCCTAGTTGAATGCTGGTCAACCAGATACTCCCACATGAGGTATGTAGTCAAGGTGAAGAGATTCTATCCCCTCTTGGAGACTCACATTGCACATGAGGATATTAAAGGCTTTGAGAAGTCCTGCAGAGTAAGTGAATAGACCTTTTAAAATGTGTTCATCCTGGGAGTCAGGAAAATGGCGTCGTACCTGTAGCCCACATGCTAGTTCCTTCTAGCATCTTAATGCCTGAAAAACTTGGTGCAGCAGTTTGAAGCAGAGATTCTGGTGCTCTGAACAGCTCATTAAGTCAGAGCAGGCCAAAATCAGGGGAGTAGAAGAAGAAAGGAGAGAGGGGCAGGGTAAATAGCCAGAAAGAATAAAAATAAATGAACCTGCCCTTTGGAGCGCCAACCAGCCGACAAGACAGAGCATTGGAGGGCTCCCTGAGGCAGTGGAGAGTACACACTGGAGTATCTGTGGCCACTCCATGCATCTACCTTCATCACTCATTTTTATCAGTAAATTTGGGACTGCTGCTAAGTGGGATGGTGACATTTCTGAGATGTGGAGCAGAGACCCCTCTGGCTCGGGGTACCACTGAATTGGGAGCAGAGGGCAGAAGCACACCGCAGGTGGGCAGGCCCTGGGACAAACTTGCGGCATGGGTGAGGGCTGTTATTCCAGGACAGCTTTTTGGCATGGAGGGGCCTGGAGTATGGGGTTTTTGCAGCTGTCTGAACCTGGCAGAAAGTGACAACTCCCTAACCATTGGGGTCTTTGCCGAACTTGAGCTGCAGACCTGTGAATAACAGTATGACATCACCATTAGCAGCCTACTCAAAGCCCTGGAAATAGCTACTGGAACCTTGGAGTTTTTTTTCTCTTTTCTTCCTCCTTTCCCCATCTCTCCCCTGCCTCATCCAATAGAAAAACCACATTAAGCCACCACAACACCTGCCAGCTCAAATCCTAAACCCCCACCATGACAAGCAGAGACCTGCATCCACATTCCACACAGTGAGTCCATCATCACAAAGAAAGAAAAAAAGAAAACCGAGCAACCCAGCACACCTGAATTAATAACCAAAAAAATAAAATATACCATCTCCACCTTTGCAAAAATATTAAAATCAAGACAAATCATTACATAACTAACAGTAAAAGACAACTTCAAAATGTCTAGGAAACAACAGGCAATCTCAAATCAAACAAACAAACAAAAAAAAAAAAAACAGGATAAGATGATAGAAATAAAATCCTAAACAAAAGTCTCATTAAACATGGAGGAAGTGAAGGCAATAGAATTATCCAAGAAGGAATTTAGAAGACATGTTTATAGAACTCTACAAGAGCTTAAGGAAACCCCAAACAGAATCAAGGAGAACACAGACACCACCCTGAAAGAACTCAGGAAAACCATTCAAGAACCAAATAACAAGATTAATGAACTGGCTGAAGAACACATTTCCCAACTAGAAGATAAATCCCCTGACATCAGCCTTTATGAAGAAAAATCAGAACAAAGATTTAAGGGAAATGAAGAGAACCTAAGCGTTATATAGGACAACATGAAAAGAAACAACATATGCCTCGTTGGAATTCCAGAACAAGAAGAGGTGGAAACAAAAAAAATAAAAATAAATAAACAATGAGAAAATTGTGGAAGAGTTACACATAGAAAATTTCCCCCATATCATGAAGGAAGAAAAGATATTTGTCCAAGAGGCTCAAAGAACCCCATACAGGATAGATCCCAGGAGAAAAACATTGAGGCTTATCATAATCACACTCTTCAAAATGAAAGACATAGAAAGAACCTTGCAATTTTCCAGGACAAAAGAAACATCACTTATAATAATCAGTTAGACTCGGTTCTGATTACTCAGCAGAAACCATGCAGGCAAGAAGGCAATGGAACAGCATATATAAAACACTGAAGGAAAAGAACTTCCAACCAATAATCCTATATCCAGTCAAACCAAAAAGAAAAACCAAACTCACTGCTGTCGAGTCAAATACAACTCATAGTGACCCCTCCTTGGGTTTTTGAGGCAGTATCACTACAGAAGTAGATGGCACAAACTTCCTTCTGAGGAGTGGCTGATGGATTTGAACTGCCAGCCTTCTGGTTAACAGTCAAATGCCTTAGGCACTATGCCACCAGAGCTCCCATACCCAGTCAAACTGCCCATCAAATTTGAGATTGAAATCAAGGCATTCTTAGACAAACAGAAATGAAGGGATTTTGTGAAATCCAGACCAACCCTACAAGAAATGCTATAGGAAGTCCTTCCAATAGAGAACCCACAACAGAGAACAATAAAATCAGGACATATGACATCAACAGTAAAACCAAATCAGATTTGATGCTCAAAATAAGACCATAAAACATTGTGCACTAAAAAAGAGGGAAGTCAATCTGCACACGATAAGAGCAACTAACCAAATAGAGGGAATAAAAGTTCTAGGTACAAACTTCCAAATGGAGAAGAAAACAGGACAATGTCCTCATAGACAAGACTGTTCTAAAAATATAGAGACAAGAATTCGCTCCAAGGTAACTACAGAGAAAATTAACAATCCTCCTAAGCAAACCAAGAAGGGAGGAAAACGTATGGGTTTAGTAAGCACAAAACCAACAACAAAGAAGGAAAGAGAGGCAACACTTGACAACAAAATGAACTCAGAGCAGAAAAGTATATGGACCAAGGAAACTCCAACAACATGACAAAAACAATAACAAAAAAAAAAAAAAACACAATAGAATGACAGCATTCAATTGATGTTGTTGTTTTGTGCTGTTGAGTCAGACCTGACTCATAGCGACCCCTCCTTGGGTTTCTGAGGTGATATCACTATGGAAGTAGATTGCCCAACCTTCCTTCTGAAGAGTGGCTGGTGGGTTTGAACCACTTGCCTTCTGGTTAGCAGTCAAGTGCCTTAGGCGCTACACTCAATGTGAATGGACTACCTACACTAGTCAAGAGAAAGAGAGTGGCAGACTAGATAAGAAAAGAAGACCCATCGATATGCTGCCTACAAGAGACCCACCTTAGACACAAAGATTAAAAACAAATTAAGAGTTGAAGGCTAGAAAAAATATACCAAGCCAACAGTAACCAAAATAGAGCAGGAGTGGCAATGTTAATTTCTGATAAAATAGACTTTAAGGTGAAAAACAACATAAGAGATAAAGAAGTTTACTATGTGATGCTGAAAGGGTCAATTGATCAATATCCAGCAGTGGGCCCACACATACCAGTGATCATGGAGAGAGCACAGAGATGTGCAGTGTTTTGTTCTCTTATTCATAAAGTTGCCATGAGTTGGAAATGATTCATTAGCAACTAAAATCAGCAGTAGTATGATTTTATGTTCCAAAAAGGTATATTTATACTCCTACAGGGGCCTCTAAGATCCAGAGAAATGACCCACACTTGGTGGACTCATTTTTCATATGTGTGATTCCTGGTGAGTATTTTTGAAACAGGGAATCCTTCCACATATGTACCTGTCCTGGATTCCCCTATAAAGGACCTTCTTCAGTGTGGCCAAGCAGAAAATAGGATGGCCTGAACATAAATCTCAGGAAGCAGGAAGCAAGATGCAGAAGTAACAGTAACTGTTACAAAAATGTCCCTGCTTGAGATTGGTTGGCTGTTGGCACCATATTCGTTTGGATACACATCTATCCCATAGAGAAAAACATTTCCATCCCTTTTCTTACCATTGGGCTTTTAACCAGCCAAACTATTTCACAAACACAGAGATGGTTAATCTCCCATGAAAATGAAGCTTTATCTATTTTCCACTTCATCAATGTGACCTTTAAGTGATATAATTCTCTTCCTGTATATTGTGCCTGCCTTCACAAGCCAATATAAAATAAAAAGCTATTTCTCAAACACACATACGCATGCATACACACAGTATTGAAATTGCGATTATGGCAGGAGGTTGGAATGGTTCAGAGGTTGCTATAATTAAATGGAGTTAATTCTTTCTTACAGTTACCTGCATTTCAGATTCAATATTTGCTCAGATGACTTAAAGATTTACAGTTGTTGATGCAAATAGCTTTGAAAGAAACAATCAAATAAACTTCTAAGCCCCTTCTAGCTATTGAGTTCTGCTGTATTCATTAGATGCTGTAAGCATACAGAGCTGGTTTGCTACAGTAGTTAGCATCTACCTTGTCATGTGACAAGTGCAATTATCTTTTTTTGGCAATGAATGTGATCTTTGCAGTGATTACCTTTTAAAAATTTTTCTTAGCCAATTAAATAAAATTTGGTGACATTTCAAAGACTGTTAATCACAACCAAATGCTCTAAATGTCAGGATGCATTGAAATTTTCGCTGCTAACTGATGAATCACTGAGTTAATTGTAGTTCATCACCAGGCCCTTGTCATTGTTATTATTATGGAAAACACTTTCATCACTCTCGATGTTCAATAAAAAAAAAAAAAAAAAACCTAGTTCTAGACAAATATGAAGAGATTTTACTCATCAAAGTGTTTGAATTTAATTGCATTCTTTAAAATTCTCCAACTGCAAAATGCTGCAGAGAATACCAGGAATCCAGCCAGTGAGGAAAGTAGTGTTTTAAAATAAACAGCTCCAGGCAGCCCCTTCTCCCAGTCTACAGTATTCAGATAACTTCATTATCTTCCCTTTCTTTTCTTTGGGAGTGCTTTTCCAGGATATTTTCAAATGAATTGTATGAACATCAGCCTCAGAGCCTCCCAGTTTTTCGCCCTCCTCAACCTCCTGTGCCTTGGATTGTTTTCACTCAGTGGCTTGCTTCGGGTTGATGTAATGGAGTGAAGGCCATGTGGAATGCCAGCTCCCCTAAACATCATCAGAACAACCTATTGATAAGATAAGGCTGTACTTATTCTTACCACAGTAAAGCTTGTCTGTTCTCTGTTCTACCATGACAGAGTCTTAGTAACACCTCAGAATAGGAAGGACACATTTGGAATCTTTATTGAGACTTTAAAGTCTGGTTTAAGGTAGGTCTTCCAGTATAGAGAGGAGAGAGTAGGTTCAATTAGGATCACAAGAGGAACCTAATATTGTGTTTGGTAGTGGTGTTAGATGCCATGGAATTGGCTCTGACTCATAGTGACTTTATTTATAATAGAACAAAATGCTGCCTGGTTCTGAACTATCCTCATGATTGTTGCTATAGTATTATATATGTTATAGTTTAGGATTGCTAAACACAGAAAAGTCAATATTTTGAGGCCAGGGATTCAGAGTCTGCAGGTGTAAATTATCCTTTCAGGAAATTCCTCAAATAAGCAATAAAGTTATTTGCAACTTTAATCGTCCTGGGTAAGAGTTTTCTTGGGATGGTGAGTTATGTTGATAAAGATAATAAAATAGTAAAGTCATACGGAAAGCTATGCAGTGTGATGGCTTTGGTTACTGCTAAAATTGGAGTAGCATGAGCCTCGTCTGCTCATTAACTCAAGGGAACATGTGTAATCTCAGTTCCAGGAATGTTCCAGGGCCAGGACAACTTTGAGGAAATGGGGCACCAAAGGAGCACTCACTCTCAGGGTCATGGCCCTGGTGACTGCCTGGAACCTAGAAAGTAATGGAGGAAGGAGAAAGAAATTAACATTTTTGTGGCCCTCGCATGTTCAAAAGGGGTGCAGGTGGCACAGTGGTTAAAGTGCTCAACTGTTTACCAAAAGGTCAACAGTTTGAACTCACCAGCTGTTCCATGGGAGAAAGATGTGGCAATCTTCTTCTGTAAGATTTACAGTCTTGGAAAACTGATGGGACAGTTCTACTTTGTCCTCCAAGAGTTGGTAGGAGTTGGAATTGACTCCACAGCAATGGTTTGGCTTCACATGTTCAAGTACCTTCATATCATTATTGAGTGGCTGTAGAGCTAGACTGCTCTACTACTGGGTTCAAGTCCCAGCTATGTCAAATAGTAGCTGTGTGACCTTAAGCCAGTTATCTAATCTCTCTGTACCTCAGCTTCCCCATTTGTAAAATGGAGATAATGATAGTGAAGGTTAAGTTAGTCCTTAAGGGGCACTCACTCTCAGGATCATGGCCCTGGTGACTTACCTGAAACCTTGGAAGTAATGGATAAGAAAGAAATGAACATTTTTATGGCCCTAGCATGTTCAAAAGGGGACCAGGTGGCACAGTGGTTAAAGTGCTCAGCTGTATGTATGTTATGTAGCAGTACATAACGAGTATTTAGTAACCTGTATTGTAACAAACATTTAAGTACATTTTATAAATGAAGAAATGAGGTTCAAGGAAGAGAACTTGTCCAAAGCATGCAGCTTATGGAGTTGGAATGATATGAGATGAACTGCTTTCTGCTATAATAGGTATCTCATGCATGTCTTGAACTAGCTTCACTTTGTTTCAATATAGCCATAAGACACCTCTCTCCATGTGTCCATCCATCCATCCATCCATCCATCCATCTTTCCATCTATCCATCTATCCAGCTAGTTAGTCTTAGTCTTCCCTCAAGTTGCTGCTACTTCAACCTCTATGTTAGAATTCTAAGTGCACAGAAGCTGAGCATTAAACATCAACTTAAATGCTTTATAAGCTCTGTGACTCACAGGTGGCCAGCCAGCAAAGCCAAGGTACCCTTCCCTAGTGTCATAGTCAACAGATTGAGCATGCTAGGCATGTTCCTGCTCAATGCCTTTGCATTGCTCTCTGGCCTCCCTGCAATGTCTTTCTCCTAGATACTCACTTCCTTCAGGTATTATTCACATGTTACCATCTTATGAGAGCTTTCCTGACTAGTCAGTGGTTAAGCACATAGCAGCTAACCCACAAGTGAGTGGTTTGAACCCACCTAGTGGCTTTGCGGGAGAAAGACCTAGCAATCTGCTTCCGTAAAGATTACAAATTACAAACGGTATTAAAGAATACCCTGTGGGGCAGTTGTACTCTGCCATGTGGTATCACTATGTGTCAGAATCTACTGGACAGCACCTGACAACCACCACCACCACCACCACCACTCTCTCCCTTCTTTGATTTCTTCTTTTTACTTAGCTTTATTACTATTAAATATACAGCCAACACAGTGCATTATTTACCTTGTTTTTTGTACATCTCCTCAAACAAAATATAAGCTCCATGTGGAAAGGGATTTCTGTCTGTTTCATCGCTAATGCTGTGTGGACACTCAATAATTAATTTTTAGAATAAATAGATCCGTGTCTACAATGGAGGGTGTTCTCTACTGCAGGTTAAAGACTTGTGTGTTCCTCTTACCTCAGCATGTTGTAATTGCAGAGCTTTTAAAGGAAATGGTGCTACTTCACTCTCTTTCACTACTAATTAATTAATTAATTAATAGCTGTCGTTAAAGAATTCTTTACTCTCATCCAAAGGAAGAATATGCAGCTTTAGCAACCATATGTGGATTACTCTAGCTACCACTGGCAAAGGCTGGGAGCTTTAAAACATTATGTAAAGCTGAACATTGAAGTTTGCAGTTTTGCACACCAGGGAGCACAATCCTGGAATTTCAGCACACTACACATACTGCTAATGATATCTTTCAAATAGGTCCTAAAAAAAGAGGCCTTAGCCTCCTAATACAAATTGCCATATTCATGACTTTATTCGCTGCATGCCTTACAATACCTTCATTTTATTATATGGTACAGTCTGTACATATCAGACTCACTTATTCCAGTCTCATTTGGATTTTGAAAGTGGCATTGCCCCTTGAATATCCTGCTGCCCCTAGAATGTGTTCATAAAATATCATTATCCCAGCTCCTTTGCTCTTGTATCGAAGCACTGTTCACGTTTGAAGATAAGAGAAGTGATGCCCTTAGAGTCTGACTTCCCACTCTGTGCATGAGTTTTAGAAATCCTTATGTGGTCCATATTTAGTTCCAGTGTGTCAGAATAAATATGATGATCCATACATGGGGAAAGGCTTATCATGTAGGTTCTGTTTTGTGGTGGAGTAAGAGCTCTGCAGTGCAAAATGAGAGGCTTCCTAAGGCTTCATGCCTTTGAAGAGCCTCATGGATACATAGAACTTTCTAATGTATATTTTACTTTGACTGTATTTCTTTCCACAGTTTAATCACACAGGACAAGGAAGTATCTGCAGCCAGGCAATCATGCTCATAACTGACGGGGCAGTGGACACCTATGATACAATCTTTGCAAAATACAATTGGCCAGATCGAAAGGTAAGTTGATGCCAAGCTGGTCTTGTTGCGGAATTCATGGATAATCTCAAATTTTGTAACCTTCAGATTGTCCACAGATAAGTGTCCTGTATAGACTTAATCCCATAATGGTCTCTGGTTTTTCAGCCTTGTGATTTTTGGTTGACCAAAACCAAAGGCTAGGACTCTTTTCTTATTTTCAAAATAAAAATTCACCGGAGGAGAGAAAAACACATACAGATATGTCCATTGTGTTCAGTGAAAAATTTCATTGCAAAATGTGCTTTGTACATGGTGAATAGCATTTCTTTTTTTGTTGTCCATGGGGCCATAGCTGCTTGGTTGTCCTGCATCTACTGAATAGTGAAGTCATCTCCTTTATGTTTCCATGTTTCTATAGTTCTTCCTTGGGCCTCATTACCCTCTAGAACCTTCTCTTCTCCCCACAGTGTCACACACCCCAACCCCTTCAAAACTTCCCTCTTCTGTTCTTTGCTTTGCTTTCCAAGTTGGCATTCATTTAATAAGCTCACATTTGGGTCTCAGTGACTAATGTTAACCTAGAAATTAACCAAGCTGCTTCTTGTCAGTTGCCATCAAATTGGCTCTGACTCATGGTGACCTTACACGTAAAAGAATGAAACATTACCTAGTCCTGTACCACCACCTTCATGATCATTGGCATGCTTGAGTCCATCATTGCGGCTACTGTGTCAAACCATTTCATTGAGAATTTCCCTCATTTTCGTTGGCCTCCTACTTTACCAGATATGATGGATGTCCTTTTCTAGCAATTAGTCTTTCCTGACAATATGCCCTGAGTAAGTGAGTTGAAGTCTTGTCAGCCTTGCTTCTAGAAAACATTTTGGTTACATTTCTTCTAAGACTGATTTGTTTCTTCTTTTGGCAGTCCACAGTATATTTGGCACTGCAGTGCAAATGCAGCAATTTTTCTTCAGTCTTCCTTTTTAATGAATGATTCAACATGTATACATTGAGGCAAAATCCTTGAGGAGATTTATTTTAACTATGATACCTGGCCCTTACCTTACATCTACAAAATTAAAATCTCTGGATATGTAGCCCATTAATTTGTATTTGAACAAATTCCTTAAGTAGGTCTTGATCAGCTGATTCAAAATTTATGATCACTGTCTTATCTAAATGGTAGAATCTTAGCAGGGAAGAGAGATCAGTAAGAGGGTGATATTCTTGGGAATATCATACAGGCCTTTTTCTATTTCATGTGTAAATGTCATTACCCAGACTGCCTTTATAGTATATAAAACAGTCCAGGCCAAGTCAGTTCTTAGGATAAAGACATATGTCTTTGTGTAAGCCTCACTGCCATCTTCTGTCATAAAGTAGTGTCTGTGTTTTCTGAAGAAACCCATAGGCCCAGATGAGCCACTGAGTACTCTGAGCAATCATACACGAGGGCTGGCAAGTTCCTACTGCCACTTGCTTGCAGTCACAGATCACAGATGCTGCACACAGACACATGTGACCCTGTATGTTAAAGACAAAGGAAATGGAAATGGGAGGTAATTCAGGTTTTGCTCAGGGAGCCAGTCTCTGTAGAGCAAGGTTAGAAGTCATCAAAGACAGGTTCTCTATCGGAACTCTGGACCCTTCCAGAGTTCAGAAGTATTGGTGTAAAGTTGGCTTCTTAGGGAGGTGTCCATCCAACTGACCCTTAGGTTAGGAACCAGCTGTCAGTCCCTGATGACTCCAACTAGTTGGAGGATTGCCCCTGCATAGCCTCTGGTTCATGTGGTTAGCCAACCCTTGACCAGAGTTCCTCCCTCACCTACTTCACCATTGCCCTCTGGAGTTCTTCTACATTCTGTATCTGGAATGTGTGTTGACCTCAGCAGGCCTCTGAGACTTCCCAGCTACCCATACCATAACAATGTGGGGGGACGTTTGGGAGCTTCAGAAGTTCCTATGTCTTGGGGTTGATAGGAACAGAGGCGGCCCTGGAGGGCCTTGAATGCCAAGTGAGGAAAGGGGACTGGAGTTTGTGTAGCTTGAGACACTTCTCCCTGTTAAAGGCTTTTGGAAAAAGGAGAGATGTCTGACCTTCCTCTAGCCATTGTGGGGAAGCACTATGGCAGGCTGAGTTAGCCTTTTGTGGGACTCACAGGGGTAGATTTTTAAGATCTAAACCTGGGAGTGGGCAGTGGGGGAGGAAAAAAGAAGGGGCTAAGATTAGAGCTAGTAGAGGTTAGTTCTGTAGGACTGTTATTCCTGGGATGTGGCTGAGGGACTTGAAGTTACAGAAACAGAAGTAGAGAGGTTAGGAAGAAGAGCAGGGATGGGACTAGAAGGCACCGTGGAGTCTCAGTATGTGTATATTTAATTTCTGAGAGTTCAACTACCCATATACATTGTTTGGGAAAAAAAATCCAGGAGAAAAATGACCATGATGACTTTAGCTCAGAGTGTGTGCCTTTAAGTGTGAGATGCGAGAAGTTATTTCATATCCCCTTGGTCATTCTTGGTTCCCATGTGTCTCTGGTAATACAAACATCTCCCTATACCAAGGGTGAGTCTAGTGTAAAGATATATATGTTATGTACATCATGGTCCCTAATAGATGCCAGCTCTTTCCATTGGTGTTAAACTTTGGAGCAACCATCTCTTCTACAATTGGAGGAAAGCTGGGATGGACTTACCGAGAGTATGTGGGGACTAAAATATGGCACTGACTTGAAAACCCAACAATTAAATGAGATGGAAGTTCACTGATGGCAAGATGATTTTAAATGCTGGAAATATTTTGCGTGATAGGTTCCAGAGACAAGTGGGGGCCGGAGTTAATTCCTGACAATCATAAATGATCTGAAGGCAGGAACATGCCAGATGCACTTGGATCCCTGCAGCACACAGTGCAGGGTGCATGGTTGGTGCTTAATGCACAGCCTGCAGGTGGATGAGAGACAAGTAGCCAGGAGGAAGGCCATTGCTGTAGTAAATGTAAGCAGGACCATGCACATTTGCAGCCAAATAGAACTTTTGCAGATGCCATGATGTTTCATAGCATGTGGAAGAGTATTTTGCATCATTTAGGACCATTTCAAAAAGAAAAAAAAAAAAATTGAAAGGATCTTTTAATAAACCATTCCATTAATACTGATTATTTTATCATGTGGTTCTTACATGTTTTATTGCATGAATGATTCCTGCTTGGTGGTATCCCAATGGGTAGCATAGGAAAGCATAAGAATATGGAGTTTAAACATCCCATAGGGAGAGAGATGCAATGAGGGCTGCAGCATCATAATTCTTCAGATGAAACACAAATCTCAGTGGATCTTTCCAGCTGAACAATATTGATTTTATGCTGGGTGCTTTCTTGGATTAATTGGAACCAGGGTCCTGGAAATTTCAGTGTTACATGAAGTTGTTGTTGTTATTTGCCGTCAAGTCAGCCCTGAATCATAGCGACCCCTCCTTGGGTTTCCGAGGCAGTATCACTACGGAAGTAGGATTGCCCAACCTTCCTTACATGAAGTAGTGTCATCTATTTATAAAGTATTACCAAGGAGAAAGAGATTCTCCTTTTTGAAACTACAGAGTCTTTTTCTATGATTAGAAATTAATAGTAGGCTCCTTCCCTTCCTACTTCATTCTGGAGGGTTCAATGACTTTCATATACACAATTTCTCTTTTGAACTTCACTGTGAAGGTGCAGATACTACATTTGTATAAAAGCCTAATGTGACTTAGCACTGTGTCAAAGTGAGATGAAGTGCCATGTCTAAGCAATCACCATTCCCTATTATTTTGGACATTAGAGATTAAGTAAAGGGTTGTGTCATGCTGTGGTAGGCAGTCTTCATGACTGTAGAAGCAGGAAATGAATGCAGGGGACAGGAAGATGGTCTTTAGGTTGATTGCCATAAGACAGTGCTTCTCAAACTTGAGCAAACATCAGAATCATCTGGAGGGCATTTTCAACAGAATGCTGGATCCTACTTTCTGGATTTCTTCTTCAGTAGGGCTCAAGAATAGCAAATATTGTGATGATGATGCAGGATCAGGCAGTGTTTCATTCTGTTGTACATAGTGTCACTATGAGTCGGGAAGACTTGATGGCACCTAACCACAACAGGTTTGGATAGGCAGGAGAATATACATTTCTCACAAGTTCCCAGGTGATATGATGCTGCTGTTGGAAGACCCACATATTGAAAAATATTATCATAAGAAATAGCCCAAGAAATAGGGTGTGGTTACTCCATGGACTTTGCCACCTTTGCTTTCCTCTGCACACATAGCAAGGACTAATTCCATCACTCAAATTCAGTACATACATGCATATTTCTTGGCCCACACTTTGTTTAAAAAATTGTCAATTACTGGCCAACATTTAAAAATGTGAAGATGTTATATAAATTTCAGTTTCTTTCATAAAGAGCCATGCCTGGCACCTTAGTGCCAACATTTCTGTATGACAACAAATGTTGGAGCTGAGGAAGGGCTGTCTGCTAGATAGCAAATGCATATGCATGTGCTTTATTTTCCTGGCTCCTGTAGGTGTGGAGTCCCTGGCTATTAATCTAGATTAACAGGTTGCTAGTGTTTCCCAAGTGTGGCTTATATTTACCAGTCTCTTTGTTCTCTTCCCTCTAGTCTGCCCTGCACCATCTGTATTTTTTCCCAGCCAGAGACCATCTTGTCACTTTCTAAACCCTGAATTTTAAACTCCCTGAAAATTAAAGGGAATACAGTTTCATATAATCATTTCTGGGTCTGTCTTTCATCTCCATTGGTTCAGGTAGTCTTTGTGGACCAGTCTTCTACTTCTCAGAAATCTCATTACTATGTACCACATCCCACTCCTGATAACAACAGTGAAAAAGGGGGAGTGTGGTAGAGAGACCCCAGGATAGCCTCATGATTTCTGCCCCACCCCATCCCCTTGAATGTGGGTAGGACCTGTGACTTGCTTCTAACCAATAGAATATGGTAAAGGTGAGGGGATTTCACACACTTAACAGGGTCCAAACTCAGTTGATTTTGAGCTAATCCAAAGGGATAGTATCATGGGTGGACTTAATCACTTGATAACCCTTGAAAGTGGGAATGTATACTTCCTGAGAGCAAGAGACTCTCATTGCTGACTTGGATAAAATAAGCAACTATGTTGGAGGAGTCCATGTGAAAAATAACTGTGGGTAGCCTCTGGAACCTGAAGCTGACAGCCAGCAAAGAGCTGGGTGCACAGACATAGAGCCAAAGGAAATGAATTTTTCTAGCAACCTGAATGAACATGGAGGTAGATTCTTACATGAGCTTCCAGATGAGAACCCAGCACACTTAGCACCTTGACTGCAGCTTTGTAAGACCAAGAGCAGAAGACTCAGCTAAGTTATTCCCTAGAGGACACAGTTAAGCCATTCTAAGACTCCAAACTCGCAGAAACTGTTTGATAATAAATATGTGTTGTTTGAAGACATGAAATTTGTGGTGATTTGTTATGCAGAAATAGAAAACTAACACAGGATGGAAGGAGAAGGGAAAAGGGAAAGAAAATTACTTGTCTTATCAATGCTCTGGTAGCATAGTGGCTAAGGCACTTGACTGCTAACCAGAAGGCTGACGGTTCAAACCCACCAGCCACTCCTCGGAAGGAAGGTTGGGCAATCCTACTTCCGTAGTGATACTGCCTCGGAAACCCAAGGAGGGGTCGCTATGAGTCAGGGCTGACTCGACGGCACATAACAACAACAACAACATCAATGCTATAAAAATCCCAAAATCTAGTGGCTTCAAAGACAACAAATAAATTATTTCCTACAATTCTGTGGGTTGACTGGTTGGTGGCTGTGCTCCTCATGGTGTCAGCTGGGATCTTTCATGAAGTAGCTCTCAGCTGAGAGCTTGACCAGGCTGCCTTTGTTCTCCTCCCCATGGCCTTTTTCCACTTGATGCCTAATACTCCAGGACAGCATTGTGTGTCTGCTTTCCTCAGTATGGTATCCTGGACTTTCTTACAGTTTGATACCTGGGTTCCAATAAAGTAGAAGCAGAAGAAAGTGAGGGAGCTGACCAGAGGAGGATTGTTGGGAGTCATTCCTAAAGGCATTCCACAACCTAGCCAGTGCCTTGCTCAACGCAACTGCTTAATAAAACATTTTTCAGTGAGTTTGAGGAAACATTGTGTTACTGGTGACTTAACTGTGAGTCTGTGAAGGCAGCATTATGATTGCCTGTGCAATGTGTCCCTTGCCAGCATTTCATTTCTGAAAGAAGAAATGAGGAGCTATTTATTCATTTGTTGAATGCCATTTACTTTTGCCTAATATCCATTGCTTAGCGACTTAATGGCAGCTTATACACACTTGGAATAAAATATGAAGTCCTCAGCATAAAAGGGACTCATTCAGGATCTGCTCAAGGAATAAAGCTGCATACATTTAAATTAGAAAAATGACTGTGCCTGCTATCTATACAGTTACTCTTCCAAGTGAGTTATAGAAAAAAAAAAATCATAGAGTTATTTATCTTTTCCTCCCTCTGGTGCACAAGACAGCGAAGTGATAGCTGGATAGGTAAGAAAATGGTTAGTTAAGTGATTTAAGGAAAGAGTTGGCAAACTATGGCGTATGGGCCAAATATGGGCCATTCCCTATTTTGTGTGGACCATGAGCTAAGAATGATTTTTATATTTTTAAGTGGCCAAAAAAATCAAAGAAGAATAATACTTTAATGACAAATGAAAATTATGTGAGTTACATGTAAGTGTCTATAAATAATTTTTGGAACACAGCCACATCCATTTGTTTACATATTGTCTGTGGCTGGTGACAGAATTGAGTACGTGTGTCAAAAACCACATGGCCCACAAAGCCTAAGATATTTACTATCTAACGTTTTACAGAAAAAGTGTGGTAACACTTGATTCAAAGGGATCCTTAGAGAAATTTAGACCAACGAGTGTATGGTTGGAAGTCATTGAGATACCTTAAGAAATGTTTGGATTGGCTGCATTCAACATAAGGTGATAGTGGCAGTTTCTCTCTACTTTCCCACTGCCTCTTTCTACTGGAGTAAACTATACTAAGCACATAATGAATGGTAGAGAGGACAGAAGACTTGATTCTTCTCTTCATGCAGTGGTATCTCTTCCCAAACATGGAGTGTTTTTTTCTGCTTTTCTGTAATGAGTAACGTTCTTTCTTTGCTGCCTTCTCCTCACTTCTCTCTTTAATTGCTGCCATTAGGGCTGGGAAACAGTGTATGGCAGTAGAAATGCTTGGAAATAAAGGGGATAAAAGCCACCCAGCCTTGGACTGGAAGCTAGTGGTGGTCTTGACTGCCCCTTGAACTCTGCTGTGGTGGTAACTTGGGCATATAGAGGAATGTCACAGCTTTCAGGTCACTGGAGTAACAGAGAACATCCTGGAGAGAATTGCATTCCATCTTTGAAAAGATTCAGGAAATCAGAGACTCCCTGAATCCAAATAAAATGGAATTCCTATGGGCCACTGTTACTGAGAGGTACAGTCGATCTTCCCGTGAGTTGATAGCTCTTTTTTTTTTTTTTTTTC
>NW_006921628.1:2284837-2291206 GCF_000298275.1 Orycteropus afer afer
TCCTTCAAGGCTCAGGGGTCCAAGATTATCTTCTGTGTCTGTGTTAATTGGTTTCCCTTTTCTTTGTTGAAGAGGGTCTGTGCAATCCTTCTGCCTAGTCTGCCATCTTGCCGGAACCCCTGAGTTGATAGCTCTTATTTTGCTTTACCTTTGTATTTTAGAGACTGATATTTGGCCTGTTATGGTTGCATAATAATCCACATTCTAATTCTCATCTGCTCTAGTTAAAAAAAAAGTGAAATGGTGCAGTGTGAGGTATGACCCATCTGTACCTGACAGATATCCCTGCACAATCTGTCCTTCACATGGTTCTGTGATGAGAAATTGAGGTGGTAATAGAATCCTTGCTTCCCAGTCCATCTCCCAACTCTGACTATCCCCAGCAAGATAAATATTTAAACTAGTTTCTTATTCCTAAATAATAGTAAACAAAACAAATGATATCTAATTCTTAATAGAATGCTGAATGTCAGATACCATTCTCAATGCTTCATATACATTTAGTTCTTACAGAAACCTAATGACAGGGGTACTGTTATTATCCTTCTTTACCAAGATGAGGAAACTGAGACACAGAGAGGCTACCAACCTGGTTCAGGGTTCCATAACAACCCGGAATGACAGGCAGTTGAATGCTGATCCTATACCCTTAACCACACAACACCTTGAAGATGAAAGCAAAATAAAAGCACTACAAGGGAGAGGAAGAGCTGTCTATATGGTGCACATTTTCAGCAGGTCAACAAGTCTGTTTCCTTGGTCTTGCCACCCCCAAGAGTGAAGCGTCTGCGGAATGTCAGGGAGTCAGTGATCTTGTGACCAGGGAGGCAGCAAGAATGGGGCGGATAGAGCAGCCTCAGGAAGAGGCTGTATGGGTGTGACTAAAATGATTTTCCCTTTTATAAGAGGACAGTGGAACTTCAAAGGTGAGTGCTATTCCATTTATGCGTGCTGTGTGTTTTATTATCAGTTATCTCAAGAACAAAAAGGAGGACAGTAGCTTTGAGGTCCTTTGAGAGCATGCCAGGGTTCTGGATGCTTGGACAGGGAGGATCCTCAGTGGCCTGCTGGGGTCTGCAAGGAGAGGTGGGATAAAAGCAGCCCTTGGTTTGTGGATAAAGGGAAACTTATGATCATAAAATTGCTGGGAGGAGCCTGTCTTGGGAGCACTGTTTTGAAACTATTGGAAATCACAGCCCTTTGAGTCTCATAGAAGTCTAAGAAAGGCTGTTTCGGGGCTTTTACTAAAGATCTCTCTCCCCTTCCTGGATTTGGAAGGTAAAACCTCAAGCTAGCCAAGTCTCAGTGGTTTCTCAGGTGCTGAAAACTTAGCTATGAGGTGGTTTATAAAGGTTGGGAGTCCCCTCTCTTCTCACCTTTCTGCTGGGCATGTGCAGTGCTGGGGAGCAGAATTTCTAAGATGGGTCAACCCCTAACTGATCTGAACTAACCAACTAGCTCCTTTCAAGTCAAATCTGACTTATGATGACCTCATGTGTGTCCAGGTACAACTTTGCACCATAAGGTTTTCACTGACTAATTTTTTGGAAGTAGATTATCAGACCTTTCTTCTGAGGCTCCTTGGGTAGACTCAAACCTCCATCCTTTTGTTCAACAGCCCAGTGTTAACTGTAACCCCCCAGGGGTTCCTTAAATAATTTTACTAACCTTTAGCCTGAAGTAATTTGGAAGAAATTTATCTTCCTTCCCTCCTCCTTTCTTCCATCTTTCCTCCCTCCCTCCTTCTCACCTCTCCTTTTCTTTCCCCTTCCCTCCCTCTCCTTTCTTTCCCTCCCTCCTTTCTATTTTCTTTTCTTCCTAAACTACATAATTTTCTTTGTGTCTTTCAAATGATTTTACAAGTATTTGCTTTGCCTTCAGAGAAGGGACTTGACCAGGGCCACAGGGAACTGAGGGATAGCATTAAGATTGGACCTATGCCCTGTACTGCAGAGTCTCAGAATATTTCTTTCACTCCACCCCCATCTCCACTGTCTTGGCTCTACCTGTTCCTTATCCCATAGAACTAGATCAATATGATGGCTTGTGGGTGGCAAGCGCTGCTTGGCAAGGGAAGTAGAGGGAAGGGAGTAGCCATATTGGGGGGAATTCACTCATGCAGCAGACGCTCATAAGGACCAGGTGATTGTACCAGGTTCCAGGGGTATGGGGTTAACATGAGGAGTGTAAGCAGATCACAGATTGCAGATTAAAAAGACCAATTAATTCGAAGTCATGTTTATTTTGAAGGAGATAAACAAGGGGTGGAGGCAAAGAATGGGGGATAGGGTTCTTTTAGAGAGCGTGGCCAAGCAAATCAGTCTGAGGAGAGGCCTTAAAGAGTAACAATTGTACATGTGCAAGGAATTACTGTGGAGCAAGTATCTGCAGCTTGCTGAGTATGGGGACGATGGCATGGGGTGAGGCTGGGATGAAGTTGGTAGAAATTGGGAGTGTGATCCAAGGAAAATTGGGAGCCATGGGAAGCTTTTGAACAGGGAAGAGTTGGGGTCTGATAGTTTTCAGGAGTTCTCTCTGGTAGCTGTGTAGAGAACCAGTGTAGAGATGTAGATTAAGTCTGTATACAGACTTCTAGTGTTAAGCATCTTCATCATAATTGATTCTGATGGGTGGGGGTGGTAGAAAAATCTATGTCTTAGTTATCTAAGGCTGCTGTAACACAAATAATACAAGCAAGTAGCCTTAAAGAACAAAATTATTTTCTCACAGTTCTAGAAGCTTAAAGTCTAAACCAGGGTCTTAGCTATATTAATTCCTTCCTGTTAGGTAGTCCAGGGCCTTCCTTGGTTCCTTGGATTGTAGACGATCCTCACACGTTGTCTGTATTCCATATGTGTGCATATCTCTGTGTCTAATCTTCTTTTTTCATAACTCAGAAGCGATTAGATTTAGAACCCATCCTATTGAGTATGGACTAATTAACATAACAAAGAAAACTAGAGTTCTAAACAGAATTCTATCCACGAGTATAGGGTTTAGGATTCCAACAAACACACACATGAACACACACACACACACACATTTGAGGGGGGTTAATTCCATAGCAGTCTAATTAGTAAGTTCTCTTACTTCCTGTGCTTTCTCCAAGATGCTTATGTTGCTTATTGCTGCTTTTTTTCAAGGATTAGTTGAGTAGTTAATTTTCTGTGTCTCCTCTCTCCTTCCATTTCTTCCAACCTCCTTTCTGGACTGAAATCACATTTTGCCCTGAAACTTTTGGGTGAATTTGTGTCACTGCTGTTTTTCACGGGGTGATAAATCCTAATGCTGTCTTAGGAAAATAACAGGAGTATTCATTTCTCATGGTCAGCCAGCAGTATGACAGGAAAAGGCATCTTCAGTCACTGTGATGAAAACTCATGCAGGCCCTCCTCATAGCTGAAGGGAGAGTTGAAATCATTCATTGTATCCTGGTTTATTTTTAATTACTTCTGCCAGTATTAGACATCTTGTGACTCCAGCAAGAAGAACATGACAAGACAAGTTAGGAATGAGGCTTGCTGATGCATGGCTTCTGCCAGCCATTGAAAAATCACTTCACGTTAGGGGCTCAGGACATAGCTGCTCAGGCACCTTCCCTATATCTGCAACTGCCTTTTATTCCTGGGCTCTTTGTTGGGGCCTTGGCCTCTGCTCAGGCTGTGCTGTCTTCAGAAAGCAGCCAGGGGACAGTGCATGCTCCCAGGTGACTCCACCAAATGGCTATCCAAGTAGTCATTCTTCACAAAGCTCCACTACATGCCAGGTGCTGCACTGAACACTTGACTTACATTAGCACATTTAGCTCTTAGCCCTGCCCTATGGATAGTTTTTAGTTGACAATGAGTTAGCTTTGACTCATAGTGAACCTCCTGTGTAATAGAAATGTTGCCTGCCCCTGGACCATCTTCACGGTCATTGGGATGTTGAATCCATTGTTGTAGCTATTGTTTCAATCCATCTCACTGGAGGTCCCTTATTTTCACTAGCTCTCTGCTTTATCTAATATAATGTCCTTTTCTAGTGATGTGTCTTTCCTAATGATGTGTCCAAAGTAAACAAGCCCAAGTCTCACCATCCTCACTTCTAAGGAGCATTTTAGCTATATTTCATCTAAGACCAATTTGTTTGTTTTTCCGGCAGTACATGGTATATTCAGTATTCTTCACCAACACCAGAGTTTGACTATGTTAATTCTTTTGTCTTCTTTTTCATTGTCCAACTTTCACATGCATATGTGGCAGTTTGAAAAGAGCATGACTTAGATCAAACACACTATAGTTACCAAAGTGACATTTTTACCTTTTAAAAACTTGAAAGAAACCTTTTGCAATATATTTACCTAAGTAGCATAGTGCCTAAGGCACTTGACTGCTAACCAGAAGTTAAACCTCGGAAGGAAGGTTGGGCAATCCTACTTCCGTAGTGATACTGCCTCGGAAACCCAAGGAGGGGTCGCTATGAGTCGGGGCTGACTCGACGGCAAACAACAACAACAATGTAATACATCACTTGATTTCTTGACTGCTGTTTTCATGAGCATTGATTATTGATCCAAGTAGAATGAAATAATTGACAACTTTAATTTCTTCTCCATTTATCATGATGCTGTTTATTGGTCCAATTTTGAGGATTTTTGTTTTCTTCGTGTTAAAGTGACTCATACTGAAGGCTGTATATTGACCTACATCACTAAGTGCTTCTTGTCGTCTTCATCTTGGGCAAGCAAGGCTGTGTCATCTGCATACCACAGGTTACTAATGAGTCTTCCTTCAATCCTATTGCTGTGTTATTCGTCATATAATCCAGTTTCTGAGATTATCTTCTTAGCATATAAACTGAATGATTAATGCAATCCTATTTTTCTAACTGATGGAACTGACACTCAGGAGGATTTAAGTCTCTTGCCCCAGGTCTACAACTATGAAATGGGTAGTCTTTAATCCTTATCTACCTCATCTGACCTCCTCCACATCCTGTGCTCTCAAACTGCAGTGACTCAGAGTTACTGTGGGGTTGAGGGTGGGGAAACTTGTTAAAAATGGTCCTACATTCTGTTCTGTCCAGATGGAGCCCCATGATCTGAATTTTAATAGGTTGCTGATAGACCACACTTAGCTGTTTTTAGTTTTCATCTTATTATTTTTAATTTTAGCTTTGTTGCTTCCTCCACATTCAGTCAAGAGTATTTGTCTACACTGAAGTAGGTGCAGAAATACCAGTCAGCACTGTTACATGTTCACCACTTATCAGCCAGGAGCAGGAACCCACCAATTATTTTAACAGGGTAAATTTAATATTAAAAAGTATTAACTGACTATGAACTGGAAGAGTAAAAAGACAGTTCTAGAGTATCATGAAAGTAGCAACTGCAGGAAGCAGCTACCACCTCTATGCTAGATGAAGGTGGGGTGTGGAGGGGAAAGGACGAGACTATTATTAAAACTAGAAGCTTTGAAAAGGGCACCTACAGAGCTGAGCCTCTGACTTCTGAGGAGGAGATACTGCTGGCTGCTGTTGGGGTATCTGAAAAGAAACCATGAGGGTGATTTTCAGAGTGTTGCAAAAATTGCCACCGGAATTCATTCACTGCTACTGGTATGAACTGTCCCTGCAGCAGTGAAGAAGCCTAGCTGAAACACCTACAGGAACAGGAAGCAAACAGGAAGGAGCAAGTTCTTTCTTCCTCCATCCTTGCAGCCTCCTCCCATTGACACCATTGGTAGACCCTAATCAGGAACAAAGGAGCTGTGGTGGCATTGGTTAAAGCATTGGCTGCTAACCAAAAGGTCGGCTGTTCGGACCCACTAGCAGCTCCAAGGAGAAAGATGTGGCAGTCTGCTTCTGTAAAGATTTACAGCCTTGGAAACCCTATAGGAGAGTAGAACTGCTCCATACAACCCATGTTGCCATGAGTCACTACTGACTTGACTCAATGGCATTAAGTTTTGTTCTAACCAAGAACAGCTGGCAAAACAAAAATAGCATTTGCAGAGTACTTTGCCAGCCTCACAAAGCCCAGCATAAAAGGGCAGGTTTGGAGCAGAGATGCATTAGCTTATTAACTGGCACATCCAGTACTAAGTGGAAATTTGCAAAATAAGTTCAGCATCATTCGCAGGCCAATAATATGTCCTTATTACCGAGTTTTTATTTTTCTTGTAATACTGAATAAGATCCTTGGGTTGGGGGTAGAGGATCAGCACTACCTAATGGAAAGAGCATAGTGTCTGTTGTTGTTGTTGTTGTTGTTATGTGCCGTCGAGTCAAACCCGACTTGTAGCGACCCCTCCTTGGGTTTCCGAGGCAGTATCACTATGGAAGTAGGATTGCCCAACCTTCCTTCCGAGGAGTGGCTGGTGGGTTTGA
>NW_006921628.1:2291306-2297098 GCF_000298275.1 Orycteropus afer afer
TTGAACCGCCAGCCATCTGGTTAGCAGGCAAATGTCTTAGCCACTATGCTACCAGAGCTCCCAGCATAGTGTCTAGATGTTGACAAATCTCTTTCCCCATCTGTAAAATGGGACTAATTATATTGCAGTAATGCTAAGAATTCAAAAGGATGTTGTGATATCAAGCTCATGCCTGACACACAGTGAACACAGTCCATGAGGCTGTATCACTGTTATAATTATTATTTTCAACCACTTGCAATAATAAAATCCCTCTGTTAGAGTTAAAATGTACTTGTACTGGATGAATTCAAGATGACATAGCAATATTTTTTCAGACTTTGTTCCTGAATATGGATTAATATGATGTGGTTTCTTGGTTGACTTTTAAGAAGATCAGCATTTTTAGAAGCAATTTAAAAATATTTATAGGCCTTGCCTTTTACCTGTTTCATGAATAAGTGTATATGCACTATTGTTTTATGTAAATGTCTGACACTTAGCAAAGTATACTAAAGAATATTTGTCCATTCACCATCCTTAATTAAGGAGCCTTAGTGGCACAATAGGAGCTCTGGTAGCGTAGTGCCTAAGGCACTTAACTGCTAACCAGAAGGCTGGTGGTTCAAACCCACCAGCCACTCCTCGGAAGGAAGGTTGGACAATCTACTTCCATAGTGATACTGCCTCAGAAACCAAAGGAGGGGTCACTATGAGTTGGGGCCAACTCAATGGCACATAACAAGTGGCGCAATGGTTAAGCACTTGGCTGCGAACTGAAAGGTTGGTGCTTTGAACCCATCAGTCGCCCCACAGGAGAAAGATGAGGCAATCTGCTTCTTAACAGATTTACAGCCATGGAAACTCTATGGGACAGTTCTACTCTGTTCTATACGGTTGCTGTGAGTAAGAATTTAATTGATAGCAATGGGTTTGTTTATTTTCCCTTCATTTTATCATTAAAAAAAAAAAAAAAACCTCACTGCCATCAAGTTCGATCTGACTTATACCAACCCCTCCTTGAGTTTCCAAAGCAATATCACTATGGAAGTAGGTTTCCCAACCTTCTTTCTGAGCAGTGGCTGGTGGGTTTGAACCTCCAGCCTTATGGTTAGCAGTCAGATGCCTTAGGTACTACACCATCAGCACTCCCCATTTTCATTAATTAAGGATAAATAGTAGTTAATATTTATCAATTCAGAAGAGCTTCAGGGAAAACCAACCTGTCTGTGTGAGTGAAATAGAAAAAGGAGATCAGAAAAGTAGTGTTATTTATTAGTCATCCCTTTTCTGGGGGTGGTGAAGGTTCAGACTACCTGACTGGGGGACCAGGTTTTACTGCTTCTGAGCTAGTGTCTTTGAGCAGGTGATTTAATCTCTGTGTGCTGTAGTTTCCTCATCTAGAAAATGGAAAAGAGCTTTGCCCATGTCTCAGGGTTGTTGTGGGGGCAGATGAGTAATGTCCAGTGTCTAGAGTCAGGTGTGAATGGGATGGTGAATGTGCTTGGTGAATGTCAATGATAGAGAAGAGGATTATGGTACCCAGGATTCTGGACCAACCTTGGCAGCTCCATCCTCAGCAGACCTGTTGTGCTATGCAGAAAAGTACATACTTGGTGTAGTAGGTCTCAGGACTGTGAGTCCTGGTTGAGAGTGTTTGCAGTTGCTTAATTTTCTTTAGCATCTTCATGTTCATTTCTTAGCACATTTGTGAGCTTTGTAAAACTTTCCCCCATAGATGATTTGACAGGAAGCCTCAAGCCAACCTGCTTGTGAAGGAACATGGGTTGTGAATTGTCAGGGCTCCAGTTAGTAGAGGGCTCCCCAAAAAGAAGCTCCATGACTCTGGTCACTGTATGCTTCCAGGCCTCCCTGCAGAGCTGTGCTCAGGTTGTACCCTACCTCTGGTGTTCCATACCTCAAGTGAGCTGCTGTCCACTTTGCTTTCCATTGTAGAAATGGCCAGGGAGACAGACTTAGAAGCATCCAAAAGTGAGCAGGACATCCCCCTTTGATGTCTACAAAAGGATCTGGAGGACTGGAAGGTAGAGCTTCACAGGCCTGGTGCCATTGTGCTCCTCCATCCCTGCCTGCCTTCTCTGTGCATAAGTTGTGATCAAATCACGTTTCTTTTCCATTTCCCACAGATTTGTTTATCCAGAACCAAGCACCCTATAGCCTATTGTATAGAGCAGCTGGAGAGGATCTCTGGAAACTGAAGGAAGATCATGCCACTGACCCCTCAAACTTCCACTGTCTCCCCACTCCATGTCAAATTGAAAGTGAAGAGCCCACAGTGACTGATATGGCTGCCTAAGTGGTGACCATTAACTCTGACCTCCTCTCTGATTGCCCTACTGCCCCCATCTGCTTGGCTCATTGCTCTCAGACATACTAGACACACTCCCACCTAAGGGCTTTTGCACTGCCTGTTTGCTCTGCCTGGAACACCCTCAGGGTTCCACCTTTGCACACTTATCACCTCCTTCATGACCTTGCTCAGATACCACATTTACAGTGAGCTCTACTCTGATTACCTGTCACTCTCCCCTTGTAGCAGTCTTAGTTCATGTTCTCCTTTTCTCGAAAGCATTTTTCATCTTGCAGCATGTTAGATAAACATCACAAGGAAGTAAATTGCATTTGTTGCCCCATCTGCTAAAAGCAAAGCACTGGAAGAGATGGACCCCAAGTGGGCATAGCAAGTGCTCAGCTCACAGAAGACATTAATGAACCTTTGGGAAGGAAGGAGCAAAGAGCAGCTAAACACTTTGCTGAGCACTTGGCAAGCAGCTTCTCATTTGATCCTTACAATCTTTAGTGATATATTTATAGTATGTCTCTTTTATAGGTGAAGAAAGTGAGTTAACTTGACTCTAAAGCCCATGCCTTTAACCTGCTTCCAGGATCCCCTTCCGGTCCAAGCTGTGGGGTAGATAGACATCATAGACGATTACTGAGACTTCCTCATCTGATACCTAAAGCAACCTTGGGAACACAGAGTGCTCTGTGATAATCACAAAGAATCAGAAAGAATCAGAAAGTGACATTTCTGCTCTTTAACACTTTAAAGAGATCTCTTGCAGCAGATTTGCCCAGTACAATACAAAGTCTGATTTCTTGACTGCTGCTTCTATGGGTATTGATTGTGGATCCAAGTAAAAGGAAATCTTTGACAACTTCAATCTTTTTTCCATTTATCATGAAGTTGCTTATTGGTCCAGTAGTGAGGATTTTTGTTTTCTTTATGTACAAATGTAATCTATACTGAAGACTGTAGTCTTTGATCTTCATTAGTAAGTAATTCAAGTCATCTTCACTTTCACAGCAAAGTTGTGTCATCTGCATATTGTAGGTTGTCAGTGAGTCTTTCTCCAATCCTGATGCCATATTCTTCTTCATGTAATCCAGCTTCTGCGATTATTTTGTACAGAATATAGATTGAATAAGTATAGTTAAAGAATACAACCATGACACAGACACTCCCTGATTTTAAACCATTCAGTATCCCCTTTTTCTTTTTAAATGACTGCTGCTTCTTGGTCTATGTACAGGTTCCTCATGAGCACAATTAAGTGTTCTGCAATTCCCATTCTTCTCAATCTTATCCATAATTTGTTATGATCTGCACAGTCTAATACCTTTGCATAATTAATAAAACACAGGCAAACTTTCTTCTAGTATTCTTTGTTTTCAGCCAAGATCCAATAATGTTCAGCAATGATATCTCTCATTCCATGTCTTCTGAATCCAGCTTGAATTTCTGGAAGTTCTCTGTCACTATAGTGCTGCAACTGTTTTTGAATTATTTTCAGGAAAATTTTGCTTGCATATGATATTAATGATTCTGTTCATTTATTTCCACATTCTATTGGTCATTTTCTTTGCCATGGGCACAAATATAGATCTTTTTCTAGTCAGTTGGCCACATAATTGTCTACTAAATTTCTTGGCATAAATGAGGAAGCACCTCCAGCATTGCATCTGTTTGTTGAAACATCTCAGTGGGTATTCTTTCATTTCCCGGATCCTTGTTTTTCACCAATTCTTTCAGTGCACCTTGGACTTCTTCCTTCAGTACCATTGGTTCTTGATCATATGCTACCTCCTGAAATGGTTGAACATTGACCAATTGTTTTTGGTACAGTGACTCTGTGTATTCCATCTTCTTTTGATGCTTCCCACATCATTTAATATTTTGCCCATAGAATCCTTCAGTATTACAATTTGTGACTTGAATTTTTTCTTTACTTCTTGCAGCTTGAGAAATGCACAGTGTATTCTTTCCTTTTCCTTTTGATTTTCTGACTCCAGGTCTTTGCACATTTCATTATAATAATTTACTTTGTCTTCTCAAGCCACCCTGTGAAATCTTGTGTTCAGTTCTTTTATTTGCTTAGTAGGGACTCAGTAAACATTTGTGAAAGGGAAAGAAAAGCAAGATAGGACAAACTATCTTAGTGTTTAGGTCAAGGTAAGATTTCTACATCACCCTGTGAACCCCCACCTGCCTGGTATTTTAATGACCTGTGCACAAAGGAATTGCTTCCTCTTCAAACTTGATCACACAGCTCAGTAGGAAGTATCCAAATTCAGAACCTAACCATGAGCCTCACACCTCCTGGTACTTAGTGCTTTCTCTACATTCTAGGTCCCCACCACCAGGAAGCCCTTTGCTTTTTCACCTTACATTATTGGTAGGGATATCACATTTGTGCCTCATACATGAAGTTCTTTCTTCCAGTAGATTTTGGGAAATCCAATATTCCCTATAGACTGACCCTTACATTCCCTCTTCATACATCTAGAGAAGAACTGATAAAACAGGCCCCCAATGCCATATAGGTTGTTTTGGGTTTTCTTTCCCCATTTTTTTTTTAAATTGTGATTTGGGTGAAAATTTACAGAGCAAATACACTTTCTGTACAGCAGGTCACATACACTTTGTCTCATGACATTGACCACAATTTAGCACAATGCAACATCTCCCCTCTCACTTCCTCCCGATAGCTACCTCTTCCCTGTGTCCATCCCCCCATGCACTCCTACCCCCTGAGCTGTCTCCCTGTGCATAAGTAGCCCTTCTTTCTCTCATGATTGTTCTCTCCAAGGAGTATATCTACCTCTGGTAAATTCTCAACTGATATGCCTGTCTATTGTTTGGCTGGAAGCCACAGATGTGCGTTCAATTCCAGACCTGAAGGGCAGCTAGGGGCCATAGTCTCAGTGGTTCCACCAGGCTCCATTGGGCCAGCAAACCCATTCCCTGCTTTTTTTTTTTCCCCCCCAGATGATTTTGAGTTTTGTTCCACATTGTTCTCCCTGTCTATCCAGGATCTCCTACAAAGATTATCTTCCAAGGGGTTGACAGTAGTAGCCAAGCACCATCTATTTCTTCTAGTCTCATATTCATATAGGCTGCAGATCGGATGGTGTACCAGTCGCTAGGACTAATTGTTTCCATGAATTTTTGGTTTTCTTCATTCTTCTTGGCTCTGGATGAGGAGAGACCCATCATTGCATCTAGATGGCAGCTTGCAAACTTTTAAGATCTCAGTCACTACTCATCACAGTAGGAGGTGGAACAATGTTTTGTGTAGTATGTTATGCCAGTTGAGCTTGATGTCCTCTCTGACCATGGTCCTGAGTGCACAGGTTCAACTACTCAGTCCCTCTGGGTAGCTTGCTGTGACCAAGCAATAACTACAACCTTGCCCCTTGTCAGCCCCATTATACACCTGGGAATTCAGATCATACACATAAAGTTATTGGACTACTGTCTGCCAACCCTATACATGTTCTTGGGTGCACTC
>NW_006921628.1:2302056-2324340 GCF_000298275.1 Orycteropus afer afer
TTTTCTTTGGTCTGTCTCTCAATCCTTTGAAGATAAGTAAATATAATTCTTTTGACTTCCTTGTCAAAGAGTTCCAATGCTGCTTCTTCCTCAGGGATGTGTTCTGGGACTGTATCCTGTTCCGTTGTTTCTACCACTTTATCTTGCTTCTGTGTGTTGACTGTGATGATCTGTTGTCTCTGAGGCATCATGGTATCATATTAAGATCTCTGTTAACTGTTTTTGAAGAGCAGCCAAGGGTGATTTAGGCTCTTCTTGGTGTTTTTGTATCGTTGGCCCATTGGTGGAGAAGGAGGTGCTGGCTCTTGTTCAATAAGTGAAGTTGCAGGAGGTGTGGGTATACTTATATCTTATGGGGACTGTTGGTGTCTCCCACTCACTTAGGCAAAAATTACAATTGAATAACCATCAAAAAAACTGAAGTACATGGACAAAAAAATACACCCTGAAATCACACAGGAACAGTAACCCAAAAAAAGAAAAGGTGGAGAAAAGAAGAAGAAAACAGGTAATCCTGCAATATCTGGGGATAGCTCACAAAGAGAAAAAAGGGAGAGGAGAATGATGAAGAAAGAAAACAAACAAAATAAGCAAACACACACACACACACACACACATACACACAAAAGGAACATGGTTAACCACAAGAGAAAAAAAAAAGGTGTAAACTAGGACCTTTTCAGTCATGTAGTGCAGGTCCAGAGTGTCCTTGGGGTCACTGGAAAGCAAACCCTCTTCTTAAGCCCCTGGAATCTGGTAGAGCGCTGTCTCTTTAGGTTGTCTCTCACTGCTGGTTACATGTTGATTTGTTTTGTCTTGGTTTTATGGTTTAATATTTTGAAAATTTGAAGCTGTTGTGTTTTATTTTATTATTGATTCAGGTGTGTTGGGTCGCTCTACTGTTTTCTTTGTGATGGTGGAATCACTGTGTTTAGAGTGGATATGTGTTTCTGTTTGTAGTAAAGAGGGTTTAGAGTTTGAAGTGGGAGGTTTTATGGTAATTGGCTGAATATGGTTTCTTCTATTGAATGAGTGAAGTTATTGGTGGAGAAGGTGGGAGCAGAAGAAGGAAAGCTTGGTGTTGCTAGGGTCAGTTTCTAGGGCTTTGAGCAGGCTATTATTGATGATGTATTTATTTGCAAGACCACGGCTCAACCTCAAGAAAAATTCCTATTGTTTGGGCGTCACAACTTTCTGCCAATTTCAGGCACACTCAAAGACCCCGCCTCTGCGGCCCAATAGCGCCAAAGCACGGCTCCAAGGCAAAATTCCTGGGACCACACTCAGCTGCATTTTTTTCACTCTCCCTGCCCTGTCTTCCTGCAGTGCTGATGCAACCCCACCAGACCGCTAATGGCCGGCTCTGGAGTTTGTGATACGGCCCACTTGCGGCGCCAAAGATGCACGCAATTTCAGCTGTGTTGGAGTCAGGGGAGTACCTCTTAGTGACCTGCTGTCCTGATATCCGTGGCAAAGAAAAGCACAGTGTCTCCCAGTCTGACCCAAACCCACTCTGTGACCCACTGGGAGGGGAGGGAGCTAGCCTTTGTGGTGGCACAGTGAGTTCTCCGCCTGAATCTCAGCAGTGGTGCCTGTGCCTGCCTGTACCAGATGACCCAAATTACCAACAAAATCAGCTACTGGAGGCAGATCTCTGCTGCTGCCCTCTGGAATATTGGAGTGGTCGCTGGTATGCTGCTGTAAGGTGACTTCCTTCTTGGCTTGGGGATCTCAGGTGGCCCCCCTTGCCCTGCAGACAGTGACTGCCCCAGGGAAGTTTCCAGTGGTCTCTCTGGTGCCTGTCCATCCTCCGCCAGTAGCTCTTTCCTAAATAATCTCCTTGTGCCTTTCCTCTAATTCTGCTCTTCTGTGTTTGGTGCGCTCTGATTCAGTGAGCTGTTCAGAGCACCAGAGTTTCTAATTCAAAGTGTTGTACCTAGTTTTCCAGGTCCTTAGATGCCAGAGGGAAAAAGCATGCTGCTCACTGGTGAGACTCCATTTTGAATCACAATGCCATATAGTTTTGACCATTGTCCTTTTATCTTCCTGGCTACCGTCACCTGAATCATATCCATTTATAGATAGATAGATAGACAGACAGACAGACAGACACACACACACACACACACACACACATAAGGGAAAAGGAGCTCTGGTAGCATAATGCCTAAGGCACTTGACTGCTAACCAGAAGGCTGGCAGTTCAAATCCACCAGCCACTCCTCAGAAGGAAGGTTGGGCAATCCTACTTCTATAGTGATACTGCCTTGGAAACCCAAGGAGGGGTCGCTATGAGTCGGGGCTGACTCGACGGCAAAAAACAACAACAACAACAATATATAAGGGAGGAGAATTACAGGGCTTATTGAATATGTTCCATTACTGCAGCCTGATACTTTGGGCCCTGGCTCCTTCTAGACTTTTCTCTCAGCCTGGAGCCTCCCTCAAGAGCCTTTACACTTCTCCCAAGATCTCTGCATTAAAGTTGAGTTCTGTTCATTGTTCACTGTTCCATAAGGTAATAATAGATTTTATTCTATCCTCTTCACTCTTGGGGAATTCCTTTCTAGAAAAAGAAACAGCTGAGTGTGGTGACTAATGGGGCCTCTCTAGGGGAAACTTGTAGGAGCTGCATGTTAACTGTCCTGCATGAATCCTGCTGGCTGCTGCCTGACATGCCTTATTGGAAAGAGGCCCATGTGGAAATCTGTGTTGGAATGCAGGCTGAAAGTGAGACATCGAGGAGAGATTAGCTAAATGGCTATGGAGCCTCCTGGGACCTGGGTTGGAGCCCTGAAACAGATTGCAAGATGCCTTCTGACTTGGAGAGGGTTAACCTTGTTGGCGGCAATTGTCTGGTGTCTTTTGGGTCAGAATCCCAAATTTTTGGCACAACCAAATGTTGATATTATAAATCTGACCCTCAGAGACAATAAGAACTCAGGCTTTTAATCCATGGATCATTTTAATTTGGCTTTCAAATGATTTGTTTTTGTCCTTCAATGGGACAGGCACAAAAAAGTAATGGCTTTAGAATTTCATAAAAAGCTGTTCCAGTGCAAAATTGAAAGAGGAAAGATGTTGGTGTAAGCCAAAGAGATACTTATTAAAATGTTTCCACCACAGAATAATTATCTTAACCCTCTTAAAAATATCGATCCTTTCCCTTCCTCTGGAGTTAGGAAATGGGCTTCTCTCATAAAACAAAAATTCTTGCCCTTGGAAACTAAATTCCAGCAAGAACCATCTAGTTAGGGATTGACAGTGAGCCCATAGATGTCAGGAGAAAATGGTTGAATGAAGACGCTAGGGTGTGGGTCTCTGGGCCTCACCTAGGCAGGACATTTAAGAATTCTCTTGTTGGAGCAATATTGTGGTGGCTTCTTGGGCACATCCAGCTACCTGGAAAGAGTGAGTAGTTGGACCTACAGGCTAGGACTGTGGTCGCAGGAGACATTGAGCTCAGTTAGCAAAACATACTTTACAAAACCATTGTTCTACATCCTACTTTGGTGAGTAGTGACTGGGGTCTTAAAAGCTTGCAAGTGGCCATCTAGTTGCAACAATTGGTTTCATCTCATCCAGAGCCAAAAAGAAGAAAAATAAAGACATATGCGAACAATTAATCCAAGGGACTAGTACACCATGTGATCCTCAGCTTATATGACCATGAGAGCAGAAGAACTAGATGGTGCCCAGCTACTGCTGTCAACCACTTGGAGGGGGATCAGTGCTAGAGATCCTCTGTAGAGTAGAACAATGTGGAACAAAACTCAAAATCATTAGGGGGAAAAAAAAAAAGGACCAGGTTTGCTGGTCTGATAGAGCCTGATGGAACTCCTGAGACTATGGCCCCTAGCTGTCTTACAGGTCTGGAATTGAACCCACTCCTGGCCTTCCATCCAAACAAAAGACAGGCATATGAGCTGAACATTTACATTAGCTAGATGCACTCCTTGAAGAGACCAATCATGGAAGAATAAATGGGCTGTGTATGCACAGGAAGACAGCTTGGGGAGCAGGAGTGCATGGGAGGGGAGGATGCCAGGAAGAGGTGGCTATGTGGAGTAAGTAGGAGGAGAGCGGTTACACTGTATAAGATTACAGTCAATGTCATGAAACAAAGTGTGAACTGCTGTATGGAAAGTGAATTTGGTCTGTAAACTTTCACCCAAATCACAATTTAAAAAAAAATCTTCATGTCTTAGTCCCCCAACTGATCTTCAGATCATCTGGTGGTCTTCCCTCATGGCTTCAAGGCAAGGCGCTTGCTGCACCTGCTTCTTGCTTGAGCTCCAATGATGTTCAGCTCTGCATGTCAGGTGTCCTTAGAAGAGACAGAAAGGGGAAATACTTCTCATTGTTGATGGAGAAAAGAAAATCTAGCAGGAATAAGCAGGAGTTAGAGGGTCTTACATTTAAGAATGGAGACACATCTCTGCCCTGAGTACGTGATCTTAAACAAGATACTCAGTCTCACTGAGCTTCTGTTTTCCAATTTATGAGAGAAGAATAAACAAATCTGTCCTGGAGGAAGCACATGTGGAATGTTCCTTAGAAGCAAAAATGGTAAGACTTAGTCTCACCTACTTTGGTCATATTTTCAGAAGGGAGGAATCCCTGGAGAAAGATACCATGCTTTGGTAAAGTTCAGGGTCAGCAAAAATGGGGAAGCTCCTCAATGAAGTGAATTGACACAGTGGCTGCATTGATGGGCTCAAGCATAGCAGGAATTGTGAGGATGGTGCAGGACTGGGCATTGTTTCCTTTTGTTGTACATAATAAGATCACTATGAGTCAGAGCCAACTCGATGGCACCTAACAAGACAGCCTTGCAGTAATAGCTCCTTCCCAGTGTTGTTGCCAGAACTGAATGAGAAGAAGCATGTGGCAGTGCCTTGTGGTCCACAGAAACAGTGTGGAAAATGGGACAAAATTTTTGAAGAGGAAGGAGTGAGTCAGGACCCCCGACAAGACCTGAACCAGAACTCTAGGTCTGGGAATGTGAGAATGATTAAGAGTAACCCTCCAGACCTTTCTGGAAGAATCCCTCTCTGTCCTTGCTATGAGCTGTGGTGGTGTAGTGTCTAAAGCATTTAACTGCCAACCAGAACACTGGTGGTTCAAACCCACCAGCCGCTCCTTGGAAGGAAAATTGGGCAATCTACTTCCATAGTGCTCCCGCCTCGGAAACTCAAGGAGGGGTCACTATGAGTCAGATCCGACTCCACAGCAGTGAGTTTGATTTTTTTGGTTTGGTGGTTTCCTGAAAATTTTAAGATTAACAGCTGCAACTGACCAGGCTCTGCCCTCACATTGCCTCTTTGACCTACTGGTTCAGTGTGTGAAGTTATGCATACCTTTGTGTGTGAGAGAAAAGGAGGAGATTGGCTTGCTTTTTAGAGACAGTGCAGGACCTCTTGTTATCCTCATTGCCATCTGGAATTCGAGGGGTGAATGGGGCTGAGATGTCTACCCTTCATGTCACCAGGCCTCTCGCAGTTATCTGCACAGTGACTTGGCCTTCAAGGAGCCGAGACTTTGATCAACTTGCTGCACAAGATTTGTATGAAACTATCCTGAGCTTTCCTTTTTTAAAAAAAAAAACCGTGCAAGTGGGATCTGGAATTGATCCCAGATAATACATCTGCTTCTTAATTTCACTTCAGAGGGGCAAGATGACAAGAAAGGCGATGAAGACAACTAAATGCATTTATGATTTATGCCCCCTGTGATAAATCAATGGATGATTTCTCCCCAAAATGTGGTCACTGCCTGACTAACTCATAACAGCTGACACATCTGGGGGATGTGGAAGGGAATGGGGGCCAAGGCCCTCCCTGCCATGTGCACACCAGTCCTTGAACCCAGCACCCCAAGGGACAGGATTTGGACATGTGAGACAAAGGGAGATACTCCTTGTGCAGTTAGGAAGATGGCTGCTTTACTGCCCTCGATTTTCCTCCGGAGTCGGTGTTTTTCTTTCTTGCGGCCTGATGGTGCAGTTATGTTCAGCTTGTCCTTGGTTCATCTCCAGCATTCCTTTCTGTGCTTGCCTTCATGTGTGGTGAGTTAGATTTTTCCATTCCCTAAAGGTGATTTGATCAGGCCCAGTTCTCACCAGAGTCCCTCAAAGAAAGCAAGGAGAGTGGAAAATCTCATTAACTCTTTCATTAACTCCAGCTGCTCTGCATTGAATCCAAGATGGCAAAGAGGTTTCCTCCTGAGGGCCAGCTCCGGGCCTTTGGCTGTTGTATTCTGCAGTGGGAACTTGGGAAGGGCTGTGAGGCCTGAAAAGGGAGAGGGCCATGACCAGTTGGTAATAGTGTCAGCCTGTGTTCATGGTGACCCTGTGTGTGTCACAGTAGAACTGTGCTCCATAGGATTTTCGGCGCTGATTTTTCAGAGGTAGATGACCAGGCCTTTTTGGTGAGGTACCTCTGAGTAGACTCAAACCTCCAACCTCTCAGTTAGCAGCCAAGTGTTTAACTTTTTGCTCCATGATTCAGAGTCAACTTGGTGACAACTGATTGGTGTTTTTGGTTTCTGCCTGTGCCCAAGAAGGCCCATGGTGGCCCTCTTCCCTTATTTTGCCATCTATTTGCTTGAAGGTTTTGTCACATCCTGAAGATACAGCCTTTCTGAACTTGGAAAGCCATATCTACATGTTCCAAAATATTCTGTCATTTGCAATTTTCAAAAATCTTTTGAACCATTTTCTGGCTGCTTAGCAGTCACATCGCAGTTGAATTGCTTGTTTTCCCAGCAACTGCCCCCATATCATCTGAAGCTAATTTTTTCAGGAGTAACTTGGGCTTTTTGGTGGGTGGAGGAATTGGTGGTATGGGGTCACATTAGTTTTATAAGTTACCTGAAAATGCAACTGCTTCTCTCTACCTTTCATTTCCTTCCTGTTTAAAAATATTTGTCCCTCCTGCCTTTTTTTTTATTTACACAAAATTCACCAACCATCTCAAAGCTATATAGTGTATGTAATATCATTTTCCTCACCTTGGTTTCGGAAGAAAGTGCCAAAGCCATTTCCTGGGCCTAGACAGGAACTTAAGACTCCCTGTGGATGAGGAAAGGCAGAGAGGGATGTCCAGAGATTAGTACTTTGGCCAGAAAGCAAGTCAGGTTGCAAAACATTGTCGGAGTTACAAGATTAGCAAAGGGGAGAGGTTCAGAGGACTTTGGCTGGGAGATGGAGGTGCTGTAGGGTTAAGCATAGGAAGCTTTAGCTCCAGCTTCTGATACTGGGACCAGCTTGCCCTGTCCTCACTCATAGGCTCTGTATAGGAAAGAAAAAGGAAAAGTGAGCTGGCTGATGAAGGTTGTTCATTTGGTGTCTCTGCTGATACCTTGCATTACCATTCTCCCAGCCAGAAATAATATACCTGCAGCTGGGTTTCTGTAGGACAACAGGGACATCCAGTAATATATTGGGCTGATCTAAGCTGCCTTTTCTCCATTGATGTCCCAAGGGCCTTGAAGATATATACTCCACCTTCACATTATCTGGGGGTACTGATCAGAAACCATTGCTGTGGAGACTGCTTCTCCTGTTTGGCCCCCTTCTAATAGGAAATCATACTTTAAAATGGAGCTTGATGGATTCTGCTTAATGCCAAAATTAAATCCTCACATATTTTGCTGGATATTACATAATTAGTTGACTTCTCAAAGGGGTTCTAATTATGCCTATGGAATAAGCTCAAGATAATGAAATGCATTCATCTCTCTGGCAAGCTGTCTGTCGCTTAGCACTGAGCTGGGAGTCAGTCCTCTAGGGCTCGCCTTCTAGCTCAAGGAACAAAGCTTTATTTACAGACACAGAACTTGGAACTTAAATACAAAGTTGTTCTATGATGTACTTCTTTTTTATTCCCTCTAAGAAAATCAGTTTTCCTTAGCTTCATATACAATGTGAATGGCCATGTGTAAAGTAGCTATACTGATCACAAAGTGTAAGGCTTCCCCTGAAAATGTGTTCATAAGACTTGTGATAGTTCAAAAACTTCCAGACGTGGGAAGAGAATAGTGATGCAGAGCAAGAATGAATTCTTTGACCCTAAGTTTCATTAGTTGGTACATTAATGCTCAGCAAATAATTGGACGGACAGTAGGTGAGTTGATTGGTGGGTGGATAGTTGGGTAGGTAAGTGAGTTGATGGTTGACTGAGTAGGTGAGTGAGTGGGTGGAGAGATGGGAGGGTACATGGATATTTTACTGATGGATGAATCTTTATTCAAGGATGGATATAGATAGAAGAGAAGGAACTCAGAAAACATACCTTTTTTTATTTTTGATTGCTATAGAAAATGACAAGAAAAAAAAGAGGTTTTTTTTTCCTCCCTATTAATTCTTTATTTGTAAAAGGAAAACACACAAAATTCCCTTGATTTCTCAATAGATAGTTTTGAAAAGTAGCAGTAAAGATGTAGGAAGAGTAGACTTGGAGGAAAATAGAAGAAATTTCTCTGAGGGAGGAAAAATACAAGAAAGAGTCTTAAATTCCAAAAGCATCAATTAAAAATACAAATTTATCTTTTATAAATATGTCACTGGTAACCAAGCAAAGTTAGAACAAAGCTCTGCTTGCATCTCCCTAACAGGTAGATCATTTTACAACACAGTAGTGAAAGGAACCCAGGCCAAGAAGGAGCCATTCACCTCGGCATATCTGGAGTGTTCATGCCTCAATTTGTATGTTTAATAACGAAGATGCTCTGTGTGAGGAGACCACATATCTATTCCCATTGCTGACATAGTGATAGAGAAAATTCAAGGATGCCTGCTGGTTTTGTTTCTCCAAATTTAGTACTTGTGACTCTCTACAATGGCTGCAACTACCAAAGGCATTTTTGCCATAGGCTCACTTCCTCTCCACTTTTGTTCTTTGAAATATATCTAGAAAGAAAGGCCCTGAAAGATTCTAAAGCAAGTTTTACTAAGATAAAAGATCAGTCTTGTTTTGGGATGTGAGATGTAGGGTGACCAGGGGAAATTTTAAAGCCCCCACAATTATTGATAGTGTGAAGGAAACCTGAGCTTGCGTTATCACCAGCATGGTAGGAAGTGCTTTGTACCATCAAGCACCTTCCATCTAGCCCAGCACTTGGAGCAGTAGATTCTTTATAAGACCCTGCCCATGTGTTTGGTGGCTGAATTCCTGTGGAACATCTGTCGGCAGTTCTTGGGCTCTGGGTTAGGATTTTCTTCCCATCAAACGAGCCATTCATGAACTCCATTGACCAAAGGGTTAGCTCATTCATGTTTTTATCAAAAGCAGCATATTCTGGTTTAAATTCCCAAAGATGAGGTCCCCTCATGTTAGTCCCTCATCTGCATTCTGGCTGGCACAGTGTAATTGTTGCCTGGGACATTGTTTCTAGAATTGGATCCATTCATAAGTGGCTCACATGGAAAGCACCCTTTGCTTACATATTTTTTAAACACAGTGTTTGAATTCTTAAACCTCAAGATTTAAAAGTACCGTAGAAGAATGAAAGGTAGGAATTGGTTTCCTAGACTGAGTTAGGACATCTCCAGGGTAGTTTTGGTCTGTGCTAATTGGGTAGATAACTGGTAGCCATAATCCAAGGCATAGGCTAGAAGGAAGCAGTAATAGTAAGGTCATATGCTGTTTGGAGAGATGCATCTGCTTGCAAAGTTAGATGAATATATTTTCCATTTACTTCTATTCAGAGACAGTGTCGCTACTTAGACTCAAGCCAGGGTGTTGAACACAAGATTGATGTATCACTTGTCATCAAACAGACCACTTTCTGTTGAACTGTTGAAAAATTGTGATAAATATTTAAACCAAGTATTAAAAGAATCAAAATAGAAATTTCTAAATTTGAATTTGTATCCACTCAAGGTGGCAAAAAAAGAGAGATTTGGTTGGCAGGAAGAATTTTCTTATTTAAAAATTCAAAGGACTATTTATTATCACTTTGCTGTGTTTTAGGAAAACTTTTATTTTAAGAACAAATATCACCAGTGGGATAAAAAGGAATACCCTCAGCAAGATGGATCGACACAGTGGCTGTAGCAATGGACTCAAATATAGCAACCATTGTGAGAGTGGGACAGGACCAGGCACTATTTTGTTCTTTTGTACTTAGGGTTGCTATGAGTCAGAACCAACTGGATAGTACCTGACAACACACAAGGATTCAGGGAACAAGACCAAGAAATGAAATCCTCTGAGCACAGGAGAGAGTGTTTTACATCTTAGTAATAAATTAATTCTAGCCAAAAAAAAAAAGGCTCTATCAAACATAAAGTGCTTTGAAGTTCCTTCTCTTTTTCTAGACTGAGCCATTTATTTGAGGCCAAGAGGCAACAGGACCTAGCCTTCATTTGCCTAATAATATTTAATCAAGTGTGAGCAGCATGAGCAGCATGAGAGAGTTCAGGAAGCCTGAATCTCCCAACAGGAGTACAGTGGGAAGATGGGTCCACCCTTCTGGGGAACCAAGAACTATGAAATAAGCATGTGGGTGCAGTCCCACCATTGTTCAATGATATATCCCTGGCCTTGTGCTGTGTTTAATTACAGTGACAGGATCTTGGTTCACTGTTTACACTGGCTTATTATTGCTCAGGTGTAGAAGTGTACACTGAGCTCTCTGTTGGCATTTGCTTTGGAGCAAGGGGAGTTCTTAGTCTTTTAAATTAAAAACAAAATCATTGTGTTCCTTCTGAGGTTATAAGTATAAATACCTTCACCAAACCTGCACAGATTGCTCTCATGGCAAATCAGTTGGTCAGAATGGTTTATCACTTCAGCCACTGGTTGGAAGGGAGGACACTGGAAGAGTACCCATACAATTGATAGAGGACCCCTCAATTCTATACTTCCTGCAAACATCCCTTCAAGACCTCAATCCATACACAGTCTGCAAGAGTTGTGCAGAAATCTGGCATTTACTGTCTTTGGCTTCATCGCAAACCTGGGCTTTTTCTGCTTGGAAGCTCCATGCTCCCTGTCCTGGAGGTTGTCTGCATATATTGCTCCATCTCCTGTGATATTCCTACTTCCCAACAACACACACACCTTACAGATTTCAATTCAGACTTGCCTTTCCTGTCCTCTGTCCCTGAAGCCCAGGCTGTGTTCCTTTGTCACGCTTTCACATGGAACAGTGTCCATTTCCTTCTGACCACTTCCATCTGTTTCTTGCACTCTGATTAGTGATTTATTTTATTGTTTCTTTGTCATTAAACTATAAGCTCTATAAAGGTAGGGATCAGGGCTGGATTCATGGACATGTAGCCTGTGCAGTCACACAGCATTCTGTGTGCTTGGTTAAATGTTGTGTTGTTGCTATTTTGAAATTCTTAATAATTTTTTAAAAAGGAAAACTACTTTTTTATTTTTCATTCAGCACACCAAATTGCATAGTTTGTTTATGCCATGTATATTGGCTCTCTGGCACATGATTTGTGCTCAAGTATTTTATAAATGAGTGTTTCGGTGAAAAAAGATGACAAGTGAAGAAAAAAAATATTTAGTACCTTATATCAAGTTAAGGAAGGTGTTCTGGTAGTATAGTGCTTAAGGCATTTGACTGCTAACCAGAAGGTTGGCAGTTCAAACCCACTGGATGTTCCACAGAAGAAAGACTGGGCAATCTACTTCTGTAAGGATTTACCACTTTGGAAACCCAAAGGGGTTCACTGTGAGTCAGAATAGACTCAATGGCAGTGAGTTTGGTCTTTGGTTATCAAGTTAAGGAGCCTCAGTGTACAGTGTTAAGTACTCTGCTGCTAACTGAAAGGTTGGCTATTTGAACCCACCAACCACTCTGTGGCAGAAAAATGAGGCAGTTTGCTCCTATAAAGATTATAGCCTTGGAAATCTATGAGGCAGTTCTTCTTTGTCCTGTAAAGTCACTATGAATTGGACTCAACTCGACAGCACTGGGGCAGTATCAAGGTGGGATGCTACATATTCACCTAGTGGCTCACTTCTTAATCTCATTCTTTACATAAAATTTGGCAAACCACAAACCCAAATTAAAGAGATATGCATATTATGATCTAAGAAAAAAATTGGTTGCAAGGTCTAGGAAGCATAAAAATGGGCTAGTCTGTTGTTAATGTTTTGTTCTATATTTAGAACTGAAACAAATGGTGATGTTTAGAAAGGAAAAAAGTTAATTGTCTTGCAAAGAGTACCGTAATAAGTAGAAGCAAACACTGAACTGGAGAAAATATTTTTCAATGCTAGAGGAAGTTGAGACAAGACCGTGACTGGGGTTCACCTGAAATAAATATACATGCTTTCCCTGATGTGCATCCATGGCCAAGGAAGCAGTAACGAAATGTCCGGTTTGATCTTCCCACTACATACCACAGAGCAAACAAACTTGGCCAAAAGTCAGCTGAGGAGTTCATGGACAACTTGCAAGGATTCACAGTTTTATACAGTATGCCCATACGTTCTCCATCACTTGTCTGTTTTGGACACATTTTTCCCGTTCTTTCCTGCCCACCCCAAGGGTGTCTGCTACAGATTGTGGAGCTGGCAGGCTTTGCTAGGCTGTATCAGCACAAGCTGTTAATAAATTAGGTGCACAGAAGTGTGATGGCAAGGCGTTTCCTCCTGGAGTTCATAGGCCTTCCAGAACATTTATGTCTCATTACAGCCCGTACAGCAGTTTATACCCTAATAAATCAGAGAAGCTTTGCAGCAATGGGCTGGACCATTATGAATCTTTCTGTTGGCATTTTCCCTTTCCAGGGGCACACAAGGGGACAGAACTACCCCATCTGGCCACTCTAGGAGAGAGGGCTCATCAAGGGAGGCTGTTTTCTCAAGCATGACAAAGGTCACACTGCAAGTAGCAGGAGTGAAGAGTGGCAGCTAGGGTTGTGAGTGACAAGGTGGAATGAAGCCTTTATCACTGTGATTATGGGCATTAGTGAGACTATCAGGGTCCTGCCCTCCCTTCCTGTGCTGGGCCTTGGTCTTCACTGATTTTTCACTCAGTTTTCAGACCTGTTTACCATCTTGCACACAGTGATTTGGAAAGTGGATGCATACCCTGTGCATGGTGTGTGGACCTATTCACTTTGTGTTCCATTTCCTTGAGAAGGTGTACTCCCTGGGAGGGGTTGCTAAGCTGAGTGCACGGAGGATCTGCCCATGGGCCATATCACCTTCTATCCCTGCCTGCTCTCACTCAGTGGAAAGATGTGTATGATGAAAGCCAAATAAATATAGAAATGATTCTTAACAGTGTGGCAATGGACAGAAATCCATTGTTGTGGCTGGGAAATTACTTTGTGTTTGGTGGAGGTTTATCGGTTATAAAAAAACAAATGGGTATATATCATATTGAAAACAGCCCTTAAAAGTCAATGAGGAATTTGTTTTTGGTGCTTTGTACACTTTCACAAGGGAATCCATTCCCCATTTAGGAAGAAAAAAAAATTATTGGTGATTTCCTTTCTACTTAGGATCCTGGCGTCTCATTTCTATGGAGAAAAATTCACGTCTAGTTAAGGCAAAGCAATCTTATTTTTCCCTCTTCTTCCACTCTAGCTGGTCTGTGCTCCTGCTTCTCAGAAGTTTCTGAAATACCTGAACTACTTGTTTGTGTTCTTAGAGAGGCTTCTGGAAGCCTTTGGAAAGTGGAATATGTCTGGGTAGACCTATTTTTATTCTGTAAAAGTCTTGGCTGGAACCTCTTCAATAATCACTTTGCTGCTGGGGGGTCAGAGGAGAAGCAAGTGAGGGAGTGCACTATTTATCAAAAGTGACAAGGAGAACAGCTCCTCTGTCAGCCTCAGCTACCCTCATATTTACATAACACCTTTCCATCCAGTGTTTTCCCCAGCAGATGGCCAGGTGAGGTTCACGGACTGTGCACGGAAATACAGCTGCTCCAGAGCAGGCACTGGGGATCTTTCGGGTTCCCTTCCAGTAGAATTACACAACCCTCTATGGAAGGAGGGGGCAAAGTCACTCTCAAGCTGAAGCAGCCCTGGAAATGCGGACCAAAAGCCAAGTGCTGCTTACAAATTAGGAGGGTTCCAAGGCCTGGCACCCCAAGACTGGGGGAGAAGTGAAATCCTGGAGGAGTTAGTAATTGACTACACATGGATCTGCCTGAGCCTGCCCCTGCAGTAACAGGAAAGACAGACTTGATGGGGGTCAGAAAGGGATGGTAATGTGACTGCAATGATTGTGCTCTGCCAGTGGGGGAATCTACCCTACAAAGGGAATTTCCAGGCAAGTTCTGTAAGTTCACTCATCGCCTTGCTTTACAAAGATATCCCAGGACCAAGTGAGGCACCTGCTCTGCCTGGGACTGTGCTTTGGGCCGAACATGTAAGTCCAAAAGGCCTCATTTGGTACAGGATGGTGAACACACACAGCTGCATTTGTAAGGTTTCCATTTGAAACTGGCTGAGCCATAGCAGGTAATTAGCACCTCTGTATTTGGAGCAAGTGGTGCTTTTATTGGTTGGAGTTTCTTAAGCAGGCTGTCTGCTTTGCAGTTGTTCATGAGAGAGTCTAGAGAGAGGGCAACAGATGTTGTGTGTCCTAGGGAATGAGGCCTAGGTGGTATGTTAGACTGAGTTCTCCAGAGAAGCAAAATCAATAAAGCTTATATACAGAGAGAGAGGGAGAGAAATTTATAAAGTTATCTTAGGAAAATGGCTCACACACTTATAGAAGCTGGCAAGTCCCAAGTTCTTGGATCAAAGGTCACACTGGAGGCTTTTCCCGACTCACACAGCTGCAGGGACTGACGAGCTCAAGATTGACAGGTAGTGTACTGGCTGTTGACCCTGATGAATGACAAATCCAAGATCTCCAGGCCGAATGGGGGATTGTTTGCTCACGGACAGTTGTAGGCAGCACAATGGAATCCCAATCCACAGAAGAGTGTCTCTTTTCCCAGGATGTCCATAAGTATACTGGAAGCAGGACACACACTTAGGGAAACTCCCTTTCAATAGATTGGCTGCTCAAAACATATATATCTGATCTCATCATTGGAACAACCCACATCACAATTGCTTAAACCACACAGAATTGTGGTCCAGCCAAGTTGACACACAGCTTCAACTATCACAGTCCACCCCTTGTCAACTTGGCAGTTGTACACATCTTCTTAACCATATATAATCTCTAAATAAGGACAATCATAAAGTCATATTTGCACCTAACATAATATGCTAACACATGTACAACTGAAACATGTTAACCTTATTTATATTTCACAGTTTATAACAGAAGGAAACAAAAATATTTGATGCACATGTACAATGAAGAAATATAGCAAACACAGTCCTCATTTCTGCAGCTGGTCACATGGTTGTAGCTGATATTCAGAACTACCTTCTTTTACCACCCATTCTGTATTTCCCTTGCCCTCAGCAAGCACCTCAGCTGGTCATGGTTCTTTGCCTCATGGGATGACCCAAATCTTCATTCCTGAAGGGTCTGGGCCATTAGCAGTTATATCAGAATTGGGTTGCTGTAATTTCCCATTGACTTTAATCACAGGGTATGATAATACTAAGAGACACCCTAAAGAATCTCCTGTTATCTAGACATAGTCTTCTTTCCCTCCATTATGCAATGTCAATCCAGTTTCCCCCTGGTAATCAGGATCTATCACATCACATAGTACAGTAATGCCCTTCTTTGTTGATCCAGAGACATGAGGAAGCCAAAATGGTCGGGTAGCATTCTTAATTTCTAGTTCAATGCAATCAGTATTGTGTCTCCAGGTGGGAGTATTCCTTCCTTTGGGACTTAGATCTCCAGATCCACAGAGCGTAGCAGGGACAGGAAGCAAACATTTTTTTAGTGGATCACTAGGGGTAATAGTGAGTGGTACCACTCCTGTCTCCACCCCTTGGTTCCTGGACCCGTGAATCCTGGCCATTGGATAAACAAAACCATATATTGGATGCTGGTTTAGAGCATATACAGCCTCCTGGAGAACATTGCCCCAACCCATCAAGGTATTGCCACCTAGCTGGTGCCATAATTGTGTTTTCAGTAGGCCATTCCATCGTTCTATCAAGCCAGCTGCTTCAGGCTAATGGGGAACATGGTAAGACCAGTGAATTCCATGAGCATAGGCCATTGCTGCACTTCATTTGCTGTGAAGTGAGTCCTTTGATCTGAAGCAATGTTGTGTGGGATAAGGCATTCTCTAAGTCCACGAATGATAGTTTTGGCAGAAGCATTGCATGTAGGGAAGGCAAATCCATATCCAGAATAAGTATCTATTCCAGTAAGAACAAAATGCTGTCCTTTCCATGATGGAAGTGGTCCAATGTAATCAACCTGCCACCATGTTGCTGGCTGATCACCCCGAGGAATGGTTCCATATCGTGGACTCAGGGTTGGTCTCTGCTGCTGGCAGATTGGGCACTCAGCAGTGGCAGTAGCCAAATCAGCCTTGGTAAATCTATGTTGCTGAGCCTGTGCATAACCTCCAGTCCTCCACCATGGCCCCTTTGTTTATGAGCCTATTGACCAATGACAGGAGTAACTAGGGAAAAAGGATGGCTGGTTTCCACTGAATATGTCATCCTGTCCACCTGATTGTTAAAGTCCTCCTCTGCCAAGGTCACCTTTTGGTGGGCATTCACATGAGACACAAATACCTTTACTCCTTTGGCCCATTCAGAGGGATCTATCCACATACCTCTTCCCCATACATCCTTGTTACCAGGTTTCCAATCATGCTCCTTCCAAGTCCCAGACTGTCCAGCCAAGCCATTAGCCACAGCCCATGAATTCATATATAATCGCATATCTGGCCATTTCTTATTCCATGCAAAGTGAGCAGTCATATGCACAGCTTGAAGTTCTACCTATTGGGAGGATTTCCCTTCACCACTGTCCTTCAAGGAAATACCAGAAAGGGGCTGCAGTGCTGCTGCTGTCCACTTTTGAGTGATGCCTGGATATCACCCAGAGGCATCTGTAAATCAGGCACAAATTTTCTCTTCCTCAGTCAAATGATCATAAAATATGATCAAAGGAACTCCTCATGAGGCCATAGGTGCTAACTGGGAAAGGAAGGTAATGTGACTGGAGTGGAGACCATAGACATTTGGGCCACTTCCTCATGCAACTTACCTGTGCCTTCAGGTCCTGCTCGAGCCTGATCTTTGATATACCACTTCTATTTAATGATGGAGTGCTTATGTGCACGTCCAACTTTATGACTCTGTGGGGTAGACAACACCCAGTTCTTGATGGGCAGCTCAGGCCTCATGGTGACTTGTTTGCCCATGGTTGAGTGTTCAGTTTCTACAAAAGCCCAATAACGAGCTAAAGGCTGTTTCTCCAAAGGAGAGTAGTTATCTGCAGAGGATGACAGGGCTTTGCTCCAAAATCCCAAGGGTCTGTGTTGCGATTCACCAATAGGGACCTGCCAAAGACTCCAAACAGCATCTCTATCTACTAGAGAAACTTCAAGCGCCATTGGATCAGCTGGATCATATGGCCCAAGTGACAGAGCAACCTGCACAGGAGCCTGAACCTGTTGCAGAGCCTTCTGTTGTTCTGGGCCCTACTCAAACCTAGCAGCTTTTCAAGTCACTTGAAAAATAGGCTGCAGCAACACACCCAAATGAGGGATATGTTGCCTCCAAAATCCAAAGAGGCCCACCAGATGTTGTGCCTCATTTTTAGTTGTGGGGGAGGCCAGATACAATAACTTATCCTTCACTTTAGCAGGAATATCTCAACATGCCCCAAACCACTGGACCCCTAGAAATTTCACTAAGGTGGAAGGTGCCTGAATTTTTGTTGGGTTAGTTTCCCAACCTCTGGCACACATATGTCTCACCAATAAGTTTAGAGTCATTGATACTTCTTCCTTACTAGGTCCAATCAGCATGTCATCAATATAATGGACCACCAGTCTGATGCCTTGTGGAAGAGAAAGGTGATCAAGATCCCTACGGACTAAATTATGACATAGTGCTAGGGAGTTGATATACACCTGAGGAAGCACTGTGAAAGTATAGCTGGCCTTGCCAGCTGAAGGCAAACTGCTTCTGATGGTCCTTTGAAATTAGTACTGAGAAAAAGGCATTGGCCAGATCAATAGCTGCATACCAAGTACCAGGAGATGTACTAATTTGCTCAAGCAATGAAACCACATCAGGAACAACAGCTGCAACTGGAGTTACCACCTAATTAAGATTACGATAATCTGCTGTCATTCTCCAAGATCCATCTGATTTTTGCACAGGGCAAATAGGTGAATTAAATGAGGATGTGATGGGAATCACCACCCTTGCATCCTTCAAGTCCTTGGTGGCAGTAATCTCTGCAACCCCTCCAGGAATGCGGTATTGCTTTGATTTATTATTTTTGTAGGAAGAGGCAGTTCTAATGGCTTCCACTTGGCTTTTCCTACCATAATAGCCCTTACTCCACTTGTCAGGGACCCAATGTGGGATTTCTGCCAATTGCTTAGTAGATCTATTCCAATTATGCATTCTGGAACTGGGGAAATCACAACTGGATGGGTTTGGGGACCCCCTGGACCCACTGTGAGATGCACCTTAGCTAAGACTCCATCAATAACTTGATCTCCATATGCTCCCACTCTGACTGGTGGGCCAAAATGACACTTTGGGTCTCCTGGAATTAGTGTCAGTCAGAGCTAGTGTCCAGTAAGCCCCCAAAAGTCTGATTATTTCCTTTTCCCCAGGAAACAGTTACTCTCATAAAAGGCTTCAGATCCCTTTGGGGAAGCCTAGGAGAAAAATTGACATTATAAATTTTGGGCAATGTAGTAGGGTCCTTCCTCAAAGGGACCTGGCCTCCCCTTCATTCAAGGGGTTGTGGGTCTGTAAACTAACTCAAGTCTGGGAATTGATGGAAAGGCTGTGACTCTGTATTCTGGCGATTCAATCTAGGCTGCTGTTCACATGACCTAGAATTCTTCTGTCTATACAGATCAAGTAAATATTTAGGTTTTCCATGTATTTCACTACAAGGAACACCATGCACAAGTATCCAATGCCATAATTCGACACAAGTCAGACTATTCTGATTACTTTTCCAACTCTGCTATCCATTATGGTAACCACTCCCACCTTGCTTTTGTTGATTAACTGCTGCCACTTGGTCCCTGCTACCACAGGGCCCAATCAACCCCATCATAGTTAAGTGTCTTAATTCAATTAGGGCAGTTTCCACTGTAAAATCCGGCTTAAATAAAATAGTAATCACAGCAGTCTTCAAGGATACTGGTGCTCCCTTCCCAAATTTATTATTTACCGTACTAGTGAAAAGCATGTCTTCTGGACTCTCCATTACTGGCTCTAGGGGTCTAATCTGATAAATCCATTCTAACAGGCCAGTTTCCCTAAGCCTCTGGATACCTTCTTCTACAATATACCAAGGCAGGTCTGGTACTTAAACTTGACTTAAGGTAGGCCACCTCATAATCTATGCTTTAGTAAGCCAGTAATAAAATAATTACTGTAATAATAATAGTAATAAAAACTATTTGATCCTTTCCTAACGTCTTGAGCTGAAACATTGAATGAAGAATCCATACTTAGTAGGCCTAAATCAATAAACTCAGACTGATCCAATGATGCATTCCTTGCACCATATCCCACACCCTCAGTAGCCATTCCCATACATATTCTCCAGGCTTCTGTCTGTACATGATAGCAAAATCAAGTAGGTCTTTTTGGGTGTAGCATACTACCTCCTCAGTCACACTTTGTATTTCACCTTTTGGGGCTCATTTGGACTTAAGTTTAGTTATAGGTCTAGCAGCAATGATGGGTGTTTGGGGCAGTTCCTGAGAACATTCAGCAATGTCTTCCATGGCCTCTGCCTCAGGCAATGACCCAGCAGGAACAGTTGGGTTAATCCCATCAAACTGAGGTGAAGGGGATAATAGTTTTACAGTAATCCCTTCAGATGGGAGAGATTTAACAGAGTTTACTGGCTCTATATCCTGATCTTCCTGGTCTGCCCATATGTCCCCATTCCAGATTTCAGGATCCCATTTTTTCCCAATCAATGCCCTCACTTTAACTTCAGACACCATTCTGGGTTGGTAATTTAATTGGTGTTGTAATTCAGCCACCCTTACAATAAGACTCTGGGTTTGGTTTTCAGCAATATCAGCTCTGTTACTAGAAGAAATAAGGCTTTCTTTCAGAGCATGACTGGAAACATTGAGGTGTTTTATGCAGCTCTTAAGCTGTGACTCAGCAGCCCTGAGCTCATCTCACTCTTTCACCACTTTGTCTAGTATAAGTAGGACCAACCAGCCAGCTTCCTTATACTCCTCATGCTGACAAAATTGCAAAAAAGTATCAAATATGCAATCACCCAGAGCCTCATTTCTCAAAAGTTCTTGATGTATTGGTGGTGCTATTTTGCATATTAATGTTGTCACTTCATGCCACGGATTAGCAGGGCCCTCTTTACTAACAGAGGCAGGGTCACCAGTGCCTTTACAATTAATAAATTGGAGAACCAATTTAGGAAGCCCATCCTTATGATTTTGTCTCTCTAGAACCACTCCCAGTACCAAATGTGTTAGACTAGGCTCTCTAGAGAAGCAAAACCAGTAAAGCTTATATACAGAGAGAGAGAGAGAGAGAGAGAGAGAGAAATTAATCTTAAGAAAATGGCTCACAGACTTATAGAAGCTGGCAAGTCCCAAGTTCTTGGATCAAATGTCATGCTGGAGGCTTTTCCCGATTCACACAACTGCAGGGGCTCAGGAGGTCAAGGTTGACAGGAAGTATACTGGCTGTTGACCCCAGCGAATGGCGAATCCAAGATCTCCGGGCCGAATGGTGGATTGTTTAATTACGGACAGTTGTAGGCAGCACAGCAGAATCCCAATCCACAGAATAGTGTCTCTTTTCCCGGGATGTTCATAAATACACTGGAAGCAGGCCACACCCCTAGGAAAACTCCCTTTCAGCAGATTTGCTGCTCAAAACATATACATCTGATCCCATCATTGGAACAATCCACATCACAATTGCTTAAACCACACAGAATTGTGGTCCAGCCAAGTTGACACATAGCTCCAACTATCATAGATGGGAAGCCAACCAGTGATCTTGGTTCTCAATGTCCCCATTGCTCCTTACCCCATGCCATGCTGTGTGGAAGTTAGTTCTAGCCCTGTTTAGGTCTCCTTGACTCTAGAACTTGCTCATATGTCACAGTTCTGTAAAATGTCCTAATGGGAACTGTAGTCTCTCTTATCTCAGAGAGTTATTTTAAGAATAAAAATTAAAGATTAAAAAAAAAAAAAGTGTGGGGTGTTATTGGAAAAAGTCTGTGCTATGCCAGATCTGCACCTGCTGCTTAGATAATCCAGCACCGCAGACATGAATGGGTCAGAGGATGTGTCCTAGGGGAAGCAGGTTTGGCATAGCCAAGATGCCAGATTTACATGCCACCTAACAAGATGGATTGACATAGTGACCATGATGATGGGTACAAGTGAGGCTGGCACAGATCCAGGCAGTGTTTCATATTGCTGTACATAGGATCACTGTGAGTTGGAGTTGACTCAACAACACCTAACAACAACAACAGCAAACCATTTTCAAACTGAATGGCCTTGTGCATCTGTGCTTTGGTTTTCCTGCTTGTGAAATGGTGATGTTAACTCCCAGGGTTGTTCTGAGGAGGAAAACAGATACGGAATGTAAAACCCACTGCACAGTGGCTGGGATGAAGCAAGTGCTCATGACAATAATGCTGATGATAGGGATGATGATGACAAGGCAAGTGATGTTATTGGGACCTAGGATCCAAAGACTGGGAAAGTAGTTTAAGGCTGACAGATAGATTTAATCTCATATGCCATCTTTTCATTGATTAGAACGACTGTGTTGAGCAAGACTTTGTGGCTACATCTGGGCTCCATGAGAGAACACTGAAAACAGTTAGGGATATCTGACTTTGGAGATGGAAACAGGCATGGTGGCACACATGCTGTGCAATTGCTATCTCCTTAATGTTTACTTTGCCCCTAAATACCTGAGGTAAATCCACCTCTCCTAGAATCTTATTATTTTGACCCACGAAATGGGAAAGTTGGGCCAGATCAGCTTTCTTAGAAGTGTTCAGCTCAATATTAAAAGATGTTAAGGTGAGGATAGAAAAGATACTTTGAGTAGGTTTTAGAAATGCTGAGCTCTGGTAGCATAGTGCCTAAGGCACTTGACTGCTAACCAGAAGGCTGGCGGTTCAAACCCACCAGCCACTCCTCGGAAGGAAGGTTGGG
>NW_006921628.1:2324440-2331414 GCF_000298275.1 Orycteropus afer afer
GCCACTCCTCGGAAGGAAGGTTGGGCATTCCTACTTCCGTAGTGATACTGCCTCGGAAACCCAAGGAGGGGTCCCTATGAGTCGGGGCCGACTCGATGGCAAACAACAACAACAACAGCATGTTTTATTAAAGAGTTCTGGTGGTGTAGCCTAAGGCATTTGACTGCTAACCAGAAGGCTGCCAGTTCAAACCCACCAGCCACTACTCACAAGGAAGACTGGGCAATCTATTTCTGTAGCAATACCGCCTTGGAAACTCAAGGAGGGATCGCTGTGAGTCGGAACTGACTCAACAGCAGTGAGTTTTAAAGTTTTGTTTTGTTTGTTTTAATGTATTACTAAGTAAGGCAGGACTTCTTAGAACCTTTAAGGTGATTAAAATTGCAGTAGGAGAATATGTTATGCTTTCCAAACTTACTTGACCATGATCACATTTTCTTTTTCAAGTAGCAGCTTGTGAGACTGGTGTTGCACAGAATGGACTTTAGTAAGTGAGATAATTCCTAAGGTCCATGTTTCTTTCCACAGTCTGGAAATGTGAGTCTTGAAAACTCAGATAATTTAATGATTGCACTTTCCCACAACTTTTTCCCTTCTTACGAAAATTGCAACTCTTTCTTAAAAGCCACACTTAAATGCTAATCTGTCATTGTTTAGAGCAACTTTGAGAAATACAAAAGGTAATTTCTGATAAAGTATTTACTAATCCTTAATATTTCTGAATCCTTCATTCCAAACCTCAGCGTTAATTGCAAACTGGCCTGATGGGTTTGGCTCATTATTTGGATAGAAAGCTTCTTTGTCAATAGTTGGCCTTGCTATGTGGACTGGTCTACACTGAAAGCCTGTGGTGTGAGAGATGCTGCACTCTCTCATCTCACCCTAGACTCCAGACCCCTTTTTAGCCTGTGTGTACTCCCTAGGAGGCAATGGAAAGCCTGAGTTTGTCTTCACATTTGCCCTGCTAGCATCTTTGTCTTCTGTGGCAGGTGAAAAAATAGCAAACTAGGCAGCAAGGATAGCACTGGGAATCTACAGATTTTGTATTGATTTCTCATTTGTCATTAATAGGTGTCTTTTCACTTTGCACCTTAGTTTATGCTTGTCCGCTCTCATGCCCAAAGGATGCTGAAACTATTTTTTGATAGTACTCTTATTCCCCAGTAACTTTGGGTGATTGGTCTCTTTTAACAAATGCCTAGAACATACTTGGAACATAGATATGGTCCCTAGTGTTCTTTTCTTCTGCTGCATGATCTAGAGCATTCCCGGCCCACAAGAAGTCCCCTTAGAAAAGGTTTATATATGGAAGGAAACTTTCTTTGTTGGTTACCAGGGGTGGGAGGGGAGGAGAAGGAACACTGCAAAAAAAAAAAAAAAAAAAAATGCATTGACCCATGTCATTTCAGTTTTGTGTATTTCACTGTACATAAATTATATTTCAATAAAATGTATGTTTTTTAAAAAAAGCAAAAGGAAGGGGAAAAATGAGTTAAGAATTTTAAGTGAAGTTTTTGTATCTAGGGCATTGGATACAAAGAATTAGATGGACATTCCAACTAAATGAATTAGGATTGAACTGTAAAAAAAAAAAAAAGTCCCCTTAGAACATGGGCTTTTTTCATGATTAAGTGAGTGAGTCAAAGGGGGAGGGTAATATTAGAGACTATGAGGGAGAAGGGGGAAGGGAATGTTGGAAGTTTCAAAAGAAAAAAAGGTATACTCATTGTCTCAAGGAAGCTGGGCAGAGAATTGACCAGGGCAATGGGGAGGACCCACATGTGGTTTTTAATCATAAATTTAAAGTGGGATTGGTCACAGTTGTGCATTTAGCTGAGTGGGTAAAGGCACATAGGTAGTGGGAACTTGGGTTTAATCTAGTTTGGGTTCAAGTTTGATAGAAAGAGGTTTAATGTATTTGAGAGTGGATTCAGAGTGAGTAAGCCTATTGATGGGCCCTAGAATCTAAGCTGGGTATGGAGGGAAGTTTGTATAAGAGGGTGGTGATGGATAATGAAAGATCAACTCTTCAGCAGTCTCACTAAAAGTCAAAGATTTTTTGGAATGTGGATTCCTGAGTTAGTGGTCTGAAAGTTCAGTGCAGAAAATGGAGATTTTAGAAGTAATGCAATATTGATAATGACTGTCTATATTACAATCGTGGAAGGTGGGGCAATCTACTTCCAGAAAGATTTACTGCTTGGAAACCCATTGGGAATCTCCATGAGTTGGAATCGGCTTGATGACAGTGAGTGTGTTTTTTTTTTTGGGGGGGGGGTGGTTTAGGTGGGTTGAATGGAGTAGAGAACTATAATTAGGAGGAATGGTGTTAAGGAATTCAGAGTTTAGGATGTCAGGTGACCCATATATATGGACATTGATGTCTCCAAGAATGATGGCAAGAAGATGATGGAGCTATTGGCAGTGAGCCCAATGCTGATGAATGGGAAAGAGTGATCAGGTCAGGAAACGACAGCAGCAGTGGGGCACATGGATGGTCTAGGCTGACTGGAAGTACATGAAAGGAGATGAGCTTTCTAAGGAGGGTATTTTCTGGATCTGGCAGTGAGTGGCAAGGTCAGGGTGTGTGGTATGCAGCGTGTGGGAGGTAAACAGCCATCACTTGGCAGGAGTGTACAAAGCAGAGTTCTCAAAGGAAAGCTGTTTTTGGATAGCCATCTGGTGCCATCTGGATCTGGGGCATGGTGAAGATGGTATTGAAAGAATACATTGAGGAGAAGGTGGATTTTGCTGATGCTGCACCATGGGTTATAGAAGACACAGGGCAGCTGAGAGAGCAGATTTATCCAGATGAAGGTATGGACAGAGGGAGCCACAAACATGGGGATAAGAATTTGGGTGATGAAGTGTGACCTAGGGGCTTAGCTTTTCATGTTGATAGAGAAAAATGAGAAAAGGTTCTGATGTATTCTGAGAGAAGGTGGGTCATCAGTCTTCATTATAGGCTCTTGAAGTTCATGGCTTAGGCAGTGCACAGGATGAGGCAAAGTTCCAGGTGTAGGTCTCTTTAGATTCTGCCCAGTGTAGTGCTGAGGCAGAGGGAGGAGCCCCAGGGGATAAAGGCTATCATCTTGCACAGTTCCTAGGGACACTACTTGCATTACAGTATCTGTGAGTGGGCCCCCCTGCAGTTGTGCAGTCCCACATCCAACATGAGATAAACTGTAAGCAAAAAGCCTCAATAGTCAAATATAGTTGGCAGATACTGCCTGCAGAGGGCAGTTCTGGAGAGTGACCTAACAAAGCCTCTGAATATTCTCTCAGTGTTTCCTGCACATGTGTAATCTTAGAGCTTTTTATTTTTTCTTCCTTCCATAGAACTCCTATTGATCTGCAGAGGTACCCTTCTCTATACCATGCTTCCGCAAGTCCTGAGTTCAAATGCCAGCATGGCCTCCAGCTGGCTGTCCCTTAGTTCCCTGAGCCTTCAGTTCCTCATCTTTAGTAACACTGACCACCTAGGGCAGTTGCCAGAAATGTCAGCACATGGAGAAGTTGGACATGGTGCTTGACTTGTAGCACCACCTCAGTGAATGTTAGTCCATTTCCTCACCACTTTCAATAGCTCTTTGTGTGTCTTTTTATTTTTTGGCCTCCAAATTTTAATAAAAATTTTATTTAAAACCCACTATACCCAAAATAGGAGGTCTGATGGCATAGTGCCTAAGGCATTTTACTGCTAACCAGAAGGCTGGTGGTTCAAATTCACCAGCCACTCCTCGGAAGGAAGGTTGGGCAATCTATTTCTGTAGCAATATCACCTTGGAAAGCCAGGGAGGGGTCACTGAGTCGAATCAACTCGATGGCAGTGAGATACCCAAAATAAAGGAGCTCTGGTGGCATGGTGCCTAAGGCATTGGACTGCTAACTGGAAGATTGGTGGTTCGAACCCACCAGCCACGCCATGGAAGGAAGATGGGGCAGTCTATTTCAGTAGAGATTTACCACCTTGGAAACCCAAAGGGGGTTCGTTGTGAATTGGAATCAACTTGATGGCAGTGAGTTTGGTTTGGGGTTTATATCCAAAATATAATCATTTCAACATGTAACCAATAAAAAAATTTTATTAATGATACCTTTATTTTATTAGCACTAAGTCTTCAAACTCATGTGTATTTATATTTACAGCATATTACATGCTGTTGTTTGTTGCTGTGGAATTGATTCTGACTCATGGTGACCTCATGTGTACAGAATAGAAGTGCTCCATAGGGTTTTCGAAGCTGTGACCTTTCAGAAACAGCTCACCAGGCATGTCTTCTGGGTGCTTCTGGGTGGATTCGAACTGCCAACTTTCAGCTAGTGGTCGAGCACTTAACCACTTGGGCTACCCTGATACATTGTCATGCATGTGATAGCCAGATAAGGCTAGTGGCTACCATATTAACAGTGCAACTCCACATCATCTAACTAGAAAAATCAGCCCCTGATTGCTAACCAGAAGGCTGGCGGTTCAAACCCACCATCCACTCCTCAGAAGGAAGGTTGCGCAACCTACTTCCAGAGTGATATTGCCTTGGAAACCCAAGGAGGGGTCACTATGAGTCGGGTCCGACTCAACAGCACATAACAACAACAACAGCAACAACAATGTATTTCTAAAGAATCTCTGGTGGTGCTGTGTTAAAGCATTGGGCTGCTAACCCAAAGGTCAATGGTTTGAACCCACCAGCTGCTCCACAGAAGAAAGATAGCAGTCTGCTTCGGTAAAGAGTTGCAGCCTTGGAAACCCTGTGGGGCAGTTCTACTTTGTCCTGTAAAGTCTTTATGAGTCAGAATTGATTTGATGGCAGTGGGTTGAATGTATTTCTGAAAAAGCAATTAAAATGTAGCCAGAGTATATTTATCTTTAATAATCTAATAAATTACAAAAAGTGGAAATACTTTCTCAATTGGACTTACAAACTTCAACTAAGTGTTCATGGGATATCTTGACAGTGGAACTTACATGGCAATTGCCATCTGTCAAAGGAACTGTGTTGTATTCACATAACAGAGTAGACTGAAGGAATGAGATATGTGGGCTTTGGGTTCATTGCCACCTTGTGTTTACACATGGTGTGGCATCTCTTGTGCTGTGCCAGCCTTCAGCACAATTGCCTGAGTCGGACCTCAGTAGATCCTATGCAGCTGGGTACTATTGGAGACTCATTCCTCCTGTGACAGATGTGTATTGTGACTGGTATGGAAATCTATATACTGGGCTGTTTCCAGGGGCAGAAGGATTCAGATAAATAAACCAGATGGACAGAATCTAGGGAAAGGAGCTTTTGCTTTGTCTTGGTGTCTAGGTTGTCAGTACTGCCCTTCCCAGGGGCTGGCAGGAATCCCAAAGAGCAGACACCCAACCTGCTTTCTCCAAGGAGCACTCCTACCGTTCCTTTACCCAAGGAAGGTCAGAGAAGCGCTGCCAGCTACTGATGGGGGAGAGAGGGGAGTGGATTAATTAAAGCTAAAAATAAGCCTCAATTGAAATTGCTATTGTAGGTGGAGGGAATATAAATTGACCAGGGCTGAAAGTTTTGAGGGCATCTCCCCTTGCCTTTAACTTTGACCTCTAAAATGACTGAGCAAAGGAATTGTTTATGGCACCAGGTAGGGAGTCAGACTTTCCTATTGCTTTGGTTCTGGTTCAGCACATTTAGGGAGTTGGTAGTTAGAACTTTTCTTTTTCTTTTTAAACTCAAATGATGTATGTTATTTGAGGGTCAGAAAGGAGTTGACATATGCATGCCCTTGAACACAGTCTTCCAGTCAAAGAAACAGATGTAAACAAACAGATGGCTTCCCAGGCACAAAACTTACCCAATGTACTTTGGAAGTTTGTGTTTTCTTTTTTTGTGTTCCCCAAAAATATAACTTTATATGTGAAACTTAACATAATTGTAATGATAGATGTTCTTGAACAGGAAACAGTGACAGAATTTGGCACCATGAGCTTCACAGCCGCTTGCTAGAAAGGTACTCAGCTGGCTTATTTCATGCAATAAAGCCTAATTTTGATAGTACTATAGAAAGGAAAAACAGAAAGAAAGGAAAAGTAGACCTGAGCCTATGAAATATCTCCCAAGATTCCTTTTTCCCTGACTAAGAGCTATAAATGGCAAGATAGATTTGATATTTGAACTGAGGAAAACATGAGCTCTCATCACCTGAACTCACAAATGGTACTTTTCAATGTGAAAAGAATTGACCTCTGTTTCAACACAAACAGATTTACATTCTCTTCCAATGATGCTGGGGTTTAACATACCTTCCAAAGGCATTAATTATGAATTGTATTGTATGACTTGATGAAAATTCAGTCAATGGCTTGGAACAATTAAAATAATGGCATTTGAAGACTTCTCTTCTGTGGTTGACGGACTTGTTCTTTTACTGTTCCATCCCAGGAATATGCTACAAATCATGCTTTATTATTAAGAGGCAATATTATTTTTACTCCAGTAGATTCTTTAATTCAGGTGGGGAAAATTTCAAATCTATGCTCCAAAGAAAAGATTGAAATCATATTGCAGCGGCCATAAGAATAATGTTTGATTGAGTAAGTTCTCAGAGGAGGGGGAAAAGCAAGAAGTATGTTAGTCTTAGAAATAGATGTTCATGACACAGAAAAAAGGCAGTGGGAAAGTTGAGTTACCAGAGCTTTGAATGATAAATTTGTAATGAGAGAGAGAAATGAAGCAACAGGTGGAAAAGTCACAGCAAACAAACAAAAAAATAAATAAAGCAGGTTTTTTTTTTTTTTTTTTTTAAGGTACGAGTAGCAGATGAACATAGCAGTAGATGGATGTAGTTATGAATACTTCTGTTGAATAGAATAATATGACTCCAAGGACACAATGAACACAATTCTAGAGGCTTAGCTCAGTGAGGAGGGAGGGACCTGAGGAAATCCTGGGATAATCCAAAGTAAGACAAAAAATAATTGGGTGTCTGATAGTCATGTTTTT
>NW_006921628.1:2339879-2354879 GCF_000298275.1 Orycteropus afer afer
TCTGTGTCTGTGTTAATTGGTTTCCCTTTTCTTTGTTGAAGAGGGTCTGTGCAATCCTTCTGCCTAGTCCGCCATCTTGCCCCGCCTCCCTGATAGTCATGTTTTAAAAGTACAGTACAAAAGACCCACTGCCGTCAAATTAATTCCAACTCATCTTGACTCTCTAGGACAGAGGAGACCTGCCCCACAACATTTCCAAGGCTGTAAATCTTTATGGAAGCAGAATGTACCTTGTTCTCCCACAAAGCAGCTGATGGGGTTGAACCACTGACTTTTTGGTTAGCCACCAACACTTAACCACTGCATCACCAGGGCTTCACTAGCAGAACTAGTGGGCACTACAGGCAGGCTAACACCAATCAGAGACCTTCCTCTGCATATACTCAGAAGACAGAGAGCATTAAATCAGAATAACTTTATTGCTGTGTGATTCAATGTTGTGTCATACTCTTTGTCTGTGGATCCCCTAAAATCATTCTAGCAGGGATACATCTCAAAGGCTTCAAAATTACTGATTAAATGGTGGGATCCTGACCTAAAAAGATTTATGTAGTTAGAGCTGGCTTCATTGCTCTTAAGACGTAAAGGTAAGGAAGAGTTCAGAAAATGGTATCTTGAGAAAATCAAAGACAGGAGAGTATGTCCCCTAAATGGGAGACCCTGGTTCCTGACTGTCATCATGATCTCCTTCTACCATAACTGAGCTGTGGGTTTCCCTCCCTGGATGTGCACCAGGATTCTTGTTACAGGCCATAGCCTTTGCTGTACCTCACCTTCTACCTGAACTGTTCTACATAGATTTCTTTTGCTTGCCACCCACAGCCCCTGACCCAAACAACCCTCCATGAAATTCTTCGTTTATATAAAAAGTTGTTGGAGGAAAATGAATCATGAATCCTAACCAGAATAAGAGTACAAAGACAAGAGAAAAGTAATGGATAAAGAAAATGATTAATTTTAGTGCTGGACAATTTAATTTATTATAATGGAAGTAAGAAATAAACACCTACAGGCTTGACACTAATTTGCATTTCATTTCTATTTCTAGTGCCTCAAGCTCAAAAAGAAATCTATCAGGTTTAAGGGACCAGGCTGAATATATTTCTGGTAAAACAATCAGTGAATAAAATTAACTACTGCCAAATTTGCAAATTAATTCAAATCTTGAAGCCTTTAAAATGCAACATCTAGTTCTTTTCTTGCCTGTCTGACTTTTCTCCCTGAACCAGTTTGACATATCTGAGAGAAATTTTTTTGTTGTTGTTACTGTTAATTTAAATTTGAAAACCTACACTTTATGAAAACTGATGAAAGTTCTTCATCTTTTTTTAAAGAACAAAAGATAATTTTCTCATCCAAATAACTTTTGTAGGGGAGGGTGGTAGGACATGTTGGGGGACATAGAAATTGAAAAATAATCTCCAAATTCATTTAGAGGCTAAAAATGGTTTGCTACTGAGGAATAAATAAATAAATAAATAAATAACAGCAACCTTGTCCCTGGATCAAATGTATAGATACTTCTAAAGATACACATTCACATAATTGTGGAAAAGGAGAAAGTGATAATTTTGCCTGGCTCAACAATGTTCCTTTTTATTTTGTTCTATAGGCTGCACAGATGTTTTTAATTTTTCTGGGTGTGTTTATGTGTTTGCAAGTTTCTGAGGCTGTGCTGATGAATGGAGTTTTTATTGAATTTATATGTAGCTTTCAGATAATAAAAATGTACTTAAGCTTCTTTAACTTACCTTCAGTTCCAGCCTGGCTCTTGTTTGAGGAAACTTAGTCTCCTATCTTAGTGTCCTTAGTCTCCTGATTTGAACTTCCATATGCTGGCATAGTGCCTAAGGCATTTGACTGCTAACCAGAAGGCTGGTGGGTTTGAACCACCAGCCACTCCTTGGAAGGAAGGTTGGACAATCTGCTTCTGTAGAGATATCATATTGGAAACCCAAGGAAGGGTTGCCGTGAGTCGGATCCAATGCGAAGGCAGTCAGTTTTTTATTTCAAAGACAGTGAGGTTTAAAATAATGCACAGTGCACCTAGCTTAGTGCTTGGGACATGGAAAACTGTCCCTCAGTGCTGGCTACCATTCTTCCTCTTCTTATTTTATAACTGCCACCATCATCGACACTGTATTAGTGTCCTGAAGCCATCACAAAGTTTGACAAACTCAGTGGTTTAAAACAGTAGACATCTCTTCTCTCACAGTTCTGAAGGCTAGAATTCCAAAATCAAGGTAGCAGCAGTTCTGTGTTCCCTCTGAAGGCTCTAAGGAAGAATCCTTTCTTGGCTGTCTTCTGACTTCTGGTGGTTGCCAGCAATCCTTGGCATCCTCAGTTTGTAGCTGCATCACTCTAATCTCTGCCTGTGTCTTCACAAGACGGTCCTCTGTGTCTCTTGTGTCTTCACATGGTATTCTCATAAGGACACCAGTCCTTGTGTTTAGGGCTAACTCTAATCCACTATGACCATATGTTGACATGATTACTTTGGTAAGACTCTGTTTCCAAATAAGGTCACATTCTTAGGTACTGGGTATTATGATTTCAACATACTTTATTAAAAATAATATTTTGTTGTGTTATCAGTGAAAGTTTACACAGCGAATTAGGTTCCCATGTAACAATTTCTACACAAATTGGTCAGTGACATTAGCTACGTTTTCCATAATGTGTGAACTTTCTTTTTAACTGCTTTTTGATTGTTCCATTTCCAGTACTCTAGTTTCCTTGCCCTCTTCTCATCTTTGCTTTAGAGGAATTATTGACCTTTTGGTCTCAAATAGATGGTTTTTTAATGAAGCACCATATTAATGGGTGTGCTAATCGGTTATTTTGCTAAAAAGTGACTTCAGGATGGTTTCAGTTCATGGTTTAAAGAGTATCTCAGTATTACAATCTCAGGAGGGTCCTCGAGTCACAACTGGTCCAGTGAGTTTGGACTTTTTAAATTTTTGAATTCTGTTCCATGTTCATCTACCATTCTATCAGGTTCTATCTATTATGGCCCTGATCAGAACACTTGGTAGTGATAGCTGGATACCATCTATTCTTCTGTCTCAGGGTGGATGAAGCTGTGGCTTGTGTAGGCTGTTAGCCCTGTAGACTAGTTTCTTCTCTAAGACTTTGCCTCTCTTTCAACATTTCTTTCTGGGAAACACAATTCAACCCACAACAGTCATCATCTTCATTTTAGACCTGAGGCAGCCTTGGCTTCCTGGATCAGATACTTTGTCTGAAGGTGCTGGCTTATCAGCTGCTATATCTTCTCCTCTTTGCCCCTGAGTGGAAAACTTTGCCCACAGTGCTAACATTTGCTTAGCGATTGATATACTGGTCTTATGCTGTCTTGTTTTCCCTTAGTGCATTTTACAGTTTGAGTAGATATTTTAGATATCCAATAAAATGGCAGGAATACTCTCACCTCCCTTATTTACTGTGGGGCCCAGGAGACAATATACAAAATTGAAAACTGTTACTAAATGTTTGTCATGTTCAAAACATCTCCACTATTTTGAGAAGCTCTTAGCTTATGTAGAAATTGTTAGAGCAGCCCAGTTAGGCCTAGTGGGACAAGAGTAGCTGTTGTCTGGCTGGTGTGAATCTCGGCCATAGATTTACAGGAAGGTCTGCAACATTACTATATCCTCCATTTTTCTGTTTGGTTGATACATGCATCCCACCTGAAGTACAGAAATCTGCAGACATGTCTGTTTACCTCAAATTCAGCAAGATCCAAAAGTCCTGACTTTGATTAACTGTCTCCTTACGACGTACTAACTCTGGCATATCTGTCTTGGTGGTTGGGCCAGTGTAGCAAATGATAATGTTCCAGAGTGCAAAGCTCTTTGGGGCATGTCTCAGTAGTTGAACATGCATTGAGATAGACATCATGAGGCTTCAAGGTCATGGGCTGGCTCTAAGAAGTATAAAAGATAACATACTATACAAAACATTGTTCCACCTACTACTTTGGCGAGTAGCGACTGGGACCTTAAAAGCTAGGAAGCTGCCATCTAGATGCAACAACGGGTCCCTCCTCGTCAAGAAGAAAGAAGAAAACCAAAATTAATGGAAACAATCAGTCCTAGCGACTGGTACACCATCCGATCTGCAACCTATACAACTATGAGACCAGAAGAACTAGATGGTGCCCAGCTACCACTGCCATCCACTTGGAAGGGATGTAGGAGATCCTGCATAAAGAGGGAGAACAATGTGGTACAAAACTCAAAATCATTTGGAGGCAAAAAAAAAAAAAAGAAGGTGGGGACCAGGTTTGCTGGTCCAATGGAGCCTGCTGTAACCACTGAGACTATGGCCCCTAGCTGCCCTTCAGGTCTGGAATTGAACCCACAACTGTGGTTTCCAGCCAAACAAAGTACAGGCATGTGAGTTAAACATTTACCTCAAGTAGACACACGCCCTGGAGAGAACAATCATGGGAGAAGGAAGGGCTGCTTATGCACAGGGAGATAGCTCAGGGTGCAGAAGAGTATGAAGGGATGGACACTGGGAGGAGGTAACTATGGGGAGGAAGTGGGAGGGGAGCTGCTGCATTGTAAATTTTGGTCAATGACATGAGACAAAGTATATGTGAACTGCTGTATGAAAAGTGAATTTACTCTGTAAATCTTCACCCAAATCCTCATAAAAAAAAAAAAAAAAAAAAAGAAGTATGAAAGAGAACTAAAACAACCAAACAACTCCACCTCCCCAAAAGAGGCAAAACTTGCAAAGAATGAATGAATGAAAACAGTAAACATTTTAAACATTTTAGGCTTTCTATAAAGGAAACCGTTGTGATCTCTGTTGCACCCACTCAATTCTGCTGTTACAGCATGAAATCAGCCATAGAAAATACATACATGAATAGGCATAACTGTGTTCCAATACAACTTTATTTGCAAAAACAGACAGTGGGCTAGATTCGGCCAACTTGCAATTCTTGAAATCAGTCAGTCTGTCCTTGTGATTAACTCCCTTCTGGTTGCTTTGTTCCTAGAAGTGGTTACATGCAGTGATGAAAAGCTGTACTCTGGGCAAAGAATAACTGAACTTAAATACTGATGTTGCTGTTGACTAGCAATGTAATCTTCTGTTTACTTGTCTAGAAAAATGATATTTTGTTGTTTTTAGGTCTGACTCATAGTGATCCTTTGATAGAACAGAACAAAAGACTGCCCAATCCTGCACCATCCTCACAGTTGTTGCTATTCTTGAGCCCATTGTTGAAGCCATGGTGTCAATGTGTCTCCTTGGGAGTCTTCCACTTTTTCACTGACCCTCTAATGTTCCATGTATGATGTCCTTCTCCAAGGACTGGTCCCTTCTGACACCATAACCTAAGTACGTGAGACAAACTCTGGCCATCCTCACTTCTAAGTGACACAGCTGTGTTTCTTCTGAGACTGATTTGTTTGTTCTTCTGAACAACAACAACAAAAAAAAACCTTTTACATTTACAATACTGTGTTATCAGTGATAACAAACATTAATCTACAGGTAAATAGATGGATAGATAGGCTGAATGATCAGGTATGGCTAGGCGAAAGGAAATATACCCATGACCATATATAAGGTTGGTATACAATATTTTTACGTACGCATTTGTATGTGCTGTGGTATTGTTCTTGTTAGGTGCCATCGAGTCATGTCTGACTCATAGCAACCCTGTGCACAGCAGAATGAAACACCACCCAGTCCCACGCCAACTCCATGATCCTTGCTATACTTGAGCCCATCATCACAGCCACTGTGTCAATCCATCTTTTTGAGGGCCTTCCCCTCTTTTGTCGACCCTCTTCCTTACCAAGCATGACATTCTTCTCTAGGGCATGGTCCCTTCTGACAACATGACCAAAGTAGGTGAGATGAAGTCTGGCCATTCTTGCTTCCAAGGAGCATTTCGGCTTCACTTCCTCCAGGACAGATCTGTTAGTTCTTCTAGCAGTCCACGGTACTTTTAGCATTCTTCATCGGCACCACAACTCAAAAGCATCAATTCTTCTTCAGTCTTCCTGATTCATTGTCCAGCTCTCACATGAGTATGAGATGATTGAAAATATCATGGCTTGTGTCAGACACACCTTAGTCCTCAAAGAGACATCCTCGCTCCTCAGCACTTGAAAGAGGTCCCTTGCAGCCAACTTGCCCAGTGCTATACGTTGTCTAATGCCCCAACTAGTGCTTCCATTGGTGTCTATTATAGAACCAAGCAATGTGAAGTCTTTGACAACTTCAATCTTTTCTCCATTTATCGTAATGCTGCTTATAGGTCCAGTTGTATGGATTTTTGTTTTCTTTATATTGAGTTGTAATCCATACTGCAGACTGTGTTCTTCAATCTTCATCAGTAAATGCCTCAAGTCATCCTTACTGTCAGCAAGCAAATTTGTGTCATCAGCATATCACAGGTTGTTAATGATTCTTCCTCTAATCTTGATGGCACATTCTTCCTAATATAGTCCAGCTTCTCAGATTACTTGCTCAGCATACAGATTGAATAAGTATGTGGAAAGGATATAATCCTGACGCACTCCCTTCTTGATTTTAAACTATGCAGTGTCCCCTTGTTCTGCTCGAACAACAGCTTCCTGGTCAATGTACAGGTTCCTCATGAGTGCAGTCAAGTGTTCCGGAATTCCCATTCTTCCCAATGTCATCCACAATTTGTTATGATCTATACAGTCAAATGCCTTTGCATGATCAATAAAACACAAGTAAGTAAACATCTTTCTGGTATTCTTTACTCTGAGCCAAGATCCGACTGACAGCAGCTATGATATCTCTTGTTCCACATCCTCTTCTGAATCCAGCTTGCACCTCTGGAAGTTCTCTGTCAATACATTGCTGCAACTGTTTTTAAATTATCTTCAGTAAGATCTTACTTGCATGCAATATTAATGATGTTCATTAATTTCCACATTCTGTGGGATTACCTATCATGGAATGGATACAAATAGAGATCTCTTCTAGTCAGTTGGACAGGTATCTCTTGGCATAACCGAGTGAGTGCCTCCAGTGGGGCATCCGTTTGTTGAAACATCTCAATGGGTGTTCCGTCAATTCCTGGAGCCCTGTTCTTCACCAATTCCTTCATTGCAGCTTTGACTTCTTCCTTCAGCACCATTGGTTCTTGATCATATGGCACGTCCTGAAATGGATGAAGATCTACCAGTTCTTTTTCATATAGTGAATCTGTGTATTCCTTCCATCTTCTATTGATGCTTCCTGCATCATTCAATATTTTGCCCATAGAATCCTTCAGTATTGCAACTCAAGGCTTAATTTTTTTCCTCAGTTTTTTCAGCTTGAGGAATGCTGAGCGTGTTCTTACCTTTTGGTTTTCTCACTCCAGGTCTTTGCACACTTCATTATAGTAATTGGCTTTCTCTGCTTGAGCTGCTCTTTGAAATCTTTTATTCAGCTCTTTGATCTTGTCATTTCTTTCATTTGCTTTAGCCACTCTCTGCTCAAGGGCAAGTTTCAGAGTCTTTTCTGTCATCCATTTTGGTCTTTTCTTGTTTTCTCATCTATTTAGTGACCTCTTGTTTTCTTCATGGATGATGTTCTTGGTGTCATGCCATAATTCTTCTCGTTTTCAGTCGTTGGTGTTCAATTAATCAAATCTATTCTTTAGATGGTCTCTAAATTCAGGAAAGATATATTCAAGGTAATATTTTGGCTCTCATAGACTTGTTTTAATTGTCTTCAACTTCAAGTTGAACTTGCATATGAGAAGTTGACGGTCTGTTCCACAATCAGCTCCTGGCCTGGTTTTGGCTGAGGATATTAAGCTTTTCCATTTCCTCTTGCCACAGATGTAGTCAGTGTGATTCCTGTGTATTCCATCTGGTGAAGTCCACATGTATAGCTGCCATTTGTGTTCTTGAAAAAAGGTATTTGCAATGAATAAGTTGTTGGTCTTGCAAAATTCTAACATGCAATTTCCAGCATCATTTCTGTCACCAAAGTCAAATTTTCCAACTCCTGGTGGTTCCTCTTCATTTCCAACTTTTGGATTCCAGTCACCAGTGATAATTAACACATCCCAATTGCATGTTCGGTCAGACTGTAGAAGTTGATAAAAATCTTCTATTTCCTCATCTTTGGCTTTGGTAGTTCGTGCCTAAATTTGAATAATAGTCATATTAACTGGTCTTCCTTGTAGACATATGGATATTATCCTTTCACTGACAGCATAGTGCTTCAGTACAGATCTTGAAATATCTTTTGTGATGATGAACGCCACACCATTCCTCTTCAAATTGTCATTCCTGGCATAGTAGACCACAGGGTTGTCTAATTCAAAATGGCCAAAACCAGTCCATTTCAGCTCACTAACCCCTAGGGTATCAATCTTTATGCATTCCATTTCATTTTTGACAACTTCCAATTTTCCTAGATTCATACTTCATACATTCCATGTTCCAATATTAATGGATGTTTGCCACTGTTTCTCCTCAATTTGAGTCATGCCACGTCAGCAAATGGAGGTCTCGAAAACGTTACCTTATCCATATAAGTAAGACTGGTTCTACTCTGATGATGCAGCTCTTTCCCAGTTCTATTTTGAGAGTCTTCTGACCTAACTGTCTTATCTTCCTGCACTGTATCAGAAATGTTTCTGGGCTATTCATAAAGTTGCATGGTAACGTATCAGACAGTGTTTTCTCTGCTATTCTTAAGGTTTTCCTTGGCAAATTCTTTGAGAAGTGGATGGCTTCCTCCTTCTTCCTAGTCTGTCTCAGTCTGTAAGCTGTTGAAACCTGTGCACCATGTGCAAGATCACTGGGTTTGAGACACACGTGGCACAGCCTCAAGCCTCATAGCAACACACCACCACAGTAGGACAAACTGACAGACAAGTTTGTCTCCCTTAGCTGTTCAAAACCTCTCCATCCTCCCCACCCTCCCCTTACATGGCTTCCTGCCTCTTTCCTGCCACTTGGGGGCATGGCCTTGGCCCCCAGCCTTACCTGGTTCTCTGCTGCTGCTTCCTTGCTCTGTCCTGGTCAACCCCCTAGGTGATGTTAGTTCTAGTTATATGGACATTCTTACAGCACATACTTCATACGTTCCAGTATGTGCTGTAAGAATGTCCATATAACTAGAACTAATGAGGCAAATTTATGATAACTTCTTGGCTCAGCCAACCACCCTGATGGAGTGAGTTGTTGAACCTGTAGGCTTGGAACCATGGTCACAGGGGACATCAAGCTCAATTGGCATAACATACTACACAAAAAGATTGTTCTATGTCTTATTTTGGTGTGTAGTGACTGGGGTTTTGAAAGTCTGCAAGCAGCCATGTAGATGTCGCATTGGGGGTTTTCTCATCCAGAATAAAGAAGAATGAAGAAAACCGAAGACACTTGGAAACAATTAGTACAAGAGAGTAGTACACTTTGTGAACTCAACCTATATGATCTTAAGACCAGAAGAACTGGATGGTGCCCGGCCACCACCATCAACTAGTTGGAAAGGGATCAGTGCAAGAGATCCTGGACAGAGTGGGATAACAATTTGGAACAAAAAATCATTAAAAAAAGACCAGGTTTACTGGTCTGATAGAGCCTGTTGAAAACTCTTTAATTGGCCGCTGGTTATGCTTCAGGCCTGAAATTGCACTCACTCCCATGGCTTCCAGCCAAACAATAGACAGGCAAACAGGGTGAACATTTACATCAGGTAGTTACACTCCTTAGAGTGATCAATCATGGGAGAACAAAAGGGCAATATTTGCATAGAGAGAGCTCAAGGGACAGGAATGCATAGGAAAGAAAGACTACAGGGAGGGAAGAGATAACTAAAGGGAGGGAATAGGAAGAGAACTGTTACATTGTAGGGGATTGTAGTCAAAGTCATGAAACAAAATGTATATGAACAGCTGTATGGAAAATGAATTTGCTCTGTAGCCTTTCACCCAAATCACAATAAAAATTAAAAAAAAAAAAAAAAAAAACAGGAAAAAAATCCCATTGCCATTGAGTCAATTCCAACTCACAGTAACCCTATAGGACAGAGTAGAATTTCCTCATAGGGTTTACGAGACTATACATTTTTAAAAAAAAAGACTTCCTCATCTGTCTGCCATGAAGTAGCTGGTGGGCTCAAACAGCCAACCTTTTTGTTAGCAGCCAAATGCTTTACCCATTCTGCTATAAGAGTTCCTTCCTATGGTAGTTTTTAGTACATTTGATAGTCTTCACCAGCACCATAATTCTAAAGCATCAATTCTTCTATTATTCAATTATTCATTGACAGTTCTTACATTCATATGAGGCAATTGAAAATACCATAGATTGATTCTAGTGCAACTTAGTCCTCAAAATGAACTTTGTTTTTTAAGACTTTTAAAGAAATCTTTTTGCAGCAAGTTGGCTCAATGCAGTAAATCATTTCTTGACTGCTTCTGTCATGGGTACTGATACAGATCCAAGTAAAATGAAATCCTTGACAACCAATATTTTCTCTGTTTTTCATGATGTTGCTTATTGGTCCATTTTTGAGGATTTTTGTTTTGTTTATGTTGTGGTGTAATCCATAGTGAAGAGTGTAATCTTTGATCTTTATCAGGAAGTGCTTCAAATCCTCTTCACTTTCATTAAGCAAGATTGTGTCATCTGCATATCACAGGTTGTTAATGAGTCTTCTTCCAATCCTGATGTCACATCCTTCATATAACCTAGTTTCTGAGATTATTTGCTCAGCTACAAATTAAATAAGGCTGGAGAGAGGCTATAACCTGGCACACACCTTTCCTGATTTTAAACCACACAATTTCCCCTTGTTATGTTCAGACAACTGCTTCTTCGTTTATGTACAGCTTCCACGTGAGCACAATAAAGTGTTCTGAAATACTAATCTTCACAATGTTATGCATAATTTTTTATGGTCCACACAATCAAATGTCTTTGCATAGTCAATAAACCACAGGTAAACGTCTTTCTGGTATTTTCTGCTTTTAGCCGAAATACCTCTGACATCAGTAGTGATATCCCTTATTCCAGGTATTCTTCTGAATGCAGCTTGAATTTCTGGCAGTTCCCTGTTAATTTACTGCTGCAACCATTTTTTAATTATCTTCAGCAAAATTTTACTTGCATGTGATGTTAATGATATTGTTTGATAATTTCCAAAATCTGTTGGATCACCTTTCTTTGGAATGGGCACAAATATGTATCTCTTCCAGTAGGTTGTCCATGTAGCTGTCTTCCAAATATCTTGATATAAATGAATGAGCACCTCCAGCACTATACCCATTTGTGGAAACATCTCAGTGGGTATTCCATAAATTCCTGGAGTTGTGTTTTACCCCAGCACTTTCAGTATAGTTTGGACTTCTTTCATTACCATCAGTTCTTGATCATACACTACCACCTGAAATGGTTGAACATCAACCAATTATTTTTGGTACAGTGACTCTGTGTGTTCCTTCCATCTAGTTTGGATGCATCCTGCATCATTCGATATTTTATCCATGGAATCCTTCGTTATTGCAACTCAAAGCTTGAATTTTTATTCAGTTCTTTCAGCTTGAGGAATATCAACCATGTTGTTCTCTTTTGGTATTCTAACTGCATGTCTTTGCACATTTCAGTACAATACGTTACTTTGTCTTCTTGAGCTGCCCTTTGAAATCTTCTGTTCAGCTCTTTTACATCATCCTTTCTTCAACTCGTATAAGATACTTACTCTACCTTCATGAGCAAGTTTCAGAGTCTCTTCTGATGTCCATTTTGGTTTTTTCTTTCTTTCCTCTCTTTAATGACCTTTTACTTTCTTCATTTATGATGTCTTTGATGTCATCACACAACTCATCTTGCCTTTGGTCATTGTGTTCAATGCATCAAATCTATTATTCCTCAAATGGCCTGTAAATTCATGTGGGATATACTCAAGGTCATACTTTAGCTCTTGTAGACTTGTTTTAATTTTCTTCAGCTTTAACTTGAGCCTGTGTGTAAACATCTGATGGTCTCTTCCACAATCAGCCCTTGCCTTGTTCTGATGAATGATACTGAGTTTCTCCATCATCTCGATTTGATTTGATTTGATCTCATCATAGTCGATTTGATTCCTGTGTATTTCATCCAATGAGGTCCACATGTATAGTCACTATTTATGTGGCTGAAAAAAGGTGAAAATAACATAATACATGTAAAATACTTAGTATGGTGGCTGGCTCATAATAACTACATAGTAAATGTTGATGTTTAGCTATTAATATAGACAATGGCAGAAAGACTTCTTGTTTAACTGGCCACCCCTGGATTTTTCTGTGTTTTGTGACATTTTTTGGTTGCTTTCACCTAACTTCTACTCCATCAAGTAGAAATTAATACTCTCTTCTGTGTTTCTTTGTTATACTTTTTTTTAGTTATACAGGTATCTCCCTTCTAAATTTGGGGTACTAGAAGGCAAAGACTGCCCTTGTGTCTGTATACCCCACTTCAACTTTTATCTCAAATCATGATCAGCAAGTGCTTGGTGAATTATCTGGCTATTACATAAAGATTTTTTACAATGACATTTTGAATTGTCACATTTCTCACAGTATAACTCTATTAATTCAAATTCTGAAATAGAGCAGTCTCCTGTCTGATTAGACCTGAGGTTGGCAAACTACAACCTTTGGGTCAAATCTGGCCTTTCAACTGATTTTGTAAATAAAATTTTATTGGAACATAGGCATGCTTATTCATTTACATCTTGTCTATGGCTGCTTTTTCAGTACAAGGGCAGAGTCGGATAGTTTCAAAGCCTAAAATACTTAGTATATGTCTCTTTAAGATAAAGTTTGCTGACCACTTGGCTAAGCTCTTCAGTATTACTCTAACGCTGTCATTAACTGCAGGTAGTTCAGAGCTAGCCTTTCAGATTTTGTACTCAAAGATAGAAAGTTGTCTGCCAACTTTAATATCCATGAGGAAGTAGTAAAATAATATTAGGACTGAATCTATAAACCAGTAGGAGATGGGGGAAAGTTTCATTTACTGAGTTTAAACTTAAATATCTGCCCAGTTTATATAGTATTGTGGTTTCAGACACTCTAAAATTGCAAGCTTTGTATATGACCATGGTTCCCAAATTCTTTACCATAGCACACTGGGACATGGCATCAAACTCTTGAGGATGTGCCAAGATATTTTCCATTTTTAGGGAAAACAGCAATAGTCAACAACTACTTAACTCTGTGGCGCTCTGGTAGCATAGTGCCTAAGGCACTTGACTGCAAACCAGAAGGCTGGTGGTTCAAACCCACCAGCCACTCCTCGGAAGGAAGATTGGGCAATCTACTTTCGTAGTGATACTGCCTCGGAAACCCAAGGAGGGGTCACTATGAGTCATTTCCAACTCGATGGCGCATAACAACAACACTTAACTCTGTATGAACTATTAGCTCCAATAATCATGCTGCTTTCCTTTCAGTGATTCTGTAACTTTGCAGAGATGGGTTTTCAATAGTTGCTGTGATAAACAAGCAAGTCTCATGGTGCAAATCAATGTGGGACATGAAATGAGGGTGTTAGCTCTGGTAGCATAGTGCCTAAGGCACTTGACTGCTAACCAGAAGGCTGGCGGTTCAAACCCACCAGCCACTCCTCGGAAGGAAGACTGGGCAATCTACTAATGTAGTGATACTGCCTCGGAAACCCAAGGAGGGGTCGCTATGAGTCAGGTCTGATTCGATGGCATATAACAACAACAGTATCCAATCTGACTTAAAGATTTGAGAAGTTATGTTGGATCCTTAGGCATAGAATTTGTTTTTTAAGAGTTATACAAAAATATTTTTTCAAATGGCTACTAATTTATTAGGAGAGAATGCTTATCAAATCACTTGGAAGGAAGTACTTAAACAGGACTATTAGGTATTTCTTTGGCCTAGAAGCATCGTAAACTGAGAAAGTTTTGAAACTTCTGGTCTATTGTCTTTATAAGTGGCCTATATAACTACCAAGAAGCAGTCAATATACTGATATTAAGTGAATTTTTTTTTACCTTGGAAAAAAATTTTTCCAAGTGTTTTTTGTTTGTTTGTTTGTTTGTTTTTAAGGCAATTCATGTAGGTAGTAGAGAAAGCAGGAAATTGATCATGTTAAAGTCCACTGATTAATATATCCAAAAGTTTTGGAATGTAGAACCTAAACTGAAAAGGATTCAGGTTATTCAATAAATAATAATTGACCATCTATTACGTGTTAGAGACATGACAATGAACACAAAAATATGTTTTTTCAGGAGTTATTGTAGGAATTGTTTTGACGAAGTAACTTGGCTTTTTAAATCCTGTGTGTCAGTACCAAACATGGCTAAATTTGATTTTCAAAAGCATTGTTGAGTACACTGCTTTGCAAGCTGCTCCTCCAGAGAAATCATGCTGGTATTAAATACATACAAGCACAGAAATGACTTTCGTACTGACAATGAATCTTCTGTTTATATGCCCCCGACAGGTACCCTTTACTATGTATTTAGTACCATGGCCAACAGGTTTTTTTTAAAAAAAAAAAAAACCATGAGAAAAACCCTGTGAATCTATTTGTCTTATTCATTGCTATGTATTGATTTCCACCCCCTAGTTTTATTATCTTTGTGTAAGCAACATTCTGGTTCATATTTTCTTAATGTTTGATGGAATCACACTGGCCCTTAACAGCAGGAAGGAAAGGATTAGCAAGTGAATCCTTAATTAATGTCCAGCATGGCTCTTTGTCCCCAAGAACACAAGGTCCTTATTCTTTCCTTTTATTAATTGGTCAGATATTCATTATAAATATCCTGTCTCTTCCAAATTACCTGCTGATATTAGCCCAAATAGAAGCTATTTATATATATAAAGAGCCCCTAATTTATTTTCTCCTTTCCTCCATCCTCTCTGTAAGGAACTCTGGTGGTGTATTGCGTAAGGCATTTGGCTGCTAACCAGAGGTTGGTGCTTCAAACCCACCAACTGTTCTGCAAAAGAAAGATGATGCAGTCTAC
>NW_006921628.1:2359114-2397903 GCF_000298275.1 Orycteropus afer afer
TCCTATTTTGGTATTTTCACGGAAATTCTTCTGCTAGTTGGGGTTTAGTCCACTTCTGTATCCTTCCCTTCAAGGCTCAGCGGTCCAAGATTATCTTCTGTGTCTGTGTCAATTGGTTTCCCTTTTCTTTGTTGAAGAGGGTCTGTGCAGTCCTTCTGCCTAGTCTGCCATCTTGCCAGAACTCCGGTGCTTCATTTTTTTATGTCTTCTCTTATTCCTTTGGTGATGTCAACCTGACTCTTTTTTTTTTTTTTTTTTTAAATACCAACTATATGCTGATAGCTCCCAAATGTACACTCCAGGGTAGACTTTTGTCCTGAAGCCCACATGTGTATATCTAATAGCTGCCCCATATCTCCACCTGGATGTTCCCCTGGTGGTTCCCCTCTATTTCAGAACAGAAGCCAACTCCTGATAACAGTCCCCCATCCTCTCCACCTCCTGTCTGTACTTCTCTGACTTCTTCTCCTAATCTTCTCCCCTTCATTCGTGCTCTTCCAGCCCTACTGGCCTACTTTTTGCTCACAAGGCATGATAAGCATTCTCCTGCCTCAGGGCCATTGCACTTACTATTCCCTATGCCTGGGATGCTTTTCCAGCAGATGCCATAATGACTAACTTTCTCACCTCCTTTAACTCTTTGCCCACATGTGACTTTCTTCATAAGACCTACCCTGACCCCCTATTTAAAACGGCATCTCCCCACTGACAGTGGTCCAGAAAGTCCCTTACCCCTTATCTCATTTAGTCCTGCCCCCAGCATATTTACTTATCAATTTCTTATATACTAAACAATCTATTTACTTATTTATTGTGTTCATTGTTTGTCCTTCCAAAATACAATCTTAGCATCAGAGAGATAGGGATCTTTCCCTTTTATTCATTGATGAATCCCAAGTACACAGAACAGGGCCCAGCACATAGTAGATGTTCACAAATATTTGATGACTGAATTTTCATTATCATTATCATCACCCCATCACCTCATTTGTGTCACTACCTCTGATTGGCCACACACTCCATGGAATATATGATCTGTCTAGTAGTAATAGTACTGACTAATGTTTTATGAGTCGGGGCCGACTCGACGGCACATAACAACAACAACAACAATGTTTTATGGGAAAGTGTTTTATGGAAAGTTAATTAGACCAAATATTCCTTTTCTTAGGGCAGCCTATGATTTGATAGCAGAACTGAATCTGATTGAAAAAGAAATGAATCAAGCAATTTGGGAAAATATTACTTCCTAGATTTAATTCTTTTATATAAGGTAGGGTAACTAGATATTTTGCTGGTGTTTTGTTGATTGTTTCTTTTATTTTTTTTCATTTCCACTGTGTCTAGGGTAAGGGGACGAACCTTATAACCTATACTGACCTTGCATGGATTCAGGCTCGTCTTCTGTAGAAAGTTACCTTTCAGAGATAGTGCAGCAAACACTGCTCTGTAGAGGGTTTTCTTTCCTTCTTCCTTTGTGATTCACTATCATTTTTTATGGCATTCTGTGACTTATAGATGGTAAGAAGGAATAACATCTGTCAATTTAGCGTTTGTCTGTTTTTTTGTTGTTGTTGTTGAGGGGGGACGTATTCAAAATTAATTTTACAAATATTTAAATGTCTATCCTAATGGATTGGGTTCTGTCAGTTCTTAAGAAAAAGAGACCTAGGTTCCAAGCATTGAAAGCCCAATCCCACCCTCTGATGCTTGATGCCTCAATGAAAGGAAATAAAGCCACATTGCAGCATTACACATACTTCTGAAATACCTGTCAATAATGTCAGGCCACAGAAATAGCCTCCTTCTCAGGAAAAATTGTGGCTCCACATCAGGAGGACTCTTGTGCTTCCTCTCCAGGATTTTCTGTCCAGATTTCAGCTGTTGCTGGACAGTTTGGTATCAGCTTACTTCCCTATGGCTATAGACCTCATACAAATAATTCAATGTGTCTAATCAGCTAGGGAACATATTGTAGGGGCTCACTTGATTAGCTTCCAATCAAACATCACTGCAGTCTTTAGTTCAGTGAGGAGGGGAAAGAGAGGGTATGTGATGGAAGTCTGGCCATACTTAGATTGCTTTGCAGGGAAGAAGTTATCAGAACACCCTAGGAAGGTGCTAAAAGTATATTCCCAGCTGACAGCTTAGAAAGAAAAGTAATTATGCTAAACTCGAGCACAAAATCCTTAGTTTATTAACATGAAAATGAACAATTTCCAAATTCCTTCAGACCCCCTTGTCATACAGAGGGGCCAGCTCTAGGGCCTGTGTGATTGTGTGTATATCTGGGGGTGGTGTATATCAGGCCTTTGCCTTTAGACCATGATTTTTATTCATGTATTGTGTGCTCAGTCAGATGTTCCTGGTAGAGATTTTTAAGCATCCAGAGCTGACTCTTGTTTGAGATTGGATTTGGAAACTCTCTGTGTCTTTTGCTTTTGACTCTGTGACTAGCCCACAAGTTACTGGAAACATTATTCATCACAAACAGCTGATAACTGGTTAAAGAAATGAGTGGTAATCATTTCTACTGACCCTGTAGAGAGGGATGCTTTTCCTTTTACCCCTCTAAGGATTCCTTTTCAGCCAAGCCACCTCAATATGGAGAATATTTCAAAGGACTGTCACCTCACACATCCCATTTTCTTTGTCCTGACCTCCTGCAGTGGGAGTCTGAAGACGTGGAACTGCTGGACCTGAGTGCTGAGTCTAGACTCACACACTCCCTGCTTTCTTTCTTCCAAGGTCAGAGTCAGATGACTCTCTAGCCAGTAGTTAGAACTGATTGTCCTTTTCAGCTCTGGGACTTACAGAAATTTCTTAGAAACTCCCAGGTCTCAGCTGTCTGGACACAACCTATCAATAACCAAGTCACCTGCAACCCAACCCACAAATCACCTGTTTCAGCTCACCAACAGGTATCCTGGTACCAGTTTCTCTCACCCTACAGTCCGATTTTCCTATCTCTGGCAGCCTATTTTTGGAAAGGGTACTTTGCTACTGCTGTTCTTCTACCACAGATGTCTCTGCCATGGCAAACCTGTTCAACTCTAATGCAGTTACCTTACATCCTCTGCTAAGAACTAACTCAGCAAGGACTACAGAGAAAGGCTCCCACAAATGAAATCACCACCTCTTTTTTACTTCCTGCTTTTCAATTGGGGAATTGGCTACCAGATGTCTAGATTTCATGCACCAATAAAATAGCAAAAGTGCAATAGTATGGCATTATATTACTTGGTCAAGATGTTTCAAAAAGGAGAAAAAGACCAACTATTATCTGCTTTCTCATCATCTCATACAGAATGGGCATTTCAGTCCTAAAATGTAGGCAGACCATTGTCTTGCAGTAAAGGACAATCCTTTGAATGAAATACATCTAACTTTATGGAAACTCTCTACACGCTTATAATTTTCTTTGTTTCACCTTGTGTTTTGGTTATCTAGTGCTGCTCTAACAAGAAATATACCACAAATGGATGGCCTTAATAAACAGGAATTTATTCTAAAAATTTGGAGGCTTTAAGTCCAAGTTCAAAGTGGCAGGCTCTAGAGGCTGGGTGAAAGCCCCTCAACCTTGGTGTCCAGCTCTGCTTCCTGCTCCTGGCCTACTGGACTAGAGGTGTTTCTTCACTCAGACGGCTGTTGGCTGCTGAGGCTGAAAAGCCGCAAGGTTGACAAGTGAAAAGGCACAGTCCCAATGTTACCAAACCACACGGCAGGCCATTAACTTAAGTCCGTTTTAAGTCCCAAGGTCAGCAGAGCATGGCAGGCTGCTGAACAACAACACGGCTACATGCAGGGTCAAAGCGCCATATGCTGGAGACCATTCCCAAGGCTTCTCCTTATATACAGAAAGCAGACCACATCCCAAAGGCAGGTACTCAGCTGCTTGTGGTAGATCCCACCATGGAGTTGATTGCCAGTCTCATCATGGGGATTAACTACTAGCTGCCCAGCCACTCAACCAGGCCTAGCCCAGTTGACACACAAACTGAACTGCCACACCTTGGACTCAGGAAAATGTGTTTTTGTGAACTGGCTGCTCAGCCTAACAGCATTTGATGGCCACAGGAGCATTTAACATCCTCAGATCCTGTGACAAACAGTTGGGAAATGCTTTGTAGTCAACCAAGATCACATACTCCAGGTGCTGTGTGGAGAAGGGGCCCATGGTTCTCTTGGCTGTGTTTGGATTTCTTGACCTCTGAGAGATTCCATTCTGCTCACTCTGTCCTCTAACTCTTTTCCTCCTCATTTTATTCCCTTTTCTTTTTTGGTGTATTTTCATGCCTTTATTATAGGCTTTTTGTTCATGTTTGAATTATTAAAACAATACATATTCTGTCTAGAGAATTGAAAAAAGATAAACAAATATACAAAGAAAATAAAATTTTCCTCTAAATGTATCTCTTAGAACAGAGCTAAAATCTTAATATATTTTTTCTAGGATCTTTTTCTGGGTATTTTTGTTTTCCACAAAATTAATACATGCACTCCACATTTATCAAGGTGATTAGGTCCCAAAGACGAAGTCTTATGCAAAAATTAACATTATGTGAAAATGAGGAATAACCACATCAGATTACAAGACGAAGGATGACTGTATCATTATATTAAGTGCCAAATTACATCATGACATGAGTGCCAAACCACTGAGAATCATGGCACAGCAACACTGATACATGACCTTAAGTGCCACAACCAATATAACTCTTGCCTCACACCATGGTATTAATTACTGCCAGACATACGTCATTAATCCAAACAATAATTGGATAATAGATTATTTACTATTGTACTGAATAAAAAATGTCAGATAATAAGATAGCCAATAAGTGAGGAATAGGTGTCTCATACTATGTAATGTTTTATCTTGACCATCCCCTTTCATCTGCATCATTACCATCTGTCATGTCATGAAATACTGTACAAAAACATGATTTTAGGGACCAAGTTGTATTCAAGCTTAGGTTTTTTCCTTTGCTTTTTTTTTTTCTTTCCAAAGCATAATCATTGGCATATCACAAGTTGTCTCTAAGCTAAATACACAGAAGTGCAATGACTGGATCCAAAGTTGAGATCATGTTTAAGCTTATGGACACCTGTTTCTAATTGGCCTTTTCTGCAGATCTCCACCAGCAATATACCTGTATCATCTTCCCACCACTTACTAGCTGTTGCTACATATGGACTTTTAAAAAAATCTTAGCCAAACTGATTGCAGAATAAGTAGAATCTCCACATAATTTGCGATTCTTTCTTCACTAGTAAAATTTTATAGAGTGTTTTCTGTTTCCTCCTCTGTAGATGCCTTATCAAGTCCTCTGCCTCCTTTTGCTTTCAATCAAGGAATTCCTCTTTTTCCTTATTGATTTGTAAGGGGCCTTTTTATATCAAGATATTAACCTTTGTCATCATCAACAGATAATTTTCTGTTTTGCTTGACTTCTGATTTTTATGGTTGCATTTACCATGTGAAAATTTAAAATTTCATGAAGTCAGATTACCAATTCTTTCCTTTATGGCATTTGCTTTGGCTAATGTTCCTAAAGGAGCTCTGGTGGCACAGTGGTTAAAGCATTTGGCTGCTACCCAAAAGGTTGGGTTCAACTTCACCAGCTACTCTGCAGGAGAAAGAGGAAACAGTCTTAACAGCCTTGGAAACCCTGTGGGCAGTTCTACTCTGTACTATAAGGTCAGTAAGTTGGAATCAGGTTGGGTTTCCATCGGTTGGTAATGTTCCTGAAGGAGTCACTGGGTGGTGCTAATTGTTAATGTGCTATGCTGCTAACTGAAAAGTTAGGGGTGCAAGTCCACTTTGAGGCACCTAGGAAGAGAGGCCTGGTTATATTCTACTTCTGAAAAGTGAGCCATTGGAAACCCTAGAGAACACAGTTCTAATTGGTTTGCCATGAATCTGACTGACTTGATGACAACTATTGGTAATGTTCCTGAAAAAGTCTTTGCTTTCTTATTTCTCATTCTTTCTGTCTCTCTTTATCTTTTCTCTCTTCACTTCTCTCCCCACTTGGGAAAGAAATGGGAGAGATAGCCAAGGTCGAGGAGTAGGGCGTGTTCCTGTTTGTTATTTCTCTGCTTGACTCCTCTACTGCTTTGAGATTTGCTTTCTCATAAATGTCTGTGTTGCTGGCTTCTAGTGACTCCATCATTATAATCAGACAAGAATCTTCTTAGTAGCTTCACTTTTAGCTGCTGACAGCTATAACTTTAGGAATAATTACTGGTGTTTGTTATCTGTGCTTTGGACCAGTGCCTCCCTAAGTCAGCATATTGGGGAGGACACCCTGCAGCCTTCACATTTCATCTTGAGAAGGTTGGTTAGAAGGTCCCCATTCCAGCAGCAGTGACTGTCTGCATGGTGAGGTAGGAGGAGTCAACTTCCTGCTACACTGACAGTAAGATAATATTTCCAAATGTCCATGAGTCAGTGCTATCTGCAATGCATAGAAATGCATTTGACTTCCTTCATTAACTGATTTCGTAAATCATGTTGTTTGCTTTCCCCTGTCATCAGATGTTTCCTTCAGAGACGGTTTTGCTTCTCTGGTAGATTTCACTTAGTTGGTGGCCTGTGCACAGTATTATCACTGAAGAGGGCATTTGATGGTGGCAGGTGCAGGAAGGGAAGGATGTGGCTTAGTTCCACTGCCTACCCCTTATGCTCATTCTTTCTTCTTGCTTATGATCTTTGGTTAGACATGCACCTAGCATTACCACACCACTTAGCCAACTCAGTTTTCCTATGGTTCTGCTTCATGAAAGAACCCCAGATTTCTACCCCAGCATTCAAACCTCTAGAAAACATTTAAAACATATACTAAATGGATATAAATTCTTAAAGTAGTCAGCAGCATACTAAAAATCATACTTTCTTGCTTTCTGTCAACTGTAGGCCAGTTTCTTATAAATCCAAGAGTTTCCACAGAGTTCTTTTGCTTGGAAAAACATGATAGTAAGAAGCAATTTTCTCAACACATGACTTGAGGGCCCTTAGCTGACTGCTAACTAGAAGGCTGGCAGTTCAAACCCACCAGCCACTCCTCAGAAGGAAGATTGGGTAATCTCCTTCAGTAGTGATAACGCCTCAGAAACCCAAGGAGGGGTCTCTATGAGTCAAATGACTCAACAGAAGTGAGTTTGAGTTTTAGCTTTGTAGAGTAGTTCTGGTGGTGCAGTGGTTAAAGCATTCAGGTTCTAACCAGAAGGTCAGTGGTTCAAACCCACCAGCCACTCCATGAGAGAAAGATGAGGCAATCACCTTCTGTAAAGATTTATAGTCTTTGAAATGTTACAAGACACTTATACTCTCTCCTGTAGAGTCATTATGAGTTGGAATTGACTCGGATTTTGGTTTGGGTAGCTTTGTAGTGTCCTGGAGCTTTCTTTTGAAAAGTCTGATTCCTAGCCCCATCCTCAAAATTCTTAACTCTGGGCCTGGGGGCTCAGGTGATGGCATTTTCTTAGGCATCCAAGATGATTCTATGTGCAATAAAGTTTGAGAACCACTGCTATAGGCAACTGCCTTTGTTTGCGAGTAGAGCCAGCTAGCCACTCCCTACCCAAGCTGTCATTGTGGGGTTGCTAAGCCAATGTCAGAGGGTGGTTGTCATCACTTGTTGTTTCACACATGAGGAGCATGTGGGAAAACGAGACTTGCTTTCAAGGTTCATCCATGTTGTAACATGTAGCAGGACTTTATTCCTCTTTATACCTATAATATTTCATTATGTTTCTCCATGTTATATATTATGTTACATTTATCCATTCATGTGTTGATGGTCATTCTCACTGTTTCTGCCCTTTGGCTACTGTGAACAGTTCTCAAATGAAAACTGGTGTACAGGTATCTATTTGTGTTTCCACTTTCAATTATTTTGGGTATATATTCCACTCCACCCAGGAGTGGAATTGCTCATAAAAGGACAAATAATAGGCAAATGTATAGGGCTAAAATTTATGAGTGGTTAACAGAGTTAGGAGGGAAGGGAAAGAAAGACTCAATGCTTAGGGGACACTGAGTTTCTATTAAAGTCCCTGGGTGGTACAAATGGTTTGTGCTCAACTACTAACATAAAGGTTGGCAGTTCAAATCCATCCAGTGACATCATAGAGTAAATGTGTGACAATCTGGTTCTGTAAAGATTATAGCCAAGAAAACCCTATGGAGCAATTCTGCTTTACACATATGGGGTCATGTGAGTCAGTATCAACAACAGCAACAGGTTTGGTATTTTGGAGCTTCTGTCAAGGGTGATGGTATGATTTGAAATCATATAAGGGTGATGATTAAACAGCATGGTGAACGTAATTAATGCCATTGAACTGTACATGTTAAGATTATAGAAATTGAAAATGATTTGTTACATATATATTTGTTGATGTTGTTGTTGTTGTTATGTGCCATTGAGTCGGCCCTGACTCATAGCAACCCCTCTTTGGGTTTCTGAGGCAGTATCACTACGGAAGTAGATTGCCCAGCCTTCCTTCCGAGGAGTGGCTGGTGGGTATGAACCACCAGCCTTCTGGTTAGCAGTCAAGTGCTTTAGGCATTATGCTACCAGAGCTCCTCCCCACCCCCATATATATATATATATATATATACACACACACACACACACACACACACACACCACGGGTCACCACCAGCCCTCCATACTCAGGTTTGTCTGGCTTTGAAGCTTGTGCACAACCCCACTATTTTCACCTTAACAGACTGCTCTTGGAAAGGGTCTCTGCAATGTGGCATTATGGTAATGAGAGCCTAGAGAAAAGGGCAAGAAAATAAACCAAGAGGTTTTTGGGAAGATGGTGTCATACTAACAGACCATGCTTAATCTCTTTATCAAGAGATTTTGAGAAACTAGGTAAAGCAGATACAAATAATGATATTGGAGCTATGAGCAGCTAATGAGAAGGTAAAGTATTAGATCCAGTGAAAGTGGCAAAAGGGAGCAGGTTAAGTAATTGGGAAAAATAAAGAAACACACCCAGTTGACAGAGTCGAAGAGAAGTCATTAGAAATACAAAGGAGGCTGGGGGAAAAAAAAATCATGGAACCCACAGGTGTTAAAGACTCAGAATACTCCCACCAGGAATTTTTCAAGGTGCACTGGGGTTGCGAGTGGGGATGAACATTGTGCTGGAAAACAGAGCAGGACCCTTTTAGTTTAAGCTGCTGCAGAGTCTACAAGGGAGTTGCGGGAGGTAAGAGAAACTCTTTCTGAATAAACAGAACCCCAAATTAGACACATGACTTTGGGCTCAAGTCCAAATCTTAGCAATCCATTTTAGTATAGAGTGGAACAGAGACCTGGGACTTTATGACTTGTGGATCCATGCAGAGGGCAGCCTTTTGTCCCTTGGGGCAGCTGGTGGGATTAAACTCTGGAGCTTTGATTGACAGCTGGGTGTCATCATCAGCAGACTTCTCCCAAAAGAGCCAGGGCCTGTGGCTGTCCTTCCCACACCTGCATTACTGACTGAATTACCTCACACTAAGCACAGAAAATTGCCTCTGCCTTTCTTTCCTGGCGAGTGCTTCTTGCACCAACCCCCTTTCTCCTGCCGGTGATACAATGAGTGAGTGGATTTGGCCACAACAGCCAGTTTCTAGGGCCACTGGCTGATCATGACAGGGGGGACCCATCCTCAAATATCTTATCTTCCCTTCATTTTTTCCTCATTTTCTTTCATTTTTGCTAAACTTCCATCCTTCCCACCTGCCCACTTTTGTTTCTATTTCTTAATTTCTTTTTCCTCTTTCTCTATTTCTTGCCATCTATTTTTGTTCTTTCTTTTCATCACATTTTCTTCTCCTTGGTGGCTGCTGCTGCTGCTGTTTCTTCTTCCTCTTCCTTTTCCCCTTCCTTTTCCTCTTCCTCCCTCTCCCCCTTCCCCTTACCCCCTCCTCCTCTTCCTCCTCTTCTTTTTCCCTTTCCTTGTCCAGTGGGAGGAACATATTAACCCTCCACTCTGGTGGCATAGTGCCTAAAGCATTTGAGTGCTAACCAGAAGGATGGCAGTTCACACCCACTAGCCACTTCTCAGAAGGAAGGTTGGGCAATCTACTTCTGTAGCGATACTGCCTCAGAAACCCAAGGAGGGGTTGCTATGACAGACGGTGGACAACGCATGCTCATGTCAACTCCAAATCCTCTTTATGATGAATAGAGTCCTGCATACACATCCCCAGCAGTGATTATACCAACACAGAAAGCTGGAGAAAGATGCAGTACAGCTGAGTTAACAACCAAAGCCGTACACCTGCTTCACAATCCCAGATATAATATAACATAAAACCAGGCTGAAACAAATCAGTACATAGCTACCTAATAAATACAACAACTTCACTTTGTCTAGGGAAGAACAGACAACTTCAAGTCAAACAAGCAAACAAACAAAAAAAAGGACAACGTAGTTGAAACAAGTGCTCCAGCTAAATTAGGAAATCTTTCCAAGGAAGAACAAGCAGTAGAACTATCTTATAAGGAATTCAGAAGATGTATTTATAAGACCCTCCAAAAGTACAAGGAAACCATAAACAGAAGTAACAAGAAGACAGACAGTATCCTAGAAGAATTCAAGAAAGTCATTCAAGAATAAAATAACCAAGTCAGTACACAATTAGCACTCATACAAAAACAGCAATTAGAAATCCAGAAGATGAACACTAAAATTACAGAGATAGATAAAATACTGGAAGGACACAAGAATAGACTAGAAGTGGCTGAAGAATGCAGTTCTCAGATAGAAGACAAATTCCTTGATGTCAGCTTTTATGAGGAAAAATCAGAAGAAAGATTTAAGAGAAATGAAGAAAACCTGAGAGTTTTATGGGATGACATGAAAAGAAACAACATATGCCTGATTTAAATCCCAGAAAAAGAAGGAAAAAAAAAAAAAGAGAGAAAATTGTCAAAGACTTGCTAACAAAAAATTTTCCCCACATCATGAAAGAAGAAAAGACACCCATCCAAGAAGCTTGATGAACCCCATATAGACCAAGGATAGATTTGGCTGAAGATAGTCTTACATATGTATTTGTACTACAAAATTGTCCACATACGTTACAGAAGTAACAGAAGACAAGGTTAGAGTAGTTTCTCAGAGACAACCAAATACCTTGAGGGAGAGAATGACCAGACCCGCGAGCTCAGGACCATAGTCTCAGGGGACCTCATGCTCAAGTAGCACAACATAGTACATAAAAATCTTGTTCTGCATCCTACTTTGGTGTGTAATAACTGGGGTCTTAAAAGCTTTTGAGTAGCCGTCTAAGATGCAAAGATTGATCTCCTCTTGTATGGAGCAAGGAATAGTGAAGGAAATCAAAGTCATCTGGAAACAATTAATCCAAAGATATGATGGACCATGAGGACTTCAGCCTTCATGACCCAGAGAGCAGAAGAATTAGATGGTGCCTGCCTACCAATATTAGCCACTCAGAAAGGGAACAAAATTGGAGATCTTGGATAGAGTGGGAAGAAAAATGTGGAAGAAAATTAAAAAACACCAAAAATGATCAGAATTAGTGGTCAGATAGAAAGTGGTGGAACCCCTGAAACTATGTTGTGTTGTTGTTAGCTGCTATTGAGTCATTTCTGACTCATAGCGACCCTTTGCACAGCACAATGAAACACCATCCAATCCCGCACCAGCTCCATGATCCTTGCTATACTTGATCTTATCGTTGCAGTCACCTTGTCAGTCCATCTTGTTGAAGGCCTTCCCCTCTTTCGTCGACCCTCCACCTTACCATGCATGACATCCTTCTCCAGGGAATGATCCCTTCTGACAAAGTAGGTGAGACAAAGTCTGGCCATTCTCACTTCCAAGGAGCATTTCAGCAACACTTCCTCCAGGACAGATCTGTTAGTTCTTTTAGCATTCCATGGTACTTTCAGCATTCTTCGCCAGAATCACAACTCAAAAGCATCCACTCTTCTTGTGTCAGGCGCACCTTAGTCCTCAAGGAGACATCCTTGCTCCTCAGCACTTGCAAGGGTTCCTTTGCAGCTGACTTTCCCAGTGCTATATGTCCTGACTGCTGCTTCCATTGGTGTCAATTGTAGAACCAAGCAATGTGAATTTTTTGACAACTTCAATCTTTTCTCCATTTATCATGATGCTGCTTATTGGTCCAGTTGTGAGGACTTTTGTTTTCTTTATATTGAGATGCCATAACTGAGTGAGTGCCTCTAGTGGGACATCCATTTGTTGAAATATCTCGATGGGTATTTCATCAATTCATGGAGTCTTTTTCTTTGCCAATTCCTGCACTGCAGCTTCAACTTCCTCCTACAGTGTCATTGGTTCTAGATCATATGGCACCTCCTGAAATGGATGAGGATCGACCAGTTCTTTTTGGAACAGTGACTCTGTGTATTCTTTCCATCTTCTTTTGATGTCTCCTGCATTGTTCAACGTTTTGCCCATGGAACCTTTCAATAGTAAGACTGGCTTTACTCTGATGATGCAACTCCTTCCCAGTCCTATTTTGAGAGCCTTTTAACCTAAGTCACTCATTCTCCTCCTCTGTATTGGACAGTATTTCCGGACTATTCATAAAGTTGCACAGTAATGTATCAGACTGTGTTTCTCCGCTATTCATAAGGTTTTCTCTGGCCAATTCTTTGAGAAGCAGATGGTCTCTTCTTTCTTCCTAGTCTGTCTCAGTCTGCAAGCTGTGCTGATACCTGTGCACCATGTGCACCCCACTGGGTTTGAAACACTGGTAGCACAGCCTCAAGATTCACAATAACATGTCATCACAGTAGGACAAACTGACAGACAAGTTTGTCTCCCTTAAATGTTGGAAACCTCTCCAACCTCCCCTTACCTGGATCCCTACTGCTGCCTCCTTACTCTGTTCCAGTCCCCTTGGCCTTTTTCTGGCCTTTCCCCCACTTTCACACCTTGCTGCTTGTGGGGCCTGAGACTATGGCCCTGGCTTATCCTTTGGGACTAGAAATTGACTCACTTCCATGGATTGGCTCTTAGCCCAACAGTAGAAAGACCTACAGGCAGAACACCTACCCCAGGGAGATGCACCCCTTAGATCAGTCAGCCATGAGACATCAGAGGGGCTATATTCACATAGAGGGAATGCATAGATAAGAAGGCACATGGAACGGCTAGCCACAGGGAGAATAGGGGAGGAGAGTTTTTTTATGGTTGGGGATTGTCGTTGGGGCCATGAAATCAAATGTGCATGAACTGTTGAAAATAAAACAAATCTTTGTAAATTTGCACTCAAATCACAATTAGGAAAAAAAAAAGAGTTCATGACTCAGGTCACACCCTTACTCAAGTCCCAACCTTCCCAACCTTACATAAGTCCCACTATTACTTATGTCATACCCTTATTTGAGTCATACCCTTGATTGAGTTGCACCTTTTATCTTACAAGAGATAAAAGGAGGGAGAAACGAGCAGAGAAGAGAGGGATTTCACTACTACCAAGAAAGAAGGGTGGGAACAGAGTGCATCCTGTGAACCCTTGTGGTGAGAACCTCCTGGACCCAGGGGAAGATTGATACCAAGACACGTGGAGATCCTTGAGGAACCAGGAAGTAGAAACTGAAGAGACAAGGACCTTTCTCCAGAGCTGACAGAGAGAGATAGCTGTTCTCCTAGATTCAGCATTTTTCTAGAGCTGGTGCTCTGGATTTGGACTTTTAACCTCCTAAACTACAAAAGAATAAATTTATGTTTGTTAAAGCCAGAAAAAAAAAAAAAAAAGTTAAACTAAGCCCACTGCCATTAAGTTGATTCTGACTCATAGCAACCCCAGTGGTTTTCCAAGGTGGTAAATCTTTATGGAAATAGATTGGGCCATCTTCCTTCTATGGAGTGGTTGGTGGGTTTGAACTGTCAACTTTCTACCTTCTAGTTAGCAGTCAAATGCCTTAGGCACTATGCCACTAGTCTTCCTTGGGAAAAGTGCATAGGGTGAAAATAAGAGCATGCCCTGAGGGAATTGTGCAGTATGAAGATCTCATGACTCCTCCCTCACTCTTACTGTCTGCACTTACAGGTGTGTGAAACAAGGCAAGTCTCGTCTCTGGGTGATGTAAACAGTTAACACACTCCATTGCAAACCAAAAGATTGAAGGTTCCATTCCACCCAGATGCCTTGGAAGAAAGGCCTGGTGACTTACTTCTGAAAAAGCAGCCATTGAAAATCCTGTGCAGCACAGTTCTACTCTGGCACATCTGAGGGGTCACCATGAGTTGGAACTGACTCCACGGCACTTGGATTGGTTTTAATTTTTGGAGCAACCAGTTCTTTGGCAAGGCTGCTAAATGGTTAAACTTTATCAGCACGTTAAGTTCTTTGTTCACATGCTTAGGCCCAGGAGATACTAGTCTTGAGGGAAGAGGCAGCCTCACCAGTTAGATGGGCTCTGATTTTTAACAAGTCATAGAGACACTTGGGGGAGGAGGGGAGCTTAAACTCTTAGAATGTTCCACATATCCCCCCTGAGACTCAAAGAAGAGTAAGAAATCTTTGCACTTCTAGGGAGAATCCACCACCACCTTAGTTGAATTTCCCCAAAGCACAAAAGAGAACATTCTTCCTTTCTAAGGGGAACATTTTGATAACAGTAGCATCAGCTCTTCCTAATGCCACTAGTATCAGGGGACAGGGAAAGGTTCCGAGTTTGCAGAGAAAAGTCCCTGCCTGTTTTAATGGAAATCTCATTCACAGTAACACATGTTCATTACCCTTTGTTGGCCTCTTCTCCTTCCTGTTTCTTCCTCCCCACTGGCTGCAAGGTGCCCCACATTCCTATGGCCTGCAAAGGAGTAGAGCACTGTACATACTTAACTTATTTTTCATGCATTCCAGAACGAGGGAGTTGGAGCAACAGTGCTATAGGCAAGATACTTCTAGTCCTTCCCTAACTGCCTTCCATGAATTCAAATCACCCATTTTAATGGAAGCCAAAGCCTCTGCTGCAAAGGGGGTTGAGCAGGGGAGAAGGAAGGATCTTTACTAAATATCTTTAAGATGGAGCAGTTAATTCCATTTTCCCTTACCCAGACTTATTTTTTCCTTCCAGGGTCTCATTTGCCAGTGGGTATGTATGGTAATCTACATTGCTGGTCTGCCATTCATTCTTATTTTTTAAATTATGTACAATATGTTATCTTAGCAACACTTTCCACAAACAGAAAATATTGTTTATTGCTCTTTTCTTTTTGAACTCTGTGTTGTCCCTAAAGGAGCCCTAGTGGCACAGTGGTTAAGTGCTCAGCTGCAAATCAAAAGGTGAGCAGTTGGAACCCATCAATCGCTCCGCAGAACAAAGACGTGGCAGTCCGCTTCTTGAAGATATACAGCCTTGGATACTCTGTAGAGCAGTGCTGCTCTGTCCTATAGGGTCTCTATGAGTTGGAGTCCACTCCACGGCATTGGGTTTCAGTTTTGGTTTGATGTTGTCATTGCTGAAGCTCTCTCCTTACCTTCGTTTAAAACAGTCAACAGCAAACAATCCAAATATTATTTTCTAGCTATTGCCAGGTCAAAGTGAAGATTTGTTGCTCACTGATGCTTCCCAGGAAACTCTCTGTGGATGCTGAATTAAAGGGCAACAATACCATGATTTGTAACCAAGGGATAGTCTCAGGAATGTGAATAGCAAATTAGGGAGAATGATTTTAGACATCAGGAGCTGGGAAGTAGGTTAACTTATTGACATACAGAGATGGTACTGTTTGTTTAGAAGATGAGTCACAATTCTGTTTTCCTTTGATTGCTTTCAAAAGAACTGGCTTCCAGACAAAGGGAAATAGAATACAGGGAGAATTGTCTGTTTTCATAAACTTTCAAATTTCTTTGTTGCTGGTCCTGTTTTTAAAAGTTGCCTTAGAAAAACATAAGACATGCTTAATATTCTGCTCCAAATGATCTGAAATTCATTTTGATATGTTTTTGGTCCCTATTGATTTTGAAAATGCTCAGCACAAATATGTGACATTCAGGATGGACAGGGGGAGGCAAGCAAAGGATTAAAACAGAATCTCTGCCTCCTGCTTGCAGTCATCTTTGAAGAGATGAAAATGCTCAAGTAAGCAGAATTCTTACAGTCAGAATAAAACACGACTAGAACATTTGAGGAAGGTGATGCAATGTGACTGGGGAAAATGTTAACAGCATAGAAATAATAAATACATTTGCTTAACACTTTTCATGTCTTATGATTCATTTTATACATTGAAATCCAGGCTATAGCCTGCATATATTCTCTCTCTTGCCCTGTGTATTTTCCCCAAAATATAGCAGTTTGTAGAAATACAAGTATATTTGGGAGAGAGTGCAAACTTGTATAAATCACCACTAACCACATAAATGCAGGCAGCTCGGCAAGGGTTTCAAATTGGAATCGAAGATTATTTAAATCATAGGAGGCATTTAGGTAAGAAGGGTAATTATCGCTATTATTTAATGATTACTGGTTGTGGACAGTGTTCTTCATTGGAGACATGGAAGGATACCTGAACTTGCCCAAAAGACTTAAGATAAAAGTAAAGCAAAGACATCAAGGCATGACAAAACCCAAGAGGGTGAAAAATAACTCACAGTCCTAGGTAGCCAGTGGCATCTGGTTTCTATTATTATAAAGTGTGTTTCTTCCTTCTGATGGGGTCAGGCAGTGTTAGGATACTTGGGTAAAGCATCAGGCAGTAGGCAACCAGAAGGAGGGAGAAGACTGCAGGATGCTGCAGGAGAAAGGGAGAAAGGGGCTTGAGCTTCTAGGATAAGACTTTTCACTCCAGTCCTGGCCAGTAACAGAGCTGTGAAGGTATGTGAGCACATCCTTTAACAGGGCAGAAAATTATCCCACTCTTGTCATTTTTAACTCAAGTCTTTTCCTCCTTTGGAAAACATTTTCATCTACCTAGCCACTTGTTCCACATTTAGTGTGCCCGGAAGCCACGATTTCATTTTGACTTCTTCCTTTCTCCTCTTTAGTAATTATATATTATTTTTTACCTAGTGTCCTCTTGCCTGGTGTTTATATCTTACTTCTTGTATTAGACCAACAACAATAACAACAAAACTCACTGCCATGAAGTTGATTCTGACTCATAGTGACCCTATTGGACAAAGCAGAATTGCCCCATAGGGTTTTTTCCAAGGTTGTAAATCTTCATGGAAGCATATTGCCACATTTTTCTCTGATAGAGTAGCTGATGGCTTCAAACTACCTACCTTTTGGTTAGCAATCGAGTAGTGTTTTATCATAAAGTCATATTTCATTTATTGCTGTCTTTCTTTCAAGTGGCTCTTTTAAATTGGAACTTTATCAAACTAGACTTGGGTCCCTGCTATGCCGCATGACTTTGGCCAAGCTATTTAACTACCCCATGCCTTAGCTTATTGTCTACATAAAATGAGGATAATAATATTGACATCCTAGGCTACCATGAGATTAAATAAGATGATATATAGAAAGCACTTGCTGTTGTTTTGTCTGTTGAGTCAGACCTGACTCATAGCAACCCCTCCTTGGGTTTCCAAGGCAGTATCACTACAGAAGTAGATTGCCCAACCTTCCTTCCGAGGAGTAGCTGGTGGGTTTGAACCACCAGCCTTCTGGTTAGCAGTCAAGTGCCTTAGGCACTATGCTACCAGAGCTCCTAGAAAGCACTTAGCATGTCCTAAATAATGTCAGTTTTAGCTTTTTTTTTTTTTTTTTTCCCCTATCCCTTTAGTATCCATGACATGGCATATGTGCTTATTAGTCATTTAATAAACTGAATGAATGACTGAAATTCTGCCAACCCAAACCACCACATTAACCATGAGGTTAAATGATGTGTTGTATGGGTCTTGTGTGCTTGTAACCTCTTGTGTGACACAGGGAGGCTACAAATAATTGTCACCAAGGGGTTTCCCTAGGGAACAATATGTACTTCTAGCCTTTATTTATCTACCTGTACCACCTAACCACAGCTGTGGGCAACCACGACTCAAAGAAGCTAACTAATTAGTTCAGGGTTGTCACATACTTGTATGAGGTGGATTCAGGATTTGAACCTAAAACACTCTGATTCCCAGGCTCACGCTCATCTTCTCAACCCCATGTGACCTCTCAATGCTTGCTGGCTGAGTACTAAGGCATCATTCTCATCCAAATGTGGTTTATCCCATTGATACTTATTTCTTTGTCTCTTTATGCTCTTTACCCTATTTTCTCCCAGTCCTGGGCTAAATGTCCAATGTAATAGCCAAAAGCCACATGTAGCTACTTAAATTCTTATTTAATTACAATTAGATGAAATTTAAATTTTAGTTCTTCAGTTGTACTAGCCACAATTCATGTGCTCAGTCATTACATATAGCTCGTGGCTACCATATTAACACAGACGTATAACATTTAAATCACTCTAGAAAATTCTGTTGGACAGTACTACCCTAGAGAATGCCGCAAATTATTAACAGTCAAGATGCTGAATTCTTGTTTTTTCTTACATAACCTTGATATACTGTAGTGTTTTATAATCTGTGATACATTGAATAAATAACCAGTTGGTAGAAGAAAGGTAAATAGCTATATTATGGAAAGACTCAATTTTTCTTTAATTGCCTTGATACTATGGTTGAGCCCCAAGCAAAGTGCTTTCCATTGTTGTTTCACTTAATTCTCCTAGTTGCTCTGTGAGGTAGATGATAAGAGTTCCTTTTTATAGGGTTAAAATATCACTTGCCTAGTCTCACAAATGTCCAATGGAGGATCTAGGACCTAATACCAATTCATTGGACTCCAGAGCTCTAGCCTTTAGCCACTGCACTGCCTTCCCTAAAAGTTCCAGAATGTCCTAAAAAATATGAACTCTCAATTATTATTCAAAACACAGAGGCAACCAAGTTTTCTAAATTTGCATGAGAGAACTCAGATTCATTTTAAGTGACTTTGGTTTTTAAACGAAACCAATTGACACTGAATTCAATTTTCTTTCTAGACTTTTAAAATCATCCCTGGTCCCATAAATTGTCTTTCTTTCTGCCAACTAAACTGTGTGCCCACCACTAATATTTCACATACTAGCACAGTAACCCATGAGGAACAGGGTTCAGTGGAGCTTCTAGGATAAGGCAAACTAGGAAGAAAGATTTGACTCATTGAACACTATTGGCAGAAGACCAGATGAGTTGTGGGATGGCTTCAATGCCATCAGACATGAGGAAAGCAAAAAGTCATTAAAAAGACAGGAAAAAGAGAAAAGACCAAAATGGATGTCAGAACAAACTCTGAAACTTGCTCTTTTTTTTTTTTTTTTTTTAATTTTTATTGTGATTTGGGTGAAAGTTTACAGATAAATTTAATTTTCCATACAGCAGTTCATACTCATTTGATCTCATGACATTGACTGCAATTTCCCACAATGTAACAGCTCTCTTCCCATGTCCTCTCCATAGTTACCTCTTCCCTGTGTCCTTCCCTCCCACACATTCCTGCCTACTGAGCTGTCTCTCTGTGCATACACAGCCCTTCTGCTATCCCAGGTTTGATCTTTCCAAGGAGTGTATCTACCTGATGAAAATGTCCAGACTATGTGCTGGTCTTTTATTTGGCTGAAAGCCACAGGAGTAAGTTCAGTTCCAGACCTGAAAGGCAACTAGAGCCCATAGCCTCAGGGGTTTCACCAGGCTCTATCAGACAAGCAAGCTTCGTTTTTTGTTTGTTTGTTTGTTTGTTTGTTTTTTAAATAATTTTGAGTTTTGTTCCACATTGTCCTCCTACCCTATCCAGGATCTCCTACATAGATCCCCCTCTGAGTGGTTGACAGTGGTAGCCAGGCACCATCTAGTTCTTCTGGTCTCATGGTCATACAGGCTGAGGATCACATGGTTCTGAAACGTGCTCATGAATGCACAATAAATGAAGTGAATGAAAAAATGAGGAAGTAAAAGAGCTGAACAGAAGATTTTAAAGGGCAGCTTGAGAGGACAAATTAAAGTATCATAATGAAATGTACAAAGACCAGGAATTAGAAAAACAAAAGGGAAGAACACACCCTTCATTTCTCAAGCTGAAAGAATTGAGGAAAAAATAAAAGCCTTGAATTGCAATATTAAAAGATTCCATGGACAAAATATTGAATGATAAAGGAATCATGAAAAGAAGATGGAAGAGGTAACACAATCACTGTACTGAAAAGGATTGATTGAAATTCATCCATTTCAGAAGGTACCATATGATCAAGAATGGATGATACTGAAGGAAGAATTCCAAGCTGCCACTGAAGGTACTGGTGAAAAACAAGGCTCCAAGAATCGATGGAATACCAGTTGAGATGTTTAAATGAATGAATGCAATGCTGGAAGCACTCACTTGTCTATGCCAAGAAATCTGGAATAGACCAACATACTGGAAGAGATCCATATTTGTGACCCTTCCAAAGAAAGGTGATACAAAAGAATGTGGAAATTATTAAACAATATCATTAATATCACAAGCAAGTGAAATTTTTTTGAAGATAATTCAAAAATGGTGAGAGCGGTACATGGATAAAGAAATGCCAGAGATTGAAGTTGGATTCAGAAGAGGATGGCAAACAAAGATAGCATTGCTGACGTCAGATGTATCTTTGAAAGCAAAGAATGGCAGAAAAATGTTTACCTGTGTTTTCCTGACAATGCGAAGACATCTGACTGTGTGGATCATAACAAATTAAGGAGAACATTTTGAGGAATGGGGATTCCCATACACTTAATTGTGTTCATGCAGAAACTATACATAGACCAAGAGTCAATCATTTGAACAGAACCAGGGGCTACTGTGTGGTTTAAATCAATAGTGTGTGTAAGGGTTGTATCGCTTCACCATACTTATTCAGTCTGTATGCTAAGCAAATAATTTGAGGAACTGGACTATATAAAGAAGAACACAGGATCAGGATTATAGGAAGATCCATTAACAACCTGCAATATGCAGATGACACTTGCTGAAAGTGAAGAGGACTTGAAGCACTTACTGATGAAGATTAAAACCTCAGTCATTAATATGGATTCATCTCAACATGAAGAAAAAAAAATTCCACACAATAAGGAACATCATGATTAACAGAGAAAGTACTGATGTTGTCAAGGATTCCTTTTTATTTGGATCCCCTATCAATGCACATGGAAGCAGCAGTCAATAATCAAGCAACATATTACATTGAACAGATCTGCAAAGGGTCTCTTTAAAGTGTTAAAAAGCAGTTGTCACCTTGAGGACTAAGATATACCTGACGTAACCCATGGTATTTTCAAATGCCTTATATACATGCAAAAGCTGGGCAGTGAACTAGGAAGACGGAACGAGAATTGGTGCCTCTGAATTATGGTGTTGGCAAAGAATACTGAATATACCATGGACTGCTAGAAAACGAATGCATTTGCTTTGGAAGAAGTATAACCAGAATGCCCTTTAGAAGTGAGGATGATGAGACTTCACTTTACATGTCTTGGACATGCTATCAGCATAGATTAGTCTGTAGAGAAGGACATCATGCTGGATCAAGTAGAGGGTCAGCAAAAAAGAAGACAGTCAGTGAAAGAGAGAGACACAGTGGCTACAACCATGTGTTCAAACATAGCAACAAAATATGTAGTCCACCAAAAATGGTTGTCGAGAATTTGAAAGTGGATCAGCAACAAGTTATATGTTCCCTTGCTTGTATCACCAAAGGTGTTGAAAGCTAGTGATCTCAATGAAAATAAAAAGTCCTAGTATGGGCACCAAACCAAAACCAAACTCACTGCCATCGAGTCGGATCTGACTCATAGTGACCTCTCCTTGGGTTTTTGAGGTGGTGTCACTATGGAAGTAGATTGCCCAATGAAGACTAATATCAGTTACTTGCAGTGAATTTCAGAAATTCTACCTGTCTTCTCTCCCTCATTTTTCCTATATCCTAGCTCCTATTACAGGAATTGCCCAAAATAATGCGTGTGTTGTAAATACTCATTTCCTACTTTAAACATTTTCAACAAGGTATCTTGAAGTTTACATATTTATACTAACTTATACAAGATTATTTAAGCCATTTGGGGCTAGAATTTACCGTCAAATATTTCAAAGACTGAATCCTATTCCAGTAAACTAAATGTAAAAGTCCTTTCCAGATTCTTGTGTGATATTATCTTTAACATCACTAGTGTCCCCACAATTGGAACAGTGTCCAACTTTTCTTATTTTGAGATATTTTTGGACAAATACTTTCCTAAAGTCATCTATCACTATGCTGGGCATATAGTCAAACACCAAACCAAACCAATTGCCATGGAGTCAATTCCAACTCATGGCACCCCCATGCATGCAGAGTAGAAATTCTCTATAGCGCTGTCAAGGCTTGGGCCTTCTCAGAAACAGAGATCAATAGGCCTGATCACCAGTGCGCCTTTGGATAGGTTCAAACCACCAATCTTTTGGCTAGTAATTGAGTACTTAACCATTTTCGTTACTGCATTGCATAATCATTTGCAAATGGACTCTATAAAGAAAGAACTTAATACTTTAATTTCTTATTCACCTTACCAGGTTTTGATCAGATTACATAGAATACTGTAGCAATTTTTCTGTCTTTACAAAGATTTCTTTTTCTGTCAATATTGAGGAAGGTGATGTCACATAGAAAGTGATAGTGTTTCTACAATGTTCATCTCTCCACATTGAAGGTGTCATGAGTGTCACTCAAGTTCCACATTGGAAAATATAGAGCCAGAAAGCTAACCCTAGAGCATTAGAAAAAGTAATGGTTTGATAATGAAACATGGGCTTTGGGCTGTAGACAGAGATATTAACAGAGAACCACGTTTGTGTGCAGAACTTTTAACTACTTGAGGAATCCTGAAATGACATAATTCATAGTTCAAGCCCCTAACTCAACCCCAGGTAATCACAGGAGTGATGAAAAATACTACATGCTCTCCTTCCTTTCCTAAGCTCACTTTAATCTTGATCTTTGAAAAGCAAGTGGTTTTTCTTGTGCAAACAACTTCGTAGAAATGTCAAATCTGGCACCCACCATCTACACTGAAGGGGGAGACTTGGTACAAAAGGCTCACTGCTCAGGGCCTGGGCTTTGAAATGACTCCAGCTGTATTGCCAATGCAAATGCAGGAGGGGAAAAAATTACTGGAACAAATTGAAAGGTTATTCAGACTGGAATTTAGAATCTCAATAAAAAAGGCTTTTATAAGCCAAAGCCCTCGGAGTAACCGGATCATTTAAAAATACATCTTTTCTGTATTAAATGTAGTGTGACAGCCACATTAGAAATGCTGCAGTACAAGTATGTTCCTTAAACATTTTAACTGACTGGTAAGGACAGCTAAACTCTTCTGTTAGGGTGAGCAGGAATGCTGGATACCACATCCATAAATAGTTTGACTTCTTTTTTTTTTTCATATTTTTTGATACCTAGCAAATGGGTTTTCACTTTTCCCTCTTGTTGACAACTATAGACTAAGTGATCTCCATAGACTGTGTGTCTTGATAAAAAATTGTTGGGCCAGTGATTTTCTTTTTTGACTTGGTAGTTTTTTCTGATGACCCAGATGCTGGGGATCAAAATCACATGTATCAGAGTGGGATCCCTTAACAAAGGGTGTGTGGGCCAAGAGACATAACATAACCGACTAACAGGAGGTGATGACTGAAATGTGGAACTCCCCTTCCTATTGTTCAAAATGTCTTATTTCATTGCCTTTTGAAAGAAATGGTCCAAGCACAGTTTGTTGTCGATGTACTTGGCCGTGTGTTATTCTCCTTGGACACTTTTACTTCCTTGATTCAAATGGGAGATTTTGTTAAATGAAAGCACACCTAGAGAGAGTGGAGAGGAAATTGAAATCAGTGAAACAAGCCTTTCTTGTGGTCTGCAGGCACAGTGCTGCTATGGACCCTAGATGTGTAGCTGGCCAGGTGTATGCACTGCCAACCACATGGGTGTTCCTACTTGTTTATTATTAAGTTGTGAAAATTTCAAATGTACTTGCAAAAAGGGCAGGGAGGACACATAGTCTGAACTCCTCTAATCCCGCAAGAGGAAGACAGAATTACCAGCAGTAACCCAAGGCCTATTCCTACAAGGTCAGACATGCTGCCTCCCTCCAGCCCTTTCACCAACCATTCTCCCAAAACACCCACCACCTCTCTCTTGGGTTCAATAATTCGCTGCAGTGGCCACACAGAACTCATGGATTATGAGGTTTATTAGGGAAGCACCAGGCTACAATTTGAGTTCAGGAAAAATGCTCAGTTTCTCTCCCAGCCCACCGTCTCTCAGCCAACAGTCTCTCACGGTCTCTCTCCCAGCAGTGCGTGTCCCTCGGTGTCTCGCTCAGCAATGCACGTCTCTTGCGTCTCTTTCCCAGCAGTGAGTGTCTCTTTCCAGGGCGCGTGTCTCTTTCAGCAGCAGGGTCTTCTTCAACCAGCAGTCAGAGAGAGAGTTCTGCCCCTACGAAGCCTCCTTTTGAGCCCGGCAGGGTGGTCAAACTAGCCAGTCATAGCATCAGAACTCTAAGCACCTGAGAGAGAGTGGGCACCTCCCAGAACATTGTATTGTGCCACGCCCAACAGAAATAACCCAGGTGGGCGACTTTAGCAGTCAGGATCTCCTCAGTTGCTAATAGCAATTCCCACCTTGGTGTTTACAAAGACTTATGGGTAGAAAAGCCACACTAAGTAATTTACTACACTGCAGTACTAAAGACCCACTCTCTGGAATTAGCAAATTTTGCCATATTTACTTCAGATCTTTAGCTTTATTTTACTTTCTTGCTTCCTTTTTCCCTCTTCAGATAGATCTTGGTGGTGCCATACTTGACTTCTTTTAATATGTTGTCCCAGTCCCTGGGAAAATGGCTGGTAGTGCAGTTGGTTCTAAGGTTATTTATTTTTTTAATTTTATTATTATTATTATTATTTTGGTGAGCTTTTCCTGAATAAGTTGATGACTATGTAATAGAAAAATCCAAGAACTTGGGGGTTTAACAGAGAACACATTGACAGTCGCTTCTCTCTTCATTATACCTTTTTTTCCCCCTTTTTTTTAACTTTTTATTGTGATTTGGGTGAAATTTTACAGAACAGATTTTGTTTTCCATTCAACAGTTCATATGTGTTTTGTTTTGTGACACTGATAACATTCCCACCATGTAACAGCTCTCTTCCCACTTCCTCCCTGTTGTTACCTTTTCCCTGTGTCCTTCTGCCTTGTTCATTCCTACTCCCAGAGCTATCTCCCTGTGCAAATACTGCCCTTCTGATATCCCACGGTTGCAATTGTTCTTAATGAATGGGTTAGCACAGGATTGTAGAGTCACTTAATCCAGCAGTCTGTGTCTCCTAAGCAATGCTTCTATAACTAAAAATATTTGAAATAACCCTGTATGAATTATCTGTTTGATTATGAAATAGGGCATCTTCTTAGTTCGAGGAATAAAAGTTGCTTCAAATAATGTGTTGATCCTAACTTTGTGATTTGGCATGAGAATATGTACCTGAAGCCTGTTGTCTTGCTCAAATCTAAAAATGAGCATTGTCTCATACAAGTACTTCATTGATGCTAAAGCTCATCTATAGTAAGTGGTGAAGATAACTTACATGGCCTCTTTTCTCATCGTGTAATTCTCATAGAAGAACAGACTGATCCGTTCTTATTTCTCTGCCTCCTTTGAGATAGCACCACTAGCTCATATGTTTTAAACACCATCCAGTCTATATATGATAAAGGCAAAATGACTAGAGCCCTGTTCCCACATTTAACTTCAATTCTTCCATGGATCCAGTATTTCTATGACCAGTAACATGTTCTTGAAGACCCAGCAATGGATTATTTCATTCAATCCAAGTAAAGCTGTATTTTAATACAAAGAGATAAACTCCTTCATTTGATATAGCTACATGGAGTTTAGGTAGAGGACTTGCACTGGTTCTGTTCTTGGGACTGATGTTTCAACAGAAGGTTGATGTGTAGGGTACTTCACCCCTTATGAGGCTGTCTTCTTGAAATTTTCAGTGTTGTCTGTCATGAAATAAATGACAAATGATGTTAACATGTTTGCCTACCTAGACTTATTCATCACTTACTCTTCTCCCTTCCACTCAGGAAAATTATTCAGAATGCAAATGGATGGACATGACATTATTAGTAGTATGATTAGAATCTGTCTTAATTTGCTTTGTTAAAAAAAAAAAAAATGTTTCCATTCTCAGGTTTTGGTGACTGGATTTTGGTTAAATAATGATTAACCAGGCCCCACAGCATTTGTTGTTGAGACCAGCTACCCTTGAGTGACAATGCTGCTATTAATGATACTTTTCATTAAAGTGCTATGTGTTTGGTTCCCTTGAAAAATGATATTGTAGCCAATTGTCACAGGCACTGTGGGAACTGATGCTCTCCAGCTTTAGGCACTCACTCTCTGGGTGAGGAGCAGTGGGAGACACTTTGATAACTTTTAAAGCTCACAGAAGGGAACATTTTTGTGCTGACTGTGCCAGCATCCCATGCTCTGTGGGCAACATAATGGATTTCATTCGGAGCCCTGCACAGGCCAACTGTCATGATATGGTTGGGAAGCTTTCCATCAGCTACTGTGAGCTTCATCACACTGTACCCTACCTCTGTTTTTGGCTTCTCCATCCGTGGTCACATTTTGCAAAGCAGCCAACCATCCAGATTGGGATTTCATGCTCTGCTGCACTGTTCCCCAACTTATTTCTCTTACAAAGGCCTCCTTTACAAAGTCCCTAATCTAAGTAATGCATAGAAGGTGTACTAAAGGGGTAGCAAGTGAAAGAAGGCAAGCACCAGCAACTCCCTGAAAATTGTCATCAGAGCATTTCCATGAAGGCCCAGTGGTTCATTAGGGTGAGTCCAGGCAAGAACCCATCCCCAAAAACATATAAAATGAATGCACACTTAATTGGCTATGGTCCAGTCCAGTTCTAAAGGACATTCCTGGCATTTTGGAGATCAGAAGAGAGATCTAATTTGAAGCTTGTCGTATGTGTTTCCTTCACATTATATTTGAGTTTATTAATTACATTCCTTGCATGTGCCCATTGCCTTTTAATTTCTGAACAGTCTACATAAGTTGGTCAACTCTGTCTCATTATGCTGTCACACCTATGCCTCAGTGCATCCACATTCTTGTCCTGCCTGATACATGGAAAGAGTTCACAGAGCAGCCTAGTGTTTGAATGAGAAAGGACCCATGATTGATAGTGTAGGATTGACATTAGTTTTTTTGGCTGGAAAAAGCCTGAATCTGTCTTTCATCTGCAGAACTTTATTCGCAGTCTTAATATCAGGATGTGGCTAATGTCTGTAAATCTCACCAGGAGGCCATATTATGATAAAGCCTTTGAGTATGGCCAGCTGCCCATAGGATTGTCACTGACTGTCGAATTTCCATGATCTGCTCATCCGAGAACTTCACTGTGTGGGGCAGCTGGGATGAGGGGGAGATTCTGGGACACACAGTTGCCTCAGTTTTCATTGCTGGTCTGACTTCAGTACGGGAGTGAGAACAATGAGTGGCACATTCTGTTAGAGAAACTGTTCATCTGGTGGAAAGACTCTTCTGAATCGTCTGTTCATTCCCTTTTATTTCCTGTTGGCGTTGGATCCCAGCTATAATAATCACAGTTTGGGTGTGTGACTTCAGATCCACCTGTATCCACAGAGAGGCGATAGAAAGACATGGTTTAAAGTTTTGAACTGCTGCCCATGTTGAACAGTTGACAAGGGTTATGACCTGACAAGGTAATTATTTACTTGAAGCTAAAAGTCAGGGGCCCATTAAGAAGCCCAGGGGCCTTATATTCCTGGCCTCCATTCATTTAAAAAACAAATAAAACCATCCAGTGAACTTTTTCTGAATTTGCATCTGAATTGTCCATTTCAATAAACTTACCTATAATCTCTGAGAATGAGAAGTAGCTGGGTGATAACACATTAGATGTACTAAGGTATTATCTAATGTGATGAACAGGCTCTTTTGTTCTAATAAAATATGGAAATTTCAATTTAGTGAGAGAAATTTTAAGATTTAGATTACAAGCTTTTTTGCTCACTCTGTAGAGCTACCAAAAACAAAGGGACAGAAATAAAATAACCCAGGAAATAGTTCTTGGAAAGGATGCAATTGAACAGGATCCTTTTGATTGAAGAATTTAGGATTAGTGCCAAACTGGACATTGAATCATTTATAATAGGTACCTATTGATGGAGCAAAGAAACAGAAAACTGGACTCAGCAGTGGAATACTCCCAAGCCTTGGCCAAATGTGTGGGAGGTAGAGGGCTGAGGCTGTTTTGGAAAGAGAAAGATAACTAAATCTTTTACAGCAGGATGCTTTTAAATACACATTTGTAAATTAAGCTGTAATTTAAATGTAAGTCCCATGAGGCCCTAGAATTTCCTCCAACACCTGAGTTCCTGGTTTGGGAGTAAGACCATACAAGCTTATTTTAGTTACTCATTTATTTTCCACCAGCTCAGTCTGGCTTTAAGTTTTCCTCTTTTTCTGTAATACCATCACTTAGAAAGACGTGCTATTTTCCTTTAGCTTTCCACTAAATTCAGGTCTGATGAGGTGAGACCAGTTTTAAATAGCTCTTGTTTGGTCTTCATTCATCAGTCTCCAAATCGGACTCTACACTTGTTCTCATTTTTAAACTCCAGTTGCAGACTGTTTCAAATCTTATTTAAAGAGAAGTCCAGTGCTGAGCACCTGGTAGGGGTGCTACCTTCCAAGAAAAGAAGCGGTGGGGCGGGGGCTTTGGTTTTCACAAAAACAAACAACGAAAGCATGCAGAGAAGTGGGAGACAAAAATCATAGACTGAATTCATTCATTTGTTAAATATTCATTTGTTCATTCAACAATACTTATTGGCCATCTTTTAAGTAGCAGGCATTGAACTAGGGTTGTAGGGTTGATGGATAGTACAAGTGAGCAGTGGCTACTGGGGAGTCAGGAAATAAACAAGCAAACTCCAGATGAAATATTGAATAGCAAATTGTGCCAAGGGTGATGAAGGAAAAGTAAAGTCTTTGATAAGGGATTTGTTTTTGACTCTAGGTTAGGCTAGACTGTGTTGCAGTAACAACAACAACAAACTATATTTCAGTGGTGTAACAAAAACAAATGTTTCTTTCTTCTCATATTGCAGTCTTTTCACCTTCCAGGGGCTACCCACATTTCTTGGCTCATGGCCCTCTTCTGTCTTGAATGCCAGCAATGGTGGGTTGAGTCTTTTCTCACATCATATTACCCTGACTCTCTTTTTCACTTTAAAGCACCTTTTTGATTACATTGCTCCACTGTGATAATCTGGATAATCTCCTTATTTTAAGATCAGGTGATTAGCAACCTTAATTCAATCTGTAACCTTAATTCCCCTCTGTCATAAAACAACATAATCACAGGTTCCAGGAGTTAGGACATAGCCATCTTTGGGGGAATAGTATTCTGTTTACTGTACTACCCATAGAAATGTTGTGACAATTAAATGAGATGACTCCTATAATGGTTTAGGACATGGCTAGTCACTAAAGCAAATGTTCCATACATTCCAGCCATGACCCCATTATGTCATACCATTTCAGAAATTTGTTTTCCAAGGGGGCTGGCTGTTGGCAGCTCTCTCTTAAAGAAGAATCTGATGTTACCTCGTTTACTGCTAGAAGTGAGGATAAAAGGATGTAGATAAGACTAAGAGCCAACTCCTTCTTGAGTCCTGCATTTTGCTTTCAAAGCCAAAACTTGAGGTCTGGAATTCCTTTAGAATTATATGATTCTCCACAGAAAACATGTGGTTTGTGCAAAGCCAGTTTTATGAATAATAAGAATGAAACAGACTAGGCAAGATCTAAGTTGATAACGTTATTCTTGCAGAAAAGTAGCCAGTTTAAATAGATGCCCTGCCCTGAATAACAGTTTATGAGCCCATGTAGGGAGAGAATCCAGAATGTAGTTAAAGTAATGGGATCTGGAATTGAAATCCATCTCTTCTCAGTAGATGGGTGACCTCAGTCCTTAGTTTCTCTATTTGTCAAATAGGGTTAATAACAGTACCTACCTCACTGTGTCATTTCTTCCTACCTGACGATGTACTTTAAAATTAGTCAATGAAAACAGAATATTGTCCAATATAGTGCCAGAAGTTGCTCCCCACCCTCCAGGTTGGAAGGCACTCAGAATGCACAGGGGCTGCAACAAGCTGCAACTTTGTTGGCTGCAACAACAGTGGCTGCAACTCAAGCAGAACAGTGATGTGAAGATGGCACTGGACCAGGTAACATCTTGTTCATTCATACACAGAGTTGCCAATAGTCAGAGCCAACTTGATGGTAGCTAATAACAATACCTCAAATATGATATATGCGGATTAAATTAGCAAATGCAGCAGATGTGCTCGCCATAGGAAGGGCCTGGCAATACATGCTCATTTAGACATAGAACTGGGATGTCTTAATTATGAAGAACCTCATTGAAAATATTAGAGTTGAGAGACCTATTTTCCTGCTAGACTAAGAACAAATAGTGTGTAGACTCTGGGTGTTAGCTTCATAATCAATTACTGCTTTCATGTAGCTAAATCTTTGAGTGTTTATTCCATTAAACTTTCCCAATAGATTGCATCATATGTAGTTACAAAATGAAATTGTCTGGAAAATAAACATAGCCATTGTTCAAGTTTTACATAAGTGATGATGGTTTTTGAATTTCCTTGGTGGAGAGGGCTGACATTATTGTTTGAGGGTGGGTTGTGATAAGTGGACCAAGGGACAGACAGCAAAAAGCCATGATTTTTCAGTTGGAAAGAAATACATTGCAAGGCCAGACTCAGCAGGAGCAACATCTTGTTCAGGGCTGTTTTCATCCCACAGCAAGTATAACTGAAGATAAAGACAAAGATGATGAAAGACAAGATGATATTTTAATATCACTGGGCCTGGAAACAAGGGTGCTATTGTTTGAAGACAGCCTTTGTTCATCTGTACAAGATAGCAATGGCATTAATTTATTCAAGATTATAGTTCAGAAGGAAAATCATCAAAGCAAAGCTCATTCGTTTATTGTGCATGTTGTACCAGGTTCTGGGATGAAGGGAGAATGGTGCTGTTCTCCATAGCCAAAGCATCCTTCAGAGTAAACCAGTTTAATGTGATGGTTTACCTAGAGGAGAAGCCCTAGAATCCTTTTTTCTGCCAGTTAGTCATTTGTAGGATTACTTCATGAGTTTGAAGTAGTCCAAGATCCCTTGGGCTTCTAATGGTGGGATCAGTGACCAACTCTGGAAAATGGAAATTGGTAAGGTAGGCATGGTCAGTGGGTTTCACTTAGAGCTCCTAGGATTTAGCCACACTCTGCCAAGCCCCCAAGCCTCAGATTCCCTGATACATTCACACTTACAGCTCATAAAATATTATAGCCATAGTTTCTGTCCTCATCAATCCAGCTGATAAGTTACATTTATGGTCATGAGGGTAAGTAGCATTGGGTAATCACAAAGAGTGTTAACTTAAAAAATGTTTTAATTTGAAATTATTTTAGATTCGTAAGTAGTTTATGAAAGTAGCAGGGAGTGTTTCCATGCCCCTTTCCCCTACTTCCCCTAAATTTTAAATAAACATACTTAATTTTCAAAGAACTTTTTATGGAAAGTTTCAAAAATACATGTGATAAGGTATGCAACACATAAGCGCAGAACACTATGAATGTTTATCCAGTGAACGCTCCCACGTACACACCACAGGTGTCAAGACATGAACTACCAGCATCCTCATAGCCTCCCTTATCATGCCTCCTTCCAGTCATACATCACCCAAAAGTAACTAGTATTCTGACTTCTATCTATAGATTAGTTTCATCTCTACTTAAACTATATATGTATATATATACATATATATACATACACACACACACACTATACATGTACATCATTATCTTTCCCTTATACTGGAGACATACACATAGATTATTTCCAATTTGGCTATTACAAATGATGTCACTATAACATTTTTTTCCACAAGTCTTTTATTGCATACATGTGCATGTATTTCTACTGGGGATAAAACTAGGAGTGGAATTGCTTGCTCAGAGGTTATACACATGTTCAGCTTTTGTAGGTTCTGCCAAAGACTTTTCCAAAGTAGTTTGAACAATGGGAGTTCTAATTCTTCATTGTCAACACTTGGTAGTCTCGATGTTTTTACTTTTAGCCATCCTGAGGTGTGTGTGTATGTGGTGTATTGGTATCTACTTGTCATTGTAGTTTGCATTTCTGTGATGACTAGTTATATTGATCAGTTTTTCATTTGACTATTGGTTCTTTGGATTTCCTTTTCTTGAAGTATCCAAGTTTTTTGCCCAGTTTTAGAATTTGGTAATCTGTTTATTTGTTGTTAGTGTTGTTGATTTGTAACAGTTCTTTGTTGTTGTTGTCGTTATGTGCTGTCAAGTTGGACCCAACTCATAGCGACACCTCCTTGGGTTTCTGAGGCGGTATCACCACAGAAGTAGGTTGCGCAACTTTCCTTCCGAAGAGTGGCTGGTGGGTTTGAACCGCCAGCCTTCTGGTTAGCAGTCAGGTGCCTTAGGCACTATATTCTAAATATTACTGTTATTCTTAGTTACTGCAGAGTCAGCTTTAGCTCAGGATGACTCCACACACAACAAAACAGAATGTCCTGATCCTGCAGCACCTTCATTCTTGTTGGTGCTCAAGACCATTTTTTTTTTTTTTACCACTGTGTATTTGAGCACCTTCAAGTTAGGGGACTCATCTTCTAGCATTGTGAGACACTATTCAGTTGTGCTATACAAGGTTTTCATTGAATAATTTTTAGATGTAGATCCCTAGACTTTTTTTCCTGGTCTTAGTCTAGACGTTCTCTGAAACCTGTCCACCATGGGTGACCCTGCTGGTATCTGAAGTAATGATGTCATAGTTTCTAGCATCACAACAACACACGAGCCACAGCACCATAGCAAACTGGAGGACAAGTGCTAGATATTCTAGATACCAGTCTTTTAATGAGTACATGTAATGCAAATATCCTTTCCTATTCTTTGGCTCCTCTTTTGTTTCTTATGATGCTATCTTAAGATGCTTTCTTATGATGCTATCCCAAGGAGGGCTGATGTACCCCAATATTGTCTTCCATTAAGTTTTATTATTAAGCTTTATTATTAGATTTGTCTGGAATTGATGAAGGTTCATCTTTCCCCATATGAATAGTTGGGTGATACAACATCATTTGTGAAAGCAGCTACCATTTTCTCACTGACTTGTACTAAAAAGTTCAGTTTTTTTCTAGATACTTTTAATCCATGTCATTGGACTATTTGTCCATGCTTCCACCAATTCCATTGTGTTGTAATTACTTGAATTTTATGGTAACTCTTTATATTTGGTCATGTGAATTTTCGAATATTGTTTTAGTTCTTTAAAATTGCTTTTTCTTTTCTTGACTCTGCATTTCCATACAATTTAAGGATCAGTTTGTTGATTTTGACAAAATATCCTGCTGGACTTTGGTTAGGATTAAGTTGAATATAATAGTTACTGGAGGAGGAATGACATATCTTTACAATATTTAATATTGCATTCCATGAACTTGGCCCATTTCTCCATTTATTTTCTTTCAATAATGTTTTGTAGTTTTTCTGTTGCAGGTCTTATATATCTTTTCTTTGGATTATTATCTGATATTTGAGGGATTTTGCTACAGTTATAAATTATACAGTGTTTACAGTTTTATTTTGAATTTTTGTTAATATATGAAAACATAATAAATTTTAGAATCGCTCTTGTGCCTGTGACTTCTAAATTCACATACTAATTCTAGTTGTTAATACTCTTTTTTTTTTATTTTCCATGTATATTATCTATTATGTTGGAATAATGATTTTATTTCTGCCTTTCCAATCTTTATAGTTTTACTTTTCTTCACTTTACTGTACTAACTACAACTGCCAGTATAATGTTGAAAAATAACTTGGTAGCAGATATTCTTATCTTATCCTTGACCTCATAGCAAAAGCTTTTACTATTTTTACCATTAATTGTGATAGTGGCATAGTGCCTAAGACATTTAACTGCTAACCAGAAGGCTGCCAGTTCAAACCCACCAGCCACTCCTCAGAAGGAAAGTTGGGTGATCTACTTCCATAGTGATACTGTCTGAGAAACTGAAGGAGGGGTGGCTGTGAGTCAGAGCTGACTCAATGGCAGTGAGTTTGGTTTTTGGTTTCAGTGATGTTTGCTGTATGCTTTTATACATACTCTTTGAGAATGAGAAAATGTTCAATTCCTATTTTACTAAGAATTTTGTCCTGAATGTGTGTTGAATTTTATCACATGCTATTTTCCCCATCTATTTTTGTTTCTTTTTGTCTTCTTGATTAATCTGAAGGAAGGCAAAAAAAGTTTTGTTATTCACTATCCCTCCCATTATCTTGTCAGTAATACATTATTATTTATTTTAGTGGTTAACCTAGAAATGAAAGCATATATTACTATTTTTTGAAGAGCGTTTATTTTTTATTTATCAGAGTCTACCTTAATTCTTTTACCACTTTGAAGAAAATACACATGCCTTACAACAGTTTAACTCTATGCAACCCCTTCTACCTTTTACACCTGATGCTATTTTAGTTATACATATATTTTAACTCCACGAGTATTGTCATTTTAAAGAGCTAATATTTATTTAGATTTACTCATACTGTTTTCCCCTTTTTCTGTGCTCTTAATTTCTTTCTCCATTACTATACTTTGATGTAGGGAGCTCTGGTAGCATAGTGCCTAAGGCACTTGACTGCTAACCAGAAGGCTGGTGGTTCAAACCCACCAGCCACTCCTCTGAAGGAAGATGGGACAATCTACTTCTGTAGTGATACTGCCTCGGAAACCCAAGGAGGGGTTGCTATGAGTCGGGTCCGACTCAACAGCACATAACAACAACAACAACATACTTTGATGTAGGATTATTTTTCTTTGGGTTGGAGACTCCATTAATTATTTCTTTGAATTCTTCTGATGCAAAATTTGTTGGTCTGAAAATATTTTAATTTTGCCATCATTTTAAAGGATATTTTTACTGGGTATAAAATTATGGTTTGGAACTTAGGTTCTTTCAGTGCTTTTAAGACCTGTTCTGTTGTATTCTGTCTTTTATTATTTTTATTAAAATGTAAGTTGTCAGCCTTATTATTACTACTTAAGGAGATACTGTCAGTTTTTTGCAGGTAACTTTAAGATTTTTTCTTCAGTTCTCAGTGGTTTTATTATAATCTGTTTTTCTTTGTATTTATTCTACTTAAGATTTGCATAGCTTTGTGAAATTATGGATAACTGTTTATTATCAGTTTCATAAAATTCTTGGCCTTTTTTCCCCAAAATATTTCTAGTGTTCCTCAGGCATAGCTATTATTTCACTTATTTCCTTTGGGACTCCAATTACATGTAAGACTTTTTGACTGAGCCCATATTTTAATTTTGATCTTTTTAAAAATTTCCCATTTTTTTCCTCTTTGTAGTCTAATCTGTTCATTTTCTCCTGATTTTACCTCCAGTTCATTAATCTTCTCTCCTACAGTGTCAAATATTTTGTTGAACCTATATGTTGAATTCTTAATTTCAGTCATTGTTTTCAGTTTTAGGAATTCCATTTGATTCTTTTGTATATACCCCAGCTTACTGCTGAAACTCTTTTTCTTTACATCAATTTTCTTTAATATTTTAATCGTTTTAGAGTGTATGCTTGATAATTATATCTGGATCATCTATAAATCTATAGCCTCCCTCCCCCCCCCTTTTTTTTTTCCTTCTGATTTTCAGGTATTTGCTTCTGTTTCTTGGCATGATTACCAATCCTTAATTGCTAGTCTAACAGTATAAGTGAAAAACTGCAAAGGCTTTGCATGCTGTTTTTTTCCTTCTTAGAAAGGAGTACATTCCTATGGCAGAAAGATAGAACACAGATAGCATATCTTGATCCAGTTGTTTCTTGTTTATTTATGGCCTTTCCTTACTCCTAAGGCATAGCCTGGTTTAAAATCAAGAAGGGAGTGTGTCAGGGTTGTATCTGTCTCCACACTTATTCAATCTATATGCTGAGCAAATAATTCGAGAAGCTGGACTATATGAAGAAAAACATGGTATCAGGATTGGAGGAAGAATCATTAACAACCTGAGATATGCAGACGATACAACTTTGCTTGCTGAAAGTGACGATGACTTGAGGCACCTACTGATGAAGGTTGAAGAATACAGTCTGCAGTATGGATTACATCTCAACATAAAGAAAACAAAAATCCTCACAACTGGACCAATGAGCAGCATCACAATAAATGGAGAGAAGATTGAGGTTGTCAAGGAATTCACGTTGCTTGGTTCTACAATTGATGCCAACGGAAGCAGCAGTCAGGACATTAGACGACGTGTAGCATTGGGAAAGGCAACTGCGAAGGAACTGTTTCAAGTGCTGAGGAGCAAGGATATCTCATTGAGGACTAAGGTGCTCCTGACACAAGCCATGATATTTCCAATCGCCTGGTATGCATGTGAGAGCTGGACAATGAATAAGGAAGACCAAAGAAGAGTTGATGCTTTTGAGTTGTGGTGCTGGCGAAGAATGCTGAAAGTACCATGGACTGCTAAAAGAACTAACAGATCTGTCCTGGAGGAAGTGCAGCCAGAATGCTCCCTGGAAGCAAGAATGGCCAGACTTCGTCTCACCTATTTTGGTCATGTTGTAAGAAGGGACCATTCCCTGGAGAAGGATGTCATGCTTGGTAGGGTGGAGGGTCGACGAAAGAGGGGGAGGCCTTCAAGGAGATGGGTTGATACGGTGGCTGCGATGATGGGCTCAAGTATAGCAGGGATTGTGGGGCTGGCGCGGGATCGGGCAGTGTTTCGTTCTGCTGTGCATGGGGTCGCTATGAGTCAGAAACGACTCGATGGCACTTAACAACAACAACAACAAGGCATAGCCATTTCTGAAGTTTCAACAGAAAGTCTGAGTTTCTACCTATACCCTTCCTCCTTAATGAATCTTTAACTTCAGTTTTTGATTTTCCAGTATTGGTACTGCCAAATTTGTCTGTTTAACATTTAGCTCTTTGGCAACTGCTATCTGCCTAGTTTCCTGCAGAATTTAGGCATTAGCAAATGCCTTGAGGAGAAATTGACTGCAGAATGTAGACTCACTTCTTTAGGGTTTCCTTTCCTTTGGGTACTTTTCCCTTCATGTTACAGCTTTCTTTTAGCCTTCAATACCTAGTTTTGTTTCTCTATCTTCATGAGGGTGCCATTAACTCTAGGTTTCTATTTTCTTTTTTTTTTTTTACTTTTATGCCCTGCCCATGAATTGGCAAATGCCAGAGGAAGGGATGACAGTGAATACAGGACTCCACTAATTCTCTTCTCTAGGATCTAGTACTCTGGAGTCCTGGTGAAATAGTTGTTTCCTGTTGCCTCCAAACAACTGTTTTTATTTAGCAGTTTATCAAGCTTGCATGTTAGCGTTCATGTGACAGAAGCTAGTCGATCATACCTAGAAGTAGAATTTTCTTAACACTCCTATGAAAGTTGTTTCCATCAAGTAGCTGGAATCGATTTGTTGTTGGTGTTTGATAGTGTACAAGGTCACTGGGTGGTACTAGGCATCCAGATGCATTTTTGTTGATGAGATAATTAGCACAGAAATGCCAGCTTTTTTCCATTCAGGTCACTGTCCTGTTATCAGTAGCAGCATTTCCTTTATCTCAGTATGGTTATGAAAGACAGTTGGTCCTTGTGATTTACAGATTCCATAGTCATGAATCTGCCTATTTCCTAAAAAACCCATAGCACTTTAGCAGTCTTTTGCAGACAGATGCACGCACAGAGTGGCAAAAAGCCCAAGCTGAGTTTGAACAAGACTGGTTCGGTATTTGCTGATTCAGTGTTCACAGGCACTTTATAGAATATAAGCACCACAAGAAATGAGAACTGACTGTAGTTCTTTCCAGATTATGAAGTACTGTTATTGTTTTTGTGTGCCATTGAGTCATCCCCTACTCATGGCTACCCCTCCTTGGGTTTCCGAGGCGGTATCACTAGGGAAGTAGATTGCCCAACCTTCCTTCCAAGGAGTGGCTGGTTGGTTTGAACTCCCTAATTTTAAAAGATACTTATGTTTTCAAAAGAGGAGCCCTGGGGGTGCAGTGGTTAAACATTTGTCTACTAACTAAAAGGTTGAGGGTTCAAACCCACTAGCTGTTCCATGGGAGAAAGATGTGGTAATCTACTTCCATAAAGACTAACTCATTGCTCTCAAGTCGATGCTGATTCGTAGTGATGCTATAGGATGAGGAGAACTGTCCCATAGGGTGTACAAGCCTGTAATCTTTCCAGAAAGGAGCTCTCTCTGGTGGTGCAGTGGTTAAAGCATTTGGCTGCTAACCAAAAGGTTGACAGTCCAAACCTGTCAGCTACTCTGTGGAACAGAGATGAGGCGGTCTACTTCCATAAAGATTTACAGTCTTGGAAACCTTATAGGGCAGTTCTACTCTATCCTATAGGACTGCTGTAAGTTGGAATTGACTGTATGCCAATGGCTTCTTTTTGGTATGCTTTAGAAGTTTATATTCATAGAGGCTTTTATTAATTTTTCCACTAGTGTATATGGAAAGCTAAGCAGGCCCTATTCCCCACTGGAAAATTTATACTCCACATTATTAGTGTATTAAAATTAT
>NW_006921628.1:2398003-2400318 GCF_000298275.1 Orycteropus afer afer
GCTTTTCTGTTCTAGGTGCTAAGAGCATAATAATGAACAAGACAGAAAAACATCCTTTGGGGGCACTTAAATTGCCCATGGGATCCATGTTAGTAGCACCCATGTCTATACCCAGAAGACATATTTGTGAAGCACACTGAATTAGATTAGTCTCTCTGGACAGCCAACGGACCTTACTTTTATTTCCAGTGTTCACCTACTCTGTGTTCAAAAGGCTAGCTAGAATATGTGGATATGACAGAATTTCTAATGCAGATAGTCATTTTAGAGTGGTTTGTCTTCTTCTGGGAATAAATTAGGTTGAAACAGAATATATAATTTATGACAATGAGTCTGACTCTTGGGTATATGTTGTCACACCTTTCAACAAGTGTTTTTGCCTCACTGAAACAAAATTAAATTCTCTTTAAACACATCTTTTGGTTTGATTTTCAAAATTGAAACTGTCAAGAGATCAAGTAACAATGTCATTACATCAAAAGATGGGGAACTAAGCTTTAAAGATTGTCAGCTCATTTGACCTACCATACAGAATACATTGGCAATTATCCTAAAAATGTCAACTTGGCAAAAAATAAAATAATCCTAAATCAGTGATTGCATATAAATCTGTCTTGTACTTTTATAGTTTTATATCTAAGTGACTGCATATACAGACTTATAATACGCCTGTGTGTATATTCTTTCACATGTCATGATACAATTTCCTATTAAATAATCAGGAAGGTATACCTACATGCAAAGTCAGATACTGCCTTCTGAAAAGGACACTTAGAATCCATGACATTTTATATTGATCATATGACTGACTACCTATGATTAGCATGGGTGATTAACACTTGATACTATTTTAATAGTTTATCTGACCTTTCATATTATAGCCTATTTTTTAAGGCTCTTTGTAACCCCCAAATATTTTACTGACCACTTTTATTTATAGTTTGTTGCTGTTAGTCGCTGTCAGATTGGCTCTGACTGATGGTGACTTTGTGTATAACAAGATGAAACATTGCCCAGTCCTTGCCATCTTCATGTTCATTGGCATGTTTGAGTTTATTGTTTTAGCTTTTGTGTCCATCCATCTCATTGGACTTTTCTCTTCTTTTCGATGATCCTCTACTTTACCAACCATGATGTCCTTTTCTAGAGATCGGTCTTCCCTGATGGCATGTCCAAAGTAAGCAATTGAAGTCTTGCCATCCGTACTTCTAAAGAGCATTCTGGTTGTATTTCTTGCTTGCTTTTTTTTTTTTTTTTTTTTTTTTTTTTGTGGTAAAAACATACACAATAAAACACTTGCCAGCATAACAACTTGTACATTTACAGCTCAGGGCCATTGATGACATTTTTCATGTGCCACCCTTATTGCCATCCTTTTCCAAAATATTCTACCACCTATTAGCATAAACTCATTGCCACTCAAATAAAAATTCCCCTCTCCCCCTCCCTCCTAACTCACTCTCTCTCTCTCTCTCTCTCTATCTATCTATATATATACACATATGTGTGTGTGTGTGTGTGTGTGTGTGTGTGTGTATATATATATATATATATATATATATATATATATATATAATCATTTTTTTCCCCCAACCTATCTAGAAATTCTCCTTCCCCTTCTTTCCCCTCCCTGGTAATCAACAAAAAAACTTTCATTTATAAACTTTTCCTTGACTTGTTACAATAGTGGACTAATGCAATATTTGTCCTTCTGTGATTGACTTACTTCACTCAGCATAATTTCCTCCAAGTTTATCCACGTTATGAGGTGTTTCACAGATTCTACATTATTCTTTAGGGTTGCATAGTATTCCGTTGTGTGTATGTACCACAGTTTGTTTATCCATTCCTCAGTTGATGGGCACTTAGGTTGTTTCCATCTCTTTGCTATTGTGAATAGTGTTGTGACAAACATGGGTGTGCATATATCTGTTCATGCCCTGCCTCTTACTTCTTTAGGATATATACCATTGCTGGTTCAAGTGGTATTTTTATGTCCAACATTTTAAGGAATTGCCATACTGATTTCCACAGTGGTTGTATCATTTGGTTATATTTCTTCTAAACTGATGTGTTCATTCTTCTGGAAGTCTAATGTATATTCAGTATTTTTTTTTCGTTACCTCACTTCAGATGCATAAGTCCTTTGGTCTTTCCTAATTATTCAGCTTTCTCATGAATATGAGGTGATTGAAAATACATGACTTGAGTCAGGTGTACTTAGTGGTGTCTTTGCTTTTTAAAATATAAAGAGGTGTTTTGCAGCAGATTTGTCCAATGTTCATTCTGTTGTTGTTGTTGTTGTTGTTAAGTGC
>NW_006921628.1:2404728-2426686 GCF_000298275.1 Orycteropus afer afer
ACGTGTTCAGTGCAGATCAGTGAGTAAGCACAAGCCCGCCTTGTTTCAGTGCCTATGCTTAAATTCTGTAAGTTATCAAAAGCAAGACAGAAACATGCTTTTCAGTGCCTATGCTTCATTCTGTAAGTTATCAAAAGCAAGACAGAAAAATGCTTTTCCAGGTTGTGATCGTTCATGTCTTGCTATCTCTCATCAAGATCACACAGTGTGCTTATTGTGCTAATTTTGTGTTTGATCCAGACATGTCCAGTCTCATAGTGGCCCTAGCAAAGTCAGAAGAGTCATGCTGAAAGTGGCAGGGAAGGATTTGGGAGAATCCCTTCCTTAAGGTGAGAGTGCAACACTCATTCTAGGGATATACTTGCAAATACCTCCCTCTACCAAAGTTTTTGGTTTGCAGCCAGACCCAGGACTCTATGACTATGTGTTAAAATGCCTCACATTCTAAATGAAGCAAGGCTATTCAAAAGCAGGAATGTCTTCTGCAGAGACATGGAGATATTTAGGCAAACACTTTAGTACAAGCAAAAATGAGTGCAGCAATGGCATGGATCAAAAGCATCGCCGTGTAATTGAAACTGACTTTGTGTTGGGTTCTTTTTGTGTCAGGGCCCTTTTCTTTTTTCTTTCCGAAAGCAGAATTTTCCCTCTTATCTTCATTTATGTCTATGCTTCCTTAATCATCTTCAAATGTTTATTGGTTGATGTTCACTTGTCTTCATTCTGTTTTTTAAATCTCATTTGTTGCCATTTTTCTCTTACAGGGAGAGGAAGTATTTTGTTTAGGCTGCGTGTTTAAGGGTGAAAAGTGTTTATAGAATCTTCATCTGTTTCCCTTGAGCCTGATCTATTTGATGACATCACTCTATAGTTTTACATGATTTGGACAATACATAATGCACAGGGCAAAACATTCAGGATGGCAAACAGAACATGTTTTTGTAATTAGCCCGAGAACCCAGGCTAAAACTTGTGATTCTTGTTAAAAAAGAAAATCCACTTACAAATCCAACAAGAGATGATGATCCTTGATACATTCTTTGGTGGCCCAAGACTAATTCTGAGGGGTGTTTTGCTGTTTGAACACTTACGTGTGTGGTCAAGATGTCTGTCTGGGTGGAGGTGCAGTCTTTGAACTCTGAGTTACATATTTTATCTGTCCAGGGCATTGATAATAGTCAAAGATGTTTGAGATACTTGAATAAATCCCTGAGTGATACAAATGGTTAATGTACTTTCTGCTCCTAATTGAAAAGTTGGAGATTTCAGTCTACCCAGAAGCACCTCAGAAGAAAGATCTGGTGATCAAATTGTGAAAAATCAACAATTTTAAATCCTGTGGGCCACAGTTCTACTCTGACACATATGGGATTGCCATGAGTTGGAGTAGACTCTGGGGTAACTGATAATCACAGGGCATATTAATTGAGTGGTAAATGAAGAAATATGTGCGTGGACCGTTTTCTCCCATGCTTTGATTTTGAGATGGCTACCTTGTTTCACTCTGAAGTGGTCATTCCAGGGCCTCCTTAAGAAGTCTAACTATGGCACTGGGCAGTTTCATTTGAGATATTATTTGTTAACTGCTGACCATTGGGACATCACTTCCTAGGACTTCCACATCTTTCATTTTAATTTTACTTGGATCTTAGAAGCAGTTTAAAAAGTCAGTATGGTAAAGAATGTTGTTGAAGATCATATGACCTGTCAAAATTTAAGAAATCTAAGATATGAATTTAATTTCAGTGAAAATGAAAGCTTTGATTGGCTTGTGCTAAGACATAAGTGGAGGTAAAGTGATTAAAACTTCCAAAAGTGGTGACTCATTAGGGACCATCCTCAGTGGTTCTTAGTGATGTTTAGGGCTCACTCCTGGAAGAGAAATCCATCTCGTGTAAACATTGCAATTTCACCCCACTCTGTGGGACCCTTGCACCTTTAGGGCCCTGGTCTCATAAAAGGGTTAATACAAGTGTTCAAAACTCTTGTGCTGTCTTGGGACATTTGTTCTGTGTTCATGGATTTGGTAATTGTAATGTAAATAGGCTCCTCAGCAGCTGTGTCCCTTTAAGCACATTTTATTTAGCAGCTGAGTTATCCACGTCACTTGGCAGCCATAGATTTTCAATTTTTCCTTGTGCCAAGAGGGCAGCTGGAATAATTTGAGTGCTCATTAATTTGGGAGAAATACGAGTTGTGTAAGGCAGACAACATGAGTCTTCTGTGTGGTATTGTACCAGGATAAGTGGATCAGGGTAGAAGCAATTTGTCCTATCCCAAAGGAGCCCTGGGATTTTAATAAGCTGGTTATGAAAATTCTATTTCTTTGCAATTTGAAGCATCTAATTAGAGCTTATAATTTCTCTCCTATAACAAGAGTGGATGAAGGTTAACGTTAGGCCTCCTGGGTCCTTTCACATTCATTTACAGACAGAAATCAGGTAACAGTTGTAGCTAATTAGAACAGGGTATTAAATATTTAGTCCATCTTGATTTAACTCAGAGAACACATGAGTGTTGTTGGGGTCTGGAAAAATGATAAAGGGAATTTAAATTTAATTTTTAATCAAAGATAAACTTAAAGGCAATATAATAATTTTAGCACTGACTAGCCTAACCTGACTAGTAGAGCAGCAATTGCCTGCAGTCATCCAAACTGTCAAGATAAAGGAAGATGGTGTCGATTTAATTTCATCACTGCAACACTTTTCCTGAGTTCAAACAGCTGGGATTTATGTGATCTATGTGAAGTACAAAGAACTTGATGATTTTTATCATAGCTCTCACTTATCATAGCACTGACATAAAAAAACCCCAACTTTTGACATTTCAAAATTTGGAGTTTGAGTTTGGATGATACATGTGTGTTTTGGGGAACTGTCCTAAGGTCTCTCGTTCATAGACATTTCTTTTAGAGAAGATTCATGTCTAACAAAAGGGATCCCTGCCGAGATATCTTCCTCCCCAAGACTGGTAATGGGGTAGCATTGGGTTGAATTTAAAGTCACACTTTGCTGTAGACTGACTCCCAAACTGCTGCATGCCAGGGACAATAAGTCAGTCTTCTCTTGTTATACCAAAACCAGACCAAACTCGCTGCTATCAAGTTGATTCTGACTCCTAGTGACCTTCATTGGGTTTCCAAGGCCTTATCTTCTGCAGAGCAGCTACTGGGTTTGAACCACTGCCCTTTTGGGTAAGCAGCCTAATACTTTAACCACTACAACACCAGAGATCCTTTCTCTTGTCATAACCCAACCCAAGTTATCTTCTTAAAGTGGGGTTTCATCTAGTCAGGACATGCATCTTCACAGTGAAAACAGTTCACAGGAGAACTCCCAGGATTCCTATGCCTTACTCAGGAGCAGGATCTTAGGATGTTAGAATCAGATAAAAAGGCCAGGATGGAAGGAAAAAATGAATAGCCCTATATACATAGCCTCTAAAGCATGTCTCCCGCTAACTTTGCTATTCAGGTGATTTATGTTGGCCCATGAAACCCCATCACTACCTTGATTGTTTCATTTTGGGGAAGCTTGAAGCATCTTCACAGATCTGCACAAAATAAATGGCAACTTCCAAAAACCATCTCACTTTGCTACATTGGCTTCCAGTTGCCAGTTATTAAAAAATGGTTTCTGACAGCAATAATCCTTTGAAAATTGCCTGTTATTGGGGATAAAAGCTGATTGTCAGAGCATTAACCACCCTTGACTTAACTTGGAGCTATTATGTAACAAAAGAATGAGCTGATGGTGAGTCTGCCAGGTGAATTAAGTATAGCATGCATTATAGAAGTCCTGTGGTGGGGATTAGCATCAGAAGACTATCAGAGATTGCCATTCCCATTATCTGCTGAGGCAGCAGGCGGCTTTCTGTCCTGGTGATGCTGTGTTATAACCATTAAGCCACTACATCCAGTGCTTCTCTGCCATAGCATGGAGACAGATAGGTGGCAGACTTCCATTCCTTCTGTATTCCTCCACCTTTAAAGGAGATCAAAGATTATGTCATTAACCATTGCTGTTGTTAGTTGCCATAGAGTTGGCTCCAACTCATGGCAACCCTATGTACAACAGAACAAAATATTGCCTGGCCCTGTGATATCTTCATGACTGTTAGTATACTCAACCATTGGTATGTTGCAACCACTGTGTATTTTCAGTGCCCTCCAACCCGGGAGTCTCATCTTTGAGCACTATATCGATAATATTCTTTTGTGATCTGTACAGTTTCCATTGGCTAATTTTCTTTCTAATCTGTCTTAATTCGGAAGCTCCACTGAAACCCATTCACCATGGGTGACTCTGCTGGTATTTGAAATACTGGTGGCAGAGCTTCCAACATCTCAACAACACATAAGTATGACAAACTGACAGATGGGTGGTGATCAGTAATCATAGCTGGGAAACTGCATTGACAATGGATTAATTCATTTTCTGGGTTTCTTTGTGGCAGATCTACTGCTAATATGGGCTGTCTTTGATTGTCATGGAATTGGGTGGATCCTCACAACACCTTTTGTAGGTCTGGATTTTGTTCTCTGGGTCTCTTAGGACAATAGAGATGGATAATGGGCCTTCAGAAGGCATGGTCTCTGGGAGGCTTTCACACTCACTCTTAGTGTTGACATGTCACACTGGGCTCAAGACATTCTTCAGGTTAAACGTTTGCCAAAGGGGAGAAGTGTGAAATGAAATGAAGTTTGAGTATCCATGGAACTAAGCTTTCAGCTGCTGCAAACATATAAACTAGAACTTGCCTATTTCCAGTGGCTCTGGGTGAGCATCCACATAGCTATTGGCTTAGTCTAATTTTGACGACTTGTAGGATGGTGTTGCTTCTGATTTTCAGCAGAACATTCTTTTCTGACCTGTTTCATCATCTATCATCTCTATAATGCTTAAGCCTGAAATGAGTGCATTTTCTTACCTGAATGTCATCCGTGTGGAGGTGCAGATTGGGTCCATTTTGTATCCTTAGTGCATTGCACAGAGACTGACTGACAGCAGGAATTCTGCAAGTATTTGTTGAATGGAATTGAATGGAAATTTCTTACTGCTTCTCTTCTTAATGTTTTTTATTATAAAAAGTAATACATATTCATTATAGAAAAGAAATCTTACCTGTTAATCAGTGAGATTATCGCATTGGACACTTTTTGTATATATCCTCCATATTTTTCTCTGCATATATATTTTTAAAAATTTGGTTAGATGGTCCATGGCATTTTGTAACCTATTCTTTCATTTATTGACATATTTCAAAGTTGTTAAGCGATCACCTGTACCATTTTTATATTGGCTTCCTGAAAGTTCAGTGAATAAGTATGCTGTAATTTAATCCCTTTATGTAGATTCATTTACACTGTTACAATTTTTCCCTAATATGAACAGTGTTGCAGCATATATCTGAACCCAGACCCACTATTATCAAGTTGATGCTAACTCCTAATGACCCTATAGGACAGAGTAGAACTGCCCCATAGGGTTTCCAAAGCTGTAAATCTTTAAGGAACTAGACTGCCTACCTCATCTTTCTCCTGTGGAATGACTGGTGGGTTCAAACCACCAACTTTTTGGAGTGCTTTCATAACTTTGCCACCACGGCTTCTCTGCAACATATATATGTACAGGTAAATCTTTGTCTTGCTATATGAGTGCTTACTTGGGTTGATTTCCTAGAAATGGAATTGCTATGTCAAAGATTATTTGCATTTTAAATTCTGGATAGGTATGGCCAAGTTATTTTCAGAAAGCTTATGCCAGTGTATATGCCCACTAGTAATGGTTGGCAAAGGCCATTTTTCAATATCCTCATTGTTATTAACATGTCTGTTTCAACTTGATAGTAAACAACAAACAAACAAAACTCAATTTAATTTGTAATTATATTTTTCTTAATAATGAGGTTGAGCACTTTCCTCTCTCTCTGCTTTTTTGTTTTTGTTGCCATGAGTATTTCTTCTGTGTCTTGTTGGTTCAGATTCTTTGCCCTTTTACTGTATTCTCATGACATAGTGTGATGAATAAGAAAACAAACTTTGGAATTCCACATGCGTTAGAATGGTCCAATATCTGTCACTTAACTTCTGTCTGACCTGGGACAGATCCCTCACCTTTCTAGGCCTCAATTTGCTTAACTGTTAAATGAGGATAACAATGTCCATCTTGTTTCAGTTGTACCAGGTATGGTACTTCACCTGTGGCCAACATTCAACATCCTTAGTTTTAATATTTTCACTCTCATTTAATTTCTCTGTTTATTTTAGCTTGTTGCTACTCCATGTATCATGATGAATTATCCCCATTTGGCCTGTGTTTATACCTCTTAATCATCTACAACAATCACATTTATCTGCCAAATATTCTGGGGCATCTGTTAGGGTCAGGTACTGGATTAATTGTTGAGGAAACAACAGTGAACAAGACCAGTATTGTATCTTCTCATAAAGTTTACATTCAAGAGTTTGGGTGTGTGTGTTGTGTGTGTAACAGAACATAGACTGGTAACAGACAAAACAGTTGTAAAAAGTGCTATGCAGGAAACCAATAGGGTTGAGATAGACAATAAAAGGGGGGCCTACTCTGGATAAGATTAGATGAGAGAGCCCTTTGGGGGTGAAATGTTTTATGATGAGACCTAAAGGGTGGCAAGGAGATAAACATGTGAAAATGTTTCATCTAAGAGGAGGCAGCCCATGCAGATTGCTTCAGACATTGGAGGAATTAGAAGGCAGCCGGTCAGGGAGGAAAGGAGGGGGATAGATTTTACTAAATGGGAAAACAACCTAAGGTGGGATTAGAGGGCAGGGGCCACATTGTGCAGGGCTTTTGATTTTTACTTTAAGTGAAAGGGAAAACCCCTACAGAGCTCTGAGCAAAGGAAGGGCAGAATCTGATTCTTGTTGGAAATAGCTCTCTCTGGGGCAACATGAGCTGGATAGTAGTGGAAGAACTCAGGGGAGAGGGTTAGCTGGTCATCCAGATGAGAGACCTTGGTAGCTTGTTTTAGGGTGTTGCACAGTGAATGGAAATCACCAGAAGTATGTTTAGCAAAAAGGAGCCCTGGTAGCATAGTGGCTAAGGCATTTGTCTGCTAACTAGGTCAGTGGTTCAAACCTACCAGCTGCTCTGCAGAAGGAAGGTGGGACAATCTACTTCCATAAAGATTTACAGCCTTGGAGACACAATGAGGGTTGCTATGAGTCGGATCTGACTCGATGGCAGTGAGTATGTTTAGCAAGAGGCTTCCTAATAAGTTATTTTCCCAGTATATGGGATTAATTAGGACACGTTTAACACCAGCTACTGTCTACCAGCAAGCCTATCATTAAAGGTCCCTTAGTGCTCTGAGTGAGTCTCCAGGGCGCAGTGGGTACTTTGCCCCTTTCCTCCAGAGGAGTAATGTGCCAGAGATGTATCCTCAAATCCACCCCTCCAGGAAAATCTCCCATCTCCCACAAAACAGCATTTAAGATAGAATGTTGAGAACTCCTTTAGCCAGTAGAACCGTTGGCCTTGACCAGTCTCTAGGCGCCCATTGGAGAAAACATACTTTGAAAAAACCAACTCAGTCCCAGCACATAGTATCTATTCTCTTGCTCCCCATAAAAAATCCTGACCCCAGAAAACAACAACAACAACAACAGCAAAAATGACTAGGGTGAGGGAACCAGGATAGAGACTAGCTTTCAAGACTTCCACTTCTAGTTTGTGTATCTTTTTCTAAAATAAATTGCTCTTCTTACATTTGACTGATTTGTCTGCCTGTTGCCTCCCAGAGCCCTTTCCTGCCATCCCTGTTCATTACATGTAAATCCTCCTTATGGGTTTATAGTTGACCTTCTTCGCTAGACAGGAAGCTCTTTGAGGGCAGAGATTATGTGTTATTCTGTGTGACCTTGTCTTCTTCAGTCCATGTCTATCACAGTGCTTGTTTCACCAACTTACTTGCATGACCAGTAGTACTTTCAGTTGTTTTCTCTTACATGTAAGAGTTGGGCAAAAAAGAAACAAAGGAGACTTCCGGTAAGATGGAGGAATAGGCAAACAAGCTACACAGACCCTCTTCAACAAAGAAAAGAGAAACCAATTGACAGAGATACAGAAGATAATCCTGGAGCCCTCAGCTTTGAAAGGAACTATACAGAAGTGGATTAGGCACCAACTAGTGAAAAAACCTGAATGAAAACAGTAAGGAGATGGTCAGAGCAGTGGACTGTCAGCTACCATGATGGGACGAACAGCCTGAATATTTCCAAGTGGTTTTGGGACCTGAGAATTAACCTAAAGATCGGCCCTGGTCACCAAGGACTGCAGGGATGACTGTGCTTGTGGCCTATGACTAGAAAAGGAAACAGCAAGGAGGGACACAACCTGAGCTGTGGACTTTGTGCTGTCCAGAAGGTGCAGCCATTTTGAATGTTTACAAATGGTGGTCATTTTGGATATTTAAAGTGACAGCATTCTCGTTTGAATTCCAGGGACCTAAGAATAGGCACTTTTTTTTTTTTTTGCCAAGGATGGCAGGGATATATGGGAGGCTGACAATGGGAAAGGAGGCAGGTGGTGAGTGTATAAGTGCTGTCAACTAGCAAATACAGGAGCACAGCACAGTACCCTGCTTACGCAGATAACATCCAAACAAAACAAAACAAAAATCATGGGCAAACCTCTCCAACATACAATCACCAATTAAATATAAACACAAAAACATTACAATGCTTCAGAGAAAACAGAGCATCATAGTGCACACAAATAAGCAAGATAAAACAGGAGAAACAAGGGACCAAAACATATCCCTAAGGAAGTAGCAGCATTGGAACTCCCTGATAAGGAATTAAAAATAATTATATTTAGGTATCTTCAATGAATTGAGAGACAGATAAAGGAAAACACAGAGAAAACGCTAGAATAATTTTGAAAGACAATACAAGAACAAAATGACAAAATAAGTGAAAAATTAGAAATACAAAATCTACACACACAAATCCAGAAGATTAATACTAAATTTTTAGAAATAGATAAGACATTGAATGGGTAAAGGAGTAGAATTGAATCAATGGAAGACAGAATTAGTGAGCTCAAAGAAAAATACCTCAATACTTCTTTGGAAAGCAATCAGTCAGAAAAAAGATCAAAACAAAATGAAGAGAGCCTAAGATTCATGTGGGATATCATCAAAAGAAATAACCTACATGTCATTCGAAGAGACAAATAAAACCACAGAAAAAAATTGTCGAAGATTTGTTGGAAGAGAATTTTTCTGGTGTGATGAAAGATGAGAATGTATTCATTTAAGAAGTCCAGTGAACCTTAAACAGGATAGACCCCAAAAGAAAATCACCACGATGTATCATCATTAAACATACCAAAACCAAGGACAGAGAAAGAATCCTGAAAACAGCATGGGAAAAACAAAAAGTTACCTACAAGGGGCAACCAATAGGAATAAGCTCTGATTTCTCTACAGAAACCATGCAGGGGAGAAGACAATTGGATGGTATATATAATACTGTGAAAGAGAAAAATTTCCAACCAAGAATTATGTACCCAGAAAAATTGTCCCTCAAATATGTTGAAATTAGGACATTTCCAGATAAGCAGAAATTAAGGGAATTTATTAAAATCAGACCAGTTACAAGAGATGCTAAAAGGAGAAGCAGCAACAGCAAACAACAACTGACCATTGACACACATGATGGCATAACCCAGAAACCAACTCAGCTATGGAAAAATCCAAAGTAAATAAGCCTATAAGATTATAAACAGGAACCAGAGACATCAATTGACAAATGAGGACAACTACAAACCAAAAAAGGGAAAAAACTGAGTCATTACAGAACTTCTAGGTGGTAGGGAAGTCAAGACAACTACAAGGTAGAAGAGATGTTCTAAACTTGGGAAGAAAACTATAAATCACAGGATAACCTCAAAGAAAAATGATAAACCTTCACATCAAAATAAAAAAGAAGACAAGCACAGATATTTAGCAAATACTAAAACAATAGCAACGAAGGTAATGATAACACGATTCATAAATAAAACGAGCTCAGCACAAGAAATTATATGGAACAAAGAAATCAACACCATGAAGAAGCATATAATAAAAATGACAGCAAAAAATTCATATTTGTTGATAATTACATATCTGGCAAGGGACTTATCTCTAAGATTTATAGAAAACTCCAACACCTCAACAGCAAAGGGAGTAACAATACAATTGAATAATGGGCAGAAGACATGAATAGACACTTCACCAAGGAGGATATTCAGGCAGCCAGCAGATACATGCTCATGATCATTAGCCATCAGAGAGATGCATATCAAAACAGTAATGAGATACCATCTCACCCCAGCACTGATAGCAAGGTTCAGTGAGACAGAAAATAACAAATGCTGGCAGGGATGTGGAGAGATTGGGACTATCATACATTGCTGGTGGGACTGTGAAGGGATACAACCACTATGGGAAACAGTAGGGTGACTTTGCAAACAGAAAGCTGGAATTGGAGATACCATTTGACCCAGGAATCCCATTACTAGGTATATATCCTAGAGAGGTGAGAGCCAGGACAGGAACAGATATATGCACACCCATGTTCATTGCAGCGCTATTTGCAATAGCAAAAAGATGGAAACAACCTACATGCCCATCATTGGAAGAGTGGATGACCAAACTATGGTACATACACACTGTTCTGGTTACCTAGCGCCACTCTGACAAGAATATACCACAAAAGGGATAGCCGTAAGTAACAGGAGTTTATTCTCTCACAATTCGGAGGCTTTAAGTCCAAGTGCAAAGTGCCAGGCTCCAGGGGCTGGGTGAAAGCCCCTCAACCTTGGGGTCTAGCTCTGCCTCCAGCTCCTGACCCACTGGAGCTAGAGACGATTGTTCGCTCAGACAGCTGCTGGATGCTCAGGCTGACAAGCCCAAGGTTGACAAGTAAAAAGGCATAGTCCCAATGTTACCAAACCATACAGCAGGCCATTAACTTAAGTCCATTTAAGTCCCAAGGTTGGCAGAGCATGGCAGGTTGCTGAACAATGACATGGCTGCATACAGGGTCCAAGCGCACCATAAGCTAGAGACCATTTCCAAAGTTGTTTCTTATATACAGAAAGCAGACCACACACCCAAAGGCAGCTACCCAGCTGCTCCTAGTAGATTCCACCGTGGAGTTGATTACCAATCTCATCATGGGGAATACTACATCCAGCTGCCCAGCCACTGAACCAGGCCCAGCCAAGTTGACACACAAAAGTAACCACCACACACACAGTAGAATGCTAGGCAGCGCTAAAGAATATTATAGAGTCTGCAAAACACTGCATAATATGGATGAAGTTGGAGGACATTATGCTGAGTGAAATAAGTCAATCACAGAAAGACAAATAGTTTGTTGTTGTGGAGGGTCAAGGAAAGGTTTATATATGGAGGGAAACTTTCTTTGTTGGTTGTCAGGGGTGGAAGGGGAAGGGAGGAGACACTGCAAAAAAATAAAAATACATTGACCCATGTCACTTTAATTTTGTGTAATTCACTGTGCATAAATTATATTTCAATAAAATGCACTAAAAAAAAGAAAAAAAAGAAACAAAGAATGTGGAGAGTGCCTGATGGTAAATTTCCTGAAATGGAGTTGAGGAAGGCGTTCAAAAATGATTCTTTGGTCTCCAATGTTTGTCTTACCATTCACAAAACTTAGAGAAGGAACTCAGTGACTTTGCATTTACAGAATCCTTTGTATCAACTGGTGTTAGGGTCATACAGCCCAAGATTACATGTGTCATAATCAAGGGAAAAGAAGTGGTTGGAGGGTTAAGTGAAGTAGTAACACAGTTCTAGAAGGACATGTATTTAGGGCTGTACCATAGTACCCTTGGTAGAGAGAAAAAACAAAGAAGTATCCTCTGTGCAGATCACAAAGTCAGGATAGAGATTAAAAAAAATTGAGGGAAATCTTCAAGTAATGACTTTTGAAAAGTCAGGAGTAGCTAAGAGGAGGATATTAGACCTTTTTTCTCCCTATGCTTTTAATTTCTTCATATCACATTCCCTTTCACATGCTATAAAAAGTGTTTGAAAAACTTAAGAGTTTCCAGGCATGGGCCACATAGGTTTTTCCTCTCCATTTCGTGCCAGCATTTAACAAGGTGTTTGATATCTGGTGGGTGCTCAGTGAATACTTGATGGATGGAAGGGTAGGTGGGAGGGTGGGTGGATGGATGGGAGACCTAAAACAGAAAATGTAACAAGAATTAGATGTCAATGGGAAGAGAAGAAGACCCCAATGATGGGGTATAAAAATAGATACATAAACTACCTAGCAGAGCATCTGTTACAGTGTGGGAGAGCCCAAATTTGGCTTCAAGCAGCCAATGCAAAGAGGGAAACCTGCACAGCTGCAAGACTTACAGTCTGTAAGATTATAACATAACAGCTGCTTAGGATAAAATATGAGTCTTACTGATTGAAGACAGGAAGGAAAATTTCCCCTGGGTTTTCTCAAACAGAATGTAATAGTATTCTCTCTGCCCCCACCCCACCAACTCTCACTTACTTCCCTGTTCCACTGATCTGAGGCTACCACTGACATAAAAAAAAAAAAAAAAAAAAAAAAAATGGTTTTTTATCCCATTATGGGAGTAGGAGGTCTTGGGGTTACTGGAACCCCTGGTGGGACAAGAGTTGGTATACAGGTAATATGCATGCATAGATTTCCTAAACCCCACAGGTCATCCTGATATGCCAACCTTCCCTAGAGCCATGTCCCTTCCTGACTGTCTCTTGGAGAATCCTTGGTGAAATAGGATGAACACTATCCTCAGCAATATCCTTGTAGTTACCTGATAAGTCTTTGACTTTTCTTACTGACAGCCCCAGAAGGTAGTAGATGAGGTGACAACGGAAACAGCTATTTTGGACTAATTTTTAGTGACAGGGAGGATTGGATGGGAAAATAGAAATGACAAGAACCTTGGGAGAAAGCAACTGTGCCATCTTAGAATTCACAACAGCTGTTGGTTTTAATGAGTTTAAGAATGATTTGTATAGAATCCCAAACTCCTAAATTCTCAACTTATAACCTGCCACTGTGCTGATTCACCAGGGAGTGTGTGGAAGGTGCTCTGTCCAGTGTGTACTGTTTCTTACAGCAGGATGTTGTCCCTGAATCCTGGTGAGAAAGTCTTAAGGACTCTAGTGTGCCCTAGGTCAAGTGGGTCTTTGTTGTATACTCTGATCTGGTCCCTCAGACTCTTACCTATCTAAGGTTGCTGTTGTTAGGTGCCCTCAAGTTGATTTTTGACTAATGGTGGCCCCATGTGAGAGGAGAACTGCTCATAGGGTTTCCTAGGTGATTGTCTTTAAATAAGCAGATCACCAGGTCTTTTTCTCACAAACTGTTGGGGGGGGGGGGCGTTGAAGTGCCAATCTTTGGATAGCAGCCAAGTGCCTAACTATTGTACCACCAGGCTCCTTACTCTAAAAGTAGGGAGAGGTAAAGAGAGATGAACCTGGGCAGGGACATGGGGAGAGTTAAGAAAAAAAGAGGTTTTCTCTAAGGTCTAGACAGCATATAACACCAACAACAGAGGGGCAGATCCAAGAGATGTCTTCACGCTTTGCATACCCTGGGCCTCTCCCTGTTTCATGTTTATCTCTTTGGAGTCTACTCTTAGTAAGAGCCCTCTCTCTCTTTTGCAGTTTTCTGGCTATTGCTTTACAGCACTCTTTTGGAACCAAGGGAAAGATGGAGAGCCTCCAAATAGAAAGTCACATTCTCTCTCTTACATTTGTGTTTTTTTTTTTTTTGTTTTTTTCTTTTGTTTTTTAAAAATTCATCATCACAAGTGAAAGTGTCCTGGTGCTCTGAGGATTTGGGGCTGAACAGACAGTTCAGGAAGTTCATCTTGGTGGTGATGGGTGGAAATGGACCTTCTATAGTCAGGGGCATCAGTGGGATCAGCAATGTCCAATCTTCTGTTTTACTTTATTTGTTCTGTTTAACAGCATCCCTGCAATATGTTAACCAATTGACAGATGAGGAAAATGAGGCTTAGAAATGTTAGGTAACTTACCAAGGCCTTACGGCTCATTTAGGGGAGACAGATCCAGAGTCTAAAACTGAGTGTCTCTAATTCTCAACTCTGTCTTGTTCCAGTTACAGTTGCTGTCGAATTGATTCTGACTTGTGTGTCAGAGAAAAACTGTGCTCTTTAGAGTTTTCAATGGCTAATTTTTCTTAAGTAGGTTGCCAGACCTTTCTTCCAAGATGTCTCTGGGTAGACTGAAACATGTAACAATTTGGTTAATATTTAAGCATATCATTAGTTTGCACCACCCAGGAACTGGTTTCCATGCACTGATGCCTTCTTTCCAGTGTTACTAAGTACAGAGGAAAAGGAAAAACTTCTACCAATAGTTTACATGGAATACCAAGCATCATATCTCTATTTTAAGATGTGATTTTTCCCCTACCAGGTAATCCCTGAAGCAAGAAGTACTTAAAATGCAGTTGGCTTCAATATTTGCAAGGCTTCCACTTAGAATTAAGGGGCAGACACCTAGGAAGGAACACATTATAAAACTGATTCTCCACCTGTGGGAGCCCTCAAATAAGGTACCATTTTCCTGGTCCTGATGATAGTAAAGACCAGAGATTTTTCATACCTCCGTTTCATCATATTTATCACTGAAGTGCAGTGTAAAAAGAAGCCAAGGGAGCTAAGCATAGGGAAAGTAAAACTTCAGCTGATTGGCAGCAAAAGAGAATTTCCTTTAAAATGAAATCAGCACTGGAGGAAGGAGCACTACTTCTGATAGATTCAAGTATGTCCTATGATGGCTTCCTTTGACTTCCAAATTTGTGAAAAGGCAGGTAACTAAAAGTCATTGAGAATCTGCTATGGTTTAGGTACTGAATTGGGGACCATTGCCTCATTCCATCTTCACAGCAACCCTGTTCAGTCAGTAAACCAAAAAAACCAAACTCACTGTGGTTGAGTCCGTTCCAACTCTTAGCGACCCCTCCTTGGGTTTCTGACGCAGTATCACTGTGAAAGTAGATTGCCCAATCTCCCTTCCGAGGAGCACCTGGTGGGTTTGAACCGCCAGCCTTCTGGTTAGCAGTCACAGGCCTTAGGGACTATGCCAACAGAGCTCCCTTTAATCCAGCAAGACTCATGTCTAATTCATCTTGGTCTCATCGCCAGTGTCCTGCCCCATGCCTGGCCCACAGTAGGTTCTCAGCAGAAGCTTTTTGAGAGAAAGAATACTTTCTTGTGCTTAGTGATTTGGGAGGTTACAATGATCCACATTCTAGAAAGATATTCCTGCCTATGTGTCCTGGTTATAACTGCATACTAGCCTGCACTTGGATTTAGGAACCAGCTGCTCTCCACACATCACTGAATGCATCTTAGGCTTTTGTGGGTTAATGGCCAAACCTGATAATGTTGTTGTTAATAGGTGCGATTGAGTCAATTTCAACTCACACCAATCCCATGTGACAGAGTAGAGCTGCACCATAGAATTTACAGATTGTAATCTGTACGGGACCAGATTGCCAACTCTTTAGTTCCATGAAGTTGCTGGTGGGTTTGAATTGCTGACCTTTTGGTTACCAGCCTAAGTGCTTAACCACTGTGCAACCAGGGCTCCTTAAGCTAATAATAGTATCCCGTTATGTTTCATATGAGTTTATTATATTTTCCTCTCACAGTTCGTTTCTTTAGACCAGATGTTTGCAAATTGTGGCCTGCAGGCCAAATCTGGCTGGCTAACTGTTTTTATATGGCCTGCAAGCTAAGAATGGTTTTTACATTTTTAACTGATTGAAAGAATCAAAGGAAGAAGAGTAATTCATGACATATAAAAGTGATGTGAAATTCAGTGTCCATAAATAAAGTTTTATTGGAACACAGGCATGTGCATCTTTTTTACATATTTTCTATGACAGCTTTTACATGACACCAGAAAAGTTAAGTAGTGTAGCAGAGACTTTATGGTGCACAAAGCTGAAAATATTTACCACCAGGCCAAAGTTTTCTGAGTGTTGCTTTAGAGCACTGTTTTGGAACCAAGGGAAAGATGGAGCCTCCAAATAGAAAGTCAGATTCTCTCTTAAATTTGTGGGGGGTTTTTTGTTTTGTTTTGTTTTTTAAATTCATCATCACAAGTGAAAGTGCCCTGGTGCTCTGAGGACTTGGGGCTGAACAGACAGTTCAGGAAGTTCATCTTGGTGGTGATGGGTGGGAATGGACCTTCTATATTCAGTGCATCAGTGGGACCAGCAATGCCCAGTCTTCTTCAGACTCCCCAGACAGGTTGTTCTCAATCACATCCTTCATGCAGAGCCTCTGAGAGACTCTTCTTGAAACATGCTATCCAACTAGGTAATTCATTTTGCCTTGGCTGTCTGGAAACTCGAAAGAGAATTCTGTCCTTTATTCATCTATTTCATTAACATTTATTGAACACCTATCAGGTGATAGGAGCTGAGATAGACATCTGGGAGACATTGGTGGGTAAGACAGATAAGGTGTCTCTGCCTTCATTTACATTTACATTTGGAGGAAGAAATGGACTAAATCAAGTAAACAAGCGAATGAATATGATAACTGCACAGTGTACCAAGTACCAGGAAGGAGGCAAATGGGTTGATGAGAGCAAGAGTAACCAGACTGAAAGAGTTAGCCATGCAAAGTGAGGCATGAGGAACATTCCAGGCAAAAGGAATGGTGGATGCAAAGACCCTAAAGCCAAGAGTAATTTGGCAAATTTTTGAATCAGGGCACCTAGCTGTGGATTATCTTAGGAGTTTGAATATATTCCAGGTGCAATGAGAAGACGTTGGAAAGTTCTAAGCCAGAGAGCAATGTGACCCTATAGTATTTCATTACAGTAACTATCCTCATCCTGTACCTTTTTTCCCTCCCCATTGAAAGGAGGTGAATTCTCATTTAAGGTTCATAACATGGCTGTTATGGGAGCTCTGCTGGTTCTGGTGACATGGCTAATTTCTAATTTTAAAGTTATGCATACATATGTGCCATTGTTATATTTAGTTTACCTCAATGAATTAAAACAAAAAAATCAGATTTTGTCTATTAGTCCATCTCTGCCCCTTGAAATGTTTCTACTTTTCCTAGCCTCCTTGATAAGATGTTCATTGTTAAGAGCCCAGAGTTTACAATGATGCCTATTCTGTATCACTGATCCTGAAAACTCCTCCTTGTTCTTCAGTGTTGGAATCTCATTCCTGATGTGACTTTTCTGGGTCTTAAAGTACATGGTGGCAGATAATTGATACTCAGTCATTGAAGGAAGAGCACATAAATGAAAAAAATGACTTCTCATTCAACACAGCATGCACTTTGTTTGAGGGACCTCACCTTAATTGTCCAAAGAAAGCAATCTGCCTTTTTTTTTTGGGGGGGGGGGGGCGATTTATAGTACAGATATACAAGAAGTTTATAAAAGAAGGGTTCTTAACCTGGGATCCGTATGTTCCTAAGGGGTCCTGGGCTTTGGTGGAGGTGATCCCCAGACACCATGAATCCTATTTAAAATTTGTGCACAGTCTTGGACATCTTTGTGAGGAGAAGTTCTGTTCTTGGTGTTGTTAGATATCATTGAGTCAGTTTTGACTCATAGTGACCCTGTGCACAACAGAATGAAACATTGCCCCATCCTGTTCCATCCTCACAGGCATTGCCATGATTGAGCCCATTGTTGCAGCCACTGTGTCACTCCATCTTGTTGAAGGTCTTCCCCTTTTACACTGACCCTCTACTTTTCCAAGCATGATACCCTTCTCCAGGGAACCATCCCTCCTGATAACATGACTGAAGTATGACCGATGAAGTCTGGCCCTTCTCCCCTCTGAGGAGCATTCTGACTATACTGCTTCCAAAATAGATCTGTTACTTCTAACACCATGATTCAAATGCATCAACTCTTCTGCCATCTTCCTTATTCGTTGTCCAGCTTTCACATGCTTATGAGGATGTTAAAAAAGACAGTGGCTTGGGTCCAGCACACCCTAGTCTTTAAAGTGACATCTTTGCTGTTGAGCACTTTGAAGAAGTCTTTTGCAACAGATTTGCCCAATGCAATATATTGTTTGATTTCTTTGTAGCTACTTCCATGGGCATGGATTGTGGATCCAAGTAAAATAACATCCTTGATGACTTGAATCATTTTTCCATTTATCATCATGTTGCTTATGGGTACAGTTGTGAGCAGTTATGTTTTATGTTAAGATGTAATCCATATTAAAGGCTATAGTCTTTGATCTTCATCAGTCACCCCCTCCTTGGGTTTCTGAGGCAGTATCTCTACAGAAGTAGATTTCCCAGTCTTCCTTCCAAGGAGTGGGTGGTGGGTTTGAACCACCAGCCTCTGGTTAGCAGTCAAATGCCTTAGGCACTACGCCACCAGAGCTCCCTTTTTGGTTTGGTTTAGTAAGTGCTTCAAGTCTTCAGCAAGCAAGGTAGTGTTATCTACATATCATAGGTTGTTAAGGACTCTTCCTTCAATCCTGATGCCATGTTCTTCTTCATATAGTCCAACTTCTTGGACTATTTGCTCAGAATATATATATCTAGGTTTTGGTGGGGAAAGTGGCCCAAACCCCATGTTTCCTATATGAAATTGTGAATGTACAATCGTGGGCATCTTTATGAGGAGACATTCCCTATCTTACATTAAATTCCCAGTGGATTTTGTGACTCTCCAAGTTTAATAAAAGTTGGAATCATTATACCTTAGGTGCTTCAAATTCTAAAGCACTTGGATTGTGGAAGCATTAACTCCTTTTTAAGTCTTGACTTAAATTCAGACCACATTGGAGTTCTTTCTGACCTTTAAATCAACATTGTAGCTGTGTATAAATAAACCTAAGAAGGGGAAGAGTGTGATAGAAAGTAGATTCCGCTCACACAAAAACTAGGGGAAATTGCCTGGGTGTGTCTTTATCTAAGTTAAATTAAGGATAGGGTCCAGATGTTGTCTTGTGGCCACTTTGTGGCTATGACTCAGCTGCATGGTCATGAGTCATATCTGGACCACCACATAGCCAGGTGGTCAACACCCAGAACTAATCCCGTAATCCTTGTTAATCTTTAGTTCTGTATGTATCCCAGTCATGATCCTTTCTCTGCTTTTGTAGTCCTGGCTTTGAAAGTGATAAATTGATCTGCCACCACTCATGGTTTTGTGATGATTTCCTTTGTTTTCAATTATGTATAATTAGCCCTATGACTGTGACTCAGTGGACTCTATTCAGTTTTCTATACTGTGTGCATGCTGATGGTTTCTCACATGCTGGATGATTGTCTTTGTCCTATCTAAGGCTTAATAAAAGGGTCTCTATAGAACCTGTTTGAATCTGGGGTCCCATTTTCCTCTAATACTGGTATAACTCTGATTGCATTAACTATGAGCCCCGTTCTCTTTGGTAATGGTAAACATCAGTGATGGCTTGTCATAACTCCCCTATAGGAAAAATCTCCTCACCCAGAGAATCAATTTCTTCTACAGCAAAGCCTGTGACAAAGTTGTCTGTAGATAAAAGATTTGGCTTTCTTTCACTAACTATGTTTGCTTTACTTTGGTTTCAATGTGGGGCTATGTAGTAAATTGTCTGAAACACAAATGCGGAGACATTTCCAGATGACTGGAACTTACTACTTCTGACCTGTCCTTTCATACATTATCTCCTCTAATTTTGATGACAACCCCAGGGAGGGAGGGGTGGATGGATGACTCACATTTTATGAGTAGGGAAACTCCACACAGTTTAGAGGGTGTAAATGACTCATTCAAGTTCACTAAGCAACCAAGTTCACTAGATCCACCTGAAACTCAGCTCTCCTGATTCTTAGCAGTTTCTTTTTAATGGAAAGCTCTGCCCCCTGAATGAAGGTAATGTAACTGGATAGTCTAATAAATTGCACTTCCTACTTTATCTTTGGAAATATCTGTAGCTTGCCTTCTGTGATAGTTGGAACTGTGTGTCAACTTGTCTGGACCTCAGTTCTGTGTGGTTGTTCCCATGATGGGATCGGATGACTGTGTTCTGAGTGGCCAATCTGCCGAAGGGGAGTTTCCCTAGGGGTGTGGCCTGCTTCCAGGATATCCAGGGACATCCTGGGAAGAGAGACATTCTTCTGTGGATTGGGATTCCATTTTGCTGCCTACAGCTGTCCATGAGTGAGCAGTCCACCGTTTGGCCTGGAGATCTTGGATTCATCATTCATTGGAGTCAACAGCCAGTGTACTGCCTGCCAGCCTTGAGCTTCTTGGCCCCTGTGGTTGTGGGAGCCAGGAAAAGCCCCCAGCTTGATGTTTGATCCAGGGACTTTGGACTTGCCAGCTTCTATACATTTGTGAGCCATTTCCCTAAGATAAATTTCTCTCTCTCTCTCTCTCTCTCTCTCTCTCTCTCTCTCTCTCTCTCTCTCTCTATATATATATATATATATATATATAAGCTTTACTGATTTTGTTTCTCTAGAGAACCAAGTCTAACACACTTGGTACTGGGAGTGGTTCTATAGAGACAAATTCATAAAGATGAGCTTCCTAGATTGGTTCTCCAGTTTGATTAATCTTAATGACACTAGTGACCCTGCGTCTGCTAATAAAGAGGGCCCTGCTAATCTATGGCATGAGGTGGCAAAATTAATACATGAAATAGCACCGCCAATAGATCAAATACTTGTTAGAAGTGATGCTCTGGGTGATTGGATATTTGATACTTTTCTGCAATTTTGTCAGAATGAGGAGTATAAGGAAGCTGGTTGGTTGGTCCTATTTACACTAGATAAAGTGGTGAAAGAGCGAGATGAGCTCAGGGTGGCTGAGTCTCAGCTTAAGTGCTACATAAGAGACCTCAGTGCTTCCAGCTGTGCTCTGAAAGAAAGCCTTGTATCTTCTAGTAACAGAGCTGATATTGCTGAAAACCAAACCCAGAGTCTTATTGTAAGGGTGGCTGAGTTACAATGCCAACTAAATTGCCAATCCAGAATGGTGTCTGATGTTAAAGTGAGGGCATTGATTGGAAAAAAAATAGGATCTTGAAACCTGGAATGGGGACATAAGGACAGATAATCAGATCAGGATATGGAGACTGTAAATTCTGTTGACTCCCTCCCATCTGAACGGATTACTGTAAAACCACTATCCCCTCCCCCTCAGTTTAATGGGACTAGCCAAACCAATCCTGCTGGGTTGTTGTTTGAGGCAGAGGCCATGGAAGACATTCCTGAATGCTATCAGGAACTGCCTAAAGCACCCATTGTTGCTGCAAGACCCATAACTAAAGTCAAGTCCAAGCGAGCCCCAAAAGGTGAAATAGAAAGTGTGGCTGAGGAGGTGGTAGGTACACTGTACCCGAAAAGACCTACTAGTTGCTTTTGCTAACATGTACAGACAGAATCCTGGAGAATATGTATGGGAATGGCTACTGAGGGTGTGGGATAATGGTGCAAGGAATGTAAGATTGGATCAGTCTGAGTTTATTGATTTAGGCCCACTAAGTATAGATTCTTCATTCAGTGTCTCAGCTCGAGAGGTGAGGAAAAGATCAAATAGTTTATTTGGTTGGATTACTAAAGCATAGATTATGAGGTGACCTACCTTAAGTCAAGTTGAAGTAACAGACCTGCCGTGCTATATTGTAGAAGAAGGTATCCAGGGGCTTAGGGAAATTGGCTTGTTAGAATGGATTTTTCAGATTAGACCCGTAGAGCCAGATGGAGAGTCCAGAAGACACGCCTTTCACCAGTACCGTGAGGAATAAATTTCTGAAGGGAGCTCCAGCATCCTTGAAGACTGCTGTGATTGCTATTTTATGTAAACCTGATTTGCAAAAAATAGATGGATCTTGCAGAATGACAGTAGATTGTTGTAAACTTAATCAGGTGGTGACTCCAATTGCAGCTGC
>NW_006921628.1:2426961-2429200 GCF_000298275.1 Orycteropus afer afer
CCTTTCCCTTCCACAAGACATCACACTGGTCCATTATATTGATGACATTATGCTGATTGGACCTAGTAAAGAAGAAGTATCGATGGCTCTAGACTTGTTGTTGAGACATATGCGTGCTAGAGGTTGGGAAATTAACCCAACAAAAATTCAGGCACCTTCCACCTCAGTGAAATTTCTAGGGGTCCATTGGTATGGGGCATGTTGAGATATTCCTACTAAAGTGAAGGATAAGTTATTGTATCTGGCTTCTCCCACAACTGAAAAGGAGGCACAATATCTGGTGGGTCTCTTTGGATTTTGGAGGCAACATATCCCTCATTTGGGTGTGTTGCTGCAGCCTATTTATCAGGTGACTAAAAAATCTGCTAGTTTTGAGTGGGGCCCAGAACAACAGAAGGCTCTTCAACAGGTTCAGGCTGCCGTGCAGGCTGCTCTGCCACTTGGGCTATATGATCCGGCTGATCCAATGGTGCTTGAAGTGTCTGTAGTAGATAGAGATGCTGTTTGGATCCTTTGGCAGGTCCCTATTGGTGAATCACAATGCAGACCCTTGGGCTTCTGGAGCAAAGCCCTGTCATTCTCTGCAGATAATTACTCTCCTTTTGAGAAACAGCTTTTGGCTTGTTACTGACCTTTCATAGAGACTGAATGCCTAACCATGGGCCACCAAGTCACCATGAGGCCTGAGCTGACCATCATGTACTGGGTGTTGTCTGATCCACAGAGTCATAAAGTTGGACTTGCACAGCAGCACTCCATCATTAAATGGAAGTGGTATATCAGAGACTGGGCTCAAGTAAGACCTGAAGGCATGGGTAAATTGCATGAGGAAGTGACCCAAATGCCTATGGTCTCCACTCCAGTCATTTTTACCTTCCCTGTCCCACTCTGCACCTGTGGCCTCATGGGGAGTTCCCTATGATCAGTTGAGTGAGGAAGAGAAAACTCGTGCCTGGTTTACAGATGGTTCTGCACGATATGCAGACACCACTCGAAAGTGGACAGCAGCGGCACTGCAGCCCCTTTCTGGGACTTCCTTAAAGGACAGTGGTGAGGGGAAATCCTCCCAATGGACAGAACTTCGAGCCGTGCATATGGCTATTCACTTTGCATGGAACAAGAAATGGCCAGATGTGCAATTATATATGGATTCATGGGCTGTGGCTAATGGGTTAGCTGGATGGTCTGGGACTTGGAAGGAGCATGATTAGAAGATTGGTGATAAGGATGTATGGGGAAGATGTATGTGGATAGATCTCTCTGAATGGGCCAAAGGAGTAAAGGTATTTGTGTCTCATGTGAATGCTCACCAAAATGTGACCTCAGCAGAGGAAGACTTTAACAATCAGGTGGATAGGATGACATGTTGAGTGGAAACCAGCCGTCCTTTTTCCCCAGCTACTCCTGTCATTGCTCAATGGGCTCATGAACAAAGTGGCCATAGTAGCAGGGATGGAGGTTATGCATGGGCACAGCAATATGGGCTCCCACTTACCAAGGCTGATTTGGCTACCGCCACTGCTGAGTGCTCAATCTGCCAACAGCAGAGACAACACTGAGTCCGCGATATGGAACCATTCCTCATGGTGATCAGTCAGCAACCTGGTGGCAGGTTGATCACATTGGACCACTTCCATCATGGAAAGGACAGCATTTTATTCTTATTGGAATACATACTTATTCTGGATATGGATTCACCTTCTCTGCACACAATGCTTCTGCTAAAACTACCATCCAAGGACTTACAGAATGCCTTATCCACATCATGGTATCCCACACAGCATTGCTTCGGATCAAGGGACTCATTTCACAGCACATGAAGTGTGGCAGTGGGCTTATGCTCATGGAATTCACTGGTCTTACCATGTTCCCCACCATCCTGAAGCAGCTGATTTGAGAGAACGATGGAATGGCCTCTTAAAAACACAAATACAGTGCTAGCTAGGTGGCAATACTGTGAAGGGTTGGGGCAATGTTCTCCAGGAGGCTGTATATGCGCTAAACCAGCATCCAATATATGGTTCTTGTTATCCAATGGCCAGGATACATGGGTCCAGGAACCAAGAGGTGGAGACAGGAGTAGTACCACTCACTATTACCCCTAGTCACCCACTCAAAAAAATTTTGCTTCCTGTCCCTGCTACCTTATGCTCTGCAGGTCTGGAGATCTTAGTCCCAAAGGGAGGAACACTCCCACCTGGAGACACAATACTGATTGCATTGAAAACTGGAAATTAAG
>NW_006921628.1:2430180-2444811 GCF_000298275.1 Orycteropus afer afer
GGGAGCCAGGAAAAGCCTCCAGCTTGATGTTTGATCCAGGGACTTTGGACTTTCTGGCTTCTATACGTTTGTGAGCCATTTTCCTAAGATTACTTTCTCTCTCTCTCCTTCTCTCTCTCTATATAAGCTTTGCTGGTTTTTGTTTCTCTAGAGAACCCAGTCTAACATACCTTCTTTCTGCTTCATTAAGTTGTGAGTATCCCCTTCTGCTCTATTGTGCTACCTCAGGCCACAGTCTGAGTGACCTACAGATACCCCACCCCAGTGCCTTAAAAAATACATACATTAATAAAACCAGACTTCCATCTCCCTGGCCAGAGGATTGCAAATGGCAATTTTTTTCTGAACTGGGATATTTTTAATACCACACATGAGGTATCAGGCACTTGGCCTTGGGAAAAAGGAGATTATACAGACCCTTAGAGCATCCCAAAAGTGACAGCCCATTTTTCATTATGATCTATGATATTCATTTGTTGAAGTGTTATTACTTTGGTAATTTAATTCAATTTATCCCATTTTATTGCTGCTCAGGGCAGTAGTACCTTATTTGCCTCTCTCATCCTTCTGAATAAGGATGTCTTTTCTTTTATTATAAGTATGATGATTTCTAGATTAAAGCAGCTTGCCTAATGTAACTGTTTCCATTGGAGTCAACCTTCTCCAATCCCATGTCTACTCTGGCTGCATTTTCATGAAGATAAATATTGGCAGTGATTTATGAACTATTTTTGTGAATAATCAGGTTCCAGCCTTTGTCTTCTGCTTAGAGATTAAAGACTTGATTCAGAAATGCTCATCTGCACCAGAAATCTTAGAAATGAACAAATAAAAGTTGGTTAGAGCTATCTTTCTTGGAGATACAAATTAAGAACATATTCAGTAGCATCAAATTAACTTTAAAGCATAAAGACTTCAGGCAGTCTCTTTCTGATGCTAAAGTCATGCATCATTGTGAAAATTCCTAGAGGTATTTTAGGGAATATTTGCATTGGGCAATGAGTCCGAAGGGACATGAGCAGGTAAGAAGACACAGAGGTGATTCCATATGCCTGCTTGTAGAGGCTGCTGCTTAGATAAGTTGACATTTAGAACCCATGGATGTGTGCACCTAAAGGTGCTGGAATGATGCACATAGAGAATGTCATTTACATATACAACCCACATAAGGTATGTGTTTTTAAAGGTGAAAATACTGGATTTTTATTGATTTTTTTTTTATAAGATTGCCTTCTTTTCTCTATAAAATTACAGACTCTTTATTTGAAAGTTCCTGGATGTCCTGTCCACAGCTCTTTTCTGTGCACATAGGAGGAATAGTGTGGTTATTTTATTCTTCAGCAACAATGCATTGGTGTGAACACCCCGCTTAGCAGCTAAGACAGCGAGTTTAGATCGGCACTTTATTGGGGATATACAAAAGTGCATTTAGCTGATCCTGCTTGTTAAGTCAGCCTAGTATTTTATATTCCTGCCTTCTTCTATTGACACAACCTTCTTTAAAAATGTCATTTGGATCTACTCCTTTATTTTTTATCACCAACTGCTGGATTGTAAACTCCTTGACATTGAGCCTCAAACCCTAGCAATAAATAGAAGTAGCTTTCTTAGAAATAGCTTCCGTAGTTTCCCCCCAGTGATTTAATTCCATACTCTACTAGCAAGGTAACCCATGATAGACAGATTTCACTGGAGCTTCCAGACAAAGACAGACTAGGAAAATGAGGTATGATGATCTACTTCCAAAAATTAGCCAAAGAAAACTTTATGGATCACAAGAGAATATTGCCTAATATAGTGCTGGGAGATCAGCCCTCTAGATTAGAAGGCACTCAAAATATGTAGTTGGGATGACAGTGGATTTCAGCATACCAAAGATCGTGAAGGTGGCATTGTTGTTGTTAGGTGCTGTCGAGTCATTTCCTATTCATAGCGACCCCATGCACAGCAGAATGAAATACTGCCTGATCCCACACCAGCTCCATGATCCTTGCTATATACTTGAGCCCATTGTCGCATGGGGACTGTGTCACTCCATCTCATTGAAAGACTTCCCCTCTTTCGTCGACCCTTCACCTTACCAAGCATGACATCCTTCTCCAGGGAATGGTCCCTTATGATAACATGACCAAAGTGGTTGACACGAACTCTGGCCATTCTCGCTTCAAAGGAGCATCTTGACTTTTCCTTTTCCTTTTCCATCTATCCTTCCTCCAGGACAGATCTGTTAGTTCTTTTAGCAGTTCATGGTACTTTCAGCATTCTTCACCAGCACCACAACTCAAAAGCATCAACTCTTCTTTGGTCTTCCTTATTCACTGTCCAGCTCTCACATGCATACGAGGCAATTGAAAATATCGTGGCTTGTGTCAGGCGCACCTTAGTCCTCAAGGAAACATCCTTGCTCCTCAGCACTTGAAAGAGTTCCTTTGCGGCCGACCTGCCCAGTACTATACGTTGTCTAATGCCCTGACTGCTGCTTCCATTAATGTTATTTGTAGAACCAAGCAATGTGAACTCTGACAACCTGAATCTTTTTTCCATTTATTGTGATGCTGCTTATTGGTCCAGTTGTGAGGATTTTTGTTTTCTTTACATTGAGATATAATCCATACTTCCAACTGTATTCTTCAATCTTCCTCAGTAAATGCTTCAAGTCATCCTCACTTTCAGCAAGCAAAGTTGTACCATCAGCATATCTCAGGCTGTTTATGATTCTCCCTCAAATCCTGATGCCACATTTTTCTTCATATATTTCTTCCCAGATTATTTGCTCAGCATATAGATTGAATAAGTATGGGAAAAGGATACAACCCTGATACACTCCCTTCTTTATTTTAAACCATATAGTGTCCCCTTGTTCTGTTCAAACAACAGCCTCCTGGTCTGTGTACAATCAAGTGTTCAGGAATTCCCATTTTTCTCAATGTTATCCATAATTTGTCATGATCCATACAATCAAATGCCTTTGCATAGTCAATAAAACACAAGTAAACATCTTTCTGGTATTCTTTGCCTTGAGCCAAGATCCATCTGACAACAGCTATGATATCTCTTGTTCCATATCCTCTTCTGAATCCAGCTTACACCTCTGGAAATTCTCTGTCAATATACTGCTGCACCCATTTTTGAATTATCTTCAGTAAGATCTTACTTGCGTGTGATATTAATGATACTGTTCGATAATTTCCACATTCTTTGGGATCACCTTTCTTTGGAATGGGTACAAATAAGGATCGCTTCCAGTCAGTTGGCCAGGTAGCTGTCTACCAAATCTCTTGGCATAACCGACTGAGTGCCTCCAGTGGGGCAGCCATTTGTTGAAATATCTCAATGGGTATTCCATCAATTCCTGGAGTCTTCTTCTTCGCCAATTCTTTCATTGAAGCTTCGACTTCCTCCTTCAGTACCATTGGTTATAGAGCATATGACACCTCCTGAAATGGATGAAGATTGACCAGTTCTTTTTGGTACAGTGACTCTGTATTCCTTCTATCTTCTTTTGATGTTTGCTGCATCTTTCAGTATTTTGCCCATAGAATCTTTCAATATTGAAACTCGAGGCTTAATTTTTTTCCTCAGTTCTTTCAGCTTGAGAAATGCCAAGCATGTTCTTCCTTTTTGGTTTTCTAACTCCAGGTCTTTGCACATTTCATTATAATAATTGGCTTTGTCAGCTTGAGCTGCTCTTTGAAATCTTCGGTTCAATTCTTTGATCTTGTCATTTCTTCCATTTGCTTTAGCTACTCTCCACTCAAGGGCAAGTTTCAGAGTCTCTTCTGTCATCCATTTTGGTCTTCTCTTCTTTTGTTGTCTTTTTAGTGATCTCTTGCTTTCTTCATGGATGATGCTCTTGATGTCATCCTACAATTCATCTGGTTTCCAGTCACTGGTGTTCAGTGCATCAAATCTTTTCTTTAGATGGTCTCTAAGTTCAGGAGAGATATATTCAAGATCATATTTTGGCTCTCATGGACTTGTTTTAATTGTCTTCAACTTCAATTTGAACTTGCATATAGCAGTTGATGGTCTGTTCCACAATCAGCTCCTGGCCTTGTTTTGGCTGGAGATATTGAGCTTTTCCATCACCTCTTGCCACAGATGTAGTCAATCTGATCCTGTGTGTTCCATTTGGTGAAGTCCACATGTGCAGTAGCCATTTTTGTTGTTTAAAAGAAGTATTTGCAATGAATAAGTTATTGGTTTTGCAAAATTCTGCCGTTCTATTTCCAGCATTATTTCTGTCACCGAGGCCAAATTTTCCAACTACCGATGACTCTTCTTTGTTTCTAACTTTTACATTCCAGTCACCAGTGATAATTAACACATCCTGATTGCATGTTTGGTCAATTTCAGACTGCAGAAGTTGATAAAAATCTTCAATTTCCTCATCTTTGGCTTTGGTGGTTGGTACATAAATTGGAATAATAGTCATATTAACAGGTCTTCCTTGTAGACATATGGATATTATCCTATTACTGACAGCATTGTACTTCAGGACAGATCTTGAAACATCCTTGGTGATGATGAATGCCACGCCATTCCTCTTCAAACTGTCATTTCCGGCATAGTAGAGCAAATGGTTGTTGTCTGATTCAAAATGCCCAAAATTGGTCCATTTCAGCTCAGTATTGCCTAGGATAGCAATCTTTATCTGTTCCATTTCATTTTTGACAACTTCCAATTTTCCTAGATTCATACTTTGTACATTCCATGTTCCGATTATTAATGGATGTTTGCAGCTGTTTCTCCTCAATTTGAGTGGTGCCACATCAGCAAATGAAGGTCTTGAAAGCTTTCCCTTATCCACATGAGTAAGGCTGGTTTTGCTCTGATGATGCACCTCTTTCCCAGTCCTGTTGTGAGAGGCTTCTAACCTAATGATTCATCCTCCTTCTCTGTATTGGACAATGTTTCTGGACTATTCATAAAGTTGCACAGTAATATATCGACAGTGTTTCTCTGCTACTCATAAGGTTTTCCCTGGCCAATTCTTTGAGAAGTGAATGGCCTCTTCCTTCTTCCTAGTCTGTCTCAGTCTGTAAGCCTGGCTGATACCTGTTCACCATTTGTACCCCACTGGGTTTGAAACACCAGTAGCACAACCTCAAGACTCAGAGTAACACGTCACCACAGTAGGACAAAATGGCAGACAAGTTTGTCTCCTTTATCTGTTGCAAACCACCCCCCTCCTCTCTTTACCTGGATCCCTGTGGCTGACTCCTCACTCTGTCTCGGTCCCCCTGGCCCTTATACTCTCCTTTCTCCTGCCTTCCCACATTGCTGCTTGTGGAGCATGGCCTGGTATAGGTGGTGTAGGACTAAGTAACATTCAAACCCACCAGCCACTCCTCGGAAGGAAGGTTGGGCAATCTACTGCTGTAGTGATACCACCTCAGAAACTCAAGGAGGGGTCACTATGAGTTGGATCCAACTTGATGGCAGTGTGTTTGGTTTTGGTTTTTGTTATATGTGGAGTCGCCCTATGAGTTGGAGTTAACTCAACAGCAACTAACAACAACAAATGACTAATTTGAGCTTCTAGAAAGTGGGCACAGGGACTCTATCTAACATGTGATTCAAGACCTTATGGATTCTGATTCCCAATGAGGTCTCAGATATCTCATCATCTTGGCCATATCCACTGTCATCTCCCACCTGGAACATCACTGTGGACTCCTACTTGGTCTCTTGGTTTCTACCCTTAACTTTCTCTGACTGTATTTCTCAAAGTTCGATGTACATTCCATTCTTCATGGATTCTGCCTTCAGGAGCTCTGATTCTGTTGTTCTTTGATGAGACAAGGGTGTTCAAAATGGCAGGAGTTCCCCAAAAGAACTGAATGGGCAGCCAGGTTGGACACAGCTGTTCATGGTCGTTCTCTACCCTCCAACCACAATGAACCTTTTATAACACAAAACATCAGATCACATCAGGCTTCTGTTCAATCCCACCTATGGCTTCTCTTCATGCTGCAAGGAAAGCCTACATTCTAATAGTGACTCCCAGGGGCCCACAAGATCTGGCGCCTATTGTCTCTTCAAGTTCATGTCCTGCCACCTTTCTCTCTCACTTCACTCCATCCTCCAGTTCTTCAGTATCCTCAAACATCACCATATTGTGGACTCTGTGCCTTCTTTTCCCTTCATCTAGACCACACTTCCCCATTACCCATATGGCTTACTTTCCTTTCTCATCCAGATCCCTTCCCTGTTGAAGTATTACCTTATCAGGAAGGCCTTCCCTCCCTTCCTTTTTAAAATAGCAGCCCTATCACTATCCATCCCCTTACCCTCCTTTATTTTCTTCATAGCATTTGTACCAACTAGTAAAAATTATATATGAATCTGTTACTTATTGTCCATTTAACTGTCCTGAAAATACAAACTCCTAATGAGTTTAGTTTGTTCACCATCATATTCCCAGTATCAGGAATGGTTCCTGGCACATAGTGTGTGCTCAAAGTTACTTGTGACAGACTGGTTGATAAAGTGCTGCTCTTGGGCTTTCTTAGAAGCACAGACATTTTAGGTCTCATCTTCATCATTGAAACGGAGATGTACAGGTGGCAGAAACTTGTTTTCTGACCGAGCAATTACCCCATTATGGCTCCACTATCAGCCATTTTCCTTTCCTTATTTTAATGGCTGCATAAAGGAAAGAATTTGGTTCATTATCTTTACAAACTCAAACTACCTAAATTTGCCTGAGGTTGAGAGGAACAGGACTGGTCTAAGTGTCTCATGGGAATTGCATCTACAGGAGCATGGAACATAACCTTTTTTTATGGAAAAACTGGATTGAATTTTTTCTTTGTTTCATTTGGGAAATTTTAAATGAAATAGATTAAATTAAGTGACTTTGAACTTTGAAATGTCTCCATCCTAACATTTTATTAAGCTTAATTGGATTTGTAGAACATTTAAAGACCATACAAACTTAAGTGGGAAATCAAAATGAATAGGGTGATGCAGACTTCTCCCCACCCCTTAACCCTGCCTTCCTGCTGTGTTAAGGAGTGTTAATGAAAGTGGTGCTTTCCTGGCCTGGAGATGGTGGGCACAAAGGCTATGGCTTTCTTTGGCACTTTGCTGTATTTTGATGACTGTCCTACTGTGAACTTGGTAGTGGTTCCTTCCTATGATTGTCTGTGCTGAGCACCTGGCTTTCAGGACCACCCCAGATCTTGACTCTGCTAATACACCTTGCCACATCACAAAGGAGTAGAACGTAAGGCATGATTGTGAAAAGTTTGTTTGATGGTAGTACTTAGGGAAGAAACTTCCAGTTGTTGGAAAGAAAATCCACCAGGGTATACAATTGGTTAATGATAGAAATGAGGAGACATTTGACCTTGTTACTCATAGAGGTTTTCTGTTTTTAACTTTTTATTGTGATTTGGGTGGAAGTTTATAGAGCAAATTGGTTTTCCATTCCACAATTCATACACGTTTTATTTCGTGACATTAGTTACAATCTCTACAATGTAACAACAGTCTTCCCACTTCCTTCCTGTGTTCCCCATTTCCATTTGTTCTTCTTTCCTGTCTCTTCCTGGGCAAATGTTGCCCTTTTGATCTCATATGGTAGATTGTTCTAATGAGTTTGTACCTTCCTGATGTTGCTGTTAACTCTTTAGGCCTGCCTATTTTTTGGCTGAATATTGAGCCATGGAGGTAAGTTTAGTTCTAGACCTGAAGGGTGACTAAGGGCCATACTCATAGGGGTTCTACCAGTCTCTTTCTGACCAGTAAGACTAGTCTTTTTTTTTTTTTTTTTTTTAATGATTTTGAGTTTTCTTCCACGTTTTTCTCCTACTCTACCTACGACCTTCTATTTTGATCCCTTTCAGAGCAGTCATCAATGGTAGCTGAGCACCATCTAAGTCCTTGTGATCTCAGGGCCATGGAGGCTGAGGTTGGCATGGTCCACTATTTCTTTGGACTAATTGTTTCAGTGCTTCTTTTACTTTTTGCTTTTTTCTTTGTTTAAATTGTGATTTGGGTGAAAGTTTACAGGGCAAATTTATTTTCCATGCATCTTTAATTTTCACTCTGCTTTGCTTGGATGGGGAGAGACAAATAGTTGCACCTTAGATGGCTGCTCACAAGTTTTTAAGACCTAGTAGGTGCTCACCTTAATAGGATGTAGAACATTGTCTTTGTGGACTATGTTATGCCAATTGACCTTAGTGTGCTCCAAGACCAGAGTCCTGAGCTCCCAGGCCCAGAGACTCATTCCTTCAGAGTGTTTGATTATGGTTAAGAAGTTTTCATAACTTTGCCCCTGTATGCTCTACTTTATTCATAGATGTATTTGCAGCACATAGAAATACATATGTAGAAATACGCTCTGTTAAACCTATAAATATTAGTAGTTGTAATCTTTTTCACCTACTCATACCTGTTCAGTTTGTGTGTCTCTGTATCCACTCATAGATTATTGTTATTACTGTTATTGCAGGATTGTGTATGTAATACTATACCTTTGTTGCCTTTAACTCTTTTGTTCCTCCCAGTGTCTTCCTTTGCCTTCATCATTTTGTGCTGACCTCCCCCTTACTGTATATTGCCTTTTCCTTCACTCAAGTTAATAGGTGCTATCTGCTAGTTGGCATTTTACCCTCTCTTCTCCTGCTCCCCCTGGTAACCTTCAAAGAATGTTTCTTTCTGTGTGTAAACCTTTTCTTGATTTTTCACGGTAGTGATCTTATACAATATTTATCCTTTTGTGATTGATTAATTTCACTCCAGGTTCATCATGTTATAAGGTGTTTTGCAGACTTGTCATTATTCTTTAATGTTGCATAGTATTCCATTGTGTGTATGTACCATAGTTTGGTTATACATTTTTCTGTGGATGAGCACCTAGGTTGTTTCCATCTCTTTGCTATTGTAAATAGTGCTGCAGTGAACATGGGTGTACATATATGTGTTCTTATCCTGACTTTCACTTCTTTAGGATATATACCTAGTAATGGAATGACTGGATCAAACGGTATTTCTCATTCCAGCTTTTTCAGGACTCACCATACTGCTTTCTGCAGTGGTTGTATCATTTCACAGTCCCATCAGTAGTGTATGAGGGTCCCAATCTCTCCACATCCTTACCAGCATTTGTTAATTTCTGTCTTGTTAAACTTTGCCATTAATGCTGGATATCTCATTGTTTTGATTTGCATCTCTCTGATAGCTAATGATCTTGAGCATCTTTTCACATATTTGCTGGCTGCCTGCATTTCCTCCTTGGTGAAGTGTCTATTCATGTCTTCTGCCTATTTTTTTATTGGATTGTTAATCTTTTTTGTTGTTGAGGTATTGGAGTTTTCTATAAATTTTAGAGAGAAGTTGCTTGTCTGATACATCATTGCCGAATATCTTTTCCCAATCTGTAGGTTCTCTTTTTACACTTTTGGCAATGTAATTATCAACAGGTATGAATTTTTTGCTGTCATTTTGTTATGTGCTTTTTTGTGGTGTTGCTGACTTCTTAATTTCATATTATTTTCTGTGCTGAGTTTGTTTTGTTTATGAATCATATTATCACTTCCTCCATTGCTGTTGTTTTAGTACATGTTAAATATTTTTGCTGGTCCTCTTTTTAATTTTGATATGAAGGTGTATCATTTTTCTTTGAGGTTACCCTGTGATTTATAATTTTCTTCCCAAGTTCAGAACAGTCCATTCTATTTTGCAGTTGTCTTCACTCCCTACCATTTTAGAAGTTCTATAACTACACAATTATTTTCCCTCTTTTTAGTTTGTAGTTGTCCTCATTTGTCAATTGATGTCTCTGGTTCCCTGTTTACAATCCTGTTGTTGTTATGTGCCGTCGAGTCAGCCCTGACTCATAGCGACCCCTCCTTGGGTTTCCAAGGCAGTATCACTACAGAAGTAGTATTGCCCAACCTTTCTTCCGAGGAGTGGCTGGTGGGTTTGAGCCGCCAGCCTTCTGGTGAGCAGGCAAGTGTCTTAGCCACTATGCTACCAGAGCTCCCTTACAATCCTGTAGGCTTATTTATTTTGGATACTTCCATAACTAAGTTGGTTTATGGGTTATGTCATTATATTCATTAATTGTCAGTTGTTGTTTGCTGGCGTTGGTTCTCTGTCCAAAGGACTCCTTATAACATCACTTGTAAGGTTGGTCTGATTTTAACAAATTCCCTTAATTTCTGCTTATCTGGAAATACCCTAATTTCATCATCATATTTGAGGGACAGTTTTGCTGGGTATATAATTCATATTTGGAAATTTTTTTCTTCCATGGTTTATATATACCATCCCATTGTCTTCTTGCCTGCATGGTTTCTGCCAAGAGATTAGCACTTAGTCTTCTTGGTTGCCCCTTGTAGGTAACTTTTCATTTTTCCCTTGCTGCTTTTAGGATTCTTTCTTTGTCTTTGGTTTTGGTGAGTTTGGTGATGATATGTCTTGGTGATTTTCTTTCGGGGTCTATCCTGTTTAGAGTTTGTTGGACTTGAATGGATATGTTCTCATCTTTCAACACACCAGGGAAATTCCCTTCCAACAAATCTTCAACAATTTTCTCCATGGTTTTATTTGTCTTTTCCTATTCTGAAATTCTAATGACACATAGGTTATTCATTTTGCTGGTATCCCACATGATCCTTGGTTTTCTTCATTTTGTTTTGATTTTTTTTTCTGATTGATTGCTTTCCAAAAAAGTATTGAGTTATTTGTCTCCAATCTCACTAATTCTGTCTTCCATTGATTCAATTCTACTCCTTTGCCCATTCAATGTGTTATCTATTTCTGAAAATTTAATATTAATCTTCTGGATTTCTGTGTGTAGATTTTATATCATTTCTGATTTTTCATTTATTTTCTCATTTTGCTCTTGTCTTGTTCAAAATTGTTCCAGGGTTTTCTCTGTGTTTTCCTCAATATTGTCAGTGTTTTCCTTGATCTGTCTCTTAGTCTACTGAAGGCTCTAAATACAGTTCTTTTGAATTCCTTATCAGGGAGTTCCAATGCTGCTGCTTCCTCAGGGATGTGTTCTGGATCTGTATTCTGGTCCCTTGTTTCTCTTACTTTATCTTGCTTCTTTTTTGTGGACTGTGATGTTCTGTTGTTTCCAAGGCATTGTGATGTTTTTATGTTTAAATTTAATTCGTGATCGTATGTTGGAGGACTTCCCCACAATTTTTGTTTTGTTTGGATGTTATGTAAGTAAGCAGGGTACTGTGCTCCTCTATTTGCTAATTTGGAGGACTTATATATTCACCACCTGTCTCCTTTCCTGTTGTGAGCCTCCCATATGTCCCTTCTGTCCTTCACAAATGGAACCTATTCTTAGGTCTCTGGAATGGATATTCAGTTTCCCAGCACCATTTGTTCAATAGACTGTGTCTTCCCCATTTAATGGATTCCTGCCCTTTGTAAAAGATGAGCTGTCCATAAGTGGATGGGTTTACTTCTGGGTTCTCAATTCTGTTTCATGGGTCTATGTATCTGTCATTGTACTAGTTAGTATCAGGTCATTTTGACTACTGGGGATTTATGGTAAGTTTTAAACTCAGGGAGTTTGATGCCTTCTACTTTGTTCTTCTGCAGTAGTGTTTTACTTGTCCAGGGTCTCTTTCTTTTCCATATAAAATTAGTGATTAGTTTTTCTACCTCTTTAAAAATGATGATGGAATCTGGATTGGGATTGGATTATATCTGTAGATCACACTGGGTAGTGTTGACATTTTCACATTATTAAATCTTCTTATCCATGAGTATGAAATATTCTTCCATTTATGTAGATGTTTTTTTGTTTTCTTGTAATAATGTTTTGTAATTTTCTTTGTATAGGTCTTGTGTCTCTGGTTAGATTTTTTTCCTATGTACTCCTTTTTTGGGTAGTTATTATAAATGATATTGTTTTCTTGATGTACTTTTTAGAGTTCTCTTTGTTATTGCAGAGGAATCCAACTAGTATTTGTATTGTTGATCTCACCCTGCCAGTTTTCTGGATCTTTATATCAGTTCCAGTAGTTTTCTTGTTGAGTCTCTGGGATTATGTATGTATAGGGTCATATAATTTGAAAATAGAGATAGTTTTACTATTTCTTTGCCAATTTGGATGCCTTTCATTTCCCTTTCTTGCCTTATTGCTCTGGCTAGGACTTCCAATACAGTATTGAATAGGAGTGGTGATGAAGGTCATCCTTGTCTGGTTTACTCATAGAGGCTGTGTACTCAATTAAATGAGGAGAAGAATAAAGCAGCCCTCCCTGGAATATGAAAGGATAAGACTTAATCTTTGCATATCACCTCTTCTTGTGCTTGATTTTCATTACGAGTTTATTTTTCCTGTGTCCTTACAGAATTGTTCAGGAGGTAATGGTGTTGTTACTTTATTCTTCAAAATGATCTGTTATTATTAAAGCAGTACTTATTAAAACAATATAAATGTGTATGAAGTAAAAAGTCTAAGTCACTTTTATTAAAAAAAATGGATTTTATGCTCTACAATATCCTACAACTAGCTTTTTTCTGGATAAGGCACTTGGCTGCTAACCAGAAGGTCAACATATCAAACCCACCAGCTGCTCCATGGAAGGAGGATGGGGTGATATATTTCCTTAAAGATTTATGGCCTCAGAAACACAATGGGGTCACTATGAGTTGAAATTGACTCGATGGCAGTGAGTTTGGTTTTTGGTTTTGAGTTTATAATAGATATATTTTTATGTAATTGCATGGCATTCTACTATATGAATGTATCATTAAATTTTTAGCCACTCAGCTATCTATGGACAGTCAGGACATAACACTATTTGTGCACTACAGATAATGCTAGAGTGAATATTCTTATAGTTTTATCATTGTGTATTTGTGAAAATATTGCAAACTAAATTTCAGAGCTTCTAGAAGATATGCACTCTTTAATTCTCCATACTCCTGCCACTTCTTGTCATCTTTCTTACCTATTTGACTCCTGTAGGCATTTTTTAAATGATTATTATCTCAGCTATAAGGTAAATGTCTAAAGACTGAATTACTGGGTCAAAAATTACAAATATAAAATATTATGGATATTATTAAATTCCTCTCCAAAATATTTTACACTTTGGAGTAAAAGTTCTTTTTTTATGTTAATTGAAAGTCATTATTGTGAGAAAAGCTGGGCATAGAGTTGGTAGCATTTGATTATGTTTACTTTATAGGAAGAGATGCAACAAGCCACTTTCATGCCATTTCTTCTCAGATAAAGAGGCCAGTCCACTGGTGCCAAGAACCACACATAAATGGAAATAATGAACATGGTCAGATTTCCTTTCATAAGTGATAAAATGAAATACAAACTAACAAAACAAATATAATGCCTATAAATCCTTTAGCATAGTACCTGACCCAGGGGCTGGTGCTGATTGTAGAAGACACAGTGGCCATAATAGTTGGGACAACAGTATTGGTGGACGTAGTCATGGTGCTGGTTTTCATTATTGTAGGTGGTTTTGCACAATTTTTCTTGTATAATCATGGTAGTTTGGAGTTTGGCACACTCCTACTGGTTTTCCAAATAGGTTGCCATCTTTTAATCAGGAATTGTATAAACTTTGCTAGTGATTCACAGCATTGTTCTGGAGTTTGAACTATGCCTCTGAGAGAGAATTCAGTGTATTCTAAGATTCTTCATCTAGACAGCAGGGAAAGCTAGCACACATGGGAACTTTTACTCAAAAACAAATGAGCTGCTTTGTGGCCCAACTTTGCCTTCAGAGATACAGACTCATTTATGATACAGACTCATATATGGATTAATTTCCTGGATGCTATCCTTTATGCTTTCTCCTTGGCTAAGAGCCAGTGCAAATTTTTATCACTCTAGTGTTTTCCTTCTAAATAGCTTAAGTTTGAAATGAAAGAAAAAGGTTTATGGAAAAACCATGACACTGGTCTCAAGAGATTTGATTCCTGTCTGGGCTCTTCTGTGTACTAACTCTGGGCTCTGGAAGTGGTTCGGGTTTTCTGTGTTGACAAAGCCTTAAGTCTAGGGATTTGAGGAGAGACCCCAGTGCTGTCCTGAAGTCTCTGAAGACTTCTTTCATAACATAAGGCCTTGATGAACTCAGAAAGTCACTTTATTACGTGGGTCTCAGTATCCCCTAAATTAGAGGTCCTCAGCTAAATACCTACAGTGGTAAACTGTAAATCATCTCTGTGTAGGGGAATCAGTCACCAACTTTGGCTGCATGAGACTGAATCTTACCATTTCTTTATTCTAGGAAATGCAAGAATCTCCTAATTAAAAAAGTAAATAAATAAATAGCCCTTCCTCCTACTGTGACACTAGTGGGTATGGTGTGGGTGAAAAGGAGCTGGGGGAATGAAGAGAGCCAGAGCTGCTATGGCTGCACAGCAACCCAGGAAGGTCCATTGCTAGAACTGTGATCTAAATGAAATGACTGCCTTACTGAGGCCACATGAGGACAGACTGAGGGTATGTAATACCAAACCTAACCCACTGCCATTGAGTCAGTTCTGTCCCATAGGCTTTCCAAGGGTGTAAATCTTTAGGGAAGCAGACTGTCTCACCTTTTTTTTTTTTTTTTTTTAATTGTGATTTGGGTGAAAGTTTATAGAGCAAATTCACTTTCCATACGGTAGTTCACATAC
>NW_006921628.1:2446641-2449598 GCF_000298275.1 Orycteropus afer afer
GGTCAAGGTACAGATTCCTCATGAGTACAATCAAGTGCTCAGGGATTCCCATTCTTCTCAATGTTATCCATAATTTGTCATGATCCACACAATCCAATGAACATACCAATACACTTGTAGAAATTGTCTGCTATCCCTATACATGGTGTTGGGCACACTCCCCCCTGCATGGACATACTTAATAGTTCAGCCTGCCCACCCATCTATCTGCCTGTATATCCATGTTTGCCTTCACTAACAGTGCAGTACTGTATGTGCAAAAGGGTGCATCTTTGCTGTCCATACCTCCCATGCACCTCTCTATGTCTTCCTCTTCCTCCATGCCACCATGTTGATTACTGACATTTGGTATATTGCTCTTCTCTTCACCCAAATCAATACTTGTCTCTACCTATCTAACAGTGTTACTTCCTCTCCCCTCCCCTCCCTTCCCAACCTTGGTAACCAACAAAGAATATTTCCTTCCATATATAAACTTTTCCTTGACTTTTTACAATAATGGACTAATACAATATTTATCCTTCTATGATTGACTTATTTCACTCAGCATAATGTCATCCAAGTTCATCCATACTATGCAAAGTTTTGCCAATTCTGTGTTATTCTGTAAAGTTGCTTAGTATTCCATTGTGTGTATATACCATAGTTTGGTTATCCATCCTCAGTTGATGGACACCTAAGTTGTGTCCATTTTTTTGCTATTGGAAATAGGGCTACAATGAACATGGGTGTGCATTTATCTGTTCTTTTCTTGGCTCTCACTTCTTTAGGATATATACCTAGTAAAGGAATGACTAAGTCAAATGGTATTTCTAATTCCAACATTTTAAGGAATCACCATACTGCTTTTCACAGTGGTTGTATGATTTTACAGTCCCACCAGCAGCATACGATGGTCCCAATCTCTCCTCATCCTCAGCAGCATTTGTTATTTTCTGCCTTGTTGAACTTTGCTACTAGTGCTGGGGCAATATGGTATCTCATTGTTTTGATTTGCATCTTTCTAATGGCTAATGATTGTGAGCATTTCTTCATATGCTTGTTGGCCACCTGAATATCCTCTTTGGTGAAGTGTCTATTCATGTCTTCTGCCCATTTTTTAATTGGATTATTTATCTTTATGTTGTTGAGGTGTTGGAATTTTTTATAAATTCTAGAGATAAGTCCCTTGTCAGATATGTCATTGCCAAATATTTTTTTCCCAATGTGTAGGTTCTCTTTTGGCTCTTTTGGAGAAGTTTTTGGAAGCACATAAAAATTTAATTTTTAGAAGGTTCCATTCATCTAGCTTATCTTCTGTTTGTGCGTTTTGGGTTATGCTTGATAGTCTATTTACACCATATATTACAGCCCCTAAATTTTCCCCATTTTTCCTTGAGGAACTTTATAGTTTTAGGTTTCACATTTAAGTCTTTGATCCATCTGGAGTTAGTTTTTGTGTATGGTGTGAGGTACAGATCTTGTTTCACTTTTCTGCAAATGGATATCCAGTTTTGCCAGCACCATTTGTTACACAGACCATCTCTTCCCTCATTTACTGGATTTCAGCCCTTTGTCAAAGATCAGCTGACCATAGGTCGATGGATCTATTTCTGGGTTCTCAATTCTATTCCATTGGTGAGTGTGTCTGTCGTTGTATCAATACCAGGCATTTTTGACTACTGTGGCTCTATAGTAGGTTTTAAGATACGGGAGTGTGAGACCTCCTACTTGTTCCTCTTCTTCAATAATGCTTGGCTTATCCGAGGTCCCTTTTGTTTCCATATAAAGTTAGTGATTGGTTTTTCTGTATCCTTAAAGAATGTTGATGGGATCTTGATTCAGACTGAATTCAATGTATAGATTGCTTTGGGTAGAATTGACATTTTCACAATATTCAATCTTTCTATCCACGAGCATGGTATGTTCTTCCATTTATGTAGCTCTCTTATGGTTTCTTGAAATAGTCTTTTACAGTTTTCTTTCTACAGGTCTTTTGTGTCCCTGGTAAGATTTATTCCCAAGTTTTTTTGTTCGTTTGTTTGTTTTTTTAAGTTGTTGTTGTTATGTGTCATCGAGTCGGACCCAACTCATAGTGACTCCTCCTTGGGTTTCCAAGGCAGTATCGCTACAGAAGTAGATTGCCCAACCTTCCTTCCAAGGAGTGGCTGGTGGGTTTGAACCCCAGCTTTCTGGTTAGCAATCAAGTGCCTTAGACACTGTGCTACCTGAATGGTGTTGATTTCCTTATTTCTTTTTCAGCAGTCTCTTTGCTGGAATAAAGGAATCCAATTGATTTTTGGATGGTGATCTTCTATCCTTCCGTAATGCTAAATCTCTCAATTATTTCCAGTAGATTTTTGAATGAGTCTCTCTGGTTTTCTACGTATAGGATCATATCATCAGCAAATAGGGGTAGTTTGACTTCTTCCTTAACAATTTAGATGCCTTTGATTTTCCTTTCTTGCCTTATGGCCCTGGCTAGGACTTCCAGTACAGTGTTGAATAGAAATGGTGATAGAGGACATCCTTGTCTGGTTCCTGTTTGCAAAAGGAAGGTTTCAGTCTCCTTCCAATGAGAATAATGTTGGTGGTTGGATTTGCATACATGCCCTTTATTATGTTGAGGAATGTCCTTCTATTCTTATTTTACTGTAAGTTTTTATCAAGAATGGTGATGGATTTTATCAAACACCTTTTCTGCATCAATTGATATGATCATGTGGTTCTTTTCCTTTGTTTTATTTATGTGATGGATGACATTGTTTGTTTTTCTAATGTTGAACCATTCTTACATACCTGGTATGAACCCCACTTGGTCATAATAAATTATTTTTTTGATATACTGTTGGAGTCTGTTGGCTAGGATTTTGTTGAAAATTTTTGCATCTTTATTCATGAGAGATATTGGTCTGTAGTTTTCCTTTTGAGTGATGTCTTTGCCTGGTTTTGGTATCAAGGTTATGCTTGCGTCATAA
>NW_006921628.1:2450862-2465634 GCF_000298275.1 Orycteropus afer afer
TTATCTTCATGTTCAATTGATACTTTCATCATTATATAATGTCCTTCCTTGTCTTGTATGGTGGTTTTTTTCTTAAAGTCAATTTGATCAGAAATTAATATTGCCACTCCTGCTCTTTTACAGTTGCCATTTGCTTGCTATCTTTTTCCAGCCTTTGATTTTTAGTGTATTTTTCTCTTCGTCTGTAAGGCGTGTCTCTTGTAAACAGCACATTGATGGGTTATGTTTTCTTATCCAGTCTGCAAGTCTCCATCTCTTGAGTGGTGCATTTAATCCATTGATATTCAGTGTAATTATCGACAAGTATGCATTGGTTGCTGCCATTTTGTTATGTGTTTTTTCATGGTGTTCCTTGTTTCTTTGTGCCATATAATTTTCTGTGCTGTGCTCATTTTGTTTATGAATCCTGTTATTATTTCCTTTGTTGCTGTTGTTTTAGTATTTCCTAAATATTTGTGCTTGTCCTCTTTTTTATGGTGATGTGAAGGTTTATTGTTTCTCTTTGAGGTTACCCTGTGATTTACAGTTTTCTCCCAAGTTTAGAATAGTCCATTCTATTTTACAACTCTCTTGACTTCCTCACCATTTAGAAGTTCTGTAAGTACACAGTATTTTCCCCCTTTTTGGTTTGTAGTTGTACTCATTTGTCAATTTATGTCTCTGCTTTCCTGTTGACAATCTTGTAAACTTATTGTACTTTGGATACCTCTATAGCTTATTTGTTTTCTGGCTTATGTCATCTTGTGTATTAATGGTTGGTTGTTGTTTGCTATTATTGGTTCTCTCTTCAAAGGACTCCCTTTAGTATCTTTTGTAAGGTTAGTCTGGTTTTAACAAATTCCCTTCATTTCTGCTTATCAGAAAATCTCCTAACTTCTCCATTATATTTGAGAGACAGTTTTGTCAGGTGTATAATTCTTGGTTGGAAACTTTCCTCTTTCAGGGTTTTATATGTAACATCCCATTGCCTTCTCGCTTGCATGATTTCTGCTGAGAAATCAGTGCTTATTCTTATGGGTTGTCCTTTGTAGGTAACTGTTTGTTTTCCCATGCTGCTTTCAGGATTCCTTCTTTGTCTTTGGTTTTGATGAGTTTGATGATGATATGTCTTGGTGATTTGGGGGGTTCATTGGACTTCCTGAATGGATATATTCTCATCTTTCATCAGATCAGGGAGGTTCTCTTCCCACATATCCCACAATTTTCTCAGTGGATTTCTTTTGCTCTTCCCATTCTGGAATTCTGATTATATGTAGGTTATTCCTTTTGATGGTATCCCACGTGAATCTTTGGCTTTCTTCATTTTATTTTGATCTTTTTTCTGATTGATCCCTTTTCAAAGAAGTATTCAGGTATTTGTCTTCAGTCTCATAAATTCTGTCTTCCATAGATTTGATTCTGCTCCTTTGCCCTTTCAATGTGTTATCCATTTCTGAAAATTTGATATTAATCTTCTGGATTTCAATCTGTAGATTTTGTATCATTTCTAATTTTTCATTTATTTTGTTCTTGCATGTTCTTTCACAATTGTAGGGTTTTGTCTGTGCTCTCCTTAATTTAGTCAGTGTTTTCCTTGATTTGTCTCTCAGTCCTTTGAAGGTACCTAAATATAATTCTTTTGAATTCCTTATCAGGGAGTTCCATTGCTGCTGTTTCTTCAGGGATGTGTTCTGAGTCTGTATCCTACTCCCTTGTTTCTACCACTTTATCTTGCTTCTTTTTGTGGACTGTGATGCTACGTTGTCTCCAAGACATTGTGATTTTATTGTATTTAGAGCTCTGCTAACTTTTTGTGAAGAGCAGCCAAAGGTGAGTCAGGCTTTTCTTGGTGGCTGTTTATTGTTGACCAGTTGGTGGAGAAGGAAGTGGTGGCTCTCACTCAGTAAATGTAGTTTCAGGAGGTGTGAGTGTGGTTGTATCATAGGGCACGCTGCTGTGCCCTACTCAGTAAGACAAAAACAACAATTGAAAAACCATCAAAAAAGTAAAAGCAAGCAGACAAAACACACACTGCATAAACACACAGGAATAATTACCAAAAGAAGAAAAGAAAGAAAGAAAGAAAAAATCCACAATATCTGGGGAGGGGGCAATAAGAGAAAAGAGGTAGAGTAGGAGAATAACAAGGGAAAAAATGGGAAAAATACAAAAAGAAAAAGAAGGAATGAGGTTAACCACGAGAAAGAATAAAATGGGAACCAGGAACAGGGAAGAGAGAAAAATCTGAAAACTAGTACCTAGGAAGGGAAGAATAAAGAATAATAATAAAAAAGGATGAACAAAAAAGAATAATAACAGTCATAATAATTTTAAAACAGACAGAAACAAACGAACTGAAGGAAAAAAGGAAAAATGAATCTGGGCAGGGTGGGGCAGAGCACCCAAGCTCTGTCACATAAACTGGGATGGAAATTCTGCCAGCCCAGAAGGTAGGTGAAAGTGAAGATTGGCCACACCTTCATTCACCAAGAGGGTGTGGTATATAAGAATAACAAGGGGAATATCACACTTTTCCAGTCATTCGCATCCAGAATGTTCTTGCGGTTCCTGGCAAGTGGAGCCTGTTCTTAGATCCCTAGAATCTGAGAGAATGCTATCTCTTTAAATATCCAAAATAGTCAAACCACTTGTAAATGTTCAACGTGGCTGTGACCTCCAGATAGGTAAAAGTCCCCAGCTTAGCCCATCTCGCTTTTTGCTGCTTCACCTTTTATTCACCAGCTACCGGTGCAGTCCTCCATGCAGTCCCTGGCTAGCAGGACAGGTTTTTAGGTTAATTCTTAAGTCCTAACACCATTTGGCAATATCCAAGCTGTCTGTGCTGTCAGGCTTACTGCCAGATTACAACTCTGTATGTCTCCTTTTTTGGTGTTTTCATGCAGGTTCTTCTACTAGTTGGAGTTTAGTCCACTTCTATATCTTCCTTTCAAAACTCAGGACTCCAAGATCATCTTCTGTATCTGTGTTAATTGGTTCCCATTTTCTTTGTTCAAGAGGGTCCGTGTAGTTTGTCTGCTTATTCTGCCATCCTCCAGAGTGTCTCAACTTTGTCTCAAGGAGCTCTTTGTGGGTTTGAACCACTGACCTTTCGGTTAACAGCCTAATGCTTTAACCACTGCAACACCAGAGCTCCTTATCGGTACATAATGAGAACTTGAGTTTAAATCTCTCTTTAAGTTTAAACTAAACATCACCTAAAAACTAGTTCTTAAGTTATAATACCCAGATAAGATATTCATAATTAAAATGAAATCTTTATAGATTTTCATTCATTCCTGTACTAAGTTGTAACGCTCCATCTGATGAAGTTAACACATCCTTTCCTTTCTCCTGGCAAATGGACAGCCCCACAGACCTAGGCACACAGGTATTAGTTAACAATAATTGTGATACAGGCCCTCAAATAGCAATAGGGAATACTACTAGAGAAAACCACAGAGTGACTCACCCAATCTGGATGAGCTAAGAGGATATCAGCTGGTTAAACCTCTGGTACCACATGTCAGGACTTACCCATCTAAAACCATGTTTTTAGTAACTCAAAATGGTGGCCAAGGACTGGTATTTTTGGCAAAAAGAGTTTTGTTTGTACTGTGTAGTGTTGACCTACATGGCATTTTAAATTTAAATTAAAGGGTTTTAAGTCTTGACTCCTAATCTTTCTTCCATCTTACCCTCAGGTATTACTTTGGGAAGTGGGAGGCACTGTGCTTGGTTTCACAGAGTCCTGGCTTGAAGAGAGAGACTTGCAAAAACAGTAGAACATGAAGTAGCCAGGGTTTAATAAGTCTTTTCTGTTCTTCAGGATGCCAAAATCTTGAAAGGACCAGAGAGAGCCTCTGGCCCACAAACTGCCTCTCCTCTCAGTTAATTCCCCTCAAATCATGCAAACACAACAGATGATACAAGAGTACTTGCAGCTGGTCCTCACCATTGAGTGGAAATAATGAGCATTTTCCCACTAGAAAAGCCATTGCCATCAAGCCAATTATGGTTCATAGTGTCCCTATCGAACAGAGTAGAACTGCCCATTAGGGTTTCTAAGGAGCTCTTGTGGTACGTGGGTAAGGGATTTGGCTGCTAACTAGAAGTGTCTTCAGTTCAACCCACCAACTGCTCTGTGAGAGGAAGATGGGACAATCTGTTTCCATAAAGATTTACAGCCTCAGAAACCCAATGAGGATCCTTATGAGTTGGAATCAACATGATGGCAGTGGGTCTGTCTGTCTGTCAGTCCTCACAGAAGCAGACTGCCACATGTTTCTCCCATGGAGCAACTTGTGGGTTTGAACCACCAACCTTTCACTTGGAAGCTGAGCACTTAACCACTGCATTACCAGGGCTCCCATGAGGGTCTTTCAGTGGTGGTTTAATTCCCAAGAACAGCACGTGCTGTACTTCCTGTGAGAATGAGGCTAATGGTTGCAGATTTGGTCCAGACCTGGATGATCCTTGTCCATATGTGTGGAGCAAACCCAGGCCTATGGTGTTGCCAGTCTCCCATTTAAGTTACTCTCCTTTGTCATGATTTGCACACAGAAAACAACCACCACCAGTGCCATATGGTTTAAAAGATCAAAGGCCCCCAGTTTTGAATATATTTCTAGCTGACTGAACTTCAAATGTCTTAAATATGTTCTTGCAGATGGGATGCACGGAGCATTAAAGAGATAAACCACATGTGTGTGAGCCATACATGTGGTCTGCACAGGATGCTGAACAGTGAGTACCGCTGACCATGTGTTCATCTTCCTTTCAGGTTCGCATCTTCACATACCTCATTGGACGAGAGGCTGCTTTTGCAGACAACCTCAAATGGATGGCCTGTGCCAACAAAGGTGGGTCTCTCCAGTGTGCTTGGCTCTGAATAACTTCTTAGCTGTGCAGAAATTGAGACAGTCATGGTAAGTGGAGAGTTGTGAGAGAAGGCTGTGAATTCTAAGAGAATGTCTGAGTGTTTCTAAATGATTATTGATAGACATGTAACAGCTTCTCCCAAAATGCATTTATAAATTTGAGGACATAGTTCAGCAGAATGGTTAAACTTCTCCACTCTGCTGCTTCAAAACTGAGGGACTTTTGGAGAATTATTATGACAGAGATAATTACTATTCACTACACACCAGTGTGCTCTTCCACAGTCCCCAGTGCCCTTGCAGTTAGACAGGATTTCAAAACTCATTCTGGCACATAAGCTATGAGTGAAAACAACCTGAATCATTTCTGGACCAAAGCATTTAAGAGCTCAAAACCAAACCTCACTGCCATCAAGTCAGATCCGACTCATAGTGACCTGTCTTTGGGTTTCTGAGGTGGCATATCTATGGAAGTAGATTGCCTAACTTTTCTTCCTAGGAGTGGTTGGTGGGTTTGCACCTCCAGCCTTCTGGTAGTGGTCACTAGAGCTCCCATTTAAGAGCTGGGATGGTGGCATACATATTCTTTTCTCCTACTCTTCTGAATTCTGAAGGTGTATGTGTCAGATAGCATAGCACATGGTCAGCCTTCATCAACCTGAGTCCCTGAGACACTATGTGGAGCTGACTGCCTTTCTAATTTCACTTGGCCCTAAATTCAGCCATCTGCCAAGCCACACTCGACAAAGAGTGTGCGTGATAAATAAACCTTTGTGTTAAGCACTAAATTTTTTATCTTGATAAGTTTCCATAGCATGTTGTTGTTACATGCTATCAAGTTGGTTCTGACTCAGCTACCTTACATACAACAGAATGAATATTGCCCAGTCTTATATAATCCTCACAATTTTTGCTATACTTGAGGCCACTGTTGCAGCCACTGTGTCAGTCCATCTCGTTAAGGGTCTTTCCCTTTTTCACTGACCATCTGCTTTACCAAGCATGATATCCTTCTCCAGGTACTAATCCTTCATAATTAATTCAGTTAATTACCTTTCATCTGACTTAGTGTACTAATATTAGAAATGGTGGTTAATAATAATCATTCCTCTGATTCTTATTAAAAATAAAAATTAATGAGATGGGCTCTGTTAGGTGCCTAGTTCAGTGTTGGGGCACAATAAGTACTCAATGAATGTCAGCTTTTTTATATTAATAAGGTTTTATTGGTAAAAGGAGGCCTGGTGGTACTATAGTTAAACACTCAGCTACTAACCAAAAGGTTGGTGGTTTGAACCTACTCAGCAGCTATGTAAGAGAAAAAAAACCCTAACGATCTGCTCCTATAGACATTACAGCCTAGAAAACCCTATGGTATGGTTCTACTCTGTCAGATGGGATTTCTATGAGTTGAAAATTTACTCGGTGGCATCTAACAACAACAACAATTGATCATTTTTTCCTCAGATCTAATAATTTTGGAAAAGGCTAACTTAATCAAAATTAAACATATTTCTTCACTACAAGTTTAATGTGCTTGTATATACTTTAGATCTCAAGGTTGGTGACAGAGCACATTATATTCCTAAATACCTTTGACCATGAAAGTCTTTTCCCATGGTGCATCTTGCTGGTAAATTCTCCTGTGGAGCTTACTCTAGAAAATTCAAAATTAAAACAGCCTGTTATCTGTATTTTTGGTAGATATATAAAAATTGAAAACTATAACTTCATATTTATTTAAAAATTCAGTTAAGCCATTATTTACTGAGTTCTATGTTAGGAGCTCTGGTAGCATAGTGCCTAAGGCACTTGACTGCTAACCAGGAGGCTGGCGGTTCAAACCCACCAGCCACTCCTCGGAAGGAAGGTTGGGCAATCCTACTTCCATAGTGATAACTGCCTTGGAAACCCAAGGAGGGGTCGCTATGAGTCGGGGCCGACTTGATGGCAAATAACAACAACGACAACATGTTGTGTTCCAGAAACAATGCTTTGGGAAAGGCAGAGGCAGGAATTCATGTGGGGGTCTCCAGTTTTATACACAGCCAAGACAGCAAAGCATTGGAGGCAAATAGTTGACATAGTCCATGCTCTTAACCCAGATGCATTAAGTTCAAATCCAGTTTCCACCATCCACCAATCATGTGCAAGTTATCAAACCTGTCTGGGTCTGATGTTGTGAACATGAAATGAGACTGTAAAGGTAAAGCTGGTATCTCAGTGCTTGCCATATAAATGCCTCCTACTATTACCTTGTTTTATATCGGTCTGTGGATGTGCCTTATCTCTCCTCTGAGGCTACACATCTATGAAAGCAGCCTGTGCTCTGCCTTCATCTTGAGTGCTCTCATAGAGCTCAGCTTTACGTGGTAAGGGTACTCATTTGATGATTGAAAAATGGGTGAACTGACTATACATACTAAGTAGAGTAAATTGGTATTGATAGATTTAAGTAGTCTATTTTTACACTGATCTCCTAAGCCATCCTTTCTAAGAGTTCCAATGTTTGAATTTATGTGGAAGAAAGAAGATTCAAGGAAGGGTTTACAGGTCTTAGTTCAATCTTTGGTGAGTTAAAACAAAGTTATTTTAGTTGCAAACAACCAAAGTTGCTCTCTGAAATTAAAAAGAGGAGTGTTTTGGAAAGATTGGGGAGTGACTCAGAAGCCAGGATGGGAAGGGAAGTACATGTTTCATGAGGGGCTGGAAAGCTATGATTTTGCTTTTCTTCTTCTTCTTAGTTGCTTTCTGCATGTCCACTTCATTTGTTTTCTCTGTCAGTAGACCTTCATTACTATGGCATATCGACAGCCAGAAATGGCTATTCCGTAGTGTACATGCCAATCCATCCCCACAACAACACAGTTACTCTTCCCATATTATGAACAATACATGATACTAAAAAAGAGATTTTATGTTTTCTCCTTTTGAGACTGACCAGCAACTACAAACTGCAAGTACAACTTTCCCCCTAGAGTAGAGATAATGATGATATAGCTGGGGCTATGACTCTTCGTTGCTGTGAGTGCCACCAAATAGAATCCAACTCATATACTCCTTATGTAGCACAACAAAACAGTGCCTAGTCCTGTGTCATCCTCATGAGCTTTGATATGTGTGAGCCCGTTGTTGAAGCTATTGTGTCAATCTATTTCATTGAGGGTTTACCTCGTTTTTGCTGACCCCATACTTTACCAAACATGATGTCCTTTTCTAGGACTCTCCTCCTGCTTTAATTGATTTTAGACAGGGACAGGCCCATGGGAAAAAAAAATATATATATATACACATGCTGTACTGGGAGCTCTAGTAGTGCCTAAGGTTCTTGACTGCTAACCAGAAGGTTAGCGATTCAAACCCACCAGTCACTGCTCGGAAGGAAGGTTGGGCAATGTATGTCTGTAGTGATACCACCTCAGAAACCCAAGGAAGGGTCGCTATGAGTTGGGTCCGACTCGACGGCACACAACAACAGCACCATTGGGACGCAGTACTGTGATGGGTGGGTGAGACTAGGAAGTTCTTAGAGAATAGGTACATAGCCAGGCAAATAAACCTCTGCCCATCTTTCTCTTTGCTTGGCATTGTCCTTAATTATCTGCTTGTATTTGTAACAATCTTTTAAGCAAGTCTCAATTTCTCGTCTAAGGATAAATGACTGCATGGAAGATTTTTTAAGTTTCCTTGAAGCTCTAAAATGGCACATTCTACAATTAGTTTATTGGCTGACTTGCTTTGCTAAAAAGTATCAGCAATTCTACTTGTCTTACAGTAATGCATTTGACTTAATTTCAGGGGAAAATAGAGGAGAAAGACAAGCATGAGGAGAGGAAAGCTGAGTAGATCCCAGATTTACTCTGTGCCAAGAAGCCATTCTTGAAATATGTTTTGGAACTGGGTTGGCATTTGGAAATCTTGAGTGAGCTACACTTTTCTCGTTTTTCCTTTATTCTGTGGTCTTGGGGTGGGGGAGGCAGGAGTTCCTTTCTATTTATTATTTCTTTTCCTTTTTTTTTTTTTTTTAATTTTGCTATTATTCCTGCCACATCAGACTGCAATTCTTCCCATCATCTAGTATGCATTTAGTCATGGGTTATTGTTCTTACCACTGTCTGTGTCCAGCTGATGAAAATTACTCAAATTGAAGTCTTGTCTTAATCAACTAATATTACACCATAATTTAGTTTTAGTCATTGTTTATAAGATTCTTTGAAGCATCCTTTTGAAGACAATTTAGTCAACTCAGAGTATTTCAGGGCCTGGCTATAAAATAGAGCCCTTTAGATTTACAAGTTTGGAGTACAGCAGCTCCAAAAACCCAGGGAGGTAATAATAGCTGGCTAGCTGGATGGGTTGTTGGATTCCACAGTGATTCTCCTTTCTTCCTATCCAGATCTAATCATTTCCTTCCCTGCTAAAATCAGGCCTTTCTCAACAGTTTTTACCTTCCTCAGTGTGGGAATAAAATGTCAATTGTTTGTCCCTCTTCAAAGTAGCAGTTGCCGTTGAAATGCTAGGTTTGAGTCATCTGTGCCCGTATAAACATTGGTTTCATGTTGCGTCAGTTATGGGGTTTTAGATCACGTAGTATCGGTGAGCAAGTATTAGTCTATGGTCATTAATTAAATCACTGTTTATAGTCTTAGATTGCTATAGTATGGAAGAAGCATAACATTTTTCATCTCAAGTAACATGAGGTCCAGAGAGTCCCCCCCCTTCCTCCACTTACATACTTTAGCCCTGATTCAGCCAACTTCTTCAGTGAAATGAAGCATTAATATTTAGGGACCAGAGCAGACCCAAGGAGAGTCTGAGGAGGAGCCAGTGGGCTGCTGGACTTTGCTTGGCCACAGAATGACCCTGAGAAGGAGCAAGATTTGGCAGGGCCAGTATATTGTCCTTGGGTCAGTGGTCAAGGACTTGCCCTCTGTGCAGAACTTCTTGCTGGGAAGCTGGTAGCCATGAGACAGTTCTCAACTAGTGGACCTCAGACACTTTCTTCTAGAAATGAATGTCTGGGGACATTCATATCCCTTACAGGAGTTGTCTACCTCCTCCAGTCTACTAGCAAAATCCAGAGAGGCATGGAGCCTGTTGGTTTGTTTCATTTTATGCATAACTAGGTCATATCTTGAGGGAACCAGCCCTAATGAGGCAAAGCAGCAAGCCATTTTAAATACATTAAAACAATCAGTGCCACTGTAGAACGGCTTGTGGAATTTACAGTTCTGTGTTCACACTGTTGGATAAACAAGTGAACTGGGAAAATAGAAAGAGGGGAGGGCTAGCCCAGATATTCCATAAAGCCATGATGACCTTCTCTCATGTTCAGTGTGCCAAGGTATTAAATAAGCACTGGCTGATTCTCCTTCAGAAATCACAGTGGATGGAGGATTTTCCAGCTGTGTAAATAAAGAAGGGCCTCAGTGTTTAGGGCAAATGGAAATACTGCATATGTCTCACTTGGTTGCCTGCTCAGATTGTACTTTTCTAATGGTTTAGTGACCATTCTCTCCTTATTTGAAAGGGAATTGGTGGCCTGAGCCTTGCCCTCCCTAAATGCCAAGACCTTCAACTTTTCTGTTAAGTTTTTAACCGTACATTTTCAAAGGAGCTCTGGTGTTATATTTTCTAAGGCATTCGGTTGCTAACCAAACATTCAGCAGTTTGAACCCATCAGCCGCTCTATGGGAGAAAGGTGAACCAGTTTGCTTTCCTAAAGATTCATAGCCTTGGAAAACCTATAGGGGGTTTCTACTGTGCCCTATAGGGTCACTTTGAGTCATAATCAACTCGATGGTAGTGGATATTTTTTATACCCTTCCAAGTGGTAGCATAATGCCTAAGGCATTTGACTGCTAACCAGAAGGCTGGTGGTTCAAACCCACCAGCCACTCCTCGGAAGGAAGGTTGGGCAATCTACTTCCATAGTAATACCGCCTCAGAAACCCAAGGAGGGGTCGCTGTGAGTCGGATCCGACTCGACAGCACTGAGTTTAGGTGTCATATCCTCCAGAAGATAGTCTTAAGTTTATGAGACAAGAAGGGTTGTGGGTGGGGATATGGGAAACATAGCAATTAAAACATTCCACTATTTTGAAATTAGTACTGAAAGGCAAAAATAGCAGTTATTCAAAAACCTTGGTATAGTTCTTTGTGTAGATTTCATAGAACATGAAAATTTGAGTGGAAAGGATAAGAGTGATGAAGAAGATGATGATGATGTCAAATAGCAACAAAGGATGATTAACTGCTTACTGAGTGCCAGGCAGCATGCAAAGTATTTAATGTGTGCTCTCTTTTGACCCTCATGCAAACTCTGTAAGGTGGATGCTATAATGATCTTTATATAGGGGAGGAAACTGAGACTCAGTGAGACTAACACCTTTTGCCCCAGGTTAACCAGAAAACAAGTTGCAGAGCCAGGATTCAGACCCAGTTTATCCAAAACCAGAGTTTGAACTCTATACCTTTAGATTATTTTCTTCCATCCCTCTTTGCCCTTTTATTTTTAACATGAAAATGGCAATTAAAAATGTAACATTATTCACAAAGGAAAAGTCTTGTTCCTAAACCTGAAGCTTGGGCTGATTCTCGATAGTTTCAGGAGCCCTGTTACATGCCCACCTGAGGCCATGAGACTCTCTTCCCTAGAGGTCATCCTCCTGGGTTGTTTCCTTTCAGTTCCCCAGATCTGTGCCCTGTAAGTCCCAGGCCCCAACAGGCCTCTTGCTCTTTTGCTTGTTCTTTTGTCAAAGGAAATGTACAGGTAGAAAGCTGTTTTAAAATTATAATTTCTTCTACAGAGATAAGCAATTTTTCCACAGTCTGTGGTAGTGACAGAGAGGAGAGGAAGATGGGAGCAAAATATTGTTGAGAGTCTTTCAGTAATATTGTCATTCCCTAGAAGATGCAGCCCAGACTACACATTCTGCGTGAATCCCCTCTCCCGTATCATTGTCCCAAGAACAGTGAAGTCTGGTTACTAGATTTCTTCTTCCAGCCTGACTTATATAGGAAGGGAAAAGGGTCTTTGAAGAGATTCAAGGGGAGAAAAGCCCATCACACAGAAGGTAGATTGAGAACCAACCTCACCATGTTGAGGAGACAGCAGGACCACTGGGGAGCTCACTCCTGGAGCCAGCAGACCTAGTGTCGTTGCAGAGCAGAGTATCAAATGCATTGATGGAGCAATTCATGCAGAGAGACAGCCTTTCAACAAGGAGACCTTAAGCAATAACAAAATTAGTATGGTAGGATCTCAGAATTTCAAAGAACTAAGCTGCATATGGTTCATCGCAGTGAGTATTTGTAACCCAGAGTTCACAGAAGGAGCTGTGCAAGGGAATAAGGTAAATAAATGGATGTTATGTAGAAAAATGAGCAGCCCATTTGTAATAAGTGGCTAATTTCAGCATTAATTACTCCTTGGTAATTACCGAATGATTGCTGATTCTATTTTCTTACATGATATATGAAGTCCAAAAAGGCACATTATAGAAAAGAATAAACATTCAAAAGCTAGAATGTAAAAGAAAAAAAGAATGTGTGAGAGAGGAGGGGACGGAAAAGCGGCCAGCTTAGAGAATGCAGAGAGAAAACAAGAGACGCTTCTATGGTTACAGCCAAGGATCCCAGCCCTCAGTGACTTCCTATTATCCATCAAAAGGTACATTTGTTAATCAAAACTTATATGAAAACATTTAAACATAATAAAAAAGACTCTTTCAGAAAGATTTTACATTTTAATGGGTTGGAGTTAGATGATCAAATTTGCAAAATGTTTCCAGTATATGTTACTAATAACACTTTAATAATTTCGACTTTTCTTACCTTTTATGCTTCTGTGTCCCTGGTCTACACATTGAAAAAATAAGTTAAAATTGTGTCCTGGGTTTTGGTGCTAATTATTGAGTATCTGCCAGAACCCCAATGGACAGTCATATATTTCCCCATCCCCTTCTCTGGTGGTGTGGTAGTTAAGGCATTTGGCTGCTAATCAAAAGCTTGGTGGTTTGACCACCAGCCACTGCGTGGAAGAAAGATGAGGTGGTCTGCTTCCATAAAGATTTACTGCTTTAGAAACCCAATGGGGTTCTCTGTGAGTCAGAATCAACTCGATATCAGTGTTGTTGTTGTTGTTATGTGCCGTCAAGTCAAACCCAACTCATAGTGACCCTTCCTTGGGTTTCCGAGGCAGTATCACTACAGAAGGAGATTGCCTAACCTTCCCTCCAAGGAGTGGCTGGTAGGTTTGAACTGCCAGGCTTCTGGTTAGCAGTCATGTGCCTTAGGCACTACACTATGAGAGCTGAGTTGTCCTCAATTCTTGTAAGCCGCAGAGACACAAAAGGCCATTGGGGTGCTCACCTGTAGGGGAGCTCTGAGCAGCCAGGCCTCTCCTTTCCTGGCACTGGAAGAGGCAATGTCCTCCGTAGTTAAGGGCTAAAACTTTAGAATCATATGAGCCTGGATTTAAAGTGATCTATAACACGTTATAGGATGCTATGAGCTCCCTTGCTCTCCACTATAAAAGGAACACATAAGTTGGGTTGCTGTGAGGCTCTGGTGCAGAAAAGCAAGGTGAGTCATTAGAATAGTGCTGGTCAGCCAGAAAGGAACTCTGGTAGCATAGTGGTTAAAAGATCCACTGCTAACCAAAAGGTTGGTAGTTTGAACCCACCAGGTGCTTTGGAAGAAAGACAAGGCAGTCTGCTTCTGTAAAGTTTTACAGCCTTGAGAACCTGGGCAGTTCTGCTCTGTCCTGTATGGTTGCTATGAGTTAGAATTGACTTGATGGCCATAGATTTGGTTTGGTTTGGTCTGGTCAGCCAAACCTTCCTGACCCTGTGCTTGTTCATGCACTACTAATGGTGCCAGCATGGCAGTATTGCTCCAAATGAGATGGTTAACTAAGCCTGGCTTACACAAAACTAACACTCTGATGAAAGAGAAGATAGTAAACAAGGAACTCAGTGAGAGATGAATCCTTTGAAGAAACTAAAGCACAGTGATGCAAGGAGTGACTTTAGACAGACTGTCATGGAAGGCCTTTGTGAACTGAGGCCAGAATGATAAAAAGGAAAACCAATTGCTGTGGACCTGGCTCCACTCATGGTGACCTCATGTGTGTTGGAGGAGAACTGTGCTCTGTAGGGCTTTCATTGGCTGATTTTTGGCAGTAAATCGACAGGCCTTTCTTCTGAAGCACCTCTGGGTGGACTCCAACCTTCTTTCAGTTAGCAGCTGAGTGCATTAACTGTTTGCACCACTCAGGGACTCTGATTAAAAAGAATCATTCATGGAAACACTACAGAAAGGATGCTCCAGGCAGATGATACAGTAAGTGCAAAGACCCTGAGGGGGAAGAGAGCTTGACATACAAGAAAAAGAAAAAGAAGTCCAGTGAACTGTGCAACAAGCAAGCCGGCGGGCGGGGGGAGGTGCGGCGGTGATGGAAGAGATGTGTGGTCACACAGGTGGATGAGGGGCAATTGAGAGAGCATGGTGGAGGCCAGTGTGAAATTGGACTTTACTTTTAGTCCTTGTCCAGGGAATAGTCCCTTCTGACAACATGACCAAAGTGTGTGAGACGATGTCTGGCCATTTTCGCTTCCAAGGAACATTCTGGCTGCACTTCCTCCAGGACAGATTTGTTAGATCTTTTAGCAGTCCATGGCACTTTCAGCATATTCTTATTCCAAATAGAAGCTATTATAGGATTTGAGGAAGGGAGATGATGATTTGTATTTTTTTACTTTTAGAAGATCCCTCTGCCTGGCGTGAGGAACCTAGGTAATAGGGATGGGCGTTTGTGGGGAGCTTCTGGCTGTATTTTGAGTGAGAGATGATAGAATCCTAGATCAGAATGCCAGCAGTAGTAATTGTTGTTGTTCTTAGGTGCCGTTGAGTC
>NW_006921628.1:2466294-2468507 GCF_000298275.1 Orycteropus afer afer
CACCTTAGTCCTCAAGGAGACGTCTTTGCTCTTCAGCACTTGAAAGAGATCCTTTGCAGCCAATTTGCTCAGTGCTATACGTCCCAGTGCTATATGTTGTCTGATGCCCTGACAGCTGATTCCATTGGTGTTGATTATAGAACTAAGCAATGTGAAGTCTTTGACAGCTTGAATCTTTTCTCCATTCATCATGAAGCTGCTTATAGGTCCATTTGTGAAGATTTTTGTTTTCTTTATGTTGAGATGTAATCCATACTGCAGACTGTATTCCTCAATCTTCATCAGTAAATGCTTCAAGTGATCCTCACTTTCAGCAAGCAAAGTTGTGTTGTCAGCATATTGCAGGTTGTTAATGATTCTCCCTCCAATCCTGATGCCACATTCTTCTCCATATGGTCCAGCTTCTTGGATTATTTGCTAAGCATACAGATTGAATAAGTATGGTCAAAGGATACAACCCTCATGCACTCCCTTCTTGATTTTAAACCATGCAGTGTTCCCTTATTCTGTTCGAATGACAGCCTCCTGGTACAGGTTCCTCGTGAGTACAATTAAATGTTCTGGAATTCCCATTTTTCTCATTATTACCCACAATTTGTTATGATCCACACAATTGAATGCTTTTGCATAGTCAATAAAACACTAGTAAACATCTTTCTGGTATTCTTTGCTTTGAGCCAAGATCCATTTGACATCAGCAGTGATATCCCTTGTTCCACATCCTCTTCTGAATCCAGTTTGCATTTCTGGAAGTTCTCTGTCAATATAATATTGCAACCATTTTTGAATTATCTTCAGTAAGATCTTACTTGCTTGTGATATTAATGATATTGTTCGATAAGTTCCACATTCTGTGAGATCACCTTTCTTTGGAATGGGTACAGATATTGATCTCTTTCAGTCAGTTGACCATGTAAATCTAAATCTTCTAAATCTCTTGGCATAGCCAAGTGAGTGCCTCCAGCGGGGCATCTGTTTATTGAAACATCTCAATGGATATCCCATCAATTCCTGGAGCCTTGTTCTTCATCAGTTCCTTCAGTGCATCTTCAACTTCTTCCTTCCATACCATTGGTTCTTGATCATATGCCACCTCTTAAAATGAATGAAGATTGACCAGATCTTTTTCGTACAATGACTCTGTGTATTCCTTATATCTCCTTTTGACGCTTCCTGCATTATTCAATATTTTGCCCATAGAATCATTCAGTACTGCAGCTTGAGGCTTAAAAATTTTCCTCAGTTCTTTCAGCTTGAGATATGCTGAACGTTTTCTTCCCTTTTGGTTTCTAATTCCAGGTCTTTGCACATTTCACTATAGTAATTGGCTCTGTCTGCTTGAGCTGCTCTTTGAAATCTTCTGTTTAGTTCTTTTATCTTGTCATTTCTTCCATTTGCTTTAGCTACTTTCCACTCAAGGGCAAGTTTCAGGGTGTCTTCTGACATACATGTTGGGCTTTTCTTCCTTTCTCATCTTTTTATTGACCTTTTGCTTTCTTCATGGATGGTGTTCTTGATGTCATCCCATAATTCTTCTGGTTTTCGGTCATTGGTGTTCAGTGCATCAAATCTGTTCTTTAAATTGTCTCTAAATTCAGGAGGGATATATTCCAGGTCATATTTTGGCTCTTGTGGACTTGTTTTAATTGTTTTCAACTTCAAGTTGAACTTGCATATGAGCAGTTGATGGTCTGTTCCACAATCAGTTCTTAGCCTTGTTTTGGGTAAAGATATTTAGCTTTTCCATCACCTCTTGCCACAGATGTAGTCAGTCTGATTCCTGTGTATTCCATCTGGTGAAGTCCATGTGTATAGCCACTGTCTGTGTTGTTGATAAAAAGGATTTGCAATGAATAAGCCTTTGGTCTTGTAAAATTCTATCATGCGATCTCCCGTGTTACTTCTGTTACCGAGGCCAAATTTTCCAACTACCATTGATTCTTTGTTTCCAACTTTTACATTCCATTCACCAGAGATAATTAACACATCTTGATTGTGTGTTTGGTCAATTTCAGCCTGCAGAAATTGATAAAAATCTTCAATTTCCTCATTCTTGGCTTTGGTGGTTGGTGTGTAAATTTGAATAATAATAGTATTAATGAGTGTTCCTTGTAGACATATGGATATTATCACTGACAGCATTGTACTTCAGGACAGATCTTAAAAATATCCTTGTGATGATGAATGCCATGCCATTGCTCTTCAAGTTGTTA
>NW_006921628.1:2468917-2478224 GCF_000298275.1 Orycteropus afer afer
ATTCTTTGAGAAGTGCATGGCCTCTTCATTCTTCCTAGTCTGTTTCAGTTGGTAAGCTATGTTGAAACCTGTGCAGCAGGTGCAACCCTGCTGGCATTTGAAACACTGGTGCCACAGCCTCAAGCCTCACAGCAACACACAAGCCACCACAGTAGGACAAACTTACAGACAAGTTTGTCTTCCTTAGCTGTTTGAAACCTCTCTGCCTTCCCCTTACCTGAATCTTGCAGCTCTGTCTCATCCCTGGCTTTTCCCCCCTTCCTGTCTGTTGGTATAGGGCCTGTCTCCCTCCCCTTACCTGGATCCTGTGGCTCTTTCTCATCCATGGATTTCCCCATGCTTCCTGCCTCTTGGGGTGGGGCCTCTCTCCCTCCCTTACCTGGATTCCTTGGCAGTAGTGATGGGGTAGTGGATATTACATATATTTCACGGGTAGAGTCTGACAAACATTCTGGTTGATTAAATATGGAGTTGGGGGCCTGAGAGAATGATGGTAGTTATCAAAGGTAATTCTTATGTTTTGATCTAATTGGTGCCATTTACTAAAATGGAGAAAACTGGGAGAGGAATGGGTTAGGGGAGGGAAACCAAGAGTTGGCTTTGGACAGGTTCAATCTGACAATCCTGTTAGGCATCTCTGTGGAGAGATAGGTATATAGTTGGCCATGGGTTTGTAGCTCTGGGGAGAATTTAGCTCTTTGGCTGTGATAAGCAAGGCCATGTGAGGGTGATCTGTCAGTTGAACCCCCTTCTAAATGTGAGATTCTTTTTTCCTTCCCACTCCCTCTCTATGTTTATGATCTGTCTCTCTTATCCTCCTCCTTGTTTTCATCCCCTTCTTTACCTTTAGCTTGATTTTTGGATACCCAAATCAGGGATTTTTACTGTTGACTTTGAGTATTAGATGCAAAAATATAGTCTTGGTCAAGACTACCTCCAAAGAAATGCTGTCTTTGCTGTATTTTTAGCACAGGAGTTCAAACATAGGAATTGTTCTGCTCTGTAAAGCACTTGTCCATATATCTTGAAGGATTCCAAAAGCATCCATTAGTCTCCTCCTCTTATTAGTATTTTAGCCCCTCACTCATCTTGTCCCCTGGGTCGTACTTGTCCTTCTAGACCTGTCACATCAAATCCAAGGTTTGTTTCCTAAAGAAGAAATGAAATATATTCTTTTGTCATCCAACACTCATTGCAGCCACCATGCTTAGAGAGATGAGAACTATAGATGTGGCACCCTTCCTGTCCTTCAGAAATCCCTTTTAAATCCTGTATCTTCTACCATGCATCCAAGAGGGGTCATTTAGGAGACTCACAAGAGTAGTTGCCCAAATGGGTCTCCCTAACTGTGGCACATGACCTCTAGGTTGTGCATAGGCCCTCCTCTGGGCTCTGATGCTCACAAATGCTCTCAGCCTGTTCCTTTGGGGCCTTATGTTTTCCCTGGAATGGGTGAGGCTCTAGCCCTGGCCTGGAGGATGGGGTGAGCAGGAGTGACAATGCATGCTAATTAGCACTGCACAGAGCTGTCATCAGGAAACCAGAAGCCACATGGTTCCAACCTGGTTTGGGGTTGGCACACCAAATTCAAACCAGCTGGCCTTTGTTTGGAAATGCCCTGGGAGGGTCCCGACCCTTTCTGGATGACAGAAGGGCTGCTGCTCCCTTACCCTGAGCCCTGTTTTAGATACTGAGAGACTGAGAGACTCTATGACAGCACAGGAAGGGCTGCGTTTGATGTGACTTCAGAACTGCATTTAGAGGCATTAGGAGGAAACAGGAATCCATGCTTTCCTGCTTAAAAATCCTTCTCTGATCAGCTTTAAGATAAAATCTAAACTCTTTTCCAAGTTCCAAGTAGTAGTCCTCTTGCTCATTTCTCCAGTCTTAGAGCTCACAACTGCCACCCTCTTTCCCCTAGCTCCTGACTCTAGTTATTCTGAGCTATTTTCAATTCTTGGATTTACTTTACTTTATGCTCCTTGTGCTGGACAAGTTCTTTAACCGCTCTTCTTTTAGCTAACCACCTTTCATTCTTCATGTGTCATCTTCACTGACCCTTCCTCAAGGTAACCACATTAGACTGCCTATCCTTGCTGTGTGTGTTAGCTTAATATTGATTATATTATTTGTAGCCATTTGTTTACCTGGATCTCCCAGGCCCCATGAAGGCAGTGACCTTGGTTATCTTGTTAATCTTCTCTTCTCCAGAGCCAGGCAGCTAGAAAGTCTTCCATAAATGTTTGAATGAAGGGCTCCATCCTCGCAATCCAAGTTGATGCTTGGTTCAACTTATACCTTCCAGCAGCTCGTAACTACAGCAAAGCCAATAGGATCTCAAGCTGAAGTGGCTTCTAGCAGTGCCCTGGAACACATGATCAAAATGGTACCTCCATCCTCAAGACAATAGTATGTGTAGAACTTTTTACTGTTACTTACAAACCCAGTGTATTAAAAAAATAGGTTTGGTAACTATATTATGTGCTGGAATATATAAGCAAAAGGCACAGATGTTATAGACTCATGCCTAGGCTCAACTACTGTCTTTGGCAAGTGATATGTATGAGAACACAGGCAAAACACATCCTCAGTTAGCTCAGTTGCCTTATCTTTAAAATGGACACAATAATCCCTAGTTGGCCATGTTGTCAAGAATAAATGAATCAGAGCTTATCAGGTATTTAGTAAATTTGTAGCACTTAGTAATAATGAGGCATAACTATTACTGTTATAGGATCTCTGGTGGTGCAGTGATTAAAGCACTTGGCTGCTAACCAAAAGGTCAGCAGTATGAAACTACCAACCACTGTGTAGGAGAAAGATGATTCAGTCTTCTTCTGTAAATATTTACAGGCTTGGAAACCCTGTGGTGCAGTTCTCTCTCCTTTATTGTTGCTATGAGTCGGAATCAACACAACAGCAGTGTGTTTAGTTTGGATTATTGTTACAGTTATAATAAAAGTGGGATATTCTTTAATTTTGGGGGTTTATAAGTAAGTGAACTCACTAAAGTGATAAAAATACATTACATCATGGCATATAGGAAGAATTTCCTTTTCTGCAAGGAGAGCATATAAGTGTATACCAAATCAAAGTGTGTATATGTGTGTGTGTGTGTGTGTGTGTGTGTTTTGACTGGGAAGATATTTTTCAAATGGTTGATGGATTCCTCTAAGAGGTAGGTATATAATTGATTTTAATTTTATTCTGTTTGTCTGTGTATATTTTCTGTATTACTCATGAAATGGTGATGAAAGAGTGCAAACTGAAAGTTTTTAAGGAGAAAGAAAAGTATTATCTAGAAATTAAGAAAGCATAGTATAAGCATGCTCCCCTGTTTCAAATCTTCCTATCTGTCATGAAATTTGATAACTCTTGGGGTTTTTGTTTGTTAGTTTGTTCATTTTTTTTTTATTATTATTTAATTTTTATTGTGATTTGGGTGAAAGTTTACAGAGTAAATTCATTTTCCATACAGCGATTCGTACACATTTTGTTTCATGACATTGACTGCAAATGCCCACAATATAACAGCTCTTTTCCCACTTTCCTCCCCATAGTTACCTCTTCCCTGTGTCCCTCCCTCCCATGCACTCCCCACCCCCCAGCTATCTCTGTGCAAACACTGCCCTTCTGTTCTCCCATGACTGATCATTCTAAGGAGGTATCTGCCTGATGTAAATCTTCACCCTATATGGCTGTCTGTTGTTTGGCTGGAAGCCACAGGAGTGAGTGCCATTCCAGACCTGAAGGGTAACTAGAGTCCATAGTCTCAGGGATCTCACCAGGATCTATCAGACCAGTAAACCTGGTCTTTGTATGATTCTGAATTTTGTTCCACATTGTTCTCCCACTCTAGCCAGGATCTCCTCGCTGATCCCTTTCTTACACCTCTTGAATTTTGGCAGGATTTTTCACCCAGATCTCCACTTTGGCTGATGTGCAGGAAAATGTCATGGAATACCTCCATGTGCTCAGCCGGCCCAAAGTCATCGACCAGGAGCATGATGTGGTGTGGACTGAAGCATACATCGACAGCACTGTGAGTCCACAGGGCCCCTAGGAAAGAAGCTGAGGGGTTAATATCATCCTAAAGTGTGATAATTTTCCTGTGTTCATTCCAGAAAAGGGCAATTATATCAATATTCCACACTTATGGGGTTCAATGACAATTTTCCTCGTGACCCCGCTTGACTCTTAACAACCAACTGGAGCCACAGATGCATCAATTGCATTTTCTTCCCTTGGAGAAGTGAGAATAGCTTGTATGGTGGTTCTGTAGGCACTAAGTTGTTGTTTGAACCTCGGCCATGGGATCACTCTAAATCTGAATTCTAAACACAATGTTCTGAAGCTGGATTAGCTTAAGAGGAGCTTTGCCAAGCTATCCATGGCTCAATGACTGGGCTTCTTGTGTAATTTTAAGGTAATTTTTCATGATAATGCGTCTGATGGGAGTGGCATTTTTCACTTATTGATTGAACATTTGTTCTCACAGGGCCTCTCCTCTGTGGTTTTTGTTGGGATTAACATCACATTAATAACTTTATTCCAGACACAAGCTGTCCTTAGAGTGATCCTGATGGCTGTCATGGGCCAGCTTTTCTCTCCTGGGCTCTCCCTTCTCTGCTGCATTGCTAACAGCTGTGGGCAATTCTGGGTGGAAACAGCATATGGGAACCCATCTTGGGAGACTCCATGACACAGACCAGGCCACAGCAGACTTGTCCCACTTTGACCACACAGTGGAACCATGGAAATATAAACATATCTCCTGGTCAAGATGGAATGCACCATCCCAGGAGATAGCATCCTGAACAGTGATGAGTGTTGAGCTGAAAAACTCACTCTAGTTGCAGAGAGACCCAGAACTTTATTCAGTTTCAGTTTGGTTTTGAATCATGAAAAGAATATACTAACCTAACTTCCCTATTTATATTGACATCAAATTAACAACAGCAACAACAACTATGGTTTGATCTCTTCTTTCATATAGTTGAGTGAGGTAGGAAAAACAGTGAAGATGAGGAGCATAGCTGGCCAGTACAGGAATGACAAAGTCACCTAATGGTTTTGTGCACAAATCCTAACCTGTCAGTTTGGTCAGTCATTTTATTTGTTTTATAGATTTAAAAAGATATAGGACACAAAAAAGAAAAACCAAAACCAAACTCACTGCCATTGAGTTGATTCCAACTCATAGCAACCTCTCCTTGGGTTTCTGAGGCAGTATCTCTACGGAAAGATTGCCCAGTCTTCCTTCCAAGGAGTGGCTGGTGGGTTTGAACCACCAGCCTTCGGGTTAGGTGTCAAAAGCCTTAGGCTATAAGTAAAATATTATAGTAGTATCATATGAATAGACAGATCAATGCATTAAAAGGTACGAAAATAGAAGCATGGTTTATTATATGATAAAGGGAGCACTTTGGAGCAGTGGGACTGGGATGGACTTTGTAACAAATGCTTTTGAGAAAACTAGATAACCATTCATGAAAAGATAAACTTAGGAGTATTCTTCATACATACTCAAGAAAAATGTACAAATGGGTTCAAGAATTAAACGTGAAAAATGAAACAAAGCATAAAAACACTAGAAGAAAACCTAGGTGAATGCTTTAGACCTGGATACAGGGAAAAGGCTTTTTACCAGTGACTCCAAAATCCAGATGCCATAAAGGAAATGATAAATGAGTTTTACTATTTATAAAGGAAAAAGAAAGAAATATAAGTCAAAAAACACTGTAAGAATATATAGTAGAGCTAACAAAGAACAAGATTGTGGTGACTTGGCCACAGCCAGCTACCCAGAGGGAGTGAGTATTGGACCTGTGGGCCTGGGACCATGGTTCCAGGGGACATAAAGCTCAATTGGCATAACATACTGCACAAAACATTGTTCCACATCCTACTTTGGCGAGTAGCAACTAGATCTTAAAAGCTTGCAATTGGCCACCTAGATGCAATGATGGGTCTCTCCTCATCTAGAGCAAAGAACAATGAAGAAAACCAAAGACACATGGAAACAATTAGTCCAAGGGACTGACAGACCATGTGATCCTCAGCCCATATGATCATGAGACCAGAAGAACTAGATGATGCCTGGCTACCACTGTCAGCCACTCAGAGAGGGATCTGTGCAGGAAATCCTAGACAGAATGGGAGAAGAATGTGGAACATAACTCATAATTATTAAAAAAAAAAAAACAGGTTTACTGGTCTGATAGAGCCTGGTGAAACCCCTGAGACTGTGGCCCCTACCTACCCCTCAGGTCTGGAATTGAACTCACTTCTGTGGCTTCCAGCCAAATAAAAGACCAGCATATGGGCTGAACATTTACATCAGGGAGATACACTCCTTGGAGAGATCAATCATGGGAGAACAGGAGGGCAGTGTTTTCAGAAGGAGACAGCTTGGGGGCAGGAGTGCATGGGAGGGAAGGACACAGGGAACTATGGGGAGGAAGTGGGGAAAGAGCTTTTACATTGTGGGGAATTGCAGTCAATGTCATGAGAAAAAGTATATGTGAACTGCTGTATGGAAGATGAATTTTCCCTGTAAACTTTCACTCAAATCACAATAAAAATTAAAAAAAAAAAAATACCATACAGAAAATCATAAGACAAATGATAAAATGGGAGAGAATATTTGTAACACACAGCATACATAAAGATTATCAATCCTCAATTAGCAACAATTATGTGATTGAAAGAGGACTGCATGGAGTTTCATTCTGGTGTACGTAGGGTCGCTGTGAGTTGGAACTGACTTCATGGCACCTAATTACAGCAGCAATATGACAACAACAATATATTAAGAAATATTTTAAATTGAGGGAAAATCTCCAACATTCCTATGGGAAAAAATGAGCAAAAGATATGAATAGATGATTCATAATAAATAATAAAAATGACTTTTCATCATATGAGAAGATGTACAACTACACTCCTAATAAAAAAATATATAAATTAAGCTATGAGATAGCATTTCTTAGCCATCAGAGTGGGAAGAATTTAAAAGTTTAATGCTACACCCTATTGGTGAAGCTGTGGTAAAAGAGACACTTTCATATACTGCTGGCAAGAATGCAGAATGGGGCAATCCCCAGAGCGTGGAATTTGGCAACTTCTAACAAAACTGCATTTTAATTTATCCTTTGACTCACATCAACCTTTGAATATGAATCTCCAGGAATATGAGATCACACACGCCCAAGTTTATTCCTTGAACATTGCTCATGATTCCAAAATACTTGGATAAACTGTGGCACATACAATGTTAAAAACAAGAATGAAGAGTAACTCTGCTGGTTGACATGGAATAATTTCCAGGTTATATTGCTAAGTGAAATGAGCAAAATTCATGAGCATATTTAGTGTGCTGTTTTTTGTATTGAAAAAAAAAGGAAATAGGAAATACATCTATCTGCTTATTTTTAAATCAGAAATCAATAGAACAAATAATCTACAAGGAAAGCAGGGAGCACAGGAGAAGGGATGAGGCAGGAGGGACAGATCTCTGAGTATACGTTTTTTGTGTGTAGTTTTAATTTTCAGAAGCATGTTAATGCTCTGTGTAGTCAAAGTTATGATCAAAAAGATGATGGTGGGGATACTAGAAATGAATGCAAACAGAATCAAATGACCCCAACTGTGTTTCAGATTAATAACAAAACTGCCTAGAAAGGGGAAGTATGCTTATCTTTTGAATATGGTATCACTGCCATCGAGTCAATTCAGACTCATAGTGATCCCCATAGGTTTTCCAAGGTTGTATATCTTTATGGAAATCAATTGCCTCATCCTCCTGCAGAGCAGCTGGTGGGTTTGAGCTACCAGCCTTCTGGTTAGCAACTAAATGCCTTACCCTCTGCACCACCAGAGCTCCTTTTATAGTACTAATATACATTATTAAATTTGAACACAGTACTTCAACTCCATACCCTCAATCTAGAGAAAAATAATGACTTCAGAAAATTTTTAATTTTCTTTCATCTAATATTTGTCATTCTGATTTTATTTTGTATTGTGGTATTGCACAGGTGTGTAAATGGAGGAAGACAAAGCAAACACCTGTGGGGTTAGACTGGGATTGAAGGTACCAGAAAGAAATCCCAGCTGTGTTCATTGAAAGGGCCTAGAAATAATGATTCCCCCACTAGCAGTGAGCACTTCTAATACTTAGATCTTTGCTTCCAGAAAATTCTCCCAACTAAAAGGAATGGGTTCCTCAGAGACTGTGTTAATTCTAGGGCTGGAGCAGGAAATGTACAAAAAGAAAGTGTGGCATATGTTGAGCTAGAAAATAAGGAAGCGCTCAAAACAATCCTGGTGCTATATCAAAAGGAGACAGAGTCAGTATGACCCAATGGCCAAATTTGAAAATGTTTGAGCCTAAGATTAAAAAGAACAGTTGTGGCTTGTCACTCATTGGATCAAACAGAAATCCACGAGTCCTTACTGATAATAAATAGACAAATATTAAATTAACTCAATAAATAGAAAATGAAATGGGAGAGAAGGATTGCAGTGTACAACAGAGTGCTGACCAGTAAACATGGTGGGAAGGGTGGAGTTGAAAAAGTACCATTTTGCAACCATTTTAGTAAAGACTGGTTAGGGCAAGAGTCCTCAGTGAATGTTAAACCTAGGGGGACATTTTATTGATGAGGAAAGATTTTTATGTCTCAAAATGTCTTCCCAGATACTATTTTTCTGGGAAAAAAATAGTATCTATATAGTTGGGGAAAGGACCCCTGGTGGCACAGTGGTTAAGAACTTGGCTGCTAACCAGAAGATTGGCCTTTAGAACCCACTAGCCACTCCATGGGAGAAAGATGTACAGTCTGCTTCCATAAAGATTACAGCCTTGGAAACCTTATGGTGCAGTTTTACTCTGTCCTAAAAGGTCACTGTGTGTCCGAATCAACTAAACAGCAGTGGGTTTGGGGAAAAGAGCTCTACTGGTGCTGCGATTAAGGCATTTGGCAGTAACCAGAAGGTCGGTGGTTCAAACTCACCAGCCACTCCATGAGAGAAAAATGAGGCAGTCTGCTTCCATAAAGATTTCAAGTCTTAGAAACCCTATGGGGCAGTTCTACTGTGTCTTATAAGGTTGCTATGAATCTGAATTGACTTGATGGCAGTGAGTTTTGGTTTATATTATGAGGAAGCAGATAACAAGTTGAGCAGGTTGTCAAAATTAGCATCACCAATGAGAGGCAGATGATCATCCTGTGCCTCCAGAAGGCAATATATGCAGCTGGGGGTGTATAACCTATAGCTCCTGGCAAGAGAAGGATAAAGCTTT
>NW_006921628.1:2479042-2480029 GCF_000298275.1 Orycteropus afer afer
AGATTCTCCCTCCAAGTGGTTGACAGTGGTAGCTGGGGACCAGCAAACCTGGTCTTTTTTTAAAAAAAAAAAAAAAAAAAGATTGTGAATTTTGTTCCATATTGCTGTCCCACTCTATCTAGGATTTCCTACACAGATCCCCCTCTGAGTAGTTGACAGTGGACAGTAATAGCTGGGCACCATCTAGTTCTTCTGGTCTCATGGTCATATAGGCTGGGGATCACATGGTCTGCCAGTCCCTTGGACTAATTGTTTCCATGCGTCTTTGGTTTTCTTCATTGTTTTTTGCTCTGGATGAGGAGAGGCCCATCGTTGCATCTAAATGGCCATGTGCAAGCTTTTCAGATCCCAGTCACTACCAAAGTAGAATGTGGAACAGTGTTTTATGAATTGGCTCATTTTTAGAAGTAGATCACCAGACCTTTCTTCCTAGTCTGTCTTAGTATGGAAACTCCACTGAAATCAGTCCACTATTTGTAACCTTGCTAGAATTTGAAATACCAGTGACACAGCTTCCAGTATCTTAGCAAAATGTAAGCTACCACAGTAAGATAAACTGACGTGTTTATGTATATACTAAGGAGGGAGTTTGAGAATGAGAGAAAACCCATTAAGAAGTCTTAATATCAAAGGCAAGGTAGATAGTTTTTTGTTTTTTTTGGGGGGGAGGGGACATTTCTGGGTATATAGTTGTAGAGAAAATATCTTTGAAGTCTTGTGCTTTATCTGAAACATTTATGTGAAATTTTCATTTTGTACCATAATCATGTTTACTTACTGGAAAATAAAATAATGTTCTAAGTGACACACTACTGAGTAAAATTGGCATGCCAAGATGGCAGAGTTTGCTTATTCCACTTCTTGAAGAACTCTTGTTGTTGTTGTTGTTTGCCATCGAGTCGGCCCGACTCATAGCGACCCCTCCTTGGGTTTCCGAGGCAGTATCACTACGGAAGTAGGATTGCCCAACCTTCCTTCCGAGGAGTG
>NW_006921628.1:2487134-2517917 GCF_000298275.1 Orycteropus afer afer
CAGCTGCTCCACCATGGAGTAGATTCCACCATGGAGTTGATTACCAGTCTCATCATGGAGAATACTACATCCAGCTGCCCAGCCACTCAACCAGGCCTAGCCAAGTTGACATACAAACATAACTATTACACCAAAGCAATCTATACATTCAATGCAATCCCAATTCAGATCCCATCCACATTCTTTAAGGATATGGAAAAAACAATCACTAATTTTATACAGAAAGGAAAGAGACTTTGGATAAGCAAAGCACTATCAAAGAACAACAACAAAGTAGAGGGTCTCACACTCTGGGATATCAAAACCTGCTATCCAGCCGCAATAATCAAAACAGCCCAATATTGTTGCAACTACTGACACAGACCAGCAGAACAGAATTGAGAACCCAGAAATAGATCCATCGACCTTTGGTTGGCTGATTTTTGACAAAGGGCTGAAATACATTAAATGGGTAAGAGCTGGTCTCTAACAAATGGTGCTGGCAAAACTGGATATCCATTTGCAGAAAAATGAAACAAGATGTATACCTCACACCACGCACTAAAACTAAATCCAGATGAATCAAAGGCTTAAATGTGAAATGTGAAACAATTAAGTTCCTCAAGGGAAAAATAGGGGCCAAGTCAGGGGCCCTAATTTATGGTGACGTAGTGCCTAAGGCATTAGACTGCTAATCACAAGTCTGGCGGTTCAAACCCACCAGGCCCTCCTCAGAAGGAAGGTTGGACAATCTACTTCCATAGTGATGCCACTTCGGAAACCCAAGGAGGTACCGCTATGAGTCATATCTGACTCGACAACAGTGAGTAATTTATGGCATAAATAGACTGTCAAGCATAAGCCAAGATGCACAAACAGCAGAAGGTAAACTAGTTGAATGGGACCTTTTAAAAATTAAATTTTTATGTGCTTCAAAAGACTTCTCCAAAAGAAGAAGAGAACCTACATGTTGGGAAAAAATATTTGGAAATGACATACCTGACAAGGAATTTATCTCTAAAATGTATAGAAAACTCCAACACCTCAACATGGAAAAGACAAAATAGCCAATTAAAAAATGGGCAGAATACGTGAATAGACACTTCACCAAAGAGGATTCAGGTGGCCAAGAAACATATGAAGAAATGCTCACAATCATTAGCCATTGTTGTTGTTGTTGTTATGTGCATTAGCTGTTAGAGAGATACAAATCAAAGCAACAGTGAGATACCATCTTGTCCAAGCACTAGTAGCAAACTTAAACAAGACAAAATAACAAATGCTGGTGAGGATGCAGAGTTTGGGACTCTCATACACTGCTGGTGAAACTGTCAAATGATACAACCACTGTGCAAATTTGTGTGGAAATTCCTTAAAAATTTGGAATTCAAAATACCATTTAACCCAGCCATTCATTCCGTTACTAGGTACAAATCTGAAGAAGTGAAAGCCAGGACAAGAACAGATATATGCACACCCATGTTCATCGCAGCACTATTTACAATAGCAAAAAGATAGAAACAAACTAGGTGCCCATCAACAGGAGAATGGATAACCAAAGTCTGATACATACACACAATGGAATATTACACAACCCTAAAGAATAATGTAGAATCTGCAAAACACAACATAACATGGATGAACTTGGAGGATATTATGCTGAGTGAAATAAGGCAATCACAGAACGACAAATATTGTATTAATTCATTATTGTAAAAAGTCAAGGAAAGGTTTCTTTCTATATGGAAGGAAACTTTCTTTGTTGGTTACCAAGAGTGAAGGGGAGGGGAGAGAACACTGCAATATTCATAATAATAATAAAATAATAATGGTATAAAGAAAGAAGTAAAGAAATCTCCTCATAGATTATTCTGAAGGGTCCTTCTCAGCTTGATTAAGTTGAGAATCCTGTTGGGCTGGTAAGGACCTTGGAGATTCTGTCAGCTCTTTCCCAGGCCTGTTAGATAAGAAGAAGGAAGCTGCTTGAACAGGGGTCTCTCTGTCCATAAACAACAATCTCTTCAAAATCCTCTTCTAGACCTGGATTCTATCAGGGTGAGGACAAAATTGTCCATCATTTATGTTGTTGTTGTTGTTAGGTGTGTCAAGTCAGTTCCAACTCATAGCAACCCTGTGTACAACAGAACAAAACACTGGCTGGTCCTATGCCATCCTCACAGTCTTTGCTGTGCTTGAGCGCATCATTGCAGCCACTGTGCAAATCCATCTTGTTAAGGGTCTTCCCCTTTTTCACTGACCTTCTATTTTACCAAGCATGATATCTTTCTCCAGAGAATCCTCCCTTCTGACAGTATGACTATTGTAGGTGAGATGAAGTCTGGCCATTCTCTTTTCCAAAGACATTGTGGCTTCACTTTTTCCAAGACAGAGTTCATTCTTCCAGCAATCCATGGTATTTTCTGTATCCTATGCCAGTACCACAGTTCTAAGATAGCAACTCTTCTTTGATCTTCCTTATTCACTGTCTTGCTTTGGCATGCATGTGCAAAGGTTGAAAATACCATTGCTTGGGTCAGGTGCATCTCAATCCTCAAGGTGACATCTTTGTTTTTTAACACTTTCAAGAGGACTTGTGCAGCAGATTTTGCCAATGCAATGCATTTGTTTGATTTCTTGACTGCTGCTTCCAAGAGTATTGATTATAAATCCAGGTAAAATGAAATCCCTGACAACCTCAATCCTTTCTCCTTTTATTGTGATGTTGCTTATTGGTCCAGTTGTGAGGATTTTTGGTTTGTTTATGTTGAGCTGTAATCCGTACTTAAAGTTGTATTCTTTGATCTTCATTAGTAAGTGCTTCAAGTCATCTTCACTTTCAGGAAGTATGGTTGTTTCATTTACATATTGCAGGCTGTTAATGGCACTGTGTTCTCCATATAGTCCAGCTTCTTTGATTATTTGCTCGGCATACAAATTGAATGTGTATGGTGAAAGGATACAATCCTGATTTCACAACACACTTTCCCATTGTTCTATTCAAAGGACTGCCTCTTGGTCTATGTACAGTTTCTCCATGAGCACAGTTATGTTCTGGAATTGCTATGCTTCACAAGGATATGCATAATTTGTTATGATCCATGCAGTAGAATGCCTTTGCATAGTCAGTAATACAATGTCATTTATTCATAGTCAGACTCAGATGTGCATGTTCAGCCCGTCTGCAGAGGCTAAATGTTGAACTGAGCCCACCAACTTTGGAACCTCCCAGAGGGTGAAAGAAGGATTGGTAATTATTAGCTCATTATTGTCCTGACACACATTTATACCCAGTGCTGACTTAATGTGACTCAGCTTGCAATAATGAAAGAGACTAGAATCAGGAGAACTTGGTGTTGGGACTGATGACCCTATTTTAATAACTCAGTGTTTTGGTGATGCTTTGAATTCTGGAAGTGATTGATAATTAAACATTTACAGTCTTCCAAATTTATTAGAATAAGTGGAGTTTGAAGCCCATGCCTGTCTTATGACCTTAAGCAAGTTACTTAACTTCTTTGAGTGTTTTTTTTTCTTATTTACAAAATGGAGCTAAAATTAGCCTCCTGAGATAACATCCGTAAATATCTGTGCATGGAAAACCATGGGAAAAACCAAACCCATTGCATACTGTCATGCAATAAATATTAGCTATCATCATTTCCCAATCTCAGGAAATAATGTGAATTTTTCTCCTTAGTTTTGCAAAGTTTTTAGAAATACTCTCTTTTCTTTGAGTTACATCTCACATGATAACTGCAATATACTTTTTGATAGTAGAATTTAGAACATTGGAAGCACTGTTGGGTTGCAACACACTTGAGTTCCTAGGAATTCATTTTGCTATAGTTCTGCGTAGCTTGCTGGGCACTCATAGTAAGGGAGTTGGTGCCAATGATCAGTGCTCCCAGAGAAGACAGAGTATTGTGCTGCAACAGTTGGGCAGAGCCCTGTACAGCCTCAGCGAGGTGAGCATTCACTGATTTGTCCAAGGAAAAGGAAATACAGTAGGAGCCCTCTTGAATGACTTCCACTTAACTGGCTCATGCTCTCTTTTTGCTCTCTCACATTTGCACCCATTGGCCCAGCACACTGGATGTTTGGTCTGGTACAGTACCTGAAGCATTCTGTTACCGAGAGTCAACATCTTCATTTCTGAACTGGGCATAATTTTATTATCACAATTTCAATATTTAATTAAATATTATTTAAACCAATGAACTATAAATCTAAAAATAAAGTTATGCTTCTCTGAATATTTGGATGAATGCCTTGGAAAGACCAAAGAAAGATGCTAAAAGAACTGCTACTGCATTAAGTATGGGGAAAAAAAAAAAAAAAACCTCACAGCAACACCCATTAGGTTTTCGAGGTGGTAAATCTTTATGGAAATAGATTGCCCAGTCTTTCTTCCATGGAGTGACTAGTAGGTTTGAACCACCAACCCTCTCTGCTCAGCAGTCAAATGCCTTAGGCACTATGCCACCAGAGCTCCTTAAGTATAGGAAAGGCCACCTTAAAAGACTTGGCAGTAAAAAAATTCTTCCCTGCATTGAGAGAAAATTAATAATTAGTTTTTATCCTTTTCTTTCAGTAATTTACCTTGACTTGCTTGTTTTATCTTAGACTGATGTGATAGATCTGTAACTGCACCTTACCTTATTGCCTACTGGTAGCCTCTGGGAGCTGTGTGCTCCAAGACAGAGAATGACATTCTAAGATACAGAGAGTAGAGCCATTCATTGGAGTGTGAGTAACTATTTCCCACATAGAACTACAAACCCACTCTAATGATGGGTAAGCATTCCTGAACAGTTATATTAGTTTTCTCTTGCAATGTAACAAATTACAACAAACTTAGTTTCTTAAAGCTTCACAGACATATTATGGACTCATGGTTCCAGTGGGTTGAGAGTCTAGGCACAGGCTAACTGCACCCCCTGTTCAGTGTCTCACAAGGCTGAAGTTAAGTGATGGCCACATTACAGTTGCCATCTAAGTGAGAGTCCTCTTCCAGACCAGGTCTTGGCAGAATTCTTTTCTTCATAATTATAGGACTCAGTTCTCTGTTTTCTTGCTAGCTGTTGCCTCAGAATCTATCTCAGTTCCTCAAGGCAGCCTCATACCATGTGGCCCTATAGATAGTTCACAACAATGCTATTTGCTTTCTTTGTTCTAGGCCAGCAGGAACACCGTTCTTTAAGACTTCACAACCTTTCAAAGTCTTCTTTGATAATGTCAGGCCCAGTCCAAATGATTTCCCTTTTGATGAACTCAAAGTCAACTGGTTAATAACATAATCACTGATGGAATAGCCCATCATGTTCACACTCAAGGGGAGGGAATTATACAGGGTACATACACTTGGGGACACAAATCTTGGGACCATATAAGAATTGCCACCTCCTACCACAGCCTCTGACCATGTGGTGTGGTTTGTGAAAGGAAAAGAGAGTGAAGAGAAGAAAATATAACCATTGCTGCCTCCTGCAAACTGTCTGTCAGGATAGTCTTAAGGCAGCCATGTCCATTCTTGATCACACCATTTCTGCTCACCACTGATGTCTTGAGGAGCCTCGTTTTTGTTATGTTGTAGTCTGGAAAGTAGGTATTTGTTGATTACCTAGTAAAGTTACACACTTGATATGGCAAGTTTGCTTAATGTGGTCTTAAAAGTCTTCTTCTTTCTTGATTATCTGGGTAGTTAAGGCAAAAGGAATCTCTGCTTGACTCATCAGTTATTATGGCTAAAAATACAGTAGCCACAAATATAATCAGATAATTGATTTAACACTTACATGAATAGTTTAAAACACCAAACTAATGTGGGGCTCTCCCTTTTTATTAATTACATATTGATCCACACGGTTCTTGGTCTAGATAAACTCAAGATAAAAGTTTAACTGTTTAGTAGTTTGGATTCTTGCACATGAGATTCAAGGACTGTATTTAACCATGCCTGATTCTAGAATCTAGACTAGCAGAACTTTCAGAACCCTATCCTCCCTGCCTATTGCTACCAGTCTTATTAAATTATTCTGTTTCCAGCTTGGCTGCTCAATTCAATTTATTTTCCTGGTGAAGCTCAAATAAATGGATTAATGTTAACAACATTAATTATGCTTAATCTAATAAGATCTCATGTATTAATTGACAAAACAGCAAACATCAGAATTCTGAAATTCCTAGGCTTCTCATCTGAATAGAAATTATGCTCAGTCATTATCGCTTAGGTGCAGAGCAAGAAATCATTAACAATGGAATTTGTTCTGTTTTGTAAGCAAATGGCTTGTACTTTGCAGTTGGGTCTTAATCAGCTTGGGGATGCTGTCCCACTTACTGTGCAGAGCAGAACCAGCAACAAACTGAGGAAGCATCAGCATCCCTGATCAACCCCTCCAGGGGAGTTTGCACACACCACAGTAACACGCAGAAGGAAAGCAGAAGAAATCTTTTTGAAACAGTGGGAATGTGACCATTTAAAATAATGAGAATTCATTACCAAGTCCTCCTGCCCCTCCTCGTTGCTGGTAATGTGATTCAGTAGGCAATTTGTAGGAACTTTCAAACCAATTTAGTTGCATTTGCAAATTAGAAGGGTAGCCCTCCTTCTCAACCCCCACTAAGTCCAACTTGGAGAAAATGCTCTGCATTTGATAAATTGCATATTTGCTTCAGTTTGCCATCCAGGAATGGCACCTAGGCCGTTAGGAGTCATTTGGGTGATTGCTTTAAGCTACAGCATCTTACTGCCTATAACCAATTACTCAAGGGGTCAAACGCATTGTAAGGAAGTTGCCTGGGCTTAGAAACTGAATTTACAGTATTTTCCCAAGACACTGCTACATATCAAAGATGCTCAAATCGTCAAAACAAAAAGACACACGTAAAGAGAAACATAAACCGTCCTACTGGGTTGTGGAACAGAGAATGCCATCTGCATTAAATGGCGTGGAGGAAACTGATTACGCTGGGACCTCTATTTCATAGCAGATGGGTTCATTAAATTTAATAGCCTCCAGAGCCTTTAGAAACCATGTTAAAAACATGTGGGGCATGCTGTGACACTTCACTTCTGGCCCTGCAGTCATTTTAACTCTGGCATGGACTATAAATATTACATACTTTATTTCCATTGAAATAGATTACTATTATAATTATTTTTGTTAGGAGATGTTGATGTTAAAAATATGAGTGCATTCCTAATTTTGGGTACCACTTACATTCTTCCAAATATTTTCCTCTTCCACTTGATTCTTGATTTGATTTTATTTATATCTGAGATAAAGGTTTTTTGTTTTTTTTTCCCTTTTGAGTTGGTATTATAAAACTGTGAATCAATGGTATAAAATTGTTATTTGAAGAAAGGATGCTATGATATTCTTATATGAATGACTATAAACTAGCAAAAAGCTTGGGGCCAAACATGAAAAAGATTTTGAATTGCAGGTGTATATTTCTTGTTTTGGCTATTACAATTTAATAATTTGCAATTGGCCATCATGAAAGGATAATCTCTCTCCTCCGTCATTTAGTATGCCTGAGTAATCATATAGCATGATGAATTATTCAACATTCTTTGTTTACAAGTAATAGAACCCTACTCAGTTGCAAAGGCCAAAAAGGGAATTTGTGGATTCTTAGAACTAGGATGTCCAAGTATTTCTGTCCTGAGGCATGACTAGATTCAGGCAAAAATCCAATGTTATTTTGACTTGTCCCTTGACTCTTACTGGCATAATTCCCAGGCAGCTTCTTTCTACATGGTGGCAAAGATGATTTCCACCATGCATCAGCTTTTATTCTCTTTTGATTTCTTCTTTCTTTTCTAGCAGCAATATCAAGTTCATGAATGGCCTGTTTGGGTCACAACCCCACCTTGAGAGGTTAGATAGAATTACCATTTGATAGCCTGGATCTCACAGAATGAGGAAGAAACCAGTCCCAAAGGATATTGTTACTTGAAGGAAAGAGAAATGACAAGAGTCCTGCACAGAACTTTTCTGAAGAACTCAGAATTAATTCATCTCTAAGATCATGTATCCTTTCAGTCTAGTGTGCCAGACTTTTAAGCTATGGATGGACCCCTTTATCTAGGAAAATGATTTCATGGAACCTGATGTATAAAGCATATGGAAAGAGATACTTGGCTATATTCTGGGTATGGAACTTCAGTGGCTTTGCTACCTACCTCTTCAACAACTGAGAAAGCCCTGAGGCACGTTTTTATTCCTTCTTGGAACTATAGAGCCTTGGTAGTGTTTTCTAAATACCCTTGTGTCAGCCTTTGAGAATGGCCAGGTGAGATTCTCTCCTATGAGTTATCTGCCACACTGCTGAGTTTTCAGTTAGGTTGGTTCCAATTAGGAAAGGTGGTTTCGGGGATTAGATGTTGTTTCTGTGGCTGTATAAGAAAATGAAAAATTGGAGAGGTTATAATAATAATCATAGTATTTTATAAAATCTCTGTCTTACTTATTCCTCATTACTGCAGATAATTGAAAATTGGTCCACTTATATCACTTGTATACACTTTTTAGAAAATACTGCTTTTGAGAGCCCACTTATGCTGGGGATGGAGGGGAGCAATGTATTGAATGGCTATAGGGGCAGCCTCTATAGAAGCAAGAATCATCAAGGGAATAGAAAAGCATCAAGATTAAACAACTCCTCTGTTTGCCCTTTCTTTCTGGAGCCACATAGCCTCTTGTCTGTTATTTTCTTTTTTTTTCTTAAATGTCTGCTGTATTTCTTTACATCCTCTGCAGGCCAATTCTCTTGGCTCCCCTCACTCATGGGTGAAATGGGATCTCTTGCAAGTACTGGTTTTAATGTGATGTCCCAATTCAAACATCCAGTGGAGATGGGCTCAGGGTTTGTGTTTCTGCATCCACACTCCTGAGCAAATTACTTAACTCAGTTATATAACTTGGTATTTGTTTTGAGGTCAGATGGCTACTTCTTACCCAGTCAGCAATGGCCAGGGATAGGTCATGTGATAGAGCCACCAGGACTTCAGGTAGCAAATTCTGTAGGAAAAGGCTGAGTAGGAGGAAATGACTGGTGCTTGAGAGTTAACATTTCTCTGACCTCAGACTTTCTCACTCAGGTTTCTGCAAGCCACATGGCCAGCTGCAATCTGATACTACCTCTCAAGAACATTTCTTCCCTCTTCTCTGAGCCCAGTCTCCTGGCCTCCCATTAGCCCCATTTGCCCAACAAATACCCTATTCCACTTTCCTTCCTGATCTCATCTTCTCCACTTTGCCTGTCTTCCATGTGCCATCCCTGCTGTGTGGGTGGTAGTAACCCTTCTCCCTCATGCTTCTGAGAGCTAAGGAAGGTTTTTTGGCCACCACAGTTGAGTCAGTATTGCTTTTTCCCCCTTTGCTGCCCAGATATTTGGGCAACTTAGATTCACAGAGCTCATTCTCATAGTTTCACATGGTTCAGATGAAAATGAACACATTCCTCTTCTTACCAGCATGAAGAACAATTAAAATAAACCCAGAGAAACAGCCTGTGGTTTCCCATCAGTTGCCAGTTTCTCTTCTCCTGTTGTACACAAGATTTCCTCCATGTGAAAAATTTGATTCCTTTACCCTTATTCCATAAGAACTGTTGTGCCAAATATAAATTTATTGTCTATAAGCCCATGGCTCGAAGAAAACCAAAGATAAAAATAATTCACCTGGATAAGAATAATTCACCTGGACTCTTAAACTGCTTTTGATTAAAAGTAGCAGAGAATCATTGTTTTTGCATCTTCTCACCATTAAACTATTATTCCGTCATGGCCTTTCACACCTGCTTGTGAGTGATATGGCAATTTGGGGCTCTTTCCAACCTTATTCTGTTGGTGATAACCTGCTCTCTAGTTAGATTTCCAGACCAAGCATGATGCTCATTGCTGATTCCCAGGGGAAAATTCCCTTGTTCTGAACAAAGAGAGGAAAAGCAAAGGCAGACAGAAAGAACATGTTTTCAGATCAATTTCCTTTATGTTTAATCAAAAAATTTGGAACGTCAACATCTTTTCTGGTTGATGGAAACAACTATTAAACACTCCTGTAATTGATTTCTCTTCTAAAGTGATCAAATTAAAGGTGGCCCAAGACAAAGCAAGGATGGAATATTTATTCTACAGCCTCACTTAGCCCATTGTTAAAGGAACATTTATTTCCATAAGCAGATCCTTTCCTTGAGAAAGACAGGGGCACCATTTGTGTACCTGTTGTCTTCTGTAGTATTCCAATTTAAGAAAACAGTGGGCAGGACTTCCCTTGCACTTTCAAGGACAAGGCCATCATGAGACCAAATTAGATAACTTTTTCTATGTACCTCTGAAAAGTATTTGAAGACCCAGTTGAAAAGGCCTTTGCAAATTGTTGGGGTATTTCAACTGTCAGATTATAAATTTGCTGATCTAAAGTGAAGATGGGATCATCACTGGCTCATTATCTGCCAAATCCAAAACCAAACCCACTGCCATTGAGTTGGTTTCAACTCATAGAGACCCTATAGGACAGAATAGAACTGCCCCATAGGATTTCCAAGGTTTTAAATCTTGACAGAAGCAGACTGCTTCATCTTTCTCCCATGGAGTTCCTGGTGGATTTTAACTGCTGACCTTTTGGTTAGCAGATGAATGCCTGCACTACTACATCTCTACAGTTCCTTCAGTACTCTCCACAGGAGCCTAATTTTGAAGCACTTGATATTCTGACTGTAGTTTATCTCTCCATCTTCTCTTTCAACATGGCCTTTTCCCCCTTTCAGTGCTCCATGTAGCCTTACCCTACTTACAGATTCATAGCCTTAAGAACCAATCCTGGTATTCTTTCATACCTAAGCCACTGCATAGGTTCTCTCTATGAGAAGCAGCCCTTTTCTTTCACCCCCACTAGCTACCACTGGCCTTACCCTTTACTCTGAGTTTCATCATTACATCGAATCCACCCTCAGACTAGAATGGACGCTTCATGATGTGTTTCCAAAGCATTTAACATCATCTTAGAGCTCCTTCTACTATTAAAAAAAGCTCCAATTTTATTCTTTTTTCCCTCTGAACTATAAACTCTTTGAAGATGATCCACCAATGTGTCTGATTCCCTGTATTGCCCTCAGTACAGGGTTGGATACATACTATGTGCCGAAGAAGTACCTGGATGAATAAGTCTCATAGAGTCAGTATAGATTCTATAGATTCTAAATGATTCTTCAATAGCTGCATAGACTAAGCCCCATAGAATCAAGACCAAAGATAAAGCAAAGCCAAACTCTCTGCCATCAAGTCGGATCTGACTCATAGCGATCCCCTCCTTGGGTTTCCAAGGCGACATCTCTATGGAAGTAGATTATCCAGACTTCCTTCCAAGGAGTGGCTGGTGGGTTTGAACTGCCGGCCTTCTGGTTAGCAGTCAAACGTCTTAGGCACTACGCCACCAAGCTCCTAAGACCAAAGATGGCATGGAGCAAATACATGCAACATACTCAAGGAAACATTGGGGATGATACCATTCTTACAAGACAAATGTGAAACATAAATATTTTTTATGTGAAACATAAATATTCTTTATGTTTCATAGATGTGAGTTAAGAATTTCATCATCACAACATTTTCCTGAACATGTTGTATGTATGTATTTGCTCAAACTCATCTTTGTTATATGCTTGATCTGCACATACATCATTACCGTTTGCCTGGGCTTCTCTCTCAGGTAGCCAACCCCACCAGCCCAAGGAAGTATTTGCCATACATTTTATATAGGTTTTATTTCATATATCCATGATTTGAGGAGCTAGGAAAATGGAATCTGGATGGGAACAGTGGTTAATATTAGCTATGTCACACTTAAGATAAAATTGATGATATATACAATGTCATGCCTCAGAACTTCCCACTGTTAAAATACAATGGAATTAAAAAATAAAAAGATTTTGGTACTGACAGAGTCATATCTGATTGTTGGGTATATAATGGATTTTTATCAACCACTCAAAAATAATCCCTTGACTGCTAACCAGAAGGCTGGTGGTTCAAACCCACCAGCCACTCCTTGGAAGGAAGGTTGGGCAGTCTACTTCGGTATTGATACTGCCTCAGAAACCCAAGGGAGAGGTCTCTGTGAGTCAGATCCAACTCAACAGCAGTGGGGTTTTTGGTATGTTTGTCTCACCTTTCCTGATTATCAATATACATTGATGTACGTTACTTCCACGTGTTTTATCATGGCAAACAGAGCCCCATCATTATGAACCATTCTTCCTCACTCCCAGAACATGAGTGTTGCTGAGTGCCTTTTAGTTTCTTGAACTACTTCTTCTGGGTTTCTGAGCATGCTACTCCTTCTGAAATGGAGAGGCTGCCATCCTGCTCCACTCTTTTATGGGGTAGGGACTCTTTCCTTTTCTCCATATCTCAGCTAAAATGTCACCCCTGACACCCTCAGTCACTTTCCATCTCAGGTTTCTATTGGTTTACTTTATAGAAATAGTGGTCTTTGTAATTATTTTAATTTGTTCCTTTCATCTTTTTAATTTTATTTGTATCTGTTTTCCCAATAATACAAGGTGTGGGGGCAAAGTCTATGTTGTATCCCTATGATTCATTACAGTGTCTGGTACCTATAGATACTCACCTTCTCAATATTAGCTAAGAGAGGCCAAGTGATTTCTTCATATTCATACCACTTACCCCTTTTTACAGGAGCTCTCGTGGCATAGTGCCTAAGGCGCTTGACTGCTAACCAGAAGGCTGGCAGTTCAAACCCACCAGACAGTCCTCGGAAAGAAGGTTGGGCAATCTACTTCCGTAGTGATACTGCCTCGGAAACCAAAGAAGGGGTCGCTAGGAGTAGGTCTGACTCGACGGCACATAACAACAAGAGCAACATCCCTTTTTACTACTCACCAGAATTGGTTTGTTTCTCCCATTCTACACTTTTGGTAAAATGGTACAAAGAGACACTGATAGTTACAAAGTGAGTATTGGTGCCAAGATAGAGTTTAAAATACTGTCCTAGAAATGCAGTTATCATACTTGCCTTTCTATCTGAAATCAGAGCTCAGTGGTCAAGTTCAGGTCTGAAGCAATTGGTTTGTATGAATGCCAACTTCATCTATACAACAACAGGCACTGATCTTAGATGAAAGAATATAAATTGTTGGGGATGAACCAGATTCTTTTTCTGCAGTGTTCCTTACTGTGCGTGTTGTTAAAAGCAATATGTTGGGGAAAGGGTTGATTGCATAAGGCACATTGTTTATACTGTATTACTTGAGTCTGATGGAAAAGTTCCTAACAGTGGTTTTCTTGCTGAAGAATGGTTTATGGATGAAGTGTGGAATGTGATTTTCTTATTTTATTTTTTAGAGCATCATCATAATTTAGGTGCATTCCAAATAAACTTGATATTGGGAGAGGCCAGAAAAAATATTCAAGTCCATGGAGCTTCATTAGCATTAGCACTCAGTTCTCTATCAAAATATAAATGCTTTCTGCTTTTTATTACCATCCTTATTCAGGCCAAGTTAATTACTTTGGGCCAGATTGGAAAGAAAAATTCCCAGAAAGTCTGATAGCTTGATAGAATGTTAGTGTGTTTTCTGAAGAGGATTCTAAGGAATCCTTAATGAATTAGCACTTGAATATAACTTTTGCAACAGAATACTAAGGGAATGGGGAGGGGGAGATCAGATGATGGCAGCTGTTTGCCATCACAACACTTGACAATCTGCTTCTTATTTAGTTTTCTGTTATGTAAAAGCTTGGAATTCTCAAGTTAAGAAATATTGATCACCACATGACAATACATATGTAACAAAACTATACTATAGTGTGTTGAAAAAGCTCTCCTATTAAAATGAGATTACTGACTATTTTGTTAGTAAAATGTGTGGATCCTTTTACTTTGAAAGTAGTGTGGTTTTGTTAAACATAAGTTATTTAAAGGTTAAAATAATCTTAATTTTAACTATTAATATTATTAAGAACAGATTTTCAAGTGAGTACAACTGAATGCAAACAAGAGCAAACTTGGAAAAGAAATTGGTGTCTGGTCTGGTACGGCAGAAACACATTGAGGGCTGCTCTTGACCACAATGGGTACACTCACAGCAGCATTTCTCTATATTGGCAGAGCTATGCATTTTCTGTAAGATCTCTTGATTTCCCCAGGCTTTGTGGAATATAGATTGAGTTTGTCCACTTCCCTGTCCACTTATAATGATATTCTAACACTAGCCTGAATTATGAGCACTCAGAGTATATGGACTTAATGGCTCTCTTATGTGGCTGGGTTACCCACTCTGTGCAATAGGTCAACAAGCAAAGAAGGTCTATCTTTTGACCACCATTGTTCTAGGGACACTTGTGGAACTAGATGCAATGCACCACTATCCAGGTCATTGACCAGATGCTTTATGAAGCTGAGTCAGTCATTTTGCTGGGCACTAGGCAAAGCACAAGGGTGTCATAGTTTTCATTTGTCAGAAAATCTGGTTTAAGTTTCTGCTGTGAACAATCCAAGCCAATGAGGTGATTTATAATTATTAGAGTGTTTCCGATTGCTTTTGGTAGCCTCCATCATTTAGCAGTGAGGGCTATAAGTCCTTTCTCCCACAATTTTGTTACCAAGCTCTGATGAAACAAGTCTAAGGCAAATTCTGCCATCCATGCAAACTTTTATTAACCAGCATGCACAAATAACAGCTGTTCTGAAAACCCAAGGAAGTCCTACTTCTCTATCCTCATAGGTGTTCTGAAGGCACCTTGCATCAGAGCAAGTATGTTATTTGCAAGATTCAGTTAACCTTCTATTTGGACTCACATGACAAGAAGCTTGAGTCAGCAGCTGAGGGCAGAACTGTTATCCTGGAGCACTATCCCTGAGAATAGTGGCCACTGAGTTCCGAAAGTCCCTATGTGTGATGAGACAGACAAGGCCTCTGGAATACATCAAACCAATCCACATAGAGCAGATAACTCCAATTTTACCAATAAAATTTCATTTCTAATGTCTGTTATGCATTATCATCATTGACAAAATCCCTGGTATTGATCAGATATAAAGGCTGGAGCACCTGTCACCCTTGTGATTCATTACTAGCAGAGGTATGTATTCCTGATTAGAACAACTGACCACCTCTGAGATATAGATTAAAATTAGCATACACATTTATATCACACCATCTGTGCTAAAGCATTCCGCAGTAAATTTCATACCCTGTAACGGGTATATTAATTATATACTTTCAAGGTCTCTCATTTATGAAATGGGAGAAATAATGGTGTTTATAGAGTCAAGAAGTTTGAAAAGGATTATGTTGTTTAGAATCATGCCAGGTACATGGAGGATATTCCATAAATGTTAATTTTTATTATCTAGAAATTCAGAATAATATTATAACTTATTTTTCATGGAGTGAAATCTGCCTTTCTTTTGTGGTAGAGCTTGCCAAATTCTGACAGCCTCCACAGAATGGGGGAAAGATTGAGCTATGCCGGTATTTTCCTTCCTAGAAGAAAGGCATTCCTTATTGGCCTTCATTCTTTGCAGCCAGAAACCCCATTCTGGGAGCCATGTCCATTTTATCTAGCTTGGAATCCCCATACTTGAGAACTGAAAAGAAAAATGTCTACTGATACCGGCGCCCTTCTTTGTTTCAGAAGTCTTTATGACTGCTTCCCTTAAAGCAGAGTAAAGAGTAATTACCATGCTGGAATCTGCTGTGCTATAAATCTTGGCCATGACCAGCACTTGGGAACCAAGAAGCTTAGGAGGAAAGACTGAGCTGTGAAAACTAATGGTGATCTTTGGTAGTGTGCTTCCCAACGGTGCTGGCAGGGCAATCCTTGTTGGAGCCACACAATAGGGATAACAGAGATACTAAGAGCCACCATTCATGTTGTTTTTGTTAGTGACCTTATGTACAACAGAACAAAACACTGCCTGGTTCTGTGCCAGCCTCATGATCCTTGCTGTACCTGAGCCCAACATTGCAGCCACTCTGTCAATCTGTCTCATTGAGGGCCTTCCCCTTTTTCATCCACCCTCCACTTGACTAAGCATGGTATCTATTCTGGTTTCCTAGTGTCACTCTGACAAGAATATACCACAAATGGGATGGCCTTCACAAACAGGAGTTTATTCTTAAAATTTAGAGGCTTTACGTCCAAGTTCAAAGTGCCAGGCTCTAGTGGCTGGGTGGAAGCCCCTCAGCCTTTGGGCTTCAGCTGTGCCTCCAGCTCTTGGCCCACTGAAGCTGGAGGCTTTTCTTCACTCAGTTGCTGGCTGCTGAGGCTGCCAAGCCCAAGGTTGACAAGTAAAAAGGCACAGTCCCAATATTACCAAACCACATGGCAGGCCGTTAACTTAAGTCTATTTGTAAGTCCCAGGGTTGGCAGAGCACGGCAGAGTGCTGAACAACAACACAGCTACATTCAGAGTTCAAGGTGCTATAAGCTAGAGACCATTCCCAAGCTGCTGCTTATATATGGGAAGCAGACCACATACCCAAAGGCAGCTACTCAGCTGCTCATAATAGATTCCACCATGGTGTTGATTACCAGTCTCATCATGGGGAATACTACATCCAGCTGCCCAGCTAGCCACTCAACCAGGCAAAAGTTGGCACACAAATGTAACCACCACAGTATCTTTCTCCAGGGAATGGTCCCTTCGGACAACATAACCAAACTAGGTGAAACGAAGTCTGGCCATTCTCACTTACAAGGAGCATTCTGGCTGCACTTCTTCCAGGACATGTTTGTTAACTCTATTAACAGTCCATGGTATTTTCAGTATCCTTTGCCAACACCACAACTCAAAAGCATCAACTCTTCTCTTTTCCTTATCCATTGTCCAGCTCTCACATACATATGAGGCAATTGAAAATACCATGGCTTGGGTTAGGTGCACCTTGGTCCTCAAGTAGACATCTTTGCTCCTCAGCACTTGAAAGCAGTCTTTTGCAGCAAATTTAGCCAATGCACTACTTCGTCTGATGTCTTGACTGCTGCTTCCATTGGTGTTGACTGTAGAAGTAAGTAACATGAAGTCTTTGACAACCTCAATCTTTTCTCCATATTATGATGCTGCTTATTGGTCTAGTTGTATGGATTTTTGTTTCCTGTATATTGAGGTGTAATCCATACTTCAGACTGTAGACTTCAGTCTTCATCAGTAAGTGCTTGAAATCATCTCACTTTGAGCAAGCAAAGTTGTGTCTTCTGCGTATCTCAGGTTGTTAAAGAGCCTTCCTCCAATCCTGATGCCATGTTCTTCTTCATATATTCCAACTCTTCGGATTATTTGCTCAGCATACAGATTGAATAACTATGGTGAAATGATACAACCCTGACACACTCCCTTCCTGATTTTAAACCATGCAGTATCTCCTTGTTCTGTTTGAATAACAGCCTGTTGGTCTATGTACAGGTTCCTCATGAGTACAATTGAGTGTTCTGGAACTTCCATTCTTCTCAGTGTTATCAATAATTTGTTATGATCCACACAATCGAATGATTTTGCATAGTCAATAAAACACAAGTAAGCATCTTTCTGGTATTCTTTGCTTTGAGCCAAGATCCATCTGACATCAGCAATGATATCCCTTGTTCCACGTCCTCTTCTGAATCTAGCTTGCATTTCTGGCAGTTCCCTATCAATATACTGCTAACCATTCATGGGGCAGTTAAAATACACACCAAACCTTGTGCTATGTGTGAGGTTGGGCCTGTTATCTCCATTTTCCGGATTAGGAAGCTGAGGTTGGAAAGATGGAGGAGCTTCCCCAAGAAAATCAGATAATGGAATTCATCCCTCTGTCACCTGCCTTGGGTACAAGGCCTGTGCTCTCATATGTGATATGGAAAGGTCTCCCACCTCTGCATATGTGCTCTGATGAGGAGCAAGCTCAGCAGACTGCTCTCAGGAGGTGCAAAAGTCTTTAAAATGCCTGATGTAAGATTAGAAATGTCATCCCCAATCCCACAAGCCTGAGTTATAGCCTTTCTACTGAATTTTGAAAAACCACGGTGCTTGTTTTGAGATGATGGGCACATATAAAGACACTGGAGCCTGACTCCTCCTGCACTGTGCTCCCCATAGCCTTGGGAGCCCAAGATAGGAAGCTTTAAATTTTGCAACATGCATCTGTTACATGGAGAGTTCTCTGTGCTATGTTAAATGACAGAAGGAAAACTCAGCTCATTGCATTGTAAAGAAACCACAGCATTCCTGGGTTTAAATCTTGAGTCATAACAATTCTATTTGATAGGCTTTTAAATATCCTGGAATTTGCATTTTGAATTTGTTACACATCACAAAGGGATTTTGATGGTGTTATCACTGTAAACATTGTAATCACATCTTATAATTTATATAACTCCCACTGCTATCATTATATAAAAAAAAAAAAAAAAAAAAATCAAGATATTCCATGCCTGACATATGCAGGCAGAGAACAGCTTCTGTCCTGAGGAAAATTGAATATCCTGAGTCACACTCCTCTGAGGACATTTTTAATGGCTTTGAACAGGAAGTCTTGTCACCTTGATGGATAGTCAGGCAAGTCAAACAGTGGGTTAATAAGTAGATGGAAACCTCAACTACTCAGTTGAACAAGCCAAGGTATCCTGAAGGCAGGCCATGACAGTGTGCTAGAACCTCGGGACTAAACAATGTTTGGCACTCATGCACCATCTGCAGTGCACGGGCAGCAACAATCTGCAGCTCAAGCTGGAGGCCTTCGGAGAGGCTGTGCAATTAACCTTGGGGCAAAGAGTCTGTATCTCCAAAATACATTGCCTCTGTTGTGAATTTCTGCATCGAGACTGCTTTGAATCAAGGCAGGGATGGGAAGCAATGATATTGCAAGGCATCTCTTTACTGAATTCTGCTTTTTCTTTCCCAAACAATCAACTTATAAGTTAATTTTATTACTAAGAATAAATGATCAAATTTAACTTGTTCCCTCCACCCCCGATCATCCCCTTCACCCCAGATGTCCACGCCCAAATCCATCCCATACCCAAAGCTAGCACCAGAAAGTCTCATAGAGAAAGATCTTTGTTTAGGAAAAGATTTGGGGCCATTTGGATGTGAAAGAGTGGCCCCAGGGTAGGGTCTGGAATGAGAGAAAGTCAGAATTGTTCTGTGTAAGAAATACAGAGTTGCTCTAGATAAGAAAATGGAACAAATGAGAAAGCAGGTTTGTTTCCTGAGAGAATAACAGGAATATGTAGGCCTAGCAAGCAGGCAAGAGGCCTGACCCCAGGTGAGAAAAATGACTTAGGATCTTTTTAAGGGCAGGGATAACTCTTATTTAATTTTATGTTACTCTGTTACAGTGTGAACCACTACATCTTATTGGAAGTCTGCCACATTTTCTCAAAGGAATGGTTTTGGATGAAACCATTGGGAAGTTCCATTTTTCTACATCTCTGCACTATTGGAAAGAGGACAATGGGGCTTTGCATTTAAGATGATGAGGTAGTCTATAAAGAGAATGAATCCAGCATGAGCTCAAAGCCAGTGGTAGCTGGAAGCCTCTAGCATTGTCCTTCCCCAGAATTCCAGCAGCCACCAACAGAGCCACTATGCTTTCCCACAATATGAGATGAGTTTGGGTCACTTGCATCTAAGTACTGCTGGTGGGATCTCTTGGTTGATGGGAACTTCAGTAGGTTATAAAGTTTAGACAGAGGGTCAGCAGATGCCATTCCTGGTTTTCTCTCTCCTACGAAGTTATGTTGCATCTGCTTCTAAGTTTCTCCAACTCAAAAGTAGGAATATTGGTCTAGATTGGGAGATATCAAAATATGGCATCTAGCCATGGGTAAATTTCAAGCAGTCTTTGATTCATCCTATTAAAACTTGTAAATAAAAAGTATGATCATCCTGGGTAAGGAAGCCAGTTGCTTCCTAAGTGTTCAGAACCACTAGAATAGACCGTTGAGGTTCAGTCTAGCTATATAGACCTGTTCTTATTTTATTTTGTTGTAAATTGCTTCTTCCTTATCTATCTAAATGGCAAATTAAATTAGTTAATCATTTGCTGTAGGACAAGCCCAAATGCAGATCCTGCATTGCTTGTCTTATTATACAAAGATGTCATGTGGTTTAGGAGAAAGGCCCACTGAAGATGCCCCTGCTCGGTACCAAAAAACAATGGCCCAGAAACCCATAGAACTCTGTGATGTCTTGTTCTTGGCAAATGAAGAACCTCTACCTCTACCTCATTGAATTTGAGATGCAAGTCCTATTGATCTCACCCCCAAAAAACATCTCAAATCATTTTTCTTCTCTCCATTTACAATGTGCTATTCACCCTCTCTCCTGGCTGGGCCACTCCTGTCGACACTCGTTCCTGGTCTTCTGACTCCCTTCTTACCTGCAAGTTTGCTCCCTTTCTTTTAGCTCCTGGGAGATAGATACCAAGCCACCAGCTGCTGTCAGGGTCCTCACTTTTTACGTGGCGGAACTCTTACTTAATCTTGTGGTTTCAAATTACAAACCCCTAGGAAGGGACCACCTATTACTATCTCATAGATCTTATTCTTGTCTCAGCAGCACTTAACACAGTTTATTATTATATATTTCTTGGGTTGGTTTTAAAATTTATGTCTCTCGCTGGCTTACTGTAAGTTATGTGAGGGCAGTGACCCTGTCTCTCTTGTTTGCCATTGTATTCCCAGTACCCAACACAATGCTGCACAAATGGTAGAATGAACAGAATGGTGGAGAATCTACACTTGGGGAAGTTTGATTTGTCCCTTGTCATAGTTGAATCTATCTGTCTAATGCTTAGTCATCCTTCAAGTCTTATTTTAAGTGCTGCCTCCTCTAGAGATCCTTCCTTGCTCTGGCTCCCATGGCCAGCACAGTTATCATATGGTGGTGTTATCTGTTATTAACTCCTTTGTCACTCCTTTTTTAAGCATCCTGGGGCAGAGCTATGCCCAAGTCTCTTTACCACTTTTCTCTGGCCCAGGGGCTGTTGTTCAGTAGATATTTAGTGGGTAAATAAATAGTAAAAAATTACACTGATAGTTAGGAGCTCTGTTAGCATAGTACCTAAGCCACTTGACTGCTAACCAGAAGGCTGGCAGTTCAAACCCACCAGCCACTCCTTGGAAGGAAGATGGGGTAATCTACTTTCATAGCGATACTGCCTCAGAAACCCAAGGAGGGGTTGCTATGAGTCGGGTCCAACTCGACGGCACATAACAACAACAACAATAACACTGATAGTTATAGTAGTGTTGTTTTTGTTAGGTGCTGTCACATTGGCTCCAACTCATAGCAACTCTGTATACGACAGAATGAAACACTGCCTGGTTGTGCACTATCCTCACAATCCTTTCTATACCTGAGCCCATCGTAGCAGCCACTGTGTCAATCTATCTTGTTGAGCACCTTTCTCTATTCTCTCACCTTCCACTTTACCAAGCATGATATCCTTCTCCAGGGAATGGTTCCTTCTGACAACATGACCAAACTGCATGGGGGACAAAGTCTGACTATTCTGGCTTCCAAGGAGCATTCCAGCTGTACTTCTTCCAGGAACAATTAGTTTGTTCTTGGTTTATGAATATAGTACTTTCAGTATTCTTCCCCAGCACCACAACTCTAAAGCATCAGCTCTTCTTCAGTCTTCCTTATTCATTGTCCAGTTTTCATATGCACATGAGGCTATTGAAAATATCATGGCTTGGATAAGGTGCACCTTAGTCTTCAAACTGACATCTTTGCTCTTCAACACTTGAAAGAGGTCTTTTGCAACAGATTTGCCCAATGCAATACATTGTCTGATACCTTGACTGCTCTTTCCCCTGGTGTTGATTGTAGAATCAAGTAATATGAAATCACTGACAAGCATAATCTTTTCTCATTTATCATGATGTTGCTTATTGGTGAAGTTGTATGGATTTTTGTTTTCTTTATATTGAGGTGTAATCCCTACTGCAGACTGTAGTCTTCAATCTTCATCAGTAAGTTCTTCAAGTCATTTCACTTTCAGCAAGCAAAGTTGTGTTGTCTACGTATCTCAGATTGTTAATGAGTCTTCCTCCAATCCTGATGCTGCATTCTGCGTATAGTCCAGCTTCTTGGATTATTTGCTCAGCCTATAGATTGAGTAAGTATGGTGAAATGATACAACCTCGACACACACCCTTCCTGATTTTAAACTATACAGTATCCCCTTGTTCTGTTTGAATGACAGCCTCCTGGTCTATGTAGGTATTCCTCATGAACACAGTAAAATGTTGTGGAATTCCCATTCTTCTCAATGCTATCCATAATTTGTTATGATCCACACAATCGTATGATTTTGCATAATCAATAAAACACCAAATAAACATCTTTCTGGTATTCTTTGCTTTCACCCAAGATCCATCTGACATCAGCAATGATATCCCTTGTTCCACGTCCTCTTCTGAATCTAGCTTGCATTTCTGACAGTTCCCTGTCAGTATACTACTGCTACTGTATTTTAATTATCTTCAGCAATATTTTACTTGTGTGTGATATTTATGATATTGTTCAATAAATTCCACATTCTGTTGTATCACCTTTCTTTGGAATGGGTACAAATACAGCTCTCTTCCAGTCAGTTGCCCAGGTAGCTGTCTTCCAAATTACTTGGCACAGACATGTAAATGCCTCCAGTGCAGCATCTGTGTGTTGAAACATTTCAGTGGGTATTCCATCAATTCCTGGAGCTTTGTTTTTCACCCATTCCTTTAGTGAAGATTTGACTTCTTCCTTCAGTACTGTTGGTTCTTGAAAAAAAAAAAAAAAAAAAGTAATTGTGACCATGATAAGGTTATCACTTAATTATAACCCAGTTGATAAACTGTTTGCAATTTCACATCTTTCTAGTCCATGCATGGTTTTTAAAAAATGATTTTATGGGTGGAATGTTGAAACTGGGGCACATACAATGACACCTCAAAGCGCCTGTATCTTATTTATCTTAACATGTGGCTCACACATATCCAGTATTCATATGAGTATTCATTGTGTGTGTGTGAGTGAATGAGTGCTTGAATGTATGACTTAAATTTGCCATATTTTCTTATGTTAGATTCTCAAAGTTTGCAGTATGAAGATGTGAAAGCCATGTTATCTGAAAGAAGTTTGTGATTGTTACTTATTATTTTTAGTTAGCAACAGAAAGAAATGATGAATACAACAAAATTTTATCATTTCCACATGCTTCAGAGCTTTTCTCTTCTTGTGGGCATTTCCTACACACATATATATGAGTGAGTATACAGAACTTACAGTTTATATATATAATGACAATTGAGTTGAGATTGAGAGTAATTGAATTCTGAAATAGTTCATTTGAGTTAGTTATAGGTAACAAGGTATCAGATTAATAATATGTATGACCTGATTCTTTTGGGTTAAACCACCTTAACAGCCCAAATCTATTCCTTCATTAAATCTTTCAAGCCCAAATTATCTCTTAACTTACAGGCACTGTTAGAATTTTTTTTAAATACCTAAATTGTCTTGAATCTCTTATTTTTTCTTAAAATTTCGGCTAGAAGTATAATTGATTTCTATCTATGGAATTTGAAAATAAGCTATTGATAGTCTTCTTTTCCTTAGCAAAATTCTTTTCCTCACTATTGGCTTCTGATGGGAGCCATTTTACCCTGCTCTGTCTCAACACCCTTATTGCTGTGTTTTGCGACTCCATATTTTTTTAAAATCTTTTAACCAAGTGATTATATCTGTGAATCATAATACATATAAGTGTGAGTCACAGGGTTTTGCCCATAGCTTAACAAATTTCTTTGAAAATCCTTTTAATGTTTCTGTACCCATGTTGGTCTCTGATAATCTTAGGGAAGGTTGTTCCTCAGGCTTCATTGTCTCCCACCCTCTCTCTCCTCATCTGTTGAAGTGAGTACATATGGCTGGTTCCCTCAACTAGTTTTGTCCCTAGACTCGGTATCTCATTGTTGGTCACCTGTTGGAGTGCTTGTGTGCCTTCGTTTCCTCAAGTCTCCTGATGTCTCTTTGTAGTGATTGCCTTTCTCTTAGTGTTTATTTGATACAAAAACATTTTTGGAGATGTCTCAAAAAGTTACATTTGAAGTTTTCCAAATGAGGAGTGGGAAGCCTGGAGATATTTAAAAACTGACCTAAGTTCCTCTCAAAACCAAACAGATATTCTCTGAGGCTCCTTGACAAACAGACACTGGGAGTTTGAAGATTGAGATTCAAGTCTTTGCTCTGACTTTTAGTGGTCATGTACCCTTATATAAGTCACTTTTCTTTTCTAGGCCTTAGTTTTCTTAGCTTGTTGGGTCAAATGCTACATGACCTGTAATGTGTAGCATAAAGATAAAAATTCTTCACGTTAATGATGACCATTGTAGTGATGACTTACTTAGTGAACTGAACTTGCCCACAGCAGTCATTCCCAGATATTTAATTCTACAGGTTTCTCTATAAATTCTCAGTACCTAGTATGTATAGGACATTTAATATGTGTTGTTAAGTGAAAATAAATAAAAAGGCTGTTCCCTGGGTCACAATACTGATTGAGCAGCCAAAAATAATGGTAAGAATTTTCAGCCAATGTTAATTGAGTATTCACTGTTGGCCAGACATAGTTACAAAAAGAGGGGTGAGGAAAAGCAACCTGGATGTATAAATATGACAAATATGTTTTATATAAATATAAAATATTATACTAAAATATAAAATTGAAGGAAATATTAAGTGTACCCACTGCCATCAGGTCGATTCTGACTCATTGCCACCCCTCTTGGTTTTCTATGGATACAATTCCTTACGGAAGTAGATTGCCTCATCTTCCTCCTATAAAGCAGCTGGTAGGTTTGAACTGCCAACTTTTGGCAGCCAAATGCACTACCTACTGCACCGCCAGAGCTCCATAATGTTATATATTTAATATTAAGTATATTATAGAGTCAGAGGTGATTTGATGGCACCTAACAACAACATGTAATAGTCCAACAGGATAGGAACTTTATTACCCTCTTTGCAGACAGGGAAACCAAGGCATTAAAGGTTAAATGATTTCTCAAATATCCAGGAATTATGTTTGTATTTTTAAAACCCTGTTCTTTCTGCAGTAGAATGTGAATGTGTTAAAATCAAGCCAGTGAATTATTTGAGCACTCAGACGCTTGCCCCTCTGCCTGAACATCCCTGGTTTACCCTTGGCATGAACATCGAGTGTCGTGCTATTGGAGATTTGTCCCTTCACAATAACCCAGTGGAGATTCTGTGCACTATAAAGTTATCGTCCTGTGCTTGGTTGTGAGTAAAATTTGTGAACACATCCAAGGCCCAAATTCTCCACAGATCTGTGTATATTGCCATATTTAGTAGGCTGGGAAAATCTGCATGGCTGTGGCCAAAATCAAACTGTTTAGCCAAACTCGCTTTCTTCCCCCTTAATTAATTGTGAAACCTATGGTTATTTGGCTGGAAATTTAATCTCTGCCTCTGATTCATTTGCTCATTACTCATTAAACTCCTATTTAACTCTAGCTATATGAGCCGTGAGAGCTTTTTCTAAAGTTCCTCTGAACCAAAAATGGATTATAACAGGCTTCAGTGAGGCCAGTTGACTCAGATCTAAACTGAACCCAAGCAGGGACTCAGGGTTCCTCAGGTTAGGCTGAGCAAGTTCAGGCAGGGCAGCTGCCCCAGGCACCAGAGCCTATCCTACTAAGATTTGGTATCTATTCCCTTTGTTCTTCTAAAGAATTGCAACATGGAGTTTGGGGAGAGTCAAATAAACTTCTTATATAATCAGGAGTGTTTAGTCTTTCCTTCTCAATAGTGCTTTTGTATCACTTAAGGGGGTGAGGGTCTTGGGGTGTACCATTGCTGATTGAAAGCACAGGCCCTAGAGTTCCAAAGCCTGAGTTCAAACCTTTACTCTGCCTCTTAGCAGATGTATCATCTGGGGCTGTCTCATCATGCATATAATAATAGATTCTACCTTGCTTGATTGTTGTGGGGTTTCTGATGGAGCATCAGAGAGCACTTGGGACTGTGGCCTGCACAGAGGGAAGCGTGCTGCAGCTGCTGGTGATTTGCAGAGTACACATTTCTGGCAGCCCTCTCCTAGGGATCTTGCCATCTTCCTCTCACCCACTGTCTATGGCAGCAAAGTTGGGTTACCTGCTGCTCCTGCAGGCTGACAATCTAGCAACCACATATTTATCATCTATGTCAGGGGTCACAGCTGCAAATGTTCACAGGGGCCAGGCTGGTTGAGTAAGTGCATGGAGAATACTGGGTATAAGGCAGTAGAGACTGGGATGACAGGACCGTGGTGACTTACAGGATGCACACACTATCTGAAGGTATTAATTTCAAAAACTTTAATAAGAGCTAATGCCCAAATAAAACCCTAGAGGCATAATAAAGGGTCCTTTCTGCCTGATTATGCCATTCACAACTTTTCTTGTACCTTCTTCACCTCTTGTCTTGCAGCATTTGCTTCCATCGTCCTCAAATTATATAAGCACCTGGCTCTGGTTTTTCTTTCTCTTCTTTCCTATATTCACGAAGTCCAGCAGTCTGAATAGCAGCATAACACATCTCAATCTCTTTGTTCTTGTAGCCGTCACTTTACCTTCATCATTTACACCTCCGGAGCGCTGATATGCCTGACCCTGAGCTCCCAGCCATTATGTGCCCTGCAGTGCCTGTTGCAGCCACCCACCACCTAGAGAAGGCTTCTCTTTCATGACTGTGCTCAGCTATGCCTCTTTTGCTCAGCGGTGCCAGACAAGGTGAAAGGGATTGTGTAGTCACAGGTTGAGTCTAACCTGAAAAACCCACATCCCCACAGTGCAAAAATTAAGGCTTTTGTGGTGTCCCTGCCATGCACTATTAACCAGCCCACTGACTGGCAGGTACCTGAACATTTTACTTTCTGTTCCTAAACACCCTTTTTTTTATTTCCATTCAGATTTCTGTGTGGATAGTCTGTAAAAGTTCATCAGAGAGAAGTTTATTTCTCTGAACTCTGCTCCCTTAGCAGAATGCTTGCTCCTAATAGATGTCCTGATCAATTGATTCTGTCTCACCTCCCTCACCAACATTTTGCTAACATTCACATGCACGTGACATTATTTGGGACATGGGACAAAGCTGGTTAAGCCAGTTTTTGGTCTCAGCCTTCGTAGGAATATAATTAGAAGGGGAAGTAAAATACCCCTCAGCCTTTGGTAAGTAAGGGCAGCCATTGTTTGTATGCAGAGTGGTGCAAAGGCAGGAACATGGAGCCATAGTGGCGAGGAAGAGAAATGCATGCTCAGTTCATATGTGATTAGACACTTTCCATTTTTAGCCTCGACTTAAATTTGCATAATCCTTTTAAAGGAGAAATTAATTATTTATGACTGCAGCTTTTAACCAAACTGTGCATTTAAAGTAATCACTCTGAGTAATTTAAATAAAATCTTTTCTGTAAACAGTTTACGCTCATTAGAATGAGAAAACTGTTGGTTTATTCAATTAAAAGGACATTATTGCCAGTTTGAATTTTCTCTCTTTTTTTCCCCACTTCCAAATAGAGGGCAGTCACGTTGAGACAGATGGAACTTAATTAACTTGTCTCAAAAGTAACCAGCTTTTCCTTTTTTTATTTTTAAAGACGATAAATTCCAACATCTTTTTCTAAAACCAAACCACTATTTTAGAGTACTGAAAAGTAATTCCTCCCCTTTGCTCTGAAAGTCTGTGGGTACAGAAATAAGTTTGTTCCTTAGTAAATGTGCAGTACTTCCTTATGAGCCCAGCTCAGATGAAGGGAGATGGTTCTAAGCAAAGCTCTCTCATACTGTGCTCTTTAAAGAATGCAAAAACAGTGGGCCTGCTTGGTGCTTATGAAGGTAACACTGTTTACTGTGGTTAAAGAGGCTCTCTCAATGAAGCCTACCATTTGCAGGATCTTTTTTACCCTTACTTGCTGGCTAGTTCCTTGAATGTCTTTGACTTGTGATACGCTCTGAGAAGCAAGAACCAGGACATTTGCCCAGAACATGGCAGGTGTTCAGCTCTGCAATGAAGGCTGGGGAGTAGGTAACTACCGTGTTTTCACATATAACATGCCCATGCAAATAACACATGTGTATAATGCACATAGCATGCATAGAAGACTAAAGTGCAAAGGGGTTGCCAGTTTGCAAAAATATATATAATGCTCCCATTATTTGTGTAAAAATATGATAATGACAGAGGTGGATGAATGCTCTTACATTTTGGGATGCAGTGCTTGGAAGCCACATACCTCCTTCCACCCTAGAAGTAGGAACTGAAGCTGATCTGAGCAGCACTTGTAGCCTTGGTGGTGGGGTATAGTAGAGAGAGTGCTTCACTCATAGGCAGAGACCAAGCCACGTTCTCTCATGAGCACACTTTGTGAAAGTCACTTGGGTTTTCTGAGCCTCTAAAATGAGATGGTTGTATTAATCACTATCTCCCCCCCCCCTTTAATTAGCAAAGTTCTTTATTCAGATGAATTATGAGAGCCATAATATGTCAAATGAAGAGCTGCTCTAATTTAAGGGGACTTTCTTGCTCTTACACAGAATCCTATGGATCCAGGAAAAAGAGCTCGAGAATCACTATTATGGATAATTATATGTTGTCTTAGTGAATCAGATCTCTTTGGTTGTGACAGGAATCCAGCTCAGCCTGGCATTGGTCATTAAGGAGAAACTGTTAAATCAAACTGAAGTGTCAAAATGTAGAGCTGTCTTCAGGCATGGCTGGGTCTAGGTGCCCAAATGCTGTTAGGAGTCCCTCTCTTGCCATCTCTTAGCTTTTTTTCTCTGTGTAACTTTATTCCCAGGTGAGCCTCTCCTTCCTTTGTGGTGTCAGGACTGCCACCAGCAGCTCCAGATTTACATTCTGCTAGTGGAGCTTTCTTACATGAAGGAGAGCTTCTCTTTCCTTGTAGTTCTAGCTAAGGTTCTGGTGTTGACTCTCATGGCTTTGACCATGTGCTCATCTATACACAAACTCATTATCTGGTCAACAGGATGGCCTCTTATGATTGCCCAAGTGCAAGTTACCTCTCTATCCCTGGATTTGGGACAAGGTGGAATCAGCCCCATGCAACCACATGAACTGAGTAGGAGATGGGTAGTTTCTCATAGGCAAATCAAAGTGCTGTTGCTGAAAGAAGGAGGGAAAGACAGAGTGCAAGCTAAAAAGAGATGTTCTCTACAACTCTCTCCCAGGTCTAACAGCCTATGCATCTAACTATATTTTACTACTTTTGTTCTGTATCTGTAGGGATTTTGTTCAAGCCTGATGATGGAGGACTTACACTTAAAAAAAGAAAGAAAGAAAGAAAGTGCTATTTGTATAAAGGGAATGAGTGGCGGAGCAGACAAAAAACAGAAAATGTTAAGCCATCCCAACCATTCCAAGTGTAGTCGTCATCATCTTTCTAGGAAGGAAATGAATAAATTATTTTTGTCCCGTTATCATAAACACTTGTTGGTTCACCACCTGATATCTCCTGCGATGCACTGTAGAGGGAGCCAAGACTAAAACAGGTTTTATTCCTCTCCTTCCTGTGCTCCTTGCAGCTGTTTGGCAAGAGTTCTTTAAGCTCATGTTTCAACCAACTTTTGTATAAATGCCCAGAATTGATGGCTGATTGAGCTACTTGAGCTTTGCAAATGTAGACATTGGAGATACATTTGTACTACAGGCTTCATAATAAGATGGTTTGTTTTTGTGATCTAGGCACACCAAATCCTGACCTCAAGTACCCATCTCTTCCTGAGATAGTCACGGGGGCCAGGTCAGAGCAGTAACAACTCTTTGTGATGCTGGAACTAGTCTCTTAGAGCCAGGAGCCTAGAACCCTAGTGAACAAGGTTGTGATGCACATAGAACTCCTTTTCTTTAATCCAGTTCTGTCAGTAGCTTTGCAGAGGAAGCTGAGTTGATACACTAGCTCTGCCACTCCCTACTCACACTACCTTGTTCATGTTATTCCTCTCATAAGGCATAGTTTCTCCCCTATAAGATAACAATCATGATATCTATCTTATGTTACTATTGCTGCTTAGTAAAGATCCCAAAACATAGCAGTGTGAAACAACCATTTTAGTATCCTCATCCAGAGGCATTGGGATAGGAAATGATGATGGTTTGATATCTGGAGTTCTAGCTGTGGAGATGCAAAGGCTGAGGTGACACGATGACTGGAGACTGGCGTCATCTGCAGCGTCTTTACTCATGTGCCCTGTGGTTGATGCTGGCTGTTGGGTAGAAACTCACTTGGGCAATCAAGAGAGCATTTACACACCTTCTTTGTCTTTCCCTGTGCTTGTTTTGCACAGCCTAGTTTGAGTTTCTTCACGACATGGTAGCTGGCTTCCAAGAACAAAGCAGAAGTGTATGGCATCTTTATGACCTATCCCTGGAAGTCACTTAGTTTATTTCCCCCATAGTCTCTGAGTTGAGGCAATCAGAAAGGTCTCCCCAGTTTCACAAGATGTGGCCACAGACCTCACTACTTTATAGACACTTCTGTGCAAGAGGGCCGTGGCATGGGAGATACTATTATGGACAGCTTTGGAAAATGGAGTCTGCCATATATTACAAATTACAGCGGTTGATATTGTTGTTGTTATTGTTGTTGTTGTTAGGTGCTGTCGAGTCAGACCCGACTCATAGCGCCCCCTCCTTGGGTTTCTGAGGCAGTATCACTACGGAAGTAGATTGCCCCATCTTCCTTCTGAGGGAGTGGTTAACAGTCAAGTGCCTTAGG
>NW_006921628.1:2520167-2521270 GCF_000298275.1 Orycteropus afer afer
TATGCCACCTCCTGAAATGGATGATCTTTTACCAGTTCTTTTTGGTATTGTGACTCTGTATTCCATCCATCTTTTTTTGATGTTTCCTGCATCATTCAGCATATTGCACTATATCACAAAATGTTTCACTGCTATTTGTAAGGTTTTCACTGGCCAATTCTTTGACAAGTGGATGGCCTATTCCTTCTTCCGGGTTTCAGCCCGGAAGCTCCACTGAAACCTGCCCACCATGGATTATCCTGCTGGCATTTGAAACACTAGTAGCATAGGCTCCATCCTCACACCAACACTCCAAGCCACCACAGTAGGACAAACTGACAGACAAGTTGTCTCCCTTGGCTATTCTATACTGCTCTGAGATAAGCAGTCCACTTTAATTTCTAATTTTATTTCATATTCCCATAATATCTATTAATAGATTATTCTAAATTTTTCGGAAAAGACCAATGGCATTATTTGTCTTTTTTATCCTTATTGCCTCTTGCCATTGGGTTGATTTTGTCTCTTTATGACACCATGTGTGCTTCATAGTGTTTTCATGGCTGTGACCTGGTTTATCCTATTAGGTCAAAAAGCAGACTTTGGAGTCAGTAACAATTTCCCCATCTGTAGAATGTATATGATTGTATTAGACCTCTAGGGTTGTCATGAGAATTTCTCAGGAGGACACAGTCATAGCCTTTAGTCAAATGTCTGGTGTAAAGTAAGCACTCAGCACATCAAGCACTCACTGTTAGTAAATATTTTTCAGCCTTGACTTGAGAGTGCTTACATGCACAAAGAGAACTAATATCATTCAACACTTGGCTTTGGCAGCTCTTTCTTTGTCCAGGTGAATATAAAATGTATTCTCAAGTGAGCCAAGGTGAAAATTAAATGTAAGAGAAGAAAATATTTGTCAAGTTTCATAGAAAATAACTTTACCTAGTCTAAAATCGGGAGCTCTGGTAGCATAGTGGCTAAGGCACTTGACTGCTAACCAGAAGGCTGGAGGTTCAAACCCACGAGCCACTCCTCAGAAGGAAGGTTGGACAATCCTACTTCCATAGTGATACTGCCTCGGAAACCCAAGGAGGGGTCGCTATGAGTCAGGGCTGACTCGA
>NW_006921628.1:2527195-2536430 GCF_000298275.1 Orycteropus afer afer
CTGTGATTGACTTATTTCACTCAGCATAATGTCCTCCAAGTTCATCCATGTTATGCGGTGTTTTGCAGACTCTACATTATTCTTTAGTGTCACATAGCGTGCCATTGTGTGTAGGTACCATAGTTTGGTCATCCACTCTTCCGCTGATGGGCACTTAGGTTGTTTCCATCTTTTTGCTATTGTAAATAGTGCTGCGATGAACATGGGTGTGCATAGATCTGTTCCTGTCCTGTTAAAGCCACCATTTAAAGTTGTTGGAAAACATAGCAATGTATGACTTTTATGTACCTTCCTTTTTTTTTTTTTTAAGCCGTTTTCCTTTGGCAATTCTTACTTAATTTTGTAACTTGCAACATAACAAAACAAAGAACATGATAAAACATAAAAATCACCTTGCTTATTATGTGACTCCTTGAGTTTGTAATTTCTCCTAAAGATGAATTACAGAATTTTGCCCAACTTTTTTATAATTATCTTGGTGACTGCATTAAATTCCAAAGTGCTCATTTACCTTATGATATCTGTGCACTGTTCACCTCAAAACTATTATATATAATAAACTACTTGCAAGCTAAAATGTTGTTATACATATGGGAAGCTCTCTTATTGTTAAGTAAAAATGTGTCACCCAAATAAGGAAGCAGGCATGGATTCCAGGGGATTTCCTGACAAATCTGGCAGGAGGTCTGCTTTATAAGATAGTGTTTTCATCCTGAAGGTCCTACACATTTAAAAGATACCCCACAACCTTGAAAATCTCATGAAATATGACACTTAAAATACTGCTCACTTCAACTACTGTGTTGTAAAGTTTTAAAGTGTTATCTGTTCCTGAAAATGTATAGCTTAGCTTCTTCTTGAGCATTACATTTCTTGCATTAAAAGACACATATCTCTGTACTTCTTTGTTATGGCTGCCAAAAACATCAAAAGTATTTTCCAGTATCTTAGATAGTGTCATTTTCCATGAGAAATTCTGTCAGGATTTAGTAATAAGAATATCATCTGTTTCACTACAGCACGTGTTTCTGTAATGTGAATTAGCTCACATCCCATTGGTAAATAGAAAATTATGTCATTATTTGATGGAATCTCATTGGTTCATATGACATTGTCCCCAGCCTGCTGATGTTTTACACCACTTAGGAAGGAGAAGATGAAAGCAGAGAGCACCGACACAGCAAGAGCAGAAGGTTGAAGAGAAGTGTACTACTGCATCTGAGGCTTGTTCATTTAATGTTTTCTTCTTGCCTCCATTTGGCTACACTTCTGTCTTGGGAGTTCTTCCTGCCGGGCTTACTACAGTCTTTAAATACTTTGGCCCTTCCTCCATGACTCAGCAGCCTCAACTCTTCCTTATACCTTTTGCCTTAAAGCTATCATCTACTTTTATTAAATGATAAAGTATTTTAATTTGTTTTAATAAGAACTTGTCTTTTTAATTGGGCTAATATTTTGCTTGGGAGCTCTGGTAAGTGCCTAAGGCACTTGACTGTTAACCAGAAGGCTGGCGGTTCAAACCCACCAGCCACTCCTCGGAAGGAAGATGGGGCCATCTACTTCCATAGTGATACTGCCTCGGAAACCCAAGGAGGGGTCACTATGAGTCAGGTCTGACTCGACAGCACATAACAACAACATTTTGCATGGGTTTATTTTTGTTTACTTCTATTGGCTGATGCCTGACCATGGTGACTCCATGCACAATGGAATGAAACACTGCCCAGTCCTGAGCCATTGCCGTGATCTGTTACAGATCAGATCATTGTGCTACATAGGGTTTTCACTGGCTGATTTTCAGACGTGGATCACCAAGTCTGTCTAAGTCTGGAATGTCTACTGAAACCCACTTAGCATCACAGCAACATGCAAGTCTCCACTGACAAACAGGTGGTAGCTGTGCGTGAGGTACACTGACCAGGAAGAGAACCCAAGTCTCCTGCCTGGGAGGCAAAAACTGTACCACTGAACCATTCTCCCCACTGTGTTCAGTCAGTGCTCTGGTTATGAAGTTGTTAGGGCTCAAACTCTTATTTTTCCTCATGCTCTGTGATTTTTAGTTCATGATTTTACAGACTATGAAGATTTCATATGTCACACATCATAGCAGAAATGTCTATGCTTATACTTGTATCAAGCTAATAGTTTGTGAAATGTGTAACTTAACTAGGGTTGGCTGCTAAAAGCTAGAGCACCAACATTGTGCACCATCCTTGACAAGTACTCAGCATGCATGTATACCTTCATTTCTGCCCCCTTTGATTTCTTTCTATGCCAAATACTGCCTATAAACTCTTTCTGCTGCAGACATGGAGAGTGACTGGAGATTGGTTCACTTTACAATTAACAAAGTATGTGTTGGGGGAAGATCTTTCTGGTCGTCTTTCTTAGGGGCCCAGTGTTTCTAGTTAAGTTGCTGCACAGATTTCTTTGTAGTTCAACAGTTTGGCAGGTCTCTGAAAATTCTTTCTTAAAGACATCTGTTGAGTGAAGTAATGGCTTCATTGCAAACTCTTGAGTTTTCATTAATTTTCTTCTTCTTTTTTTTTTTTTTTAAATATCTCCTTTTGTGGGGAGAGTGGAAACCATTCATCTATTTTGGAGAGTTTAAAGTTCTTTGGCTTACCATCTCCCCAGTGAAACTCTCCTTGGAGGCCCATAATGGTCTTTGTTGCCCTTCTGGTTCTCTGTGCCTGTGACCTGCCAGATGTGCTCTCTGCTTTCAGACAAGGCCCATGTCTGTCCCCAGTAGCTACAGATACAAGTGACTGGAGGCTGAAAGAAGGTATCAATACCTTCCTCTGTTGTGTCCCTGTTGGTACATCCCTTCCTACATCCCTTTCCTCCCCTGACCGTTTCGGCACAGTGTCTCCTTATAGGGCCCTGAGTTGGCTCCACATTCACAGTCTCAGAGGAATTACATGACATGCATAAATTATGAAACATTTTTTGTAAATTAAGTTTTAATTAAAACCAGCAGCTTAGAGTATCCAACTGGAAGCAGTCACAATGTTGAAAAGTGACACTGGTAAGGTGGGAGTTCAGAAGGTCTGAGAGGTTTGCATCTTGTTCACATATTTCCAAAATGTATCCTACAAAAAAGAGCTTCCTTCCCTATTAGATCCTTTTTTTATCTGTACTGCTGTCTCAGACTAATATCTTCATGCCTGATAGCCCTAGCACTACTCTGTAGACCAATACAATTTTCAAACAGCAAACATGAAGGCATCATGGCTATGATTTTAACTGGTCATTGCCATATTTCCTTTTGGTTCTACCACCTCATGTTCCCACAAGGAACGAACAGGAACTAGGGCTCTGTCACATTGCCAGAACTCTGATTCAAATAATTTTTCAACAGGATGACCACCCAAAATAAGGCTAAAGAATGACAATTTTAATTAGAAACTTATTTTTCCAATAAAGTGCAGAGTTCAAGCCTGATGAGAAATGACTTCTTATTGCTAGAATTTTCAGAATATTGTAACAAGCAAAATGTCTGGGGTTTTCCCCACAGCTGATAGTCCTTAGCAATATGTAATGTGAGAATTGTTCTGGTCTGTCCATTAATAATCCAAATTTTCCAGCATCCTGAAAAATGTCTTCCATCAAGTGAATAATTTATGCAGGTTTGCCTTTTGTCTAGGCAAAACTCTGCTGCCAGAACAAAAAGACATGCAAAGTTATGTTTTAACAAGAATCTAACCCCTTCTTTTCTGCTAAATTACCTGGTTGTGTGCTAGTCTGTAGTAGGCAGTGTACTGTTCTCTGTAGACCTGTAACATAGCTAGCCAGTTGGCCACTCAGAAATTTTGAAATTAATATCCTCCATGTTGTACATCTAAATTTAAAAATTTTAAAAATTTTTTTTTTTTTTTTTTTTTTTTTTAATGATATGCCTAGAGTTGGCTTGGAAATGGTGAAATTAACTTTGGAAAGAGTGAATCCTGGTCAGTGTGTAAATTAGGACCACTTTTCTTGAGAGTAGTTTGAAGCTAAATATGCACCTGTTTTTTGACCAGTGGTTCATCATCTTGAAAGTTGAGAATGTGTGCAAAAATTTGACTATAAGTGTGTTTATTACAATGTTATTTATGTTATTAGCAAAATGAAAATAGGCTAGATAACCAATAATAAAGAATTAATAAGTGATTTATTATATATTCAAGGAGCTTTGGTAGCACAGTGCCTAAGGCATCTGACTGCTAACCAGAAGGTTGGTGGTTCAAACTCACCAGCCACTAGGCAGAAGCTGGCCTGGGCAATCTATTTCCATAAAAATTTACCACCTCAGAAACCCAACAGGTGTGGCTATGAATCAGAATTGATTCAATGGAAGTGGGTTTGGGTTTTTTTGGTTATTATATATTCAAACAATAGATTACCATGTAGTCATTTCACATGATATTACCTAAGATGTTAGCATCATAGATGGTTTTAAATGCCTTCTTTTGTCTTTCTTTAATATCTAATTTTCATTAAGAAATTTGCATTGCTTATGTAATTTATAAAAAGCAACATTTAGAAATAAGTGTATTGTAGGAGAGATCTCTGGTGGTGTAGTGCCTAAGGTGTTTGACTGCTAACCAGAAAGCTGGTGGTTCAAACCCACCAGCTACTCCTCGGAAGGAAGATTGGGCAATCTACTTCCATAGAGATATGTCCTTGGAAACCCAAGGAGGGGTCTCTATGAGTCGAATCCAACTCCATGGCAGTGAGTTTTTTTTTTTTTTTTCTTTTTCTTTTATTGAGGAGAGATCTTTCTATCTATCTTTCCATTTCAATGTACTGTTGGAAAGAGAAATGTCCATTGTACCCTGAACTATATGTCAATAAATCACTATTAAGTTACATATAGTTAGATAAGATAAAACTTAAATTAATTGAAACAAGAAAACTTAGAATGCATAAATACCATTCTCCCTATGAATCTTTCCAATAGGGTGTAAAATAATTTTTTAAAGTGAAGCAAAAATTGGAAGATGGAATTGAATAATTTTAAAGTGTGAAAGTCAGCTATGTTCACTTTCTTTTATTGGTCCTAGATTTTTCTTCCACTCTGTAGGCTTAGCTATCGTGACCATCACTCCTACCCTCTTCTGTTCTTCCTTCATCACCATCACCATCATCAAGGGAATAGCTGAAGCCATGAGACTGGGTGCCCCTGTTAAGGATATGATATAGAGAAAGGAGTTGAGGGACAAAAGTAAAACTATGGAGACTAGTTGAGCAATTATGGTGTCTTGGTCTGGGGTGACAGAAGTGAATCTGGGACAGAACCTACACTGCCAAATCTTAGCTCATCAGAAATTTTCCCTTGTGTGGCTCAGAGGTTTGGCAGTTGGAGCCAATTAATAGAATTTCTACTGTTATACGGAGGAGTTGGGATCTTTACCCACACCCCGTAATGAAGAAGAATGAATGATTATAAATGTGTGCATCCGTGAGGAAAAAGAATGAACACAAGAAACCTTTGCAGCAAGCAGGGATTTATCGCTCATTCATGAGTCCCGAGGCAAAGGGCCAGTTTTACAAATGGAATAAACATATGTAAGCCAGGCTTTTTTGTTTTACATAGTTGGCAGGAAAGTACTTTGTTTCCCATTTGGTCTTTACATATTTCATAGTGAAATGTGTTGTTTTGATCAATATATCTTTAATGGGAGTTTTATTTTTGAGAGTCCATTCAATTCTGAATCTGTGTTGAGCTGCAGTGATGGATGTCCCCTCTGTTGCCCTCATGACTGTGTGAAACTCTGAGATAGTAATGAGGTAAACAAGGGAAGTAAAAACAAAAACTCTTCCTTCTCCTCAGTGCTGGAACTCTCTCTTTTCCAAATACCTCCTTTACTTATCAAGGATTCAGATTTCCTTCTACTTCACCTGTTGCTTCTTCTCAGGCTCTTCTGCCAATTGCACCTTATCACCTAGGCCTCTAAGTGATTGCATACCCCAGGATTCAGTCCCCAAACTGAAATTCTGCTCACTCTCCCTCAGTGACCTTGTCTATGCTGACAGTGACCAAGCTCAAGCCCCTCCTTGAACACAAGCGTCACATATCCAGCAGCCTACCCTCCACCTCTAAGACATATTTTAAATTTTTATCAGTTTCAGACAAAATTGAACTCTGGGTTTTTTTTTTTTTCCCCAAACATCCTCCTTTTATAGTTGTCCTCTTCTCAGTAAATGTCAGCTCCATTTTTGCATTTGTCCAAGCCAAACTCTTGGGAAGTATCCTTGATTTCTCTGCTTCTTTGATATCATAATCTAGTCCATCATCTTTGCCTTCAAATCGATCTAAGGTGAGACCACTACCTGCCATCTCCACCACCAATTCTCTGGTCTAGTTCTCCATTGGTTCTTATCTAGGTCAACAGCCTGGATTTGTTGCTGTTTGACTGTGTTACCTTAAAGTTTCATATTTTGCAAAGTCAGGAAGATAATAAGATTCATCTAATGAGGTTTCTTTGAGTTTCAATAAGTTAGTATAGGTAAAGTGCTTAGGATGGTGGATGGTGAATTGTAAGAGTTTGCTATTATGGTCACTTATAATTACTGCTACTTCTAACGTCCTAGTATGTAGCCTCCATCTTCAAGATTACCTCACAGTCCACAATGACTGCTAGGGCTCCAGCCATTACATCTGCCTTCCAGACAGCAGAACATAGGAAGTACTTCTGAGGACACTAACTGGAAAAATAACATGCATGTACATTTCCTTAACCATAAATGTGTCACTTGGCCATACCTAACCCTAATATGGTCATTTAGTGGAGCCTGGCTAAAAGTTAGGTTTATGTTACCAAAAAATAAAGGCAGATAACTGATGGGAGGCAACTAGCAGTAGCTAGGTTATAAATACAGCATACATTCAAGATGTATTAACAATTGCTGGTGATTGGAATGTACCATTTAGAAACAAAGAAGAAATATTGGCAGCTAGAAAATACGGCCTTGGTGATACAAATGACATCAGAGATCAGGATTCTGCAAAACCATTGACTAATCCACTGAAAATACCTTTTGTCAACAACATAAACAGTGACTATGCACGTGGACTTCACCAGATTGAACACACGGGAATAATGTCAACTACTTCTTGGGGAAGAGATGATGGAGAAGCTCAAGATCATCAATCTGAACATCTTGATTGCATGTTGGGTCATTTTACTGCAGAAGTTGGTAAAAATCTTCACATTCTTCATCTTTGGATTTAGTGGTTGGTATGTGAATTTGAATAGTAGTAGTGTGAATTGGTCTTCCTTGTAGGCACATAGTTATTATGCTATCACTGGTAGCATTGTGCTTCAGGATAGAGTTTGAATTTTTTTTTTTTTTTTTTTATAATGAATGTGACAGTATTCCTCTTCAATTTGTCATTCCCAGCATAGTAGACCGTATACTAATCCATTTCAGCTCACTAATGGCTACTATATCCATCTTTATGTGTTCCTTTTCATTTTGACAACTTCCAGTTTTCCGAGATTCATACTGTATACATTCTACATTCTTATTGTTAGTGGATATTTGCAGCTGTTCTCATTTTGAGTCATGCCACATCAGGAAATGGTCCAGAAAATTCTACTCCATCCACATCAAGGTTGACCCTACTTTGAGGAGGCAGTTCTTCTCCAGTCATATTTTGAGTGCCTTGCAAGCTAAGGGGCTCATCTTCCAGCACCATATCAGGCAATGTTTCCTTGCTATTCATAGGATTTTCCAATAATATATCAGTAGTGTTTCACTGCTAATCATAAGATTTTCAATGGCCAGTTTTTTCAGAGGTGGATGGCTCCATCCTTCTTCCTTGTCTGGAAGCTCTGCTGAAACCTGTCCCACCCTGCTGATACTTGAAATAGCAGTGGCATAGCTTCCACTACCATGGAAACATGCAAGCCACCACAATACAACAAATTGACAGACGAGTGATGGCAACTGGGAGTATACCATAGCAATAAGGTAATTTAGTTAACAAGTAGAGCACTAGTCATGGGTTTCAGAATTTCAAACATACATACAACCCTAATGGAGCTTTTGATGAAGCAGAGGAAAGACATCAAATAAATTAAACAATTAATTATAGATAAGCTCAGAACTATGAAGAAACAATGTGATAAGACCTTTAGAGATAATGATTCCAGCAAAATAATTGCCCTTTCTTATTTCTTAGCCCACATCAAACATTGCTAATTGGTTGTAGCACTGTTTCCAAATAAATTCAGATATAGTTTCAGCATCCTTCTCAGTGCCACCCTCTAGACAGCCATTACTAATCAATCAGAGTTGGATCTCAAGACAAAACATCATGGCCATCCAAGATCTTCCTCATTCCCTAGAGGTCCCTCCACCATTCCTTTATCTAGATGAGCACAATGAACAAAGGCAGGAAGGCATTTGCCTTAGTACTCCAGCCAGAGGCCAAGGTGAGCCCATTGTTCAGCCAGTCTTGCTCTCCATCCGCAGCTCCAAGTGCCATTCATGAATGCTTGGTGAATGAGGTGCCTAGAAAGTCTATTTCCAAGCAGTAGTGTCTGTGGCTGCAGATGAACTAATCTAAATTTGTTATGTTCAATTCTGAGACTCTTTCACAGAGGTCCAACCTGTTCAGGGCACTACAAGTTGTAATTTATGTTACTTAACAGCTCCAAAAGGAAAGTAGCTCTTTGTTCTCATGAGTAATTTATTGAGGAAAATATATGTTTTGTGGAGAGTTTGAGGGCATTTTAAAACTCAGGACATCACCACAAAGGCCTGGTCTCTCATTTTGCTTCCCAAGATTTCTTCCCATGTGCTTTAATGGGCGAGTCAAAAAGAAGTGTTTCCTAATCAGCCAAGATAAAACTTCAAGAAAAAGTTGGGGAGCAACTCTACTTTCAGAGAGGCTTGTGAAGTCTGGCAGTTTGTTCAGGGCTTAACTTTGGTGTTTATTTTACAGTTCAACAAACATTTGTCATCCTCACGGCCCCCCGTGCATTGATACAACATAAGTGGTGTTTCGGTGCAAATGCTTTCCCAAGGAAACATACATTTATCATTCTAGAAGATCTGTGTCTCCAAGGTTTCTTTTCTGTATGTGAAAAGATGTTTAATGTTCAAGAAAAAACCTTTCTTTAAGTGATTCGTCATGTTAAGTTCAAGTTCTCACCTTGATAGATTTTTGATGAGCTCTTGAGAAGCACTGAAGAAACTTGAACCTTTTTTTGAATAGTTACAGCAACAGCTATGAGGAGAAAAA
>NW_006921628.1:2537211-2547196 GCF_000298275.1 Orycteropus afer afer
GTCATGAGACAAAGTATATGTAAACTGCTGTATGGAAAGTGAATTTGCTCTGTAAATCTTCACCAAAATCACAATAAAAAAGAATAATAATAATTTTTAAAAATAACATGCTTGTGTCACTGTCTTCCTAGGTTGGGAGATCTGCTGGGGCTAAAAGCACTTGGAATTGAGTGTTGGCAAGGTTGGCTGTACTCATTATCTCCACACTGGAGACATATCTGAGATTCAAAACATGTTGTTGGTTTGGGTTTACCCATTCTGTCCTTTGCTGAGTAGGAGCTTAGGACAAGTCAAGAAAGCACTGTTCTCATTGCCAATGAAGAGTGTTCTTTACAGAGTAAAGAGATTTGGAAAGACAAAAGATGTTTAGATGTTGTGTATTTTCTAGCATTTCTGATGTTGTAAACTCTAGAAAGAGGATATAAAGTCTGAAGTCAAAATTCCCAAGCATTTATGACCTCTATTAGTGTGTGAGTTGAACTGAATTTCTACATTCTAAAGGCAGGCGCCCCAGCTCTACAATTGTTATCTATGAAACATTATATGATTAGTTAACTTTTGAGTCAGTTTTTTCATCTGTGAAACAGCATAATTAGAACACCTAACATTGAGTTGCTGTTATTTCATGTGATAAAGCAAATAAATGGCTTAGCTCAGTGCCTGGTAACAAGTTCACATTTGATAAGTGTTCATCTCTGGGATGAGAAGAAAGTCATGGTAATGATTTAATTCCTAAATTTGGTATTTAATGCATGGATAATGTTAATTCCTCTGTAGATTTGAAAAAATGCTTTTCAAAACACTGCATGCTATAATGGCAATCACAAATAGTGTGGCATTAAAACACATCCTAATAGTCTCAACATGGAAAAATAGACAGATATGCTTCATAAATGTTCATCTTTTTCCACGTATCTATAATTTCAGTCCCTTGCCTGTGCCATTGGGAAAGCTATTATGTCTTATTTTATGGATTAACTGACTGCTTTTCCATTGTTCTTAGAATATCAGCTTTATTTCAAATGCACAAATTCTCTTGCATGCTTCCTTAACCACCAATAAAAGGAACAGTTAATGTGCTACAAAGCAAGAAAAAAATGACTTTAAAAGCAGAACATGGTTCTAACAGTATTACACCTTGTGTACAGCAGGATACCTCAGATTTGGCAGTATTGACATTTGGGCTTGGTAATTCTTTGTTTTGGGAACACTCCTCTGCCCTGTAGAATGTTTTGGAGCACCCCGTCCTGTACCCACTAGAAGAAAATAGCACCTGTCCCTCTCTCCCTTTCCCAGTTTTGACAACTAAAAATGTCTCCAGACAGTCATCCCCCAGTTGAGAACTGCTGGCGTACAGAAAGAAGGAAATGGATTATAGAATTGTACTGTTTGGCCCACCGGACAGAAGAACCTTGGATCTATTTTTGCAAGAGGTTACCACACTGCCTGGGACATGGTGATTCCCAAAACAAATGCTGTCAAATTCAAGAGACTAGTTGTTACCACAGAGTCAAACAGCAGTTCAAATAATCAACACCATAACTTTGTTTTGGGAAATGACTTGGCTTTAGTTTTAGTCTTCTATTTTCCTTCCTGTTTTTGGTTTTTCAATTTTCCAGGGGCAGCCTAATGAAATTTCACAATTAATATTAATTTCTTATATAATGACTTTTTTCTTTTCTTTTTTTTTTTCATCCCTTATTTTTCAGCTCCCTCAGGCACAAAAGGTAAACTCTTTTCCATCACATTCTAGTCATCCTCAGAACTCACAAGTTGTGCATGTCTCCATAGTGTTGTGCATTCAGCACTATTCATGACCAGTGAAATGGTTTTCCTCTTACAGCTTCAGAAACCTGAAGTTGAGCAAGAACAGAGAGGCCAGCAGATTCAGCAACCTCAGCCAACTAGCCTCACCAAAGAACCCTATCATGGCTACTGGTTTGAGGGCAAGTCCACGCCCAACCATGTTGCTAAGATTTCTCAAATAATAGGTCAAGAGTCATTTTGGCACATTCCTTCAAACATAGCATTCCAGGTCTTTCCTGGGATAATTTTCTAGGGAGACAGATAGTGTGAATGATTAGTAAGATCCAGTGACCAAGTTTAGATTTGGAGCTCCTAAGCCAAATCTCTGAAAAACCCCCTTGGGTTTCATTAACTATAAAAACAGCAGAGATTTTGCTTATCTCATCACCCATACCACCCAGAGATCATTAAAGAAGAATTCTTGCCAATGGCCAGACCCTTTCACTGGTCCTCATTATCTGTCTGAGATGATCTGGTTCCATTATCTAGAATGCTCTCTCTCCAGAAAAAAATCCATGTGGTTGCAGTGCTGGCTTTGCTGTGTCATCCCCGTATCATGCCATTGTATCCTAAGGATAAATTATGACACAAAACATGTCACATGATGCCTGCTGCATTGTTTTTGTCTATTTCACAAACTTAAGCAAGACTCCCAGAAGACATAGCAATTTCTGGGGGCCAGATGTGGGTTGGTTTTGTTTCAAGAGTTGAGGTAAGTCACCACCCAAAATTGAAGCAGTATCGCCCACGCTTTGCAGTCTGGAGCAGAGATGATTCGGTTCCTTCCTGTTGAAAGAGATAGCACAACTGCTCCACAAAAGACAGTCTGTTCAGACCATATGGACAGCCACAGGCCTAGAAATCATTACACGATTACTCAAATATATTTGAGATATTTAAACAAGGCGAGACATGCTAGTGTGTGACTTGGCTTGTGGTAATGTTTGATTACACTTCAGTGCCATCACAAAAGAAGTGAACACTTCATTAAAAGTTAAAGTATTTGAGTAGAGCAACAGCTTCAAGTGTAAATACATGGTCTGAATTCCAGATTGTTTGAAGGCACAACATCTCTGATAGGATATGCTTTCTTAATTGACAACATTTGCAATTTCTTTGTAAAGAATCTTTAGCAAATGTGGTGCCTGAAAATGGACCAATCTTAACTTACTGGCATTTAGTCATCAAGTATCCACTGATTCATAGACAAAAGTATTTCAGTTGTAGATGATCCCTCATCCGTTTGAGGTGCCATCAGCCATAGAATTTTAAAACAACATTGAAAACAGACCAACACAGACTTAGTGATAACAGTTGCTCCTGGGGCATACAATTCTTCCATCATACTTAGCTCATCGCACTCTTTCCTTTTGTCATAATGGACTAACTCACATCACATGCCCTGCCAGGCAAAGCCACATTATTGTGATCATGTGAAGTCCAGAATCAAGGAAAATGCTCCAGCAAGTTTCCTTATTTTTTCCCTGTCTCCAAAAGAGACAAGGGACTTGTTCTGCAACTCCTATATAATAAGAATCTTTCTACCTTCTCTTCCCTACTACGGCTGTAATTTGCCTTGTTTCTGTTATATAGAGAAAGATACTTACCTTTAAAAATATTAAAGGCGGTACGAAATGTTTTCAAAGATCTTTGAGGTAGTTTCTTGGTAATTCTGCTCTTTGGAGAAAGAGTTTCAATGTAAATGTCAAATATCTAGGCTGGGGGGTGACAGGAGTTGAGGAGAGGCACGCTCCATATTGAATACATCCTCCCTTGAGACTGCAATATCAGAATTCCTGCACCTCCTCATGCTTCCTCCTGTCTACTCCTCACTATTACCTCAGTGATGCTTGCAGAGATCTTTGCTAGAAATAAAGTTTTTACAAGCATCAATTACCATCAATTACAAATATATTGCCTTCCTGCTCAACCAGCAAAGGAATGTGGTGGGTTCAAATCCGGTTCATCCTTCTGTGATGATGGGCAAGTTACTTAACCTCTCTTGAACCTAAGATTCCTTCTTTTTTTTAACAGGGACAATGATGCCAGCCTCCCAGCTTTGTTATGAGAGGCATTTCTCTCACTAAAGCCTAGCACAGAGCCTGACATGTGGTCAATCAATGTTCACAACATTTAGGGCTCCTGTTGCCTTTTGGATTTGCTTGACTTGGCCCCTGATGCTCTAGAGCAGATTTTGAGAGCCATTGTATGTGATGGGGTGATATAAGACTTCTGCACAGTATTTTTTGGTTCTGAATAATGAAAAATTTGGAGATAACCAAAAAGCCAAGAAGATATTTAATTCCCCTCCTATTTCACTAGAACCTGTATTAACTGACTGCACCATTACACACTGAGTCAGAAAGAAGTGGAAGTTGGACTTTCAACTCCAACAAAGCAAAGTCTTTTAGGGATAACCATTTTGAGCTATTTCTTTCCCATAGATCTCACCCATCTGTGGACATGATTATAACAAGCCCCCTCCAAACCGAAGACTTTATTGTTCTGGGGGTAAAAGGGAGTCATCCCCAGCCACTACTACATCATTGGCCTGCCTTTCACATGAGGTCATGAGCATATACATTGGACCAGATGGTGTCTGCATTTGTGCTGTGTTTTTATTGGAATGTATCTTTGTATCATCTGTAACTGTTTTTTCTATAAATATTTTAAATAGTTATGTCTCTGTAAACATTTTTTTTTAATCTCTTGGCTGATCTACAACTAAAAATGTCCCATTTGAGTGTCCTTCTTATGTGTAAACCAAACCCAACCCACTGCTATAGAGTCAATTCTAACTCATAGTGACCCTTTAGGTCAGAGCAGAACTGCCCCATAGGGTTTCCAAGGTTGTAAATCTTTACGGGAGCAAACTGCCTCATATCTCTTCTGCGGAAGGCCTGGTAGATTTGAACCAAATGCTTTAACTGCTGCACCATCAGAGCTCCTTCCTATGTGTAGGAGTCACTACTTATTGTTGTTTGTAAGATGTGGTTTTTGTGATTCTGATATCGTGAGAAGAGCTCTTTTGGTGCAGTGAATAAGGCATTTGGCTGCTAACCAGAAAGTTCATCGTTCAAACCCACCAGCCACTCCTTGGAAGGAAGGTTGGGCAATCTACTTCTGTAGTGATAACCGCCTCAGAAACCCAAGGAGGGGTCTGGGCCAATTCGACGGCACATAACAACAACAACAATTCCATAAAGATGCACAGCCTTGGAGACCCTATAGGGTCACGATGAATCAGAATTGACTCAATGGTGGTGAGAGTCTTCTAAAGTGTCACTTGAGGCTCTTTACAACTGTTTTCTAGAACAATTGTTTGCAAGTTTTATTTTGTTTTGTTTTTCCTGTGATTCTCAGGCACTTCGGAGATAATTCCTAATCTCTGTCCATTTAAGTGCTTGATATAACATTGAGGTGGTACTAGCTGGTGACACACCTGATGAGTGTTAAATATTTTCAACAAATATGTAGGCAATATCCTGAATCATTGATTAAAAAATCATGTAGCAATGCAGACCAAGGTCTTCACTTCTGTTTTTTTTTTTTTGGGGGGGGGGGGTTGGAAATTGAGGTGATTTAATTGCCAGTGTTTCAAATGTCCTTAAGTTCAATAATTAAGAGAGAACATATGTGATTAATTCAAAAATTAAGAGAGAACCGTATATTTAACAATATGTGAGAAAATCTTGTATTTCTACCCTGACTGACATGGTGCTCTTGACTTCTGCAAAAATAATTGAGAGATCCCCTTTTATGATAATAACATAGCAGAATTACCCACAGCCATTTGCAAATGTATATTCAGTAGTCATATATGGCAAAAATACTCCATTTTTCAAACTGCATATTCATTCAAGTAGGTTCTATCTATAGAAATTAAATATCAATTGTTCACTGCATGGTTTATTTAATCACTTAGAGCAGGACCTTGGATATTTAAAGTCCAAAGTACTCTTTGGGGAATTCCAAATTTGACTCATTAAGAGAGTTAACTTTTCCAGACACTGGTACCCTTTGATTAATTTTGTATAGCTTTCACACAACTTTGGAATTAGCCAAAGACTGTTTCTTGAAGGCTTTGTAGGTGCTCTGTGTCTCAACTGGCAATGTATTGGTTAACATCAGCTTGAGAATTCTAAGCAGGCATAAGCATTTTTCTCAAAACCATAGTTAAAGAAAACCACATCTCTAATCCTGTTTGGAACAGCAATTGATGCATTCAGGGCTGCAAACTATGGCAAAACGATCCTTGTTTAATAGCTCGACCACGTGTTTTGCTTCCTGTTAGGAATAGCTTAACTTGCCTTCTTGAGCAAACACAGCAGGGTTCGAGATCTGTTGTTCTATGCCTGCTGCGATATTCTGTGCTGCTTAAATTGTATGAGGACTCAGGAGTGCATAAATTACCTTCTTAAATGGAGGTGCATTTTTAACTTTTCTTTCAGGATAAAACTGTTTTATTAATTCCCCCCTCTCCCCCACCCCCAACCCCCCAACTCCTGAGAGTAAATGGGATCCTGAATCCATTTATAATTTCTTTGTTTCCTTGTTTATGTTTTGGGGCTAGAGAGAATAAATTAAAGTATTCATTTATCTGAAGTTTTTTTCTTCTACTTTTACTTTCATTCTCTTGTTCTTTCATTTTTGTTGTTTTTGGAGGGGGGCAAGGTTGTTTTGTTTTGTTCTTTGGTTGCAAACTTGTGTAAGTAGAATTTGGCCTAACTCTTATCTCATATGATCAGCTTTCACCAGTTGTGGGGCATCATTTATCATTCCTTGCCTCATTTAACTTCTGTACTTTAAAATGTTAACTGTCATTGAAAATAGAAAACTGGAAGTCTGCTAAGCCGCTGTTTTTGAAGAACTGCAGGTCTAGTGATTTTAGTGTTTCATTCCAGTTATATAACCAGCTAAATCAATGCAAATGAAGGCTGAAACTGCTAGGTGATAACTATTTACGTTTGGTTCCAGCTTAGGACTCATTTACTTTTATTTGCTTTGTGTGTAAACTACCATTTCTTGCTATGATAACCCTGCTTTTCTCCTTGTCAGCGACCATTTTATAGGACCCTATACGGGCATCTTTGATATTCATTCCCAAACTGGGGATGTTTGAATTGGCTGTACTCAGCCAGAAAGATGATAGCAGTATGGCTATAGTCAGAATTAGTAGATCTATTTTTGTGAATAATGCAGGGGCAAGCCCAGCTACTTCGGTTCTTCCAGTGGCCAGTGGAAATTTGAGTGGTGGTGTTGCACAACTGAAGTGATGGTCATATGACCAAATATTTTGGTCTCTGCTGTAGTTCTGTATGAGTGTGTCTATGGCTGACAGCTCAGGCAGGCTCCTCTGCTGCCAAGGAAGGAGGTGAACCTTGTAAGTTTCAAACCCATGGGAGTGTTTGCCGACCCCTGTTTCCACAGCCCAGTCCAACTGTGCATTTAAGACCATAAATAAATGAGTACTAGTCCCTCAGATTCAAGGTCCATGCCTTCCTGATTGTGGATGGGCAGCAGAGCAGCACAGAGGATCCAGTTGAAGCCCTGAGTTGTTTACTGGGGACCATGGAGCTCTGTTTGAATGCAGGGGGCTATTTGCATTTCTTATTTAAAAGAAACAATTTTGTTAATTTAAAGCAATCTTATAATATGTGTCTATGTGTTTATGTGGAATAAAAGATTGGTATTTTCCCTGATTTCCACGTATATTTGAACTGTTCTAGCATTTATATGGGAACTCTGGTAGCATAGTGGCTAAGGCACTTGACTGCTAACCAGAAGGCTGGTGGTTCAAACCACCAGCCACTTCTCGGAAGGAAGATGGGGCAATCTCCTTCCATAGTGATACTGCCTCAGAAACCCAAGGAGGGGTTTCTATGAGTCGGGTCTGACTCGATGGCACATGACAACAACAACAGCATTTATATACTATATTTATAATTAGGAAAAATGCAAAATAAAAAGAAAGATTGATTGATGAAAAAATAAGTTTAAAAATTATGTATTTTTTTCATTATGCTGTTGTTAGGTGTGAAATGGTAGGTTTTTTTTTTTTTTTTAAATTTAAGAAAACATTGCCAATACATACCAAGTATGAGAGCGTTCACACTTGCATATCTTACCAGTCATTCTCTTTTGAGGAATGTGGCCTAAGTTGTTCAGTTACTTGCAATTTTATTTATTTATAGTAAGGATAAGAAGAACTATAATATCAAGTAATAGAAAAATGGTTGCAAAAGCTACTGCACTTCCAAAAGACAGAATATTAGGAAGCCATTTCAAATTTATGCATTAAAAGATTTAATGTGGGAAAATAAGTTTAAAATCAGAACATAACATTTTCTATACATATGCTTCTATTGTGTGTATATGGGTGTGTATACACATACAAACAGGTAAACATAGACATGTTTAACAGTGAATATTTACTAGTAGTAGAAGAGAGAGTGTTTGTTTTGTTCTCTATGTTTCTGTACTTTTCAAATCTTGTACAGTGAACCTCTATTATTTTTCTAAGTAAATATATTTATAATAATGAACTAAATATATTATTCATAAATATATTAAATAGAAGAAGCTAACAAGAGTTAGCCTAAAAATTGTTTGCTGAGCCCAGCTTTCTCCAGAACCAAATGGAAAATTGGAAAACCCAAGCTGTGAAAATACTCATCCAGTTCCACTGATTCTTGGTGCACACAGCTCTATTCACAAGGATAACAATTTATAAATGACTGGTTGTCTTGTATAAAACAATTTTAATAAGTATCTTTATTTATCAGTAATTGTTCATTCTTCCCAGAAGTGGAAGTCATTATTTGATTTTTAATCAAAATCCTATTCAGTGGCAGATGCTTACAGCAACATTGATTCTAGCCCAGGAACTCCATGAAAACAGCAGGTATGGGATTAAACTCACACTGATCTTCAATTGGCAGGTATAGGTTGTGCTACTTCCACCTCAGTGGGAGGAAGAGTCACCTTAGCTTAAAAGTTGAAAAAATGAAGCTGGATGCTCAGTTTGAGACTTAGAAAATATTGTTACTGAGTAGTCTAGGACTTCACAGTGCATCTACCGGGCAAGAATGGAGTTTTTTACTCTTGTAGCAGAGGCAGGAAATGCTAGTGGTTCAGAGATACAGAGTTGACTGGAGACAGAGTTGAAGCCCAGCCCCACCAGTCCTCTCTGGTAACCTTGGACACTGTACACCATCACCCTGAGCCTTTGTTCTCTCATCATCATCAATGGAATGACAACTGTCTCCTTCTAGGCCTCTCCTGAGAAGTACATGAGCAGTGTTAACCTAGAGTCCACCACACTAACTGCTCTATCGAGGTAATGCTGCCTCTGGAAGGATCAGTAGTACTTGTAATGGTGCTAGTAGTGTTATACCTTGTATTATGTGGACACAATTTAGAAAAATAAAGCTGAAATGGTTTGGGAAAACTGATGTATTCTGGTATTGTTGTTGTTAGTTGTCATCAAGTTGGCTCTGACTTATAGTGACCCTTTGTACAACAGAATGAAACACTGCCCGGTCCTGCACCAGCCTCACAGTCCTTGCTATACCTGAGCCCATCGTGGCAGCCACTGTGTCAGTCCATCTCATTGAGGTCTTTCCCCTTTTTCTGGTATTCATTGAAAAAAAAAAAAAAGAAAGGCAAATAACTAGTTATTGGTAAAGCTAAAAACAATGAAATGATTGAAAAATCTCTAATATATCAATATTTTCCAACCGCAGACCTAATTTCTTGTGTCTTAGGACTTCAAAGTCTTATTTCAAAAATTGTCATTTATTTTAACTGTGTGAATATTTTTTTTAATGCTGATTTGAATCAAGCACAACAACTATAAAATATGATTCTGTTGAGGTTTTAAAACAATCCAAGCTTTACTTACAACATTGCTAAAATGAAACTGCATTTTCTTTTTGGAAGTAAAAGGAACATCTGAATTAAAACAATGGCTTCTTAAAATTAAAAAAAAAAAAAAAGATGTTTTCATCTCATTGTTTTTACATCCCCAAAGAAATAGATACATTCTTCTTTCTTGCCTGTGGAAAGAAAGGTAGAGGATTGAGAAGAGCCAATGAATTGGTCTATTATTGCATTGTTGTTGTTGTTGTTGTTAAGTGCCGTCGAGTCGTTTCCGACTCATAGCGACCCCATGCACAGC
>NW_006921628.1:2548353-2549474 GCF_000298275.1 Orycteropus afer afer
TGTGGCTTTGGTGGTTGGGGCATAAATTTGAATAACAGTCATATTAACGGCATTAATGCTAGCATATTGAATATTAAGCCTATGGAAGTCTCGAAGGGGGCATCTCAGTAAACCCAGTGTTTTTTTCTCACTTTGATGAAATTCTGTAAGTCATTTCTATTGACCCAAAGACAATCTTAAAGTTAAAGAGTGGGATTACCATTTTGTGATGTCCTTCCCCATATTTCTTGATGAATTTGTAATACCTGTATCCACAACTTGACTCACTAAATGTGTTTCCTAAAAAAAGTAGCTCATGAGTCCAAGTTTGTCATCAAGGCCTTGTAAGAGAATGTCATTTAAAGGACAACTGAGTGAACTACTGTCATGAGGTAAAGAATTAGCTAACTCAAAATGTGTACCTGAGTCAGAATGCATCTCTTTTCTCATTGCATTACTGTGTTTCCATTAGTTCAGAGGAAAGAGAAAGAGAGAACACACAAGAAGCTAATAAAGAACCCTGTTCTAACAGTAGTAAATCAAAATCAATACAATTTAATGACACATTACCTTGAAAATCAGTTTTACGCCAAAATATAAATCAACATCAAATCTCTATCAAATCAATGTCAAATCATCATCAGTGATTTTAATCTGACTTTTTTAAGTCCTCACAGTAGGAAGTTTCCTGCATATCAGATGTATTAGAGAAACGTCTTGAGTTGCTCAAGAGAAAACAAATGAGTTACACAGTCTTAGGCATGGACTTTCCTTTCTTCCTTTCTCTTATATTTTCAGCTACTACTTGCTCATGGCCACTCCTCGGAAGGAAGGTTAGGACAGTCTTTTAATGCAAAACATTTTTTTTTTTTAATTTCATTGACAGAATTTGTCCACCTTTTTTGTTTCTACACATTGAAATTAAGAAAGTAGCCATTTTAATGAAAACAAAACAAAACAAAAAAAACCCAACCTCATTGCCACTGAATTGATTCTGACTCATAGCAACCCTACAGAACATAGTAGAACTGCCCCATAGGGTTTCCAAGGCTGTAATCTTTATGGAAACAGGCTGCCACATCTTTCTTCCATAGAGTGGCTTTGGGTTCCAATCACCAGCCTTTGGCTTAGCAGCCAAGTAC
>NW_006921628.1:2550114-2551938 GCF_000298275.1 Orycteropus afer afer
AAAAAAAAAAAAAAAAGCCATTGAGCTGATTCTGAGGCACAGTGGCCCATGTGTGTCAGAGTAATAGTTCACCAGGCCTTTCTTCTGAGACACTTCTGGGGGAACTCAGACCTCTGGCCTGTTGGTGGGCAGCCAAGAAAGTGTGTTAACTTTTTACCACCCAAGGCCTCCAGTTATTAAGACCATAGTATTTTGTCATGGGATAAAAAAAAGAAAGCTTTTTCTATGTTTGTTATTTATGTAGTTTGAAAGGAGAGATAGATCAAGTTCAAAATTGGTAGAACAGTAGTAGATCTCTAAGAAGCTTATGACATTCTCTCCTCTAACCTGTAATGGTCCTTATGAGATCAAGTGTACCTGTCTGATGTGTCAGCATTGTCCCAGATGCTTTATGTTTTAAATCCCACTTATTCCTCCCAGAAATCTCTCAGACTACTCCTGTTTGAGGGATTATTTGTTTGGTTGCTTCTTTCAATGCACTTCAAGCTCCTTAAGGCAAACATGACATTTGTCTTTGTGTTCTAAAGGCAGGAGGATAAGGGCAGAGTTATCAGGGCAGGGACTATAGTATCAGGCAGGCCAGGACTCAAATCCCTGCTCTGCTGTCTTCTTTGATGTGGATCAAGGTACTTTGATGCTTTATGTCCAATTTCTGTACCTGTAAAATAATCCAGAACACTGCAAGGTCTCTCTCAGTGTTATATTTAATGATATATAGATATAAAACATTTAAAGCAGTGTTTGGCAGTAGTAAGCTGTGTTTGGCAATGGATAAATTAAGAATGGATAGATGGATAGATAGAAGGCTGGATAAATGAAAATAACTCAGCAAGTCTGAGTAATCTGCTCTGCGATAGTGATTCGGGTCTGTTTGCTTCTGTAGCTCAGATTTTTCCTACTCTCTTTGCTGCTTCCCAAGGAATTCACACTGCCCAACTAAGGTGGTTAAAAATATGATTAAAAGAAATTTATTTTCTTTGTGACATCAACTGGGCACCATAAACCTTCTGCCCTATCAGTAGCAGCACATAGGTACTAGCTTCTTGGAACTCCCTCGCAGTCCAAGTTGAACCACGTCGACACAGGTGCAATACACAAAGATACTGAGAAGCCATGAGCAAGTTGTTGTTGTTGTTACGTGCCGTTGAGTCGGACCCAACTCATAGCAACCCCTCCTTGGTTTTCCGAGGTGGTATCACTACAGAGGTAGATTGTCCAACCTTCCTTCCGAGGAGTGGCCATGAGCAAGTAGTAGCAGAAGATATAAGAGAAAGCACTTGTCCAGAGTCTTGTCTAACTTCTGATACCAATTCTCTGTGACTTTCATTATTGTCTGGACATTATTTATAAAATAGCCAAAGAGCTGGTTAGAATAAGTTCATCCAAGGACCATTTGCTGGGTACTTCTTAGATACTAGGCTCTATTATGGTATTGGCAAAGAGTATTGAATATACTCTGCCAGAAGAGCAAACAGATATGTTCTTGGGAAAAGTACAGCCAGAACGCTCTTTAGAAGTAAGGGTGGCAAGACTTCGTCTCATGTACTTTGGACACGTTATCAGGAGAGACCAGTGCGCTTAGAGAGGGACATCATGGTTGGTAAAATAAAGGGTCAAGGTAAAAGAAGAAAACCCTTGATGAGGTGTATTGACACAGTGGCTTCAACAATGGGCTCAGACATAGCAAGGATTGTGAGGAAGGTGTAGGCCTGAGATTGCTATGAGTCAGAACCAGCTCACTGGCACCAAGCAACAACATCCTAAATATTATTGATAAAAAGACTCTTTCCCAGCTTCTTCCCTTGAAGTTCACAGGCTCCACAG
>NW_006921628.1:2553718-2667261 GCF_000298275.1 Orycteropus afer afer
TTAACAAACGTTGTAAATAGTAGTGGGGTTGTCATGAGCTGACTGTATCCTTTAGTGGGGGTGGGGGGGTCACAACTCCCTTCAAATACCTCTAGACACAAACCTTCTCTGTCTTGGGTTCCAGCAGCTGCTCCTTCCCCTCCCTGCTTGTGTGTAGGAATCCTAACAGGTCCCCGATGTGACTAGCACCCAGGTACTATTCTATCTTTTGGGGGGTACCCTGCATCCTGCCGGCACCTTTGTAAATAGCTCCTTTCTTAAAGACCTCTCCAATCACCCACTTTGAATGTGCTGTTGTTTGTTTTCTGTGGGAATTTGACGGCTAAAGTTTGCATGCTATCTATCTGTGTAGGATAGATTTTCAATAGGTATGTGGACCTATAAACAATATACAGCTTTGTTTTGTATATTGAAATTTTGCAGCAATGGCTTCATATTATGTGTATCCTTCTGTAACTTGCACTTCATTTTCTAATTATTACTTGAGATTTATCCATGTTATATGTGAAGATTTAGCCCTTTATATTTTAACAGATTACATGTAGGTTCTGTGGTCAGACGAAAATCTTGGGAAAAAACTTCTAGGAGAATTACTTTTAGCGTTAAGGAAAGAAAGAGACCCAAATATAATACCAATGGTGACTTAGGAGTCTTTTGGTTGTATCACAGAAACAAGCTAGTCTTTCTTTCCCTTCTCATTTCAAAATGTCTTCTTTGATTAGTGAGTAAATGAATTTTTAAATGTGCATGTATGTAAAACCTCTCACTCAAGACTGGCCGCTATTGAAACAGCCAGTGTGTCTTACAATTCTCAGTAACAACAGTGGAAATCTAAAGAATATGGAAGTAAAATTCACAGCTTTTGATAATGTTATTATTAGTCATATAGACACTGTTGATATTATGCTTGCATTTTAGACATAAGATTCACCATTAAGATTTAGTTGCCTTGTTTCAGTGAGTTCTTGCCTGTGTTCTCCCTCCACAGAGTGTACCTGTCTCCACCAGGGCATGTGTTTCCAGATAAAATGTCCTTCTGTACATACTTATACAGCATCAAGTATGGTTCCTGGTAGATTCTTTTCCTGATACTTCTGTCCAGTTATGGTGATGGAAGGGGTTGGGATGTGTGGATGTGGATGGGGGGGGTTGGGGGGAAGTAAGTGGGCAATGAAAGGGCTAGGTATACAGAGGACTGTTTTAGTCAAGGAGCAGGGGGGAAAGGTCCAGGAATCAGGGATGTGGGGAGTCTCCACACAGCCACAAAGTCTTCTTATGTCCCTTTTGCAGATCTTTGTGTCCTCACTGTTCACCCTGGTGTTCTTACCAACTAATTTGCACACAGTTAACCTGATGTCTTTCTCTCATCTTACACTCCCTCACCACGGAGCGTGAAAACTGGAAGGACATGAATGCTGCTGTTCTCTTCCCACTCTGTCCCTGTTGCCCCTCACCATGTGCTACCCAGAGAATGGCCCCTGGGGACCTCAAAGGGAGAAGAGAGGAGAGGATGCTCCGAGAGCTCGGCTTCCCTTCTCATCAACTGCGTTTGAGAAAGTGGGTTTGAAAGAACTCCCAGCACATTGTCAAATCCTGCCCATCTTAAACAATCAATGGTTCTCATTTCTAATTAGTTCATCTGATATTTAAGGATATGTGTGTTTATCTGTATATTTTCACCTCTTAGCCTTTTCCTGTCAAAACAAAGGTTATTGGAAGATCTGATAGTTGATATAGCCTCTCTTTTTTTTCAACTAGATAGATAAACAAGTCACATTATCTACCATTTAAATACATTTTAAATAGAAGAGTTCATACTCTTGAAAGAGCTTTTTCTCTCCCAGGGCCTTGTGCCTGCAATTCATCCTGCCTGCCACAAGATGGTGGCAGTGTCTTCTCATGAAGTGCAAGTTGGTGTTCATCGCAAGTGTTGAAAAGGAGAGAGCACAAACATAACCATGTACTCACACACTATATACACAGATGTTACATAAAATATTTATGTATTTTATGTATTACATATTTATATGGTGTACTGTATTAGTGAAGTCAATATTGTTGATCAACTGTAATTTAAAGAAAAGAAAAACATACAAACCTGAGAAGAGCAAAGTATAGAAGACATGATATTTGAGTAGAGTTAGTGACTTGGCCTTTGTTTTTGGCTTAGAGCCAGTCTTCTTCCTGAGCTGAGTTCCCTGTTTGCACACAATCTTCCTTTTGAGTCTAAGCCTCCAGGCCTGAACAGATCTGGCAGGAGGCTCTGCTGAAAACCACTAGTTGATTCTCAAATGGGCTGCCAAGTATGGTGACCTTAACTCACTCGAATGCCTTCTTGGGGCCAGACATCCAGTTCATGTTCATTCTCTAGGGCTTGGCACATACTGCAGGAGTCAATCGATGCAGCAGAAGCAGAGGGTCCTGCTGCCAGCCCTGCAAGCTTTCTTTGAAAGGAAATGGGAAGGAGGCAAACAAGACAGATTTCCTTTAGAAGTGGAGGCTACCCAGGCAGCACTATAACAATGGCTGATCCCAATGCAAAGGGGTCTGCTGAGGCACCAACACATGTGTGCAACCTATCTCCCTTACAGTCTCTCTCCCTGTGTCAGTTCTTACATGTCTGTCTTAGGGCAGCCCCAAACTGTGGTTCTGTGACTTTTCACTTAGGTTCTTTTTTTCAAAGCACTCAAACTTCTACTCATTATGAAGGTTTGACACAAAACCCTACTGATACTATTTCTTATACCATCGGAAAGAGTTGTCATTGCCATTCAATATATGAGTAGTTTGGGGGTACCTAAATTTCCTCTCTCCTGAGACGAAATGCTGTGACTCTTTCCTTTGGGCTTTTCTGGCACTCGTAAGTTCATTCTCTATGTGGATTGTACATGGCCTTATGACTATCTCAGTGAGTATCTGGAATTACCTGGGGCATTTACCAAAATTGTCACCTGTGTGAGTCAGAACTCTGTTCTTAATAAGATTCAGAAATCCAGTTCATGCTCCGGGGCAAAAAGGGAAAACTTAAGACTCAAGTAAACAAATCATGGGACAGAAAAAAGCAAAATATGGTTGATGGTATTGAAGATATCCACAAACTGGTACCCTCACTACTCTACTGTGTGCACTTGTGTGTATGGGTGCATTTACACAGACATGTATACGTGATTCATACCATCTCTCTCTCTCTCGGTGGATTGGCTTTATTTCCTCAATCACTTCACTGGGGTGACGGGACATGGTTGTCAAGTAAGATAATCTTTCCCATCAGTTCCAGAGAGATTTAAAAAAGAAGAAAGAAAAAAGAAAAGATATCCCAGGTAGCCTCTTCTGAGCCATGTGCCTAATTAATGGACCAATCAGTGTGGTCTTGTGGGGTGGGATGAAGTGCTCTGTTTGACTCAGCCTGGGTGGGATGCCCAGCCACACTCTCACAGTGGAGAGGTTAACCTAGTTGTAAAGAGAACCTCCTGGTAGAAGGTGAGATGAAGAGTAATTCCCTTAAGAAAGGGGGTGCTATTTCCAGAAGAAGGAAAAGTGCTAGCTTATTAAAAAAAAAAAAAAAAAGGCTACCACTGCATTGTTACATAATATTTTTAAATATAAGGCAACTGAAATGAAACTTTATAATGGGGAGCTTGTACTTGATGTTGTGGAACTGACTGACTTCCAGGAACTTTCTGAAACTAGCAAACAAATGGTGACAGATAACAATAAATACTGAAAGTTTCTGTTAGTTCAGGTTAGCCCTGAAAAAGGTTGCCTCTCTGCTCCATTAGTAAGAGCCCATGTGCTGGCCCTACGTGTCTCTTCTCCCTCTGCCATATTAGATTTTGTGTCTTCCCAAATGGACTTGAGTTCCTTGTGGGTGAGACTCATGTCTTATTCCTGATTGTCTTCCCAGTACATATGGAACTTGGCACATAGCTGACACTCAGGGACAGCTCATTGAGGGAATCAGTGAATAAGAGAATAAACACCTAGACTTATGGCAAAATTCATATTCCCTAAATATGGTATTGTTGTCCTACCTGGAGCCACGTCCTTGGGCTGTGCAGATAGCAGACTAGTGCCATGAGTGGGGAACTAATCAAGCGTTGAGTGTCAAGGACTGGCATAGCTGTGTGTACTTGCACATGAGTCAAATGTATATTCACATGGGCCCACATGCATGATTAACTTGGGGAGCTGACAGGAACCAGTCAATCTGTTAAGCAAGTTTGTGTTTTAAAAACCAGATGTTTGGTATTATTATTCATCATTTCCTTTGATACTACAACAGTCCCCATTATGTAGCATAGGAAATGAAGGATATGGAATAATATACAATTATTATACAGCAGAGCACCACAACTCAGCCATTCAGAGGTCTGTTCAAAGCCTAGGCGGGTATAACTGAATGGCATTTGATTTTAGGATTCCCATTTGGACTTAAGTTAATGGGATTTTGCCCAGATGGACCATGGTGTGACTTCCCTCTCCCATCCCAACCCTTTGGAAAATGAGTGTTGACTCTGTGTCTGCGTTTTTCTTGGAAGGCACGCATGTGAATCATAGCTAGCAGCTCCTGCCTCAACAGCCGCTACAGGTTAGGGGGCCACAGAAAAACAGGGACCCCCTAGTGTGTAGCGATCAACGGTTCCTGGCTGTGATTGGCTACAGAACTTCTGCTTGGTGGTCTGGAAATAAAACTTTTGCCACGGGCTGCTATTTCCTATGGCAGGCATACAGAATTCCTCTTGATTATAAAGTGCTTACAGTTCAGATGAACTTTCAGACTGATGGTCCTCCTCCTGAAATGCTTTGTATACACAGAGCCCAGACCTGTGGAAAGCAGGAATGATGGAGTTGGTCAGTGCAGAGTACAGAAGAGCATCTTAATGTTATGCAAGTGATATTTCTGGGCTCCTGCCTCAAGGCCATACTGATATGCTGGTAGACATTGGGAAGCCTCAAGGTTAGGGTTCTGGCCAACCCAGTCCAAATTTGGGCCAGAACTCCCACACACATACACAGAAGTATTTGAGGTCATAGCAGCATGTGTAAATGGGGGCTGGACTGAGCTCACTGCATTTCTTTTGTGTACCTGGGCCTGGTTAAAAATGAGTGGTTTTAGGAAAAGTACAATACAGTGGAATCTCTGGGAGCTATAACTTGACAAGCCTGCCTTGTTTTTCTGGATCTTGCAAGTTTTCCACCTCTGAAAGGGTGCAGTCTTACCATTTTTCTATCATTTGTTAGGAGAAAATATTTGAATTTTCCTTCTCTGACAGATTTCTACCTTATCCAGGTCCTGGCTTTCACAAGTTTTCCTCTGTTATGGGACTTTTTTTTATTTGGAGTAATGGTACATCAGTTACATTTGGACTTAGCCCCTGAGTGAAGCTGACAATATCTTCTGACTAAATATTTGGAACTTAGTATCCCATGATCTTGTTTGTTCCAGGACAATTGCGAGCAATTTATAACTGATTATATACTGGTTGCAGAAAAAAAAGCCTCATTTCTCATTATTGTCAGTGGTATGTTATATTTTGATTTCATTCATGATACATGTTGGCATTGCTTGAAATTTAGATTTTGAGTTGCAAAATAGAAGTTGCCTAGGGTTATGGATCAGTTAAAATTAATTTTCTTTATAGCATTAAGGATTAATCAAGGAATCAGAATATGGGAAAACTTTTAATTCTGAGAGAGATGTTTACGATGGTTTGGTTCTGCCTTTGAAAATGGCCTTGCATGCCCCAGTGATGCCATAGTAGACTTTAAGGGTTTTTGGCAAGATATTGGAATCATGTTTCCATAAACTGTTATATACTTTTTGACTTGGTTCTTGGCAACAAGAAATGTCAACATTGTCAGATAGTTAATATTATTTAGTTATTAATCTTATGGCAAAGAGTGACACCAGTAATCATGTGATTACCATGAATTCCAAGTCCTTGAGGGAACTCTGTTTCTCCATTTTTTATTAGCACAGAGTAGGACTTCCCAGCCCTGTCCCCAACACTGTGAGAAAAGCAAATGTGATGATGAGTCTTAATATAGCTTTATATAATTCAAAGGGGGTATACAGTGTCTCATATGCCATGTAACAAGAGTGGTTCTTCCAGGAGAGATGCTGGACTTCTTAGCAATTACTTTAGAGGTCATGTGATGAAATTGTTTTTTATTTGCCTTTTGTTGTTGTTGGTGGTTTGTATTGGTTTCCATCTGGGACTGGTGCTCAGAGATTTGTTGACCTCCAAAAGGGCCTTGACTTTGCTATCTTGGGGAAAAATAAATGCTTCCAGTTTCTATTCTTTCCATTAGGGGCAGCTCTGAAGACCCCTTCCGTTCATACTAACTTCTCAATTTTCAGATCAAGAATAAACATGAATATTGCTTAGAAAGAATATAAATATCTGGGAAGTAAAACCATAAAATCAATCGGTGGTAATAAAATAAAATGAATCACTAAGATCAAGCAGACCCTATTCAGCTAAAATAGTTTGAAGCAGTGGACGGAGCAGCTGGAGTGACTGATGGCAACTGAATTTGTTTTCCTAGCCACAGACTGGGGTCTTCTCTGTGAATCAGGATAGAGGGATATCAAGCACCCTCCTGTGCTAAAGGCTTGAGCGGACACTTACCCATTTCCACAGCCCTTGCTCTGAAAACTATGTGTTGTTCAAGAGGGGATGGACTCTGCACCAGCAGTATGCAGGCTGCTCTTGGTAACCAGCTTTTCTCTCTTCACCAGCTTGCTGACGATCAGGGCCTCGTCCTAATGACTACTGTGGCCATGCCTGTGTTTAGTAAACAGAATGAAACCGTGAGTATAGTGGCCATGCTCCCTCCTTGATGCTGCAAGGTTTGTTTTCTCAGATCCCTTCTGATTCAAACTCTGGTGCCCCCCACCTTTTGTTTAAGGAGAGAGAGTTTGTCATTTTCCCTTTATTGTTTCTTTCTACTGATATACTCACTAAATGAAATACGTTATTATGTGCCGTTGAGTTGATTCAGATTCATAGTGACCCTGCAGGATGACTAGAACTGCTCCATAAAGTTTCCAAGGCTGAAATCTTTGTGGGAGCAGATCACTAGTTCTTTTCTCCCACAGAGCAGCTGTTGTTGTTATATGCCATCGAGTCAGACCCAACTCATGGTGACCTCTCCTTGGGTTTCCAAGGCAGTATCACTACGGAAGTAGATTGCCCAACCTTCCTTCTGAGGAGTGGCTGGTGGGTTTGAACCGTCATCCTTCTGATAAGCAGTCAAGTGCCTTAGCCACAACACTACCAGAGCTTCTACAGAGAAGCTGGTGGGTTTGAATTGCTGACCTTTCAGTTAGTAGCCAAGTGCTTAACCATTGCACCACCAGGGCTCCTAAAGGTAAATAGAGATGAGAGTAATTTGAGCAGGCATCATTTTGAGGATGCAGGATGAACCTTCAACATTTATCCAGAATTTAAGTTTTAAATGACCACAGGGAGACAAACCCCAGAGTGAATCCATGGTGGGAAGACTTCTCCCTGACTTGTAGTGACCAGCCTTGTGTTTGTGTCCTGGAGCTGCCATAACAAAGTACCACAAACTGCGTGGCTTATAAGAACAGAAATCTATGTTCTTGTAGTTCTGGAGGCAAGAGGTCCAAAGCCAAGGTTTCAGCAGAGCTATCCTCCCTCTAAAGGGTCTGAGGGAGAATCCTTCCTTATCTCTTCCAGGTTCTGGTGGCCCCAGACTCACTACAACTTCTGCATCCATCTTCATATAGCTTTCTTCACTGTGTGTGTCTCTTTGTGTCCCCTTGTAAAGACACCAGTCACTGGATTAAGGGCCTGTTCTAAATTCAGGATGGTTTCATCTTGATATCTTTAGCTAATTACATCTTCAAAGACCTTTTTCCAAATATGGTTATATTCGGCAGTTCCAGGTGAACATGAATTTTGGAGGGCACTATTCAACCCTTGAAGCTCTGGACTGCTAACCAGAAGTCTGGCAGTTCAAACCCACAAGCCACTCCTTGGAAGAAATGTTGGGCAATCTACTTCCGTAGTGATACTGCCTTGGAAACCCAGTTGGATGCGACTCTGTGGCAGTGGATTTGGTTTTTTGGTTTATTCAACCCTTTACAAGCCTGAAAGGAAACAATGGACTTTATCAATTTGTATCTTTTTCCCAAAGACCCTTCTAACACCACAAAGTATCAGCTCATCATGCTGATTATCTCCCTTGGAAACTGGGACTCCAGAGGCCTGTTTCTTCACCTTAGTCCTTGGTTCCAATTCACTGCTGAGAATTTCAGGGTTGTTGGATCTCTCTCTGGCTATTTAGTCTTTCTTTCCTGGGCACCAGATGGCAGTGTAAATTGAGAAAGTAGTTGACATACTAAGATTTTCCTGTAAAAAGTTTCATAAGAGAAATGGATTAATGATTACAGTCCTAAACTCCTAAAAATTTTTGTGCTTCTCTATGTCAAATTTAAATTTTAAAGAGAGAGAAAGGGACATTATTAGGGTATCTTGGTATGAATGTATGTTGGGGGTTATAGTAGTTAATTCTTGGCCTGAGGTGGTAATATCCTTGTGTGGTAATATTTTGGGTGGGGACTGAGTTATGGAACATGGTCCCTCTTGGAGATCTGGGTTAAACCTCAATCTTTATGAGGATGGGGAAGGTACTAGACCATTACCTATGGCATGTGGCTTGCCATAAGGTTCTAGTTCTTCGATCAAGTTAATTTATTGTTATTTTTATTCAATGTTCATTTACAACAGAGATCGAAAGGCATTCTTCTTGGTGTGGTTGGCACAGATGTCCCAGTGAAAGAACTTCTGAAAACCATCCCCAAATACAAGGTAATGTATCACTTGATAGTCAAGGGACACATGTCTTAGGTTATTTCATAACCTATTGCATTAGTTCCCTAGAGCTGCCATAATAAGTTACCACAAACTGGGTGGCTTAAAACAGCAGAAATTTATTCTCTGACAATTCAGGAGACCAGAAGTCAGAAATCAAGGTGTCAGCAGTTGGTTCTTTCTCAAGCCTCTGAGGGAGAATCTGATCTCTCCCAACTTCTGGTAGTTGCCAGGAATCCTTTGTGTCCCTTGGCTTGTGGAAGCACCATTCTAATTTCTGCCTCTGTGTTCTCATAGCTTTCTTCCCTGTGTCTATCTCCAGTGTTTTTATGTCTAAATTCCACTCTTCTTATACGGAGCTCTGGTGGCTCAGTGGTTAAAGCATTCAGCTGATAAGCAAAAGGTGAGTAGTTCAAACTCACCAGCCACTCCATGGGAGATGGATGGGGCAGTCTGCTTTGATAAAGAATTATATCCTTGGAAACCCTATGGGCAGTTCTAATCTGTCTTATAGGGTCACTATGAGTCTGAATCAATTCAATGGCAGTGGGTTTGGTTTTTGTTTTTTATAAGGACAGCAGTCACTGGACGTAGGGGCCCACCCTAATCCAGTATGATCTCATGTTAACTTGATTACATCTACAAAGACCCTATTTCCAAATATGGTCACATTCATAGGTTCTGGATGGACATGAATTTGGGGGACAGGGCACTATTCAATTCAATATGCTTTCCATAGTGATTGAAGCAGAAGTAAAGAGGCCCTTCAACTCTCATTCTCATTCTGGGATGGATATATATATATATGCTATGAGTCGGGGCCGACTCGACGGCACATAACAAAAACAACAACAAATATATATGTTTGTAGAACAGGAACTGGGCTGATGTGTGCAGGTCTTTATAGGCTTACTGAGTTTGTGTGGGTCTTCTGAAATCTATACATATCTATGCAGTTAAAAACCTTTGATGGTCTTCTAAACCAGTCTTAACTCACTCCAATCTGAGGACCGTCTCAAATCCTACAGCCACGTTGGGGGCCCTGATCACCAGCTTAACCCACCAAAGCTTCTATCATTGGAGTGAAGTTTTCAGAGGCAAGAATGGACACGTGCTTCATCCAAACCTATATAATCAAGTTCTGGAAACTGTGTAGGTTTCTAGAGGCTGAAATTAGGGGTGGGTATAGGGGAGGACTTTGTGACCCTTCAAGACAATGAACTGTACTTTTGTTGAAATCCCCAGATTTAGGTGTCCAGACATACTGTGTCACTGCATAAGGAAGGGCCTGCCATCTTTACATTTCTAGATGGATGGCAGAAGGCAGTAAACTTAGAGAATATCTCTGAACAACACTTCAGCCCCCTATTTCACATGGCAATATATATAAATCCAAGCACAAGGTATTATGTGACATACCCATTAAGTCCATTAATATGGAATTGGTAATGATTCCGCTGTGGGTTAATTTCTTCTGCCAGGCAGTCTACTAAGGTCTTTATGGCATCATGTCACTCTGTAATAGGTAAACACTATTATTAATCCTATTGTACATTCAAACAAACTGAGACACAGCAGCCTTAAGTATCTTGCCCAGTCTTACAGTTTGCAAGAAGGAGAGCATGGTTTGAACCTCTATGACCCTGGTGCCATTAAGAACAATAAATACAATGACAGTAATAATATAAATAGTTACCAATAACAACAGTCAGGGGTTATTGATGGGGGCAGTGGCAGTTCAGTGACAGAATTCTTACCTGCCATATATAGGATCTGGGTTCCATTGTGAGTCAGTGCACCTCATGTGCAGCTACCACCCACCTGTCAGTGGAGGCGTGCATGTTGCTATTATGCTGAACAGGTTTCAGCAGAGCATATAGACTAAGATGAAGTAGGAAAAAAAGGTCTGGTGATCTACTTGCGAAAATCAGCCATTGAAAACTCTAAGGATCACAACCATCCAATCTGCAACCAATTACAGAGATGGTGCACAACTGACAGCGTGTTCTGTTGTGTGAGGGGTCTCCATGGGTCTGGGGCCTACTTCATGGCAGATAACAACAACAACAACATCTTATTACATGCTTAGGGTGGCACAAAATGCTTTACATACATTATTCCCATTGAATCATTATTAGGCTCCCATGATGTGGATACCATTCTTGGCCCTAGTTTTGGTTGAGAATACTTGAAATAATTTTCTGCATGTCACTCAGCCAGTAAAAGATGAATAAAACATAATGTACCAGAAGAATACAGGGAGATCAGCTATAGAACATCAACCTGCAGTGGTCGAATCACAGACAGCTCTGTTTTATGCTTCCCAAAGGTCAGCCTGGGGACTGGAGGTACAGGTATGACACAGAAGTGCAGGTATGACATACCTTCTTCTAAGTCGTCCCCCTCTAGTTCCCACACAGAGCATTGGGAAAAGGTGTGCACATCAGCCAGGGACAGCCAGGGCTGAACAAGCCTCCCTGGGCCAGGAGAGGAGAGCTCCAAGGAGCAGAGTGCAGATCACACCTTTCTCTCCCAGATTAACACCTTGTAAAGATGAGTCAGCTTTTGGCTCTTGGGGATTTCCCAGAAGATAGAATTCGTTCTTTTCCCTTAGCTTCACAGGTTTTCTCACAAGTGATCAGACTTCTTGTAATTTTTATTAAGAATTCCAGACACCCCAGCAATAATTTCCAGACACCACAGCTTCTGTTACCATAATGAGCCATTTTATAATTGGGTTCACTTCATTAGCCCAAAGTCTCTCTACTTGGAAGGCAAGCAGCTCCTTCCCCAGGCTGTTGGACTTCTCAGGTTCTTGGTCTCCAGGAGAGCTGCTTCAGGATGAAGGCCCCTTTGGCAAGCCCCTAGTGTTGGAAGGACCTGTGTCTGATCTGTTCTCTATTACTCCGCGGGACTGCACATTAGAATGGACAGGAAGACTGGTTCTATTTCAGGTGAAACAAGAGTTAGGAATTTCATCAGTATATTGATTTGTGGCCAGAAACGAATGTTGGACCTTGTTCTCTTATACACTTTTGACTCTGAATGACTCATCTACAGACTGTATTTGAGGTGTGCTCAGAGTCTCCCTTCCAACATCCATGTTAGCTTGTATCTGTATGCCACCAACAACCAAAAGAAACATTCTGATGTTATTTTCTCAGAATGTTCTCCTGGAAAGGAATTTAAGCAGACTGTTTGCAATGTTAAGAAGACTTTTCCAGGTACGAGGGTTGAGAAGGACTGACTCTACAACTGCTACTCTAAATCAATTTCTCTTTTTGGGAGCATTTTAAATATTTACTTTAGTTCACATATTAAAGATGGACTGATACTATTTGGGTAAAATTATAAACGTCTTACATACACACAGACTTTAGCTGATCTCCTGCCATGTGCCAGCCATCATAGTGGGGGCTACAGGAGTCAGAGATGGGTGAGAGGGCTTCATCCTACAAATAGCTAATCCTAATGGAGAAGTACTGCTGTAAGTCTAGAACAAGGCAGAAGGCAGAGAGGGAACCAACTAGCTCACAAGGAGGGAGGCAGGAAAATAGGTGTAGCATTTTCATGCACTAGGATGAGGTTAGTAATGCAATTATGCTCAGAGTTTCTAGAAGCACATGACACAGAAGGCAGGGAGCAAAAAGGAGAATCAGGAGAGACTTTTGAAAGATGATTATAAGTCTGAGCCAACAATGAGGGTAAGAATTAGCAATGGGGAGAAGTGAGGGAGGGTGCCCTAGACAGTTGGCCCTCTGTGAATAAAGATCTGGATGGAAGAGAAAACTTCAGGGGAGTTATGGCACTGCTGTGTGCTCTGGGATGCAGTAAGTGGAAGGAGACAGGGCCAGGGACTTAGGTAGGGGCCAGCATCCAGGAAGGCTTGATGGGTAGGTCCATGGACTCTATATTACATGTTAAAGGGGCTCTTGGTAAAATTTAAGCAGGGGAGCAACATGGTTAGAGTTACCTTTGACTTTTATGGGCATAGAACATGATTTGGTTGTGGCCAAGCTTTGAAGCAGGAAAGGCAGATAGGACCATTATGGAAATATTTTGAATTGGGACAGTTATGGTAGGGTAGGGAAGCACACTTGAATCTCAGTAATTTCTGGAAGAAGATTTAGCAGGACTTAGTGATTACTTAGATTGAGAGGTTGAGGATGAAAGAGAGAAAGGAGTATAAGGTTGATGGTCAAGCATTTAGTTTGGGAGTCTAGGTGGGTGATGCTACCTGCTGAGAAGGAAAAGAGGAGGAACATCAGGCTTAAGGGTAAGATCCCCCTTTTTGGCTGGGTACATTTGAGGGGCCTGAGAGATGTCCAGGTAGAGATGACTTGTACACTGCTAGATATTTGGATCTTCCATTGAGAGGGGAGGCCAGGGTTGGAGCCAAAACTGGAGATCAACAAAGTATGAGTGGTTGCTGAAATGTATTGGGACAGAAGAGAGGCAAGGACACTGAGGGAGGCAAGAAAATAACTGTAGCATTTTCATACACTAGAAGCTCTGATGGCATAGTGGATAAAGCATTTGGCTGCTAACCATAAGGTCAGTGGTTCGAACTCACTCGCCCCTCCGTAGAAGGAAAATGAGGCAATCTACTTGCATAAAAATGTACAGCCTTGGAAACCCAATGGGGGTCGCTATGAGTCGGAATTGACTCGATGGCAGTGAGTTTGGTGTTTTTGGTTTTGGAGGGTGAAGATGGTAATGGACATATGTTACTCTAAGTCCTCCCTCCTCTGGTTCCTACAAAGAACCTTCAGAAGAGGTTAACACATCACTAGAGACAGCCTAAAAGACAAGGAAAGCTATGAGTGTGGGGTCTGGAAACTAAAAGAATAAAGAGCCCCAAAGTGGAGGAAGAACTTGGTTGATAGAGCCAGGAAGATGAGGAGACAATGTCCCATCAGGTTTGGCAATTAGGAGGCCATTAGGAACTGTAGAAAACAGAATTTTGATGGCATCTTGCCCAGAGGCAGAGTCCAGTAGGCTGGGTTATGAGTGAGCAATATGGAAGCACAGATGGCAGCTAGATAATTACTGGAGGACACGGGGTAGGAAGGTGAGCTCAGCGTCAACATTACAGGGGAAGAAGCAGAATGTTCCCCTCAGTTTTGTAGCTTCAGTTGTAAATTTTATCTGTTTTATCTTTTTCCTGCTTCCTCCTTTTGCTCTTTCTCCTCCTCTCTACCACCTCTCAACCACCTCTCCATTTTTTTTTTTTTTTTTTTTTTTTAATCTCTAGGAGCTCTGGTATTGTAGTGACTAAGGCACTTGACTGCTAACCAGAAGGCTGGCGGCTCAAACCCACCAGCCACTCCTCAGAAGGAAGATGGGGCAATCTACTTCCGTAGTCATACTGCCTTGGAAACCCAAGGAGGGGTCGCTATGAGTCAGGTCCGACTCAAAGGCACATAACAACAACAACAACATGATATGAGTTATGATTTCATGGAACCTATATTCTATGAAGAAATAAGCATTAAATATTGAAATGCCTTGACTGATCCTTTGATTGATTATAATGAAACTTACAAATAGTAATTATAAATTTGATCATTGCTATAAAAGAAAACAGGGCTTGTTCTTTTCTTCTATAGCATACACAAGATAGGAATCCTATCTTCTTTTGAGTATTAGCAATACAAGAATAGAAGTAATGTACATAATGATAGTATTGAACATGTTGTTGTTGTTGTTGGGTTCTGACTCATAGCAACCCCATGTATAACAGAATGAAACACTGCTGGTCCTGTGCCGTCCTCACAATCATTGCTAAATTTGAGCCCATTTTTGCAGCCACTGTGTCAATCCATCTTTTTCACTGACCCTCTAATTTACTAAGCATGATAACCTTCTCCAGGGAATGGTCCTCCTGATAATATGTCCAAAATGCGTGAGACAAAGTCTCACCATCTTTGCTTGTAAGGAACATTCTGGCTGTTCCTCTTCCAAGACAGATTTGTTCTTTCTTTTGGCAGTCTAGAATTCAGTATTCTTTGCCAACACCATAATCCAAAGGCATCAATTCTTCTTTAGTCTTACTTATTCATTGTCCAACTTTCACATTACATATGAGGTTATTGAAAATACCGTGGCTTAAATCAGGGGCACCTTAGTCCTCAAAGTGATATCTTTGTTTTTAATGCTTTAAAGAGGTCTTTTGCAGCATATCTGCCCAAAGCAATGCCATTTGATTTCTTGACTGCTTCTTCCATGGGTGTTGATTGTGGATACAAGTAAAATGAAATCTTTGATAACTTCCATCTGTCATCATGTAGTTTATTGGTCCAGTTGTGAGGATTTTTGTTTTCTTTATGTGAGGTGTAATCCACATGGAAAGATGCAATTGCTGATCTTCCTCAGTAAGTGCTTCAAATCTTCAATTTTGGAAAGTAAGATTGTGTCACCTGCATATCACACATTGTTCATTATTACTCTTCCTCCCATCCTGATGCTGCATTCTTCTTCATATAGCCCAGCTTCTCAGATTATTTGCTCAGCATACAGTTTGAATTTACAATCAAATATCACTTTGCCTTTAATGGAAAAAGTCAAGCTTTCAGAGTACTTTTGACCCCTTCAAAACCAAAACCAGACCCACTGCCATCAGGTCAATTCCATCGTATAGTGACCCTATGAGACAGGGTAGAATTGCACCATAGGGTTTCCAAGGCTAAGTACAGTGAAAAAATACAACCCTATGTATGCTTTCCTGATTTTAAACCATGCAGTGTCTCCTTGTTCTGTTCAAATGACTGCCTCTTGGTCCACGTGTAGGTTCTGCATGAGCAAAATTAAGTGTTCTGGAATTCCCATTCTTCATAATGTTATTCGTGATTTCTTATGATATGCACAGTCTTTGAATAATCAGTAAATACAAATAAACATTTTTCTGATTTTCTCTGCTTTCAGTCAAGGTCCATCTGATATCATCAATAATATTCCTCATCCCACATCCTCTTCTGAATCCAACTTGAATTTCTAGTAGTTTCCTTTTGATGTACAGTTTCTATGATTTTTGAATTATCTTTAGCTAAATTTTACTTACATGTGTTTGGGTTTGGGTGATAGTAATAATATGGTTCAGTAATTTCCACACTCCATTGGATCACCTTTCTTTGGAATATGCATATATATGGATCTCCTTCCAGTCAGTTGGCCAGGTACCTTGTTAGCATAGAGGATTAAGTACTTCCAGCATTGCATCTGTTGAAACGTCTTAATTGGTATTCCATCAATTTCTGGAGTCTTGTTTTTCACCAGTACCTTCAATGCAGCTTGGATTTCTTCCATCAATACCATTGATTCTTGATCATACGCTACTTCCTGCAATGGTTGAACATCAACCAGTCCTTTTTGGTGCAGTGACTCTGCGTTCCTTCCATCTTCTTTGGATGCTTCCTATGTCACTGAATTTTCTGCCCATAGAGTCCTTCAATATTGCAACTTCAGGCTTGGATTTTCTCTTCAGTTCTTTCAACTTGAGAAATACCTTTTGGTTTTCTAATTCCAAGTCTTTGCACATTTCATTATAATACTTTATTTTGTCTTCTCAAGCCACCCTTTGAAATGTTTTGTCCGGTTCTTTTATTTTGTAATTTCTTCCATTTGCTTTTTCTACTCTATGTTCAAGAGCACGTTTTAGAGTCTCTTCTGACATCCATTTTGGTATTTTCTCTCTTTCCTGTCTTTTTAATGACCTTTTGTTTAGTCCATGTGTGATATCTTTGATGTCATCCCACAACTCATACGATGTTTGGGCATTAGTGTTCAATGTGTTAAACCTGTTCTTGAGACAGTTTCTAATTTCAGGTGGGATATACTCAAGGTCTTACTTTGGCTCTTGTGGACTTGTTTCATATTCTTCAGTTTCAACTTGAACTTGCATTTGAGCAATTAATTGATGACCTATTCCACAGTCAGTCCCTGGCTTGTTTTGACTGATGACATTGAGCTTCTCCATTGCCTCTTTCCACATATGTGGTCAGTTTGATTCCTGTATAATCCATCTGGCAAGGTCCACATGTATGGCAGCCATTTATGTTGTTGAAAAACGATATTTGGAATGAATAAGTAGTTGTTCTTGCAAAATTCTGTCACACTATCTCTCCTATTGTTCCCATCACCAAGGCCATATTTTCCCACCATCACTGCTTCTTCTTTGTTTCCAATCACCAGTAATTATCAATGCTTCTTGATTGCATGTCTGATCAATTTTAGACTAGAGATGTTGGTAAATTTCTTCATATTTGGCATTAGTGGTTGATGCATAAATTTGAATAATAGTTGTATTAACTGATCTTTCTTGTAAGCACATGGACTGTTATCCTATCTTCACAACCTTGTACTTCAGGATAGATCTTGAATAAATTACAAATGATAGTGAAATATCATTTGTTTGGTCTGATTTTTAGTTTGAATTTACAATCAAATATCACTTTGCCTTTAATGGAAAAAGTCAAGCTTTCAAAGTCCTTTTGACCCCTTCAAAACCAAAACCAGACCCACTGCCATCAGAGTAGACAGAGTAGAATTGCCCCATACGGTTTCTAAGGCTATAAATCTTTATACAAGCAAACTGCCCCATCTTTCTTTCGCAGAGTAGATGGTGAATTTGAACTCCCTACCTTTTGATTAGCAGCCAAATGGTTTAACCACTATGCCAACAGAGCTTCTTGTATTAAATTGCTGCTGTTAGGTGCCCTTGGGTCACTCCAGACTCATAGCAACCCTACTATATACAATAGAACAAAACAGTGCTGGGTTCTGTGCCGTCCTCACAATTGTTGCTGTGTTTGAGCCCATTTATGCAGCCACTGTGTCAATCCACCTCATTGAGGGTCTTCCTCTTTTTCATTGAAACTTTACTTTGCCAAGTATGATGTCTTTCTTCAGGAACTGTTCACTCTTGATAACATGATAAACTGGGAAGAAGGACTGGCTAGCTACTTCTGAAAAAAAATGGCCAGTGTAAACCTTATGGAGAGTATTAAATTGGGATGTAATAATTGTAATTAATGCAGTGTTGACTGTGGCTGACATTTTTCCAAGAGACAAGATGAAAGAGACCATCTACATCTCAAAGGATAAGAAGTCTCTGGTTTATCTTTCACAGCATAATGAAATATACTTTTATCATTAGAGTCAAAGTCTTATTAAGACTAACTGTGGCAGGTAACTCCAGGAGAAAATGTCTGTTGCCCTTGACTACAACGTGCATATTTGCTTTATGTGATACAAGGGAAAATTTTTAATTGCCAGTGTTTAATTCTCTGAAGGTAATTTCACATCACCTTGACATTAAGCTAACGAGCAGACAGGGTCATTCCTGGTTTGTAAACTATTGTCTGGATCATTTAATAGCATCATATTCAAGTATGTAAGCAGCAGAGAATTTTAAAGAAAAACAACAGACAGTGCAGTGAGACCTCACAACTATGAAATAACTTGTTGGGAGAAAAAAAATAAAGGACTTTTATTTTTCCTTCTTCTCTTTTCACTGCTCCAGCAAAAATGGGTTACATTTTCTGTCTTCAGAGAGAAATCAGTAAGGGTTTTATGCCAGAGGCCATTTTAATACATGAATGATTTGTAGGTAAATTTATTGTAGCCAATGGGTGCAGTCAACTGTGTAATAGAAATATTGTCAAAAAGCAGGGATTATTATTTAAATAAGTGCAGTGTTAAATTTGATTACATACTTTTTAAAGCTAATAAAACATTTCATTGCTCTCAAACTATTTCCCATAGTCCCATTTAGTCAGAAAACATAAATTAAGGGAGACTCTGCATAGAAAATTACCCAGGCTTTGTGTGGATGGAAGTGTGTATGGAAAAGCTTGGCTGCCACATGATTTAAAGACAAAAGGATATAAAAGGGCTTGGCAGGCTCCTATATGGGCTGGTGGGGACACTTTCATCCTTGAGGAATTATGGAAAATGACAGCCCAGGAGAGTGCACGTTTTCGATGGCCCCAGCAGGCATGGAGTTGCAGGAAGACTCCATGTGAATCAGCATGAGGCCCCTTTTTCCCTTGTATCAGGTAGAGAGAAGACATTCACGTTGACAAAACTCTGTCCATTTGGACATAGGGTCTTGCCAGAAACATTAGCCACTTTGTTTAAGAAAAAAAGAATAAAGGTAATTGTTTTTGTTTTAAATAAATCAAAATAAGAGCCTTGGATGCCAACGCAGGGATGTGACATTTTAAATTGTGCTATTTGCTAAGCTTATCCTGTGACAGGTCTTCATTTCCACCAAATGTCAAGGATCAGTGCCTTGCATTCATTTTAATGAAATACTGTGCTGATAAGGGTTATGAATGCCAAGTTTAAGCTGTAAATTACTAAATGTCGGCCTGCTTTATGCTTTGTGAATTCACCAGGGAGCAAGCTAATGAAGGTTTCTTTCTCTCTTCCTTTTACAGTTAGGGATTCACGGTTATGCCTTTGCAATCACAAATAATGGATATATTCTGACACATCCAGAACTCAGGCCACTGGTAAGAGAAATTCTTCCTTATTTCTGTGCTGCTTCTTTTACGATTTTGAAAGATCTTCAGTTCTACACTTAATCTGCAATTTTTACTTTAAAGGCTCAGTTCATAGTATTGTCTTAAAAAGTTGACTCTAAATAACACGTATACAGTGTAAGATATTTACTATTGTGCTTTTACATATTAATCCATATGTATCTATATATATATATATATATATTGATATTTACTTATTTATTTTACATATGCCAATACACTGGCATAGTTGGAGATATTGTAGGTTCTGTTCCAAACCACTGCAATAAAGCAAATATCACAATAAAGCAAGTCACACAAATTTTTCGTTTTCCAGTGCATATGAAAGTTACTATACTGTAGTCTATTAAGTGTGTAATAGCACTATGAAAAAGGTTGAAATATTGAGAATTACCAAAATGTGACTCAGAGACATGAAGTAAGCACATGCTGTTGGAAAAATGGCACCCATAGATTTGCTTGATGCAGGGTTGCCCCAAAACTTCCATTTGTGAAAAATACGAAGCTCATTAAAGTGAGATATGCCTGTATATGATATGTGTTAACTCAAGATCATTTGAAACCCATTGTAACAAATGGATTCTCATGCTCCAACCCAAGTCTCATGTTTTTAAAGTCACATTTTATGCAACAAATTAAACCCAGGATCCCAGAAGGTCATTACAAAGGGGGATTTGCCCCCAAGTGACATTGCTTAAGAATAGTGCTATGGGTAGGAGCTGTTCAACATATTTTGTGTTACACAGAAACAATTGAAATTTTCTCTATTTCTGACATAAGTGATACGCAGTAACATTGTATGGTGACCTGGTATGTAATAAACTTTCTTTCTCTCAGCATGGTTTTCACTCTGTGAAGTGAATGGGGTTAGGCCAAATCCGGCACAGCCTATACTATCATTGTCAACCGCCATCCCCAGGAGAGGCTGCCCGGAACATTGTATAGAGGAGGATTCTGAGAAAGCATCATGCTCATCAGGTAGAGGGCACTCAGTTATCCACAGTGTCCATGGTGGACTCAGGAGGGGTGTTGGCAGTAACTGTGCCATATATCTGCTGTGCATGGACTAACTGAAATACAGACATCTCCTTGAATTTGTGTGTGTTTTGTTTTAAAGAAGATATCAAGTATAAAGAATAATATTGTTAACACTGCTTTACGAAGTTAAGGAGAGCATGAGTGATTTTCTGTAGCAGTCTGCACACACACATATATTCACACACACAAACACATCCACCCATCTACCCCACATACCTTTTTGCCTTTCATCAAAATTAGAAAATAGCAGCAGTGCCTGGTATGCAAATGTTTATTGGCAAGGCACTGTGGGGACCAGTTTGCTTCTCGCTTGCATCATTGTTTAGAAACAGTTCATGTGAGAGCTCCATCATCATCCAACTTTGCTCTAATCACCCTGGTATTAACAGAGTCATGGCCACCTCATGTGGATCCCATATGCATGCTTTAAGAAGGGACTTACCGTAATCATTTTATTTCAACAGTTTTTTTTTTATAAGAAAAAGACTGGGTTAACTGACTAGCTAATTCTAAACATAGCTCAGTTGAAATTATTGAAAAGTCTGATTGAAAAAGCCACTGACAGTGACATACCTAGCACATTGCTCATCTGTTGGAGATGGTAGGAATTATGTGTTTGGTGTAGCTGAGTGTGGGCTTCTAGTACTGCCTTTTCCAAATTCAAATGGAACAGAATAGATGAAACATCAAACCTGGATCTTCTGCAAGTGAATGAATTAACTGCCTATCAGATTTTAAAGAAGAAATGAAATGGAACTAGATGTCAGAAGTCACCAAAGTATCTTCCCTCTCTGCAGCAACAGAAATGGCCAGCTCCCATCTGCACAGTCTCTTCACTTTCTCTTTCTATTCTTTTGTATCTCCTAGTCAGACAGCAAATGGTGTGTTTGCGAATAATCCATCTGAAGCACTTTCCAGAGCTGTGCCCACCGAGAGGTGGCTGAAAGGTCTTTAGGAAAGCAGACATCTCCAGACAGTTCACAGACTCAGAGATACAAGTCATTTTTATCCTTCTCACTATTAAAACACTGTGCTAAATGGTTTCACTAAAAGTGGTAGTCATAATGAGTGTTTTGGTTACCTAGTGCCACTCTGAGAAGAATATATACCAAAAATGGGATGGCTTGAATAAGCAGGAGTTTATTCTCTTATAGTTCGGGAGGCTAGAAGTCCGAGTTCAAAGTGCCAGGCTCTAGGGGCTGGGTGAAAGTCCCTTGACCTTGAGCTTCAGCTCTGCCTCTTGCTTCCGGCCCACTGAAGCTAGAGGCATTTCTTCACTCAGGCAGCTGCTGGCTGCTGAGGCTGACAAACCCACGGTTGACAAATAAAATGGCACGGTCTCAATGTTACCAAACCACATGGCAGGCCATTGATTCAACTCCATTGAAAGTCCCAGGATTGTGAGAACATGGAAGACTGCTTAACAATGACTCAGCCACATGAAGGGTTCAAGTGTGTCCTAAGCTAGAGACCATTTCCAAAGCTGCTGCTTTGCGGGGAGAGCAGACCACATAACCAAAGCAGCTACTCAGCTGCTTGTGGTAAGTCCCACCATGGAGTTGATTGCCAGTCTCATCATGTGGAATAACTACCACCAGCTGCCCAGCCACTCAACCAGGCCCAGCCAAGTTGACACACAAACTTAACTACCACAGTGAGGTTCCCATGAACAGGGTGGAGTGAGCAAATGCTCCACATGTCACCTGTGAGAACCCAAACCAGATGAACCATTTTGCAGTTGATCCATGATAAGAATGTAAGAAATGGCCAGGCCAGTGAGCCATTTCTTTTGTTCACCTGTCTTTGACCTTGAGACTGCCAGATAAGGTTTGGGGTGATGCCAACCATTGAGGATTTCATAAACTGCCCCATCTGACTTGCTCAATAAATGTGTGTTGACTCTGTCTTGAGTTTTCCTATTTTATCCCTGGCAAAGGCAAAGGTGCAGTAGAAGGAGCTAAGCTTTGGCATCATCACACAGGGTGCCTTTGACTCCTCATCTTGCCACATCTCAGCTCTGTGACCGTAGACAAATCGTGCAATCTCTCTAAGCATCATTTTCCTCTTGTAGTCCTGCCATAATCATAGTATTTATATCATAGGTGGGTTGTTGGAGTAAATGAGATGATGCATAAAAGAGATTGGTGCAACAAAGCAGGCCCCCAGGCACCTATGGGGTGGCAGTGGTGATGCCAGCATCTTGTTTGTGTTCTCTTGACTCTCTTGACATGTGCTGAGCTTCTCTGAAGGTTAGGAGGACATGAGGGTTGCTGGATGCTTAGAGAGAACCTAAAGAACACTTTTTGGTAATCCACTTGGTTCAGACAGTTACATTAAACAGAGGATCGTGTACACACCGGCACTAACATACATATAGAGTCTCTGGTGTCATCCAGTCTGCCTCAATCACAGTCTGCCTTCACCTTGGTCTGTGTGACGTCAGTCAAGCCTGTGTGTGCATGTGTATGTGTGTGCATTGCACGTGTGTGTATCGTGTGTATCTGTTCCTCTCTGTGATACACATACATACATACACACACATCCTCAGTTTTCTTTCTGATTCTCTAGGAATCTTAACCAATTCTGGTCTAGAAGACAGGTAGACAGCAACTGTACTAAGAGGTTCTGTGTGTGCCCTGCCATGTGAGGAGGCCAAAGTTATTTAAAGAACAACACAGAGTAGCAATAACAATAATACTAGAGGCTGCCATACACTGAAGAATGATAGTTAAGAGTCAGCCTCCACAGGATGGGATACTTCTGGCTCTCAGGTGCACAAGTTACTTGTTCACCTGCTGTTTCTGCTTTGTCCTCCCTTCTCCCTTACCATCAGTCCACTCAGCACATAGTAGGAGCTCAGTAGATGAGTGCATGAAAGGGTCCTCGCCAGCGACTGTTGCCATTTTTGCTTACTTTGGATTCTTCCAGAGGACATAACTCGTGAACTTTTTCTGCAAACCCTGTGTCTATACCAGGCATAAATCCACCTGGCCAGACTCCCTTCTCCAGCACAGCCAGGAACAGCTGCTGCAAGCAGCTCCCTCACTAGCCCAGGCAGGGAATCCTCATTCAGGCCCAACTCGCCCTCTCCCAAGCCAGCCATAGCATTGAATCCTTATTATAAATGGACATTCTCCTGCCTTTGGGCCAAATCTCAGATTAGCACAGTGGGTGTGAGTGTCGGGTTGTGGCCAGCCAGTGGAGGATGGAGCAGGCTCACTTAAAATAACTCATATCCTTCTCTCTCTGCCACTGAGGTCGCTCCTGCCTCTGCCGCCAGAGGAAAGAAGTGGGTTTCTCTGAAGCACAATACCAATATTTTTCTAATTTGTCCAATAAAATCTTTTCCCCAAACTTAATGTTTGGCTTGATTTTATCCAGTATTTTCTTTAATCTTGTATGATTTGGGTGTGAATCATGAAGTGTCTCCAAAAACAGCTCAGACGTAAGAGCCTTACTCAGCAAACTCGCTTTGGTGTAATTGGCACAACTGCTAAAGTAATACTTTCCTGTTGATAACTGGGCTTTCCTTAGCCCTTCTCCAAGTGTTTCTCAACCACTCCATCCTTGCCACCAACTTTTGACTTCCTGGTAGATTAACCGATGTTGAATCAACAAACATTTATCTGGTGCCAGGTGTGCGTCAGTACTGGGTTGGGCTAATGTGGCCATCCACAAGTGGGCCAGAGGGCTGTTTCATGGTGGGGGCCGGTATCTGTTCTCTGGGTGGTGAATGGGACACAGCCCAGCAAGAGGGATCAAAGTTAGGCTTTAAGGATTGCTTTTTGAATAATTCAAACCAGGTATCGCCAAGTCAATCTGTACTCATAGTAAGCCCAGAATAGAAGTGTGCTCCATAGGGTTTTCAATGGTTGAGTTTTCAGAACTAGAGTGCCGGGACTTTGAGTAACTTAGAATTTCTTTTCATATTCTTTACCACTCTTTGAAATTCAGGCTACAGATATTTCAGGGCACAGTTACCATCTAGATTTAAATTCTTTTCCTTTCTTCTTCTTTTTTTTTTTTTCCCTTCTGTTTCTTTGTAAGCTTGAAGGATTTTTTTCTTAAAACGTAGAGCCCCAAATATATCTCTTCTTTCATTTTTGTCCAGTGGGGGACTGGCAGAGGTGGGACCAGAAGGTGCCACCTTTAGCCTGACAAGTATTTTTGTGGTGATTTTAGTGGTTCATCTGCTTCTCCTGTATAGGATGAAAGGATGCCCATGCTGATTTCCTTCCCTGAGGAGGCCTGGAATTTGGACCTGCTTAGACCACCAGGAGAACACAAAGAATGTTCCCTTCCAGCAACCATGGGGTGACAGGGTTCCACAAGAACCTCTGCCAATAGCTGTTTACTCTGTGTCTTTTAGACCAGAAGATAGGGAAGGAAGCTGTGTAGTTTCTATTCCAGTAAATATCTGCTAGTCGCATGGGCAGCCTGGTGTGGCAGAGCAGATAGGAGTTGGCAATGATGGAGAGAAATTTACATGTCATTCCTTCAGTGTTTACTGCATGTCCACCACATTCGAGGCTTGAGCAAGATGGTTGGAATAGTTATAGAGGTGTTCTTGCCTTAAAGAACTCAAAATCTGATAAAGTGCATAAGATATGTATAGGAGCAACTGTGTATGCTAGGAAAGATGCAACATTTCGTTTCTTTTTCATTTGTTGGTCTTAGTATGTGTTTCTAACATTTGTGATTTCTTTTTATGTCCTAGACACTGTTCTAAGTGTTTTATGTGTGTTAAAGCTTTTAATCATTAACTAGTTTAGCAGCCAGCCTAGGATGTAGGTGTATGTGTAGTGTGCATAGCATGTATATATGCAGGGGAGGCTAGGAGGACATATCTCAAAGACAGCCTTGGACTTGGATTGTGGACATAATGTGAGTACGGAGATGGGGATCTGGGGTTCCCTATGAGGAAGGAAATAGATTACAGATGGGAAGCCAAGGCACTGAGCAATAGGGTGACTTCTGTAAGGTCCTGCAGCTAGAAAGTGCCAGTAATGGAAACCTTAACCCAGAGCAGTCTAGATGTGCTAAGTTCGTCTTTCAAGAACTGTGAGGCAGAGTGGCCAGAGGGTGGGAGTGACTGAGAGGTCTAGGCTTTGCAGCCATGTGGATGAATAACAGGGTAATTGTTGGACAACCGTAGTCAGGATCAGTCCAGACTGGCGCTGTCCAGTAGGATTATAATAAGAGCCACAAATGTGAGTCACCTATGTAATTGAAACTTTCTTAGTGGGCACGTTTAAAATTACATTTAAGAATATATTTTATTTAGCCCAATATATTCAAAATATCATCACAACATATGATCAGTAGAAAAATTATCGATGTGATGTTTTATACTTTTTCTACACTAATCTGACATCTGGTATGTATTTTATGCTTTCAGAACATCTTGGATGCACCAGCCACATTTCAAGTGCTCAATAGTCACATATGGCCTGTGGCTATCACCTGGGACAGTAAAGGTCCAGAGTGTCACCAGACAACCTGGGCTATCCTAGCTAAAATGGATGACAGGACCTTCTCTTTCCTTAAAGTGGATAAAAGCAGGCTCTCCCATCATCCCCGTCACCTGCACCACTCTGGAAGGCTGGGCTAACACTCTGTGGTTAATTAGCCTCCATTGCAGCCAGCCCAGCCAGCCTGCAGCCTGTCTGGCCTCCAGGGGTAGGGTTTTGACCAGAATTCAGAGGCATTGAGTTGATGGCCAGGGAAGACAGGTTTGGCTGGGCAGCTCTGGCTATTTCAGCCATATGGGTTCACTGCAAGGGCTTCCAGGAAAACCCAAACTGTGCTGCACAAGTCAGCAGATGGGAAACATTAGCCCCTTGGGGTGAGCCTGAGCTGTCAGGTTATGTAAATCAGAATATCTAGACACCAAAACAATTTCTGTTGTGCTATAAAATTCTGGTTAACTCTTTAACAAGCCCAAATGCTGAAGATAATTAGTGTTGTCTTCCTAACCTATAGAGTCTTTCACTCACTCAGGAACTCAGGGTTTCTGCCCTACCCAAGGACTCTTGAGTTCTAAGCCTGAGTTCTAAGTGATGTCTGCAACCCTTTTCTGGAGTTACGCCTTGACTACCCTCACCCTGCTCTAAAGTTTGATTCTTCTCCCTTGTACTTGTTGAGACTCAAGCATTATATTTTTTCATGCCTTGTTTGCTATAGCACATGAGTTACACATAGGCTCTTGTAGAAGGTTAGAGATAGCAGGATTCACCCACAGACAATACACATAAACGTTCTTCTACTGCTGTCCTTTCTAGAACTAAGCATGTATCCCTATGAACACATGTAAATGTATTTTAAATCCTAAGTAGAGACCGCATGTCAAACACCAGTATAAAAGGTAGAGGCACTATTAGAGTTATTGTTTAGGTCCAATTGGTTTAGCCTAACCAATGGGTCATGTGAGGAAATTCTATATAGTTCTAAAAAATTTAGACACAAGGTTTAAATGTGATCTTTATATAATTATGCATATCTTCAATTATGCAGAGTCCTGCTTATATTCCAGGAGCTCTGGTGCCATAGTGCCTAAGGCATTTGACTGCTAACCAGAAGGCTGGTGGTTCAAACCCACCAGCCACTCCTCAGAAGGAAGGTCAAACAATCTGCTTCCGCAGTGATATTGCCTTGGCAACCCAAGGAGGAGTTACTATGAGTCGGATCCAGCAGTGAATTTGGTTTTGGGGTTTATATTCCATACATTTAATGGTTGCTGTCCCCCCCACACACACACACGCACATCTCCTCGGTTAATTTTCCTTCATTTTTCCTTCACACCTATACCTATAGAATGCAAATGCTAGTGGTTTCTTTTTAATGCAGCAGGTAAGGGTGTGGCCCCCACCAGTTGTTTTTTGAGAGCTCCTTCCCCCTCCTACCACCCCCCATCCCTGTGCTGTCACCTTTATGTCCTACTGCGTCTGGCTCCTAAATATACCCTAAACTTACATACTCTTTTTGACTCTGCCACTACCCCCTGGTCAGGGCCACTGTCATGTATCTCCTGGATGATCTCAGCCCACTTTTGGCATCTCTCTGGGTATCTGTTCTTGCCACTCTCCTCTGCTTACTACCTCCGCCCCAAGTCCTAGTTACTCAGCAGTCAGAGGAGCTTTCACAGCCTTCAATCAGACCTCACCAGTCACCTGCTTAAAACCTCTCAGTTACTTCCTCTGGCATTTAGAGTAAAACCTGTCCTGAGCGACCATGACCCATAGCATCTACAAGATCTCTCTCTACCTCCCTCTACTGCAACAGCCAGTGTCCCATCTGTGGTGCCTACCTGCACCATTTTGTCTGTACCCCTGCTCTGAATCCTTGTGCTTGCCCTTCCTTCTACCTGGAATCTTGCCCCTGATCCCTCTGATAGCCTTTTTTCTTCTCCATGTACCAGCTCAGATGTTTCCTCCTCAGAGACCATCCCAGATGCCCAACTGAAGGAGCCACTCTTCTCCTCCACCACATCCCCTGCTTCAGATTCTATGGTTTGCATATCACTATTGGAAAATGTGTGTGTGTGTGTGTCTAATTTCCCATTGTCTCCTGTGAATACAAGCTCCAAAATACTTTGCTGCTGCACAGAGGAGGGAGTTAGTAGGTATTTGTTCAATGAAGAATAAGTGCATGACAGTGAATGATAAGTGCGGGTACCACACATTCATGCTTTTATTGAGTCTTTGCTCCATCAGGTTCTGGAAAGTGAATGAGATGTGACTCACTCCCTGTGCACCCCTGCCCCTGCTTGCCTGTAAACATCCACCAGATCGATGTTCCTTGAGTCAAGCACTGAGTTAGAATATGGGACAGAGAAGCAGGTAGAATGATGCTCTGCTGACAAGCAATGTACCACCCAAAGCCAAAATTCCTGGTCAGCCAGAGGGGCTAAGGGGAGCTATGGGCACCCAGAGGAAGCATCTGCTTCCCTCAAGGAAAGGTGAGCTGAGAGAGAAGAGGGCTTCCCAGAGGAGGTGACATGCACAGCAACTGCATCCACAGTCCACTCTGGGGGCATTTACTCTCACTCAGCTGTGGCCCCACACACTTTCCCCAGGACTGCTCTCCTTATGCCAAATCAGTCATGACTTCTCTTTCTGGTCTTAGAGCCATGCATTTTACTGGTTGTAGCCTGTTGGAATATATGGGGTGGGGGCTTAGCATCATTTATACATCTTTCCGTGGTCCCCAAATGCTGGAATCTGTTCTTAGCCTCCTTTCAGTCTGCTCCGAGGCGCCTGATGAACTGAAAGAAGCTTACCAGTAGGTGGCGCGCTGGCACTGCCACGTGCCCAGACCCTCCCCGCCAAGGGTCCCTTCAGGCACAGATGGCTCAGAACAGAGTCCCAAGCAACTCTGACTTTGGCCTAGTCCGAATTCACTCAGTAGAGTTTAAAAGAATTAGCTGATGCTTAGTAAGTGTTTCTGCTCGGAGGAGCGTGTTTGCTGAGCAAAAATAAACAAGATCGTGTGACCCCACACAGAGACTGCTCTTTTTGAAACACATCATTTGGCAAAAGAGAAAGCAAAGCCTTGCGTGCGTTCTTGAAGAGATTGTTGAGGGCACTGTCTTGCCCCGGCATGGACAATCAGGTGGAAGCGTTCCAGTACTGAGGGTGAATGCTAATGCCTCGTGATATTGGGGATTAAGGAAGTCATAGGGGCGGCTGGATTTCCGGGGCCTTGGACTGAGTTCTTTTCTCCAAACCTCAAGCTTTCAAACCCACAGCCTCTTGGCCCCCAAGTTCTGTGGCTGCCTGTGTGCTTGGGCACTTAGGGAATAGATGGGGTGTGGGAATGAACTCTGGGACTATTTTCTGATTTTGTACAATGTTTCTTATTAATAGGCTCTGTATGCTGGGTGTAAAAACTCACTGCCATCGAGTCAGTAATGACTCATAGTGACCCTGTAGAGTTTCCAAGACTGTAAATGTTTATGGAAGCAGACTTCCATGGCAGGAGATTGAACACCATCTGCCATGGTGTTGACTCATGGTGACCCCATGCGTGTCAGAATAGAACCATACTCCATAGGATTTTCTTTCTTTCTTTCTTTCTTTGTGTGTGTCTCTTTTTTTAAAATTTTTATTGTGATTTGGGTGAAAATTTATAGAGCAGATACACTTTCCATACAGCAGATCACATAAACTTTGTCTCATGACATTGGCCACAATTTAGCACAGTGCAACATCTCCTCTCCCACTTCCTCCGGATAGTTACCTCTTCCCTGTGTCTATCCCTCCATGCACTCCTACCCCCTGAGCTGTCTCCCTGTCTCCCTGTGCCTGAGCAGCCCTTCTTTCTCTTTTACTTGTTCTCTCCAAGGAGTGTATCTCCCTCAGGTAAATGCTCAACTAGTATGCCTGTCTACTGCTTGGCTGGAAGCTACAGGTGTGTGTTCAATTCCAGACCTGAAGGACAGCTAGGGGCCCTAGTCTCAGTGGTTCCACCAGGCTCCATCGGGCCAGTGGAACCGCTTTTTTTTTTTTTTTCCAAATGATTTTGAGTTTTGTTCCACATTGTTCCCCCTGTCTATCCAGGATCTCCTACAAAGATCCTCTTCCAAGTGGTTGACAGTAGTAGCTGAGCACTGTCTATTTCTTCTGGTCTCATAGTTGTATAGGCTGCAGATCGGATGGTGTACCAGTCGCTAGGACTGATTGTTTCCATGAATTTTTGGTTTTCTTCATTCTTCTTGGCCCTGGATGAGGAGAGACCCTCGTTGCATCTAGATGGCACCTTGCAAGCTTTTAAGATCTCAGTCGCTACTAGCCACAGTAGAAGGTGGAACAATGATTTGTGTAGTACGTTATGCCAATTGAGCTTGATGTCCTCTGGGACTATGGTCCCGAGCCCACAGGTTCAACTACTCGGTCCCTCTGGGTAGCTGGCTGTGGCCAAGCAGTGACTAAAACCTTGTCCCTTGCAGCCCCATTATACACCTGGGAATTCAGATCATGCACATAAAGTTATTGGACCACTGTCTGCCAACCCTATACATGTTCTTGGGTGCACTCTCCACTTCATATAGATACCTTCCATAGGATTTTCAAGGACTAACTTTTTAGAAGTAGATTACCAGACCTTTCTTCCAAGACCTCTGGGTGGACTTGAGTCACCAACCTTTGAGTTAGTAGCCAAGTGCATTAACCATTTGCACCACCCAGAGACTCCATGACAGCAGGGACTGTTATTTAGGGGTCTGGCTCTGTGCTGAATACCTTTGCATGCCTCACCTGATAAGCCCTCACAACATCCTGTGTGCTAGCACTCATCACAGAGAAATCAACTGTGTGTGAGGATGGTCTCTGAAAACCAAGACAAGGGCTGTGTTAGTCCGAAAATAAATCTGCATATATCTTTACAAAAAAAGCCAAAAAGATGACTATGGACAAGGTACGCTTTTATTTTATTTTTTAATAAAGGTAGCTCATGCAGTTGAAAGAACTGCTCTTAACTCTGAAGTCATATTATAATGATTTGTCACAATATGAAAACTGAGCTGAGGAACCCTCTTAACCCATCCAGACCACTTTCCACATTTGCCCACTCTCTGCCATGGAAGTTGTCTTGTGTGGGACATACACAGCAGTGGAATGTAGGTGGGGTTTGGCTAATGGGGGATACCCGCAGGGAGAAGAAAGAGGAGATGAAGTTAGGGTGTGTTGTTGTTATGTGCTCTTGAGTCGGCCCCAACTCATAGTGACCCCTCCTTGTGTTTCCGAGGCAGTATCACTATGGAAATAGATTGCCCCATCTTCCTTTCGAGGAGTGGCTGGTGGGTTTGAACCATCAGCCTTCTGGTTAGCAGTCAAGTACCTTAGGCACTACGCTACCAGAGCCATCCCTATTTCCCCTCAGTCTGAAGCCACTTAAGCCTCCTTCTCTGTTTGGCTTTCTCGCTCTAGGTTCTTATAACTGATCCCTCTCTTTGTCATTTTATGCAGAGTGTTAGAAAAGATACCCACTGTTTCAACCTTTAGGATACTGCACCATTTCTTATAGTTTCTTACACCCTACCCACACTGTTATAAGAGTCCCTTTATTAAACCTTCCTTAATTAACCAGCTTGACTATGCCACCTGCTTTCTGCTAGGTCCGTGACTGATCAAAGGTAAGAATAGATGGAAGGTTTGTTTTTAAAATCCTTACTTTGGATTTGGAAAGAAGAAAGGGGCAAAGGAGGAAGAGGAGATGTAAGAATGAAAAGGGAAGGAAAGGGAGAAAAGAGGGAGGGAAGAAGGGATGGAGTGTTCCTCCTGCATATGAATGAGCAGTCACTCCTTCAGATGGCCATTTGTATGGGACTGAATCGCAAACCATGGCCCCAAGCGTACAGGCTCATACTCAGTTCCCTGCAGCCTTCCTTAGCCAACCCATCCACAACTAGACACCAAGTCTTTTTAAAATGTTGTTTCTTGTCAGAACTTTCATGCTGACAGGTGATAATGTACTGATGCATTGTGTGCTCAATGTCCTAAATGTGGCTCTTGTCTTCCCGTTGATTTATCATTCACCTTTTTGCAAGATACCTTGCCAGGACCTCAAGATAGAAGGGAGAACAAAAACACAATCTGATCTGTGTCTTCAGGTTCCTGGTGGTGCTGTGAGGTGGCAGACATGTCGAGATAATTTCTAAATTGGGGAGCCCAAACTTAAAGCCTGTGCAGGAAACCTGGTGGGATAGGGTGAGAAATGCTCTGGCTGTGGGGGGGGGGTGAAGTTTAGAGGAAAGGTTGGATGGAGGGGCAATGGTGAACTCCATGCAAGAGAGTAGTGGCCAGAGCCACACCTACCAGTGGTTCCCGACTTTGGGATTTCATGGCTGTATTAGACCATTCTGGTTGCAAGCAACAGATACCAAATCTGAATCATTTAAGCAAAAGAGGAATTTGTTAGAGGATTATATGGAAATTCTATACTTCTACTAAAATGGGAGATAAATAAATAAATTAAATGGAATGGGTAAATAAAAAAACCGATAGTGTCCTTTCCCCTCCCTCCCTTCTTCCCTTCCTTCCCCCACCCCTTTCCTCCCTTTCTTCTTTTAGCACATATTTATTGAACACCTATCATGTCTCAGGTACTGTATTAGCTACTTGGGGATCAGGCAATAAAACAAGACAGGGACAATCCTCCTCACCCTGGGTGTTTGCAGTCTAATGGAGAAGATATGTTTTTAAGCGCTCATAAATAAATAAATGAAAAGGCATTGTGTAGTTTATATACGTTCTCCTAAGGAAACAAACACCTGAGAAAACAAAGTAATAGGGGGAGGTTCCTACCTTAGTTGGAAGGTCAGTGAGAGCCCTTCTTAGGGATGATGTTTTAAGCTGAGAACTGACAGATGAGAAAGAAACCACTGTGCAGAGATTGTGGAGAATGGTCCACAAGTTGAGGAAACTGTGTGCAAGACTTGAGGCCTGGGATATTCAGTATGTCATGTTCTGGAATCTCTTGGTAGATTCAGACAGATGGTAATTTTAGGTTTTAGTGACAGGTTCCTATATGAGAACTTACATAGTAAAGCAGTCATCGTTGATGCCCTGCCCTTGTCCCCTTGGCCCTCACAATTTCCACATATGCTGGCCTAGCTTGCAGCTGCCAGCACCTGGATGAGGACGTATCTGGCTCCTGGAGCCCACTCTTCCCAGGTACGCAGCAAATTGCAAGTGTCAACAAATTAGCATCACTTAAATAAAGACTATTATACACTCCTCTGTCAGTTTGTTGTACTGTGGTGGCTTGCGTGTTGCTGTGATGCTGAAAGCTTTGTGACCAGTATTTCAAATGTCAGCAGTGTCACTCATAGTAGACAGGTTTTAGCAGAGCTTCCAGACTAAGAAAGACTGGGAAGGAGGACCTGGAGATCTACTTCTGAAAAATTTGGCCAGTGAAAACCTTATGAATAGCAGAAGAGCACTGTCTGATACAGTGCCAGCAGATGAGCCCCTCAGGTTGCAAGGTGGTCGTAACGTGACGGGGGAAGGAAGAGCTGCCTCCTCAAACTAGACTTGACTTTAATGATGTGGATACAGTAAAGCTTTCAGGACCTTTATTTGCTGATGGGGCACAACTCAAAATGAGAAGAAACAGCTACAAGCATCCTTTAATAATTGGGATGTGGAACGCACAGAGTACGAAACAAGGAAAATTAGAAGTTGTCAAAATGAAATGGAATGTTTGGCGACTGATAGTCTAGGCATTAGTGACCTGAGGGTGCACTGGTATTCACTATTTGGAACCAGATAAACATTTGGTCTAGTACGCGAGGAATGACAAATTAAAGATGAATGGCATTGCATTCATTGTCAAAACCAACATTTCAAGATTTATCCTGAAGTACAACACTGATGGCAATAGGAAAATATCCATACACCTACAAGTTAATACTACTATTCAAATTTACACACCAATCATTAATGCCACAGATGAAGAAATTGAAATTTTTACTAATTTCTTCAGTCTGAAACTGATCAGACATGCAATCAAGAGGCATTGATAATTATTGGTGATTGGAATGTGAAAGTTGGAAACAAAGAAGCAGCTTGGGTAGTTGGAAAAATGGCCTATGTGACAGAAATGACACCAGAAATCACATGATAGAATTTTGCCAGAGCAAGGACCTATTCATTGCACATACCATTTTCAACATAAATGACAGTTATACATGTAAACCTTGCCAGAAAGCATACATAGGAATCAAATTGACTACACCTGTAGAAAAAACACAATGGAGAAAAACACCATTTCATCAGTCAGAACAAGCAAGGCTAGAGACAGATTGCAAAAGAGTCTATCAATTAATCATATACAAATTCAGCTTGAAGCTGAAGAAGATTAAAGCAAGTCCATGAGAAGCAAAGTATGACTTTGAGTATATCCCACCTGAACATAGACACCATCTCAAGAATAGATTTGACACATTGAACACTAATGACAGAACATCACACGAGTTGTGGGATGACATCAAGGACATCAGACCTGAAGAAAGCAAAAGGTCATTAAAAAGATAGGAAAGACAGAAAAGACTAAAATGAATGTAAGAGACTCTGAATCTTGCTCTTGAACATTAAAATAGCTAAAGCAAATAGAAGACATGATGAAGTAAAAGAGCTGAGCAGAAGATTTTAAAAGGCAGCTCAAGGGGCCAGTATAAAGTATTGTCATGAAATGTGCAAAGATCAAGAGTTAAAAAGTCAAAAAGGAATAATATGTTTGGCCTTTCTCAAGCTGAAAGAAGTGAAGAAAAAAAATCTAGCCTTCAGTTGCAACACTGAGGGATTCTAACGCCAAAAAATTGAATGACACAGGAAGCATGAAAAGAAGATGGAAGAAATACACAGAATCACTGTACCAAGAAAGAATAGGTCAACATTCAACTATTTTAGGAAGTAGCATATGATCAAGAATTGATGGTACTGAAAGAAGAAGTCCAAGATGCACTGAAGGCATTGGCAAAAAAACAAGCATCCAGGAATTGATGGAATACCCACTGAGATGTTTCAACAAATGGATGTGGCATTGGAGGTGCTCACTCATCTGTACCAAGAAATGTGGAAGACAGCTACCTGGCCAACTGACTGGAAGAGATCCATATTTGTGCCTGTTCCAAATACAGGTGATCTAATGGAGTGTGGAAAATTATCAAACAATATAATTAATATTGCATGCAAGTAAATTTTGAAAATAATTAAAAAACGGTTGCAGAAGTACAACAGGGAACTGCCAGAAATTCAAGCCAGATTCAGAAGGGGACATGGAACCAGGGATGTTATTGCATGTGTCAGATGGATCTTGGCTGGAAGCAAAGAATAAAAGATGTTTTTCTGTGTTTTATTGACTATGCAAAGGCATTCTACTTTGTGGATCAAAACAAATTATGGATAACATTGTGTGGTAGTTAAGTTTGTGTGTCAACTTGGCTGGGCCTGGTAGAAAGGCTGGGCAGCTGGATGTAGTACTCCCCATGATAAGACTGGCAATCAACTCCATGGTGGAATCTACTGTTAGCTGCTGGGTAGATGCCTTAGGGATGTGGTCTGCTTCCTGTATATAAGGAGACGCCTTGGGGAATGGCCTCTAGCTTATGGCATGCTTGAACCCTGCATGTAGCCATGTCATTGTTCAGTAGCCTGCCATACTCTGCTGACCTTGGGACTTTCAATGGACTTGAATTAATGGCCTGCCATGTGGTTTGGTAACATGAGGACTGTGCCTTTTTACTTGTCAACCTTGGACTTGTCAGTCTCAGAAGCCAGCAGCTGTCTGAGTGAAGAAAAACCTCTAGCTCCAGTGGGCCAGGAGCAGGAAGCAGTGCTGAAGCCCAAGGTTGAGGGGCTTTCACCTATCCCCTAGAGCCTGACACTTTGAACTTGGACTTAAAGCCACCAAACTGTAAGAGAATAAACTCCTGTTTGTTCAAGCATTTCATTTGTGGTATATTCCTGTCAGAGTGGCACCAGGTAACCAAAACACATTGCAAAGCATGGAAATTCCAGAACACTTAATTGTTCTCATGAGGAACCTGTACATAGACCAAGAAGCAGTTGTTTGAACAGAACAAGGGGATACTCCATGGTTTAGAATGAGGAAAGGTATGTGTCAGGGTTTTATCCTTCCACTACAGTTGTTCAATCTGCGTGCTGAGCAGATAATCCAAGAAGCTAGACTGTATGGAGAAGAACACAGCATAATGATTGGAGAAGATCCATTAACAATGTGCGATATGCAGGTGATACAACCTTGCTTGCTGAAAGTAAAGAGGACTTAAAGTATTTAATGATAAAGATCAAAACTATGGAAGTGTAATATAGATTACACCTCAATATAAAGAAAATAAAAATCCTCACAACTGGACCAATAAGCAGCATCATGATAAATGGTGAAAATGTTGAAGTTGGCAAGAATTTCATTTTACTTGGCTCCACAATCAACACCCATGGAAGCAGTAGTCAAGAAATCAAACAACATATTGCACTGGGCAGATGTGCCATGCATGACCTCTTTAAGGTTAAATACCAAAGGCCACTTTGAGAAAATACCCAAGACATGGTATTTTCAACTGTCTCATATGCATGCAGAAGTTGAATAATGAATAAGGAAGATCAAAGAAGAAGAATTGATGCTTTTGAATTATGTTGTTGGCAACCAGTATTGACTATATTGGTGCCTAAGGCACTTGACTGCTAACCAGAAGGCTGGTGGTTCAAACCCACCAGCCATTCCTCGGAAGGAAGGTTAGGCAATCTACTTCCATAGTGATACAGCCTTGGAAACCCAAAGAGGGGTCGCTATGAGTGGTCCAACTCCATGGCACATAACAACAACAACAACTTGGACTTCCTGAAGAATGAACAAATCTGTCTTGGAAGAAGTTAGCCAGAATGCTCCTTGGAAGCAAGGATGGAAGACTTCATCTCAGGTACTTTGCACATGTTATCAGTAGGGACCAGTCCCTGGAGAAGGACATCATGTTTGGAAAAGTAGAGGGTCAGCAAAAAAGACGAAGACTCTTGACAAGATGGATTGATATTTTCAAGAATGGACTGAAACATGGCAATGATTGTGAGGATGGCACAGGACCAAGCTGTGTTTCTTTTTGTTATACATACAGTCACTATGAGGCAGAAGTGACTTAATGGCACCTAACAACAAGAAAACAAAGATCTATGAGCACTCTCACCTCTCAAGTAAGATATCCGAGGTGTGTGTTGTATACTGCCTCCCATAATCCCGCTGTGGAATTAAGCTCCAGTTGCCCCCAGGGGTAACATGCTTGATAAAACACCCTGTGTTGGCTGCCTTCTCCTCTCTGAATCACTTTCTCATTTCCCTGTAGATAGTTTCTGGGATTCCCCTCCCAAATAAAAACCTTGCACTAGAATCCTGGACTTACTGTCTGCTTCTGAGATAATTCAAACCACAACAGCAGTAGGTTGATATCTGTGCAAAAATGTATTTGCTCTAGGCTACAGTTTTGTGTAGACATAGACCTTTCCATTCACAGGAAAGCACTGGGCACATTTTCCATTCTGTTTCAGGCCCCTCCTGTCCTTTTGAGTCACTATGAGTCGAAATCTACTCAGTGACAATGGATTTGGTTTTCTGGTGTTTGCACATCTATTCCCATCATAGTAGTCTGCTTGAAGCATCCATCCACATGTGAACTTAGAAGTCCCGGGGAGCATTGCTGTTATGCTCTTAGTTATGGAGAGTAGCCACTTTGAGGAAATTTGATTTTGAGAGAGGATTCTCTGCTGCTTTATTGTTTAGCAAAAAAAAAAAAAAAGCAGTTGACAAAGAAAAAGCTTTTCTTTTCACTGGACATACTCTGGCCTTTGTTTTACTAGATTAATTTCATATCTAAAGTGCCTCCATCTTGGATGATGAATTAGCAATAAAAAGCTCATCAAAATGTAATTACATGCAATGTGTTGAATAATGATCTCTTAAAAATTCCTATAGATTTGTCTGCACCTCTTTACCCTTGTGGGGGAAATGAGCCTCAGCTGCTAGCTACTAGTCCCAGCTGAGGAATGCAAACCCTGGCAGTATTACGAGACTGAGAAGGGAGCGCTGGCTTCTATCATTGCTGAATGTCATCTAATTGATCAATTGCTTTTCTCCATGTGATACACATCCTTATATAATTTAAAGGGCCATCTCAACAGGGATAGGAATACACAGGAAGTGGAAGCTCAAGGAAGAGTGAAACCCTCACCTTTTTCATTTATAGCTGTCTATGGGAAGGGGAGTTACTAATTATTATCCAGACAATAGCAGGCAGAGCAGCATGGAGAAAGCCTAGAAAGCGACCATGGAAGCTTTCCTAATTATAAATTACAGGAAAGTTGGTTCCTCCTTAAAATAAGAAAACAGAGCCAGCTGAGCCTCAGAAAGACCTGACTGACCCGTTTAAGTGGTATTAGGCTTTCCCAAGGAGCCTGTCTTGTTTCTCTCCTGGAAGTGGGACTTGATCTACTGAACACCTGGCCTTACCCTTACCCTCACCCAAGGGAGGGGCTCCTGTAAAACTCTACAGCTGGAGCTGACAGCAGACTATTGAAAGGATTCCATCAGTGTAAATGTCCACACTCATTTGAATGACTGAAGAATTCAGTTATTTGAATGCCAATGATGATTCTTCTCGGAGTTTACATTTCAGAAAGACAGTGCATCTGAATCCCCATGAAAGCATTAAATTGCTATCTAATTAGAAGTCCCAAATTATATATATTTAAAAGATAATTAAAGGTTTGAAGGCTGTTGGAATAACTGGTTACACATTTAAATGAATCATTAGAAATTTGTTAGTAATATATGGAGTTTTCTTTTATTTCTTTCTTCCCTCTTTGAAGTTCATTAGACCCAACCTCGAGGGGTGAAGTCTGGTAGTGGTAAGATAAAGGCAGATGTTTTTAATTATTGAAGCTCAGACCCGCAAATAATTATAAGCAGCTGTCATTTTTACATAATCCTAAATGATAAGACCCAAAGAATGCAAATAAAATATGTCCAGACCATGGGCTTCTTGCCACAGCTATTTGGTACCCATCACACCACTGAACTGACCCTGGCACTTTATTGAGGAGTGCATTCTTTAACTTTTCTGCTCCTTGCGTAACTTTCATAATCATATGATGGCCTTTGATATATCCAGACACATGTCCCAGGTGACCTTCCCATGTTCTCTGTGGATGTTTGCTGGACAAAGGGAAATACAAGCACATTTTGAAATATTGAGACAAGAAAGAGGTTTGGTAAGCCAGGCAGGGCTTCTTAAAGTTCTTCCCAGCCTCACTTTTTTCTCCTTACAGTAGGATCCATCTCTGTCCTCTTCCTACCTACCACCCCTTCTCCCATTAGATGGCGTGATAGGATTGCATCTGGTGTCATTTCTATGGGTTGTAGACAGAGAACTCACAGGACTGTCTGCTTCTAAGCACCAGCTAAAGAGGGACAGAAATCCTAAATGACAGGCTGATCTGCCAGTGCCAACCCAGTAGGCCTTGGGTTCAAGTCTTAAATTTGATGCTTTCTGTGCCTGTCTCTCTCTGCAAGGGCGGGAGACTCTTGGGAAGCAACCAAGGAGACATTTACCATAGCCACAGTGGTTTATCTTATTTGGAGCTAGTGTCTAAAAAGACTGAAGTACACTGTATGAGGCACACAATTGACTCACAGCAGAGCTGAAGCCAGACCCTGCAGGAGATGAATGCAGACCAGCATCTAGAAGGAAAACACAATACCACCACCACCGCCCACACATGCATAATACCATAATACCACACAAACACACAGACACACACAAGCACACACAGAGACACACATACCCCACATGTACAGACACTTAGTGAAAGTTAGACCAAGTGTCCAAGGACCCCTCAGCTAAAGAAAACTCAAGACAGATTTAATTGAGACAGGAACCCACCTTAGCAGAAGTGTGACCAAGCAGAAGGGATCATCCAGTGAGCTAAGCTTAATTTCATGGGAATGGTAAGAATTAAGCAGATAAAAAAAAAGAGAATTCAGACCTAGATTTATCTGGAACCTTCAGAAACTGACATTAATGAGTATTACTATCTCTCCCCAGTGATGAAACATAGAAATACAAATTCAGAAATGTATTCTGGGTATTAGAATCAGTTCAACTATTCTGCTTCTCCCAAATGCCTGATTTTCCCAAAAAGCTCCTCCTGGAGTTTCTAGCTGTACTTTAGGAAGATATCTTGGGAATGACTGTGGGGGTGTGTTCTAGTTACCTAGTACTGCTCTGACAAGAATATACCACACACATGCTTGAACAAACAGGAGTTTATTCTCTTACTATTTGGAGGCTTTAAGTCTGAGTTCAAAGTGCCAGGCTCTAGGGGATAGGTGAAAGCCCCTCAACCTTGGGCTTCAGTTCTGCCTACTGCTCCTGGGCTACTGGAGCTAGAGGCTTTTCTTCACTCAGACAGCTGCTGGCTACCGAGACTGACAAGCCCAAGGTTGACAAGTAAAAAGGTACAGTCCTGATGTTGCCAAACCACATGGCAGGCCATTAATTCAAGTCCATTGAAAGTCCCAAGGCCAGCAGAGTATGGCAGGCTACTGAACAATGACACGGTTACATGCAGGGTTCATTCCTGCCATAAACTAGAGGCCGTTCCCCAAGGCTTCTCCTTATATACAGGAAGCAGACCACATCCCTAAGGAAGCTACTCAGCTGCTCACAGTAGATTCCACCATGGAGTTGATGGGCAGGCTTATCATGAGGAATACTACATCCAGCTGCGCAGCCTCTCAACCAGGCCCAGCCAAGTTGACACACAACGTTAACTACCACTGGGTGGATAGGGGGAGAAGGCACTTATTGGACTCCTGGTAATATAGTTTGGATTTCCCTTAAATGAGACCCAAGTCCATCAAGGTTTAAAAACAAATATAAGTATTGTGTTCATTCATATTTAATTGAAAGATTTCTTTGAGAATTAATAATTTGAAAGTCAGCTCTCCTCATCTATGGAATTATAGGTATCTGGTTTAAAACTTAAGTGTCCCTGGGTGGCACAGTCAGTACTTGAGTACGAACGAAAAGGTTGGTGGTTCAAACCTACACAAAGGCACCTCAGAAACAAGGTTTGGCAATCTGCTTTTAAAAGGTCACAGTCTTAGAAATTCTGTGGGCTCATTTTTCCTCTACATATATGGGGTCACCGTGAGTCAGAATTGAGTGGATGGCAACAGATTTGGTTGTTTTTGTGGACTACTGATTTGTTTGTTTGCTTTTTGGTTTATAGCAACACAGGTCACCTTGTCTTCCTTCTCCTATGTGTTCTCCAGGACACATCTCAGACAGACCCCAAGCAGCCTCAGCAACCCTGTGCTGTTAGTTTGATAACTCACCATTTTGTGTTTCTTTGTAGAGCAGAGAAGAGCAGTCTCTGTGGCCAGATACCTAGAGTCAGACCTCAGCTCTGCTACTATCAGCTAGGTTACTTTGGACAAGTTATTTAACCTCTCCAGCCTCAGTTTCCTCCACTGAAAAAGGGGGCAAAATTGAATGAGGGATATCATTGCTGATGTCAGATGGATCTTGGCTCAAAGCAAAGAATACCAGAAAGATGTTTACTTGTGTTTTATTAATTATGCAAAGCATTTGATTGTGTGGATCATAATAAATTATGGATAACGTTGAGAAGAATGGGAATTCCAGAACACTTAATTGTACTCATGAGGAACCTGTACATAGACCGGGAGGTTGTCGTTCAAACAGACCAAAGAGACACTGCATGATTTAAAGTCAAGAAGGGTGTGCATGAGGGTTGTATCCTTTCACCATACTCATTCAACCTATATGCTGAACAAATGATCTGTGAAGCTGAACCATATGAAGGAGAACATGACATCAGGATTGGAAGAAGACTCATTAACAACCTGCGATACACTAACAACACAACTTTGCTTGCTGAAATGAGGATGACTTGAAACACTTACTGATGAAAATTGAAGACTACAGTCTGCAGTATGGATTCACCTCAATATAAAGAAAACAAAAATCCTCACACTGGACCAATAAGCAGCATCACAGTAAATGGAGAAAGGATTGAAGTTGTCAAAGACTTCATAATACTTGATTCTACAATCAACACCAATGGAGGCAGCAGTCAAGATATAGACGATGTATAGCATTGGGCAAATCTGCTGCAAAAGACCTCTTTCAAATGCTGAAGAGCAAAGATATCTCCTTGAAGACTAAGGTGCACCTAACCCAAGCCATGGTGGTTTTGGCCACCTCATATGCATGTGAGAGCTGGACAATGAATAAGGAAGACCAAAGAAAAGTCAAACCTTTTGAGTTGTGGTGTTGGCGAAGAATGCTGAAAGTACCATAGACTGCTAAGGAAACTAACAAATCTATCCTGGAAGAAGTGCAGCCGGAATGCTCCTTGGAAGTGAGAATGGCCAGACTTCGTGTCACCTACTTTAGTCATGTTGTAAGAAGGAACTATTCCCTGGAGAGGGATATCATGCTTGGTAAAGTGGAGGGTCATTTAAAAAGGGGAAAACCCTCAATAAAATGGATTGACACAGCAGTTACAACAATGGGCTCAGGTATAGCAAGGATCATGGGGCTGGCACAGGACCAGGCAGTGTTTCGTTATGCTGTACATAGGGTCACTGTGAGTTGGAGATGACTCAATGGCACCTAACAAAAACAACAACAGTATGGGATTAAATTAGATAATATTCACAAAATGCCTAGAATATGCCAGCTACACAGTGTTCTACATGTATATGTTAACTGCATGCATACACTAATTTGTTCATTGATTCTGTTCACCATTCACCAAATATTCATGGAGAACAATTTCCAGGCACTATCCTAGACACTGAAGAGTTGTTGGTGATCAAGTATTATTAGTCTTATTCCCTAAAATACTTGTGGGCCAGTGGAGGAGCCAGGCAAGGAAGCAAATAAATTGCTCTACAATGTGATGGGGGCTGAGGATGGGCCACCACAGGAGACTGAGGGAAATATGGATGGGGCCCTACCTCACCTAACCTCTACAGGTCAGATAGACTTCCCAGAGAAGACCATGTCTTGGTCAGGTCTTAAAAGTCACCAGGAATGGGCTACCGAACTCTTATCTGGAGTAAAAGGTATTTGGGTAAGATGGAATAAAACTTGTAGAGGTTTGTAGGCAAGATAACGATGGCACGTTTAGCAGTTACCTCATTCTAACTTGGGAGTATGGTGAGCGGTGGGATTATTGACAGGCCAGAGTGACAAGCAGAGGTGGAGTGACTTGGCCTGTGGCACTCCTGAGTATTGGACACTATCCTACAGGGTATGAGGAGCCGTGAAGGCTCTAAGACAAGCAGTGATGTGATATGATTTTAGCTTAGAAGAATCCCTCTGGCCAAACCCTGAAGAATGGATTAGAGAAGGTGAGGCTCCAGATAGGGAGACTACATAAGAGACACTTGCCGTCATCCATGGGAGAGGCAATCATGATAGCACAAGAGATAAAGAAGTGTGATGCAATTTCAAGAGACCTTTAGAAGCAATGGGATGGTGTAGTTTGATGGGCACTCATTGCTTTGCTTGGCCCACCAGACTCTTTAATTATACTTATCAGTTGCATCCTCTACCCAAATTTCCATGGTCTCTGGAAAATAGAAGACCCAGAGAATATAGTGAAACTAGCAGGTGGGTGACCTTTGGCCTTCCTATGAGTCATGTATCACATTGGAAGTCTCTTGGGCTTATTTGGACTGACATAGATCCAGAAACTTTTTTTAAAAGGTTTATCACTATGATTAAGAATCATGAAAAAAACTACTCAATTTTTACAAGAGTGCTAAATTTGTTTAATGGAGAAAGAAGAGTCTCTTCAATAAATGGTGCTGGAAAATTGAAACACATTCAAAATGGATTAAGGACCTAAATGTACAAACTAAAACCATAAAATTCTTAGAAGAGCAAGCAGGGTCAACACTCTGTCATAGCTTTCAACAATGTATTATCTAATATAGTAACAAAAGAATAAACAGCAAAAAACAAATGAGACCTCATAAAAATTAAAAAATATTGTTCATCAAAAGACTTTACCAAAAAAGTGAAAAGACAAGCTACAAATTTTGAGAATATCTTCAGAAACCATATAGCCAACAATAATCTAATAACCAATATATATATATATTAAACTTTGACAACAGAAGAACAAAGTGGGAGGTCTCACAGTCCCAGATCTCAAAATCTACTATCCAGCCACAGTAGTCAAAACACTGTGGTATTGGTACAATGATAGACAGATAGACCAATGAAACACATTTGAAAACTCAGAAATAGATCCATCTATCTGTGGACAGCTGATCTTTGACAAAGGACCAAAGCCCATTAAATGGGAAAAGAGATAGCCTCTTCAACAAATGGTGCTGGCAAAATTGGACATCCACCTGCAGAAAAATGAAATAAGACCCATATGTCACCCCATACACAAAAACAAAATCAAGTTGAATCAAAGACTTAAATGTACACCCAAAACTATAAGTTCATCCCAGATAAAACGAGCAAATCTAGGGGCCCTAATTTATGGCATAAAGAGACTATCAACCATAACCTAGAATACACAGGAGGTGGAAGAGAAGCTAAATGACTGGGGTCTTTTAAAAATTGAATTCTTGTGCGCATCAAAAGACTTCTCCAAAAGGGTAAAAAGAGAACCTATAGATTGGGAGAAAATATTTGCCTATGACATATCTGACAAAGGACTTATCTCCAAAATCTATAGAAAACTTCAACACCTCAACGCCAAAAAGACAAACAATCTAATTCAAGAATGGGCAAGGGACATGAACAGACACTTCACTAAAGATGATATGCAGCCAGCCAACAAATACATGAGGAATTGCTCACAATCATTAGCCATTAGAGAGATGCAAATCAAAACAACAATGAGATATCATGTCATGCCAGCAATAATAGCAAAGTTCAGCATGACAGAAAATAACAATGCTGCCAGGGTTGCAGAGAGATTGGAATTCTCATACACTGCTGGTGGGACTGTAAAATGGTACAACCATTGTGGCAAATGATAGGCATTTCCTTAAAAAACTAAAAATAGAAATATCATTTGAACCAGCAATTCCATTACTAGGAATATATCCTACAGAGAGGAGAGACAGGACATGAACAGGCATATGCACACCCTTGTTCATTGCAGCACAATTCACTATAGCAAAGAGATGGAAACAACCTAAATGCCCATCAATGGATGAATGGATTACCAAATTATGGTACGTTCACACAATGGAATACTATGCTACATTAAAGAACACTGAAGAATACACGAATCACCTCACAACGTGGATGAACCTGGAGGACATTATGCTGAGTGAAGTAAGTCAATTGCAGAAGGACAAATATTTTGTGAGCCCATTATTATAAAAGGTCAAGGAAGGATTTGCTTAGGGGAGGGTACTCACTTTGTAGGTTACCGGGGATGGGAGGATGGGGAAGGGAAAATTTTAGACTAGCTGGGGCCCACACACTGAGTTGGGTAGGAGGAGGGATGGTATGAAAAGTATCTGTGACTAGCATGATAGCATTAGGGAAGGGAGGACACCAAATTGTGCACATAAGATATAGACGACAGAGCTTAATACCAGTATATCCACAATGCTGTATTACCACTAGGAGCTCTGGTAGCATAGTGCCTAATGCACTTGACTGCTAACCATAATGCTGGAACTTCAAACCCACCAGCCACTCCTCGGAAGGAAGGTTGGGCAATCTACTTCTGTAGTGATACTGGCTTGGAAACCCAAGGAGGGGTCGCTGTGAGTCGGATCTGACTCAACAGCACATAACAACAACATATTACCACTAACAGCAAACATCAGGCTACAGATAAATACATAGACAACTGAGAAGGTCATATCAGGGTCAGTGAACAGGAATATACTCCAGACCAATGATAGATTTAGCTGAGGATAATCTTGCACAGACACTAGTGATACAAAATAACCACAACCATTATAGAAGCCATAGAAAATAGACTTGGAGCAATCCCTCAGGGATAACCAGACACCTTGGGAGAGAGAACCACCAGTTTTGCCAACTCAAGACCATAGTATTGGGGGACAGCACGCTCAACTGGCACAACGTAAAACATAAAAATCTTGTTCCACAACCTACTTTGGTGAGTAGAAACTCAAAAGCTTTCGAGCAGCCAGCTAAGATGCAGCTATTGGTCTCCTCTCATCTGAAGCAAAGAAGAGTGAAGAAAACCAAGGGCATTTGGACACAATCAGCCCTAGGATATGATGGACCTTGAGACCAGAAGAAACAGATGGTGCCCAGCTACCAGTGCCAACCTCTCAGGAAGGGATTAAAACTGGAGATCTTGGATAGAGTGGAGGAAAAATGTGGAACAAAATTCAAAACCAATAATGACTAGAATTATTGGCCAGATGGAGTCTGGTGGGACCCCCAAGACTATGGCCCTGGGATACACTTTGGCCCTGAGATAAAACTGACTCCCAAGTGCTGGCTTTCAGCCCTATAGTAGAAAGACTTACATGTAGAACACCCAACCCAGGGCAATGCACCCACCTACTCTGCGGAGATACAGCCCTTGGAGCAATTGGCCATGAGGCATCAGAGGGGCAGCATTCACATGGAGGAAAAGCTGGACAGACAGGAGTGCATAACTAGGAAGGGCACAGGGAGGGTGGTGGGTCACTGGGAAAGGAGAGGAGGAGACTGGATTAGAGTTGGGGATGGTAATTGGGGAGTGAAACCAAATATACACCAACTGTTGAATGTAAAACAAATTCTCCTCTGTAGATTTACACCCAAAGCACAATTTAAAAAAAAAAAAAAAAACTTCAACAACAACAGAAAGACAAATAACTCAGTCATAAAATGGGCAAAAGGCTTTGATAAACGTTTCACCAAAAAGGACATTCAAATAGCCAACGAACACTTGAAATGATGCTCAACATCATTAGCCATCAAAGAGATGCAGTCAAAGCCACAATTAGATACCATGTCACTCCCACTAGGATGGTCTGGGTTATGTCCTTTCACCATACTTATTCAATCTGTATGCTAAGCAAGTGAATTGAGAAGTTGGACTCTATGATGAAGAATGTGGCAGCAGGATTGGGCAGACTCATTCACAATTTGCTATCGATATGCAGATGACGTAATCTTGCTTGCTGAGAGTGAAGAGGACTTGAAGCACTTACTGATGAAGATCAAAGCCTTTAGTATGGATTACACCTCAACATAAAGAAAACAAAAATCCTCACAACTGGACCAGTAAGCAACATTAGGATAAAAAGAAAACATTGAAATTGTCAGGGATTTCATTTTACTTGGATCCACAATCAACACCCATGGAAACAACAGTCAAGAAATCAGATTGTCCTGGGCAAATCTGTTGCAAAAGGCTTCTTTAAAATGTTGAAGTGCAAAGATGTCCCTTTGAATACTGAGGTGTACCCAACCCAGACCATGGTATTTTCAGATGCCTTGTATGCATGTAAAAGCTGGACAACAATATATAAGGAAAACCGAAGAAGAACTGACACCTTTGAATTGAGCTGTTCATGAAGAATACTGAAGATACTGTGGACTGCCATAACAATGACCAAACCTATTCTGGAAAAAGTGCAGCTGGAATGCTCCTTAGAAGCAAGAATAGCCAGACTTCATCTCACCTACTTTGGTCATGTGGTCAGAAGGGAGCAATCCCTGAAGAAGGATATCATACTTGGTAAAGCAGAGGGTCAGAGGAAAAGGTGAAGACCCTTAATGAGATGGATTGACAAGAGTGGCTGCAACGATGGGCTCAAGCATAAGAAGTGCTGTGAGCATGGCACAGGATGAGCAGTATTTCATTCTGTAGTACAGAAGGCCACTGTGAGTCAGAATCAGCTTGACGGCACCTAACAGCAACAAGAAAGATGGTTAGGACTGAACAAAACAAAACAAACCTATATATATATATATATATAACCTCTGGTGGTATAGTGCCTAAGGCATTTGACTGCTACCCAGAAGGCTGATGGTTCAAACCCACCAGCCACTCCTCCGAAGGAAGGTTGGGCAATCTACTTCCTTATTAATACTGCCCTGGAAACCCAAGGTGTTGCTATGAGTCAGATCTGACTCCACGGCAGTAAGTATATAATGTATATATAAATATATATATATATACACACACACACATACACATGCGCACGCACACACACGCATATATATATGTATTATAATATATATAATACCAAACCAAACTCACTGCCATGGAGTTGGATACAACTCATAGTGACACTTCCTTGGGTTTCTGAGATGGTATCACTAAGGAAGTAGATTGCCCAATCTTCTGAGGGGTGGCTGGTAGGTTTGAACCGCCAGCTTTCTGGTTAGCAGTCAAATGCTTTAGATACTGTGCCACCAACCAAAAAGAGCTCCTATATTATATGTATATATACACACACACACATACACACACACACTGACATACACACAGTATGGTGGCTCAAAAATACACATAGTATTTAGCTCAAAAACTAAAAATAGAACTACCATATGACCCAGCAGTTCCACTCCTAGATATATACTCAAAAGACTTGGAAGCAGAGATTCAAACAGAGACTGTACACCAATGTTTATTGTGGCACTATTCACAATAGCCAAAAGTGGAAACATCCTAAATGCCTATCAACAGATGAATGGATTAACAAAATGTGGTACTATGTACAATGGAATACTACTTAACCAGTTTGATAAATCAAATCTTAATTCCATGCTACAGTATAGGTGGAGCTTAAAGACATTATGCTGAGTGAAATAATCACAATAGGACAAATATTATATAACCTAATTTATATAGAAAGAAAAAAAAAAAAAAGGCAAAGGTATAGAGACCAAAGTTTATTAGCAGTTACCCAAGGGCAGATGGTGTGTGAAAAAGGGAGGTTATCGTTGATGGAAAAATGGCATTAAGAGTAGGGTTGCTGTCAATAAGTTGTACATTTGTAAAAAGTTGAATTGGCAAAAGTTATGTGATAGAAATATTTACAACAAGGACCAAAAAAAAAAGTGTAACTTCTGAGCCTGATTATGTACAAGCAAACATCTCATGGGGTTTGGTTTCCTGGTTTGGAGGTTTAGGGTCATGATTTCATGAGGCATCCCAGTTAATTGGTCTAATAACATGTTTATTGATTCTGTTCCACTTCCTAGTGTGTTGCATAGTGTCTGAGGTCTTAAAAGCTTGCAAGCAGCCATTCAAGGCACAACAATTGGTCTCTTTTTACCTGGAAGAGCAGAGGAAGGAGGAGAGTCAGGAATAGGAGGAGAACATGGAATGTGTGTCTCTTCTGCCATGAGACCAGAAGATCTAGATGGTAACCAGCTACGATTACTGAACAGATTCCATAGAAGAATCCTGATCAAAAGAATTGTTTAGCTTCACTAGTAAAATAGGTCTGTGTTGCACATTATGCTTTTTTAAGAACTATCTATATGAGATCAAATGACAACAGCAATTTGAAAGATTAGATAGGAGTCCTAGGAGGTCATGAATTTATGTTAACGAGGGAGGAACAACTCAGACAAGGAGGGTGAGAATGGTTTCATAACACAAAGAATGTAATCAGTGTCCTAAATTGTGCGTGTAGAAAGTATTGAATTGGTTTATATTTGCTGTGTATATTCTCAGCAACAACAACAAAATAAAACTTAGGGGAAAAAAACAAAACAATCTTGGAAAAAAGAATAGCTAGGTCACCAGTCCAGGGACCTGGATGGGCCATGATGAATGAGAACCTGTTTGCTTTGTAGCTGGGGCACGGCTGGGGCAGGGAGCACATGGATGGACAACATATCTACGTGCATGGTTATGCTGCAAAATATTATATCCACAAGATGGTGCAGAAAGAACAAGGACCACAGTTTGTGAGAAAGGAGAGAAGCTAGCTGGAAGAATCAGGGAAAACTTCAAGGAAAAGGTAGCCAAAAAGTATGTGTTTAGGGGAGAGGGAGTGCAGTGCAGTGAATTACTTAATAAGGCCCTTCTAGCCATAGTCCTTCATTTGGTTTGTGTTCTGAATCCTAGCCTCTGTGCCTGTGGTTATGCTGTGGAGTCAGATCTGACTCAGCGACCCCTCCTTGGGTTTCCGAGGTGGTATCATTATGGAAGTAGATTGCCCAGCATTCCTTCCAAGAAGTGGCTGGTGGGTTTGAACCACCAGCCCAGCCGTAGTCCTTCATTTGGTGTGTGTGTTCTAAATCCTAGTCCCTGTGCCTGTGGTTATGGTCCCATTTTAGGGTGAGTTGGTTGTCCATTACATTAATGAGACAGGATTAGGGCGGGATATACTTTGAGCCCCCGTTCCCGTTACTAGAGCATGTGACTCAAGTCACCATCCTTAGTGTCCTTGAGGTTATATGTGAATGTTCTGGCAAAGTTCCCTCTCTTTCTCTGGATCCTGCATCTGTTTCACCATCATCTCATCCCTGGTTCTGGGGGTTTGAGACAGCAGCCAGTTGTCTGACCTGATGATTTGGGTTCCTCAGCCTCTGTAACTGCCTAAGTGAGGAGAAACCTCTATACTGATGCCTGACATTCAGACTTGAGACTTCTCATCCTCTGCAACTGTGTGAGCCATTTCCTTGGCAGTTCATGAGTTCTGTGAGACATCACAATGAAGCACTGAACCCTAAGATGGGAGGGAGAGTACTGAGGGGAAGAAGAGGAGGAGTTGATGTTAGAGATGATGGAGTGTTACAGCAGTTTGGAAAAGTTGGACATTTGGGACATCTTTAACCTCTGCCTCATAGGGACCTACCTTGTGCTGATCCTTCTAAAAGGAATTATTTGTGTAGGGAATACTTCATGTCTTCTCTTCCTTCTTAAGTCTTTAACTATTTAGCAGTGAAAGCAAAAAAATAAATAAAGCCATCTTGACAAGAATCTCCTTTAATAAAATAAATCACACACATTTACACGCGCGTGTGTGTGTGGACTTGATTCACGACTCTGGAATCTGAAGTGGGTTGGTCCTATTAAAGATATAAACCAGAATCAAAGGCAGTAGCAGTTGACTTGGAATGAAGGATTCCTTTCCCTCTTTGCTTAGTCCCTCTATTTAATGTACTTCACTTGCAAATTCACTGCCAGCTTCCTGCCCTACCAATCATTTGGCATATGATCCTTAGAGCTGAGAGATCTCACTATTAGGACCACCATTCCTGACTCAGTGAGACAAGCACCCACTTCATAGCGACTGCCCTGGGGATAGGCATTAGAAATGGAGGTGACTGGATACAGGCCTGTATAACTGTTCATGGAAGAATAATCAACAACCAAGAGAACTCATTCTATAGCAAATGATAAGAAGGAGCCTCATTCAAAGTCTACCACATTTTGTTACAGTGTGGTTTATACTGTTTTCTGATTTCTCTTCAGTGAATAAGGAAATGCAGTGTCTGAGATTGCAAAATGAGAATTGATCTGTGGTGCCTAATTGTACCTCATCTTCAAAACAACCTGACAGTTTCCACTTCCCCAAGAGTCTTTTAATATAAATAGCAGCTGAAAGGAATATTGCGGAGAGTCATAGGCATGCTTTCAAATTACACAGGCTTTCTTTTTACTCCAGGTATTACCTGCTCACCACTCAGTGGTATCTGAAATCTTTGTATGAAATCTGCTTAGAATATAGCACATACCCATCATGCTCAGGAACTCAATGTGACTCTATTTTAAAAACTATTAAAAAACTCTATTTTTAAATTCATTCCGAAGGCCACCTTGAATTTAACTTTTGCCCAGGAAGCTTTAAAGAAGTTTGGGATAAAAATGTTCTGCTTATCAGAGTCAATGTTCCCACATGCTGGTGTGTATTTTTGTAGCATATGTAGGAACTGTATGCTTTCTCATTTCTTCTCTGGCATGCCATCCATCTTGTCTGAGCAGCAGGCCTTAGAGCTACCACTTTTCTTCCTGCCCTCAAAGGTTCCCATTCTCTGTCCTTTTACTCACACAATGGTTCTTCCCACCCCAATTGCTCGGCACCATTACAATTTTTATGACTTGCTGGCTCTTACAAGACAGACTAGCTTTTTGAAAATGTGGGTTTAAATCCAGCCATGGGGTACTAAACCGTATTTGACCTACAAAAACGATGGGGTAGGTCACCAACGTCCTCCCCACACACAGTATGGGTAACTAACAGCTACTCAGCTGGGCCCTCCGCTCTGAGGCTACTGATTAAAATAAAGGTCATTCGTGTTTTCAAAGCGCCTTGTTAATTGTTGTTTTTTTAAAAAATACCAAAGCTGTTTTAGTTTTACAGTGATCAAAAGGGTTTTGTAATAACACTAAGAGAGCATGTAGAACTTTTCATCTTCCAGACACTTAAAAACATCAATTAATAAGAGCACAGTACCTTTTAGAAAAAGGAAAAGGCTTATTGTCTTGACATGCCCTGCTGCCTCTCTCCCACCTTCTTTTGTGCTGGTTTTTGACACACCCTCATGACCCTGTTTCTCTCTGGTGTGTCTGGGCTGCTCATCTTTTCATGAACACATAGGACTTCATCTCCCAATACAGTCTGATTGGAATTTTTCTCCTGGCATAATATGTATGTGTTATCAAGCTTACCTAGAAAAGTCTTGGCTATTGTGGGGTCATACAACCAAAGAGCCAGATAATTTTTGGAAATTCTAGCTAAAATGATTTTCCTAGGTACTACAAGGCTTCTCTGAGGCCCCGAGTTGGATATTGGTTCAATTGAATAAGATATATAGTGCAGGTGTCTCTGGGTGATGCAAATGCTTAACACACTGAGCTGCTAACCGTAAAATCAGTGGTTCAAATCCACCCAGAGGCACCTCTGAAGAAAGAACTGGTGGTCTGCTTCTGAAAAACCTGCCATTGAAAACCCTATGAAGCACAGTTCTACTCTGATGCCCATGGGTTTCTCGTGAGTCAGAATTGATTCCACGACAACTTGTTTTGCTGGTTTGTGCTGAGCATGTAGCATGTTATTTTGCCCATAGTATATGCTAGTTCTTTTTAATCTAAACTGATTCTTGTATCATTGGCCATCAAGTCAAGTTCCAGGGCAGCCCAAATGAGTTGGCTGTTAACAGAGCTATGACTAGCTGGTTGGATTTGACTTCCCACATGATTCTGCAGCCATTTATGTACTTACTACATGGAGTACAGGAGCTCTGTTGGTGCAGTGGTTAAGGCATTTGGCTGCTAACCAGAAGGTCAGTGGTTCAAAGCCACCAGCCATTGCCCCAGAAGAAGATGAGGCATTCTACTTCTGTAAAGATTTACAGCCTTGGAAACCCTATGGGGCAGTTTTGCTCCATCCTATGGGGTAGCTATGAATTGGAATCAACTCAGTGGCCTTGGGTTTATCTACAATCCCATTAGCAGCTGCATTCGCCCTAAGGGTCTGAGTTAGTGAAGAGGAAGCAACCTCATGGGAGGCAGGCAGAGGAGCAGTGCAGATCAGAAGCTCAGGAACGACACCAACTTGGGTGTCAACTTGAATCTCAGTCTTCTTGCTTATTATCCATGTCACCAAGTGACCTCCTTCACCCTACTCCCACCCCTGAGCTCCACATTTTCTCATCTGTGAAATTATTACTTCGCACATGGAGTTGTGGGAATTAAACGAGATTATGTATAGCACTTAACCCAATGCCTGGCACAAGAAGTATCAACCTTCAAGAAGAATGTAAGAAGGAAAGAGAAAGCTGGCCAACAGAGAATATTTGCTTTTATTTTTTGCTGCTAAAGGCAGTCACTTGGAAAGCTGAACAGATTGGTTGTTACATTTTATAAATTCCTTGCTGGAGGAACAATGAACTTTGGGAACTGAAGTGCTTACCCGTGGGTGGGCATCTCTGCATTGTGGGAGTATGGCTAATTTTTTTTTTTTCCATTTTTTCCATTTTTCATTATTTTTCAAGTTTTCTGTAGTGAGCAATGGTTACACTGATAACTGGGTAGGGGGTGGGGTGGAATATGAAAAACAACAAGCATTTGAACCGTTTCGATTGTGGCCCTCATGGCTTCTGCCACTCATCCCCAGTAGACAGATGACTGGGACTCCCTTTCCATAAGACCACTTCTGAGACTGGACAAGATGTCATAGTCAGAGACCTTTATTTGCAACTGGTAAGATGCGATCAAACTGTTAGCTTCTGAGGGAGGAGACCATCACACTGTCAAAGACTTGCCTGGCCAACAGTCCACCACCACACCATATCCTTGTTTGAGACACTTCACTTGACCTTGAGAAGAATCAGCCACTCAGCCAGGTGGGAAGTGCCTCTTTAAATGAGTAGAGTTATTAATAATCAGTGATTCTGTCAAAAATAATTTTATTCCATGAGCTTGCTCTCCAGCAGTGAGCGCTGTAAGGCAAGGGACTACCACATCTATAAGTCAGTAATGATATCATCATTTAAGAGTACATCCACTCCTCACTGACATGGATAGGTCCAAAAGACCAGGTCATTATGCAAAAATTGGCATTATGCAAAAATGGAGGATGACATCATATCACAAAAATGGATGATGACTACGTCATTACATAACTGCCAAATTGCATCATTCCATAATTAACCTAATTATGTCATTCTGTAACTGGCAAATGACATAACTGCCAAACCACTGAGAATCATGGCCCAGCCAAGTTGATACATAACCTTAACCATCACAGCCAGCGTTACTTTCACCTCACACCTCAGCAGTCTTTACTGCCAGACGTATGTTGCTAATGTGCAAAAGTTAAATAGTGGCTGTTTTTTGTTTTGTTTTGTTTTTTTTTACTATGGTCATAAGTGGGAGATGTCAGATAGCAAGATAGTCAATAAGTAAGGAATAGGTGTATTGGCTGAGTGTGCATTTTTTCAAGTCATATTTGTTAGCCTATATTTTATAGCACAGATGAATACTGAATATACCTTGGACTGTCAAAGAGATGAACAAGTTAGTCTTAGAAGAACAACAACCAGAACGTCCCTTAAAAGCAAGGATGGTGAAACTTTGACTTGCTTACGTCATCGGAAAAGACAAAAAAAGCTGGTAAAGGACATCTTGTTTGGGAAAATAGCGGGCCAGCAAAATGAGGGAAACCCTCCATGAGATGGATTTACAGAATAATCTCAAGAATGGACTTGTGCATACCAACAATCATGAAGAAGGCATGGAACTGTTATAATTAAAATCACCATGATTTGGAACTGACTTGATGGCAACTTACAACAACAGCAACATGCTAGACTTTGTGCAACCATATATATATACTCATTTGCTTCTTACCATAGCTCCATGAGCAGAGTGTTGTTGCCTCCATCTTCTGGGTGATCAAAATGAAGCTCAGAGGACACAAGAGCCCTGGAACACACAGCATGTAGGTGGAGTCCTGATTAGAATATCTGAGTCTGACTCCAAGGCCCTCACTTTTAACCATTCTACTAAATGACTCTTCTTTATGGAATCACACTCTGTGGTGGTAAGTTGTGATGGCTTCTTGAGGGTAGGAGATTTTCCTTCTCACAATGGCTTTACCATGCTTTCCCAATGCTTGCCCAGGCCTGGCTCGTTGTTGTTGGGTGCCATCTAGTCAGTTTTGATTCACAATGACCCTGTGTATAAAAGAACAAAACACTGCCTGGTCCTGTACCATCTTCACAGTCGTTGCTATGCTTGAGCCCATTGTTGCATCCACTGTTTCAGTCCATCTTGTTAAGGGTCTTACTCTTTTCAGATGACCCCTGCTTTACCCAGCATGATATCCTTCTACAGGGAATGGCCCCTTCTGATAGTGTAATAGTATGAGAGATGAAGCATGGCCGCTTTTGCTTCTAAAGAACGTTCTGGCTATACTTCCAAGACAGATTTGCTCTTTCTTCTAGCAGAACAACAATACCTTTAATAATCTTTGCCAATACCACAAATTAAAAGCATCAGTTCGTCGGTGGTCTTCCTTATTCACTTCCCACGTCTTGTATGCGTATGAAGCTATTGAAGATACCATGGCTTCAGCCTGGTGCACCTGAGTCTTAAAAGTGACATCTTTGCTCTTAAACACTTAAAAGAAGTATTTTTGCAACAAGTTTGCTCAGTTCAATACGATGTCTGAGTTCTTGACTGCTGATTCCATGGGTGTTGATTGTAGATCCAAGTAAAATTAAATTCTTGACAACTTCAATCTTTTTACCATTTGTCAAGATGTTGCTTATTAGTGCAGTTGTAAGGAGTTTTGTTTTCTTTACGTGGAGATGTAATCCACACTGAAGGCTGAAGTGTTTGATCTTCATCAGTAAGTGCTTCAAGTCTTATTTATCAGGCTTACCAAATAAATAAATAAATGTGTACACACACACACACACACACAAACACACACACACACATACATATATATATATATTTATAGCCTTCATGTCAGTTCTGATTCATAGAGACTCCCTTTGGGTTTTCAAGGCTGTAAATCTTCATGGAAGCAGACTGCCTCATCTTTCTTCTGCAGAGCAGCTGGTAGGTTTGAACTACTGAATTTTGGTTAGCAGACAAATGCCTTAACCTCTATACCACTAGAGCTCCTTATTTATCAGGCTTAAAAAATCAAAACCAAAATCCATTGCTGTCATACTTTCAGTAAAATGGAGGAATAGGCAGACAAATGACACAGACCCTCTTCAACAAAGAAAAGAGAAACCAATTGACAGAGATACAGAAGATAATCCTGGAGCCCTGAACTTTGAAAGGAACTATACAGAAGTGGATTAGGCACCAACTAATGAAAAAACCTGAATGAAAACAGTGAGTACAGAGACAGTTGGAGCTGCAGACTGTCACCTACTCTGACAGAACCAACAGCCTCAGTATTTCCAAGTGGTGTTGGGACCTGAGAATTGACCTGAAGATCAGCCCTGGTCTCCAAGGGCTGCAGGGACAACTGTGCTGGTGGCCTATGACTAGGAAGGAAAACAGCAAAGAGGGAGACAACCTGAGCTGTTGACTTTCTGTTATCCTGAGGGCACAGCCAATTTGATTGTTTACAAGCAGTGGCCATTTTGGATATAAAGTGACCAAGAGCACAGCCATTTTGAATCTTTACAAGTGGCAACCATTTTGGATTTTAAAGAGAGAGCATTCTCATTCGGATTCCAGGGACCTAAGAATAGGCTCTGTTTGCCAAGGTTGGCAGGGACATATAAGAGTCTGACAACAGGAAAGGAGACAGGTTGTGAGTGTATAAGTGCTCTCAACTAGTGAATAGAGGAGCACAGTACTCTGCTTATGTACATAACATACAAATAGAACAAAGACTTGCAAGGGCAAGTCACTCCAACATACAATCACCAATTAATTATAAACACAAAACATCACAATGCCTCGGAGACAACAGAGCATCACAGTCCACACAAAGAAGCAAGATAAAGCAGGAGAAACAAGGGACCAAGATACAGACCCAAAACACATCCCTGAGGAAGACGCAGCATTGGAACTCCCTGATAAGGAATTCAAAAGAATTGTATTTAGGTATCTTCAATGAATTGAGAGACAGATCAAGGAAAACACTGACAAAATTGAGGAAAACACAGAGAAAACCCTAGAACAATTTCAAAAGACAATACAAGAACAAAATGACAAAATAAATGAAAAATTAGAAATGATACAAAATCTACACACAGAAATCCAGAAGATTAACATTAAATTTTCAGAAATAGATAAGACCCTGAATGGGCAAAGGAGCAGAATTGAATCAATGGAAGACAGAATTAAGGAGATCAAAGGCAAATACCTGAACACTTCTTTGGCAAGGGATAAATCAGAAAAAAGATCAAAACAAAATGAAGAAAGCCTAAAGTTCATATGGGATACCATCAAAAGGAATAACCTACATGTAATTGGAATTCTGGAACAGAAAGAGGTGAATAAAAATCACAGAGAAAATTGTTGAAGAGCTGTTGGAAGAGAATTTTCCTGGTATGATGAAAAATGAGAATATATCCCTTCAGGATGTCTAACAAACCCCAAACAGGATAGACCCCAAAAGAAAATCACCCAGACATATCATCATCAAACTTACTATAACCAAAGACAAAGAGAATCATGAGAGCAGTATGGGAAAAACGAAAAGTTAGCTACAAGCGGCAAGCAATAAGACTAACCTCAGATTTCTCGACAGAAACCATGCAGGCGAGAAGACAATGGGATGGTATATATAAAATTATGAAGGAGAAAAGTTTCCAACCAAGAATTATGTACCCAGCAAAATTGTCCCTCAAATCTGATGGTGAAATTAGGACATTTCCAGATAAGCAGAAATTAAGGGAATTTGTTAAAACCAGACCAACCTTACAAGAGATGCTAAAGGGAGTTCTTTGGACAGAGAAGCAACAACAGCCAACAACAACTGATGATTAACACACATGGTGATATAACCCAGAAACCAACCCAACTATGGAAGTATACAAAATAAATAAGCCTACAAGATTGTAAACAGGGAACCAGAGACATCGATTGACAAATGAGCACAGCTACAAACCAAAAAGAGGGAAAAAACTATGTTGTTACAGAACTTCTAGATGGTCAGGAAGTCAAGACAACTATAAGATAGAACGGACTGTTCTAAACTTGGGAAGAAACCTATAAATCACAGAGTAACCCCAAAGAAAAATGATAAACCTTCACATCAAAATAAAAAAGAGGACCAGCATAAATAATCAGCAAATACTAAAACAATAGCAATGAAGGATGTAATAACATGATTCATAAACAAAACAAGCTCAGCATATAAAATTGTGTCGAACAGATAAATCGACACCGCGAAAAAGCATATAACAAAAATGATAGCAACAAATACATATTTGCCAATAATTACATATCTGGCAAGGGACTTATCTCTAAGATTTATAGCAGAAGAGTGGATGACCAAACTATGGTACATACACATAATGGAATGCTATGCAGCACTAAAGAATAATGTAGAGTCTGCAAAACACTGCATAACATGGATCAACTTGGAAGACATTATGCTGAGTGAAATAAGTCAGTCACAGAAGGACAAATATAGTATTAGTTCGTTGTTGTGGAGTGTCAAAGAAAGGTTTATATATGCAGGGAAACTTTCTTTGTTGGTTGCTGGGGTGGGAGGGGAGGGGAGGGGAGGGAACACTGCAAAAAAAAAAAATGCATTGACCCATGTCACTTTAGTTTTGTGTATTTCACTGTAAATAAATTATATTTCAATAAAATGCATTAAAAAAAAGCCACTGCTGTCAAGTCAATTTGACTCATAGCAACCCCTCCTTGGTTTTCCAAGGCAGTATCTCTATGGAAGTAGATTGCCTAATCTTCCTTCTGAGGAGTGGCTGGTACCTGGTAAATATTCAGTGTCCAACAGCATTTTTGGATTCGTGAGTGAAGAAATGAATGGATGAGTGAGTGAAGGAATGAAGTTCACAACAGCCATTTTCCCCTACTGTCTTACATATGGAGGAAAGAAGACCTCCTTCCTCCTAGAAGTATCCCTTCATCTCTGCAAGAAGAGAAGACTCAAGGCCTTGGCAGAGGTGGCAAAGGTGTTCACCAGCTGAGGACCACAGTTGCCTCAGGAGAGAAACATCTGCCCAGACAATTACTGGCTCTCGGCCTGTGCCAGGCCCCTTTTCCAGATGGCATTAGCTCTGAGCAAGGTTTCTTCCTTTCCAGTTGTTGGCCTCCCACCCCCATCTCCTTCCTTCCGGTTGGCAGCATTTAGCAGCATGTACCATTTATCAGTTATTAACACACACAATATTTGTTCCACAGAGGCTGCATAGATGTGTGTAGTTGGTTTCCTTTGGTCCTTCCCCAAAAAAACTTACAAAAAGCAAAAACTTGAAAAAAAAAAAAAAAACCCAGCATGACTGTCACCTCAGCCCATCCCATTGTGCTGCAAAAGCCTATCTGCAGGTAATGGAAAAGGGCACTTAGATCCAGACAGTCAGATACTGCAGGGAGTGTTCTGGCCCTCATAGCATGCCTCTGGACAATTCCGGCTTGCTCTTCAGATGGGTGCCTTCTTGTCCCATCCTGCTAGGCCACAGGCTTGTTTGTGTGTTCCCCACATCTGGCCTTTATTTGAAACTCCACCTCAAAGTATTTCATAGCACAGAATATCTTTCCTTATTAAATTCTCCCCCACATGTTTTTTTCATAAACCAGGCACCAAAAAGGACAAACCTACCTGTGGCTCTCAAAGTATCTGTTTATAAACCTTTGGAAACTGTTTGCAATTCGTTAATCACATTTTCAAAGGAAGTTACAGATTATAGATACACTAACAAATGCCATATACGATGCTTCAGCCCCAGTAATGAGATCCTCACGCAGCAGAAGAGGAAGCTGGTCGACCTGGGATTTCTCCCAGGTCAAAACTGCAGGGAGAGGGGAGATCGGGCCTGGAATTCAGAGATCTGAGAGTTTAATTTTTTTTTTTTCTGTCACTCTCTTATTCTGTGGCCTCATGCATGTACTCTTGGGGAAAGCAGGTAGAGAAGGTCAGCTGTGCTCAAATGCAGTAGTGTATCTTGATTAGCAGTGAAATACTTAGTAAATCACATGTCCCTAAATAATCATTAAGGTACCACAGTTTGTGAGTCTTTTAAAAGTATTTTGAAACTACTTACTTTTAAAGAAAAAGAAACAGATAAAAGCACTGAATATATAAGTTGGAACTCTGTTAACTACTTATGATTGAAACCCAAGCCAGCTTTTTTTTTTAAAAAAAGAAAAAAAAAAATTATAAAAGAGAAGACAGGTAATGTGGAGAAAAGGTGTTAGTGCATAAAACATCCAGGGATTTCCAGGTTTCATACCAGCTCAATCTAGGAGCTCATATCATGTTTTCTGGACTCTCTCATTTTATCTTTTTTCTGCACAAGTTTCATTCTCAGGAAGGTATAGACAGCCACCAAAAACAAAACTCTAGGCTCACACTTTAGCAGTACCAGAGAAAGAGAGCCCCCTTTTCTAGATAAATCCAGAATAGAGTCTTACTTGGATTTGGTGTGGATGATGTACCCAGCCTGAGCCTATCGCTGTGGCTTAGAGAGATACGGACCTCCTTCGTGTGTCTAAATCACACGCCCACCACTCAGCCCAGGCTGATCCTGCCTTCACTAGAACCACATTTACTGAGAGTGAACAGCAAGGGCTTCCTACAAGAAAACTAGGGGCGATCACTCTGGAAGATGTGAGGAATGGGTGGTAGCAGTACACAGCACAGAGGCCCATCACACACACGTCTTCCTAATGGAGCTCTAATCTCTAGCTTTCTAATGTGCTTCTCTAATGGAGATAAAGATAAAAGTGGAGTGAGGTTAGTGAGCTGAAGTTTGGAGTCCCTGGGTGGTGTCAACAATTAAACTCTCGAATACTAACCACAAGGTTTGAGGTTTTAACCAATCCAGAGGCTCGTCATAAGAAAGAACTTGCTGTCTACTTCTAAAAGCTCACAACCTTGAAAACCCTATGTAGCACAGCTTTATTTGCAACACAGGAGTTTAACATGAATCAGAATAGACCCGATGGCAACTGACTTGGTTTGAATTGTTTTGGTACTGACATTTGGGGTTCATTGGTGCAATTTTCACCTTCCATGCTGGAGACCTGGGTCCAATTCCTAGCCGTATGTCTCATGGCATTTTGTTCCATTGTGCATGGGGTCCTCATGAGTTGAGGGCCAATTTGATGGCAGCTGACAACAAACACAATGTTCATAGCCCTCAACCTGTGTTATCTGTGCAGCAGCCCACTGACTTTTTCTTTTTTCACCCCAATAATTCAGTCTGCTACATCCCTGTTTATGTTCTTAAGGAGCTCACTGAATCAATAAGATCCCAAATGGATCTATATTCAGTTAAGCAAACATTATGGAGAAGCATTCCTAAAATGAAATTCCAGAAGGAATATCCTCAACCCCTTCCCATTCTTTTCAATGAAATTAAATTGTATGAAATTGCTGGAATATGGTGGCTCATGCACAAATATGTTGGGAAATCTTTCCTTCCCTCACTGTTGAATCTCTCCAAGTTTCTTAAATGTTTTTGGTATAGTGTACTGTTTTCTTGGGTGGTTACCAAAAAATGAAGAAAGACCTCTAGGAATGGTCAGAATTTAAGGATTCTCTGCTAATTCCACTTTTGCTAAATGCTATATATAAAAGGACTTGGGTTCTTACAGCACAAATACCAATTTTTCTGACAGGAGAATCTAAGTCCCAACTTGTAAATAATGTATTCAGAGGAGACATGATTGTAACTGACACCATAATCTTCACCAAGTATCTCCTGCCACCCAACAATTTTTAGAACAGTCACCTGCAAAATTATTGAATATGTCTCCTTCATTTCAAGGAAATGTGGTATTAGCCAAATGTATACAAGGACTTGTGTCTTCCCCCCAAATTTCATGACTTTCTGGAATCGTGCTAGCTGTGTATGAAGAATTGGTTTTGTACTTGCCGTTGTTTTTTTTTTTTTTTTTTACATATAGCCCCCTCTCAACCTAACTTAACTATGGAAGTATTACTAGTTCCTCCATTTTACAAACCAGAGAAAGGAAGCTTGGAGCAGGTGGGTACCTTGCCCAGTGGCAGAGCCACCATAGTCTTCTATGTCTAACAAAATTATGGGCACTTTTTCTTTGTGTATGAAGGAACCTTTAGTTCTCTATACCTTGGGCTTTTGTTCAATTTCTTTAATAGTCATTGAAATAACACAAATCTCAGTGATAAAAATTTGGGCAGAGGATAGTGGTGGGTAGAAGTATTCTTCTCCATCCTGGCTTTATGGACTTATTGACCTTGCTACTTTATTGGGTATTTAACTGTTGTTTTTAGGTGCCATTGAGTCTATTCAGATTTATGGTGACCCAATGGAACAGTGTAGGACTACTCTATAGGACCTTCTAGGCTGTAATGTTTGTGGGAATAGATGACCAGGCCTTTTTTCCTGCAGACCCTCTGGATGGGTTCCAGTTGCCAACTTTTCGGTTAGTAGCCAAGCACTTAGCCATTGTACCACCAATGGCATGGAGTTCCTGAATTTAACTTGTGAGAGCTCGTTTTCTGCTGTGTACAATGTGCCATAAATTAACTCACAGAAGGAGAATGAAGGTGATAAACTGCATGCTAGTCCTTGAGAAAGAGTGAAGCACTGTTTCATTGACTATATACCGCTCATGCCTTGCATTTAGTAGGTATCTGATAAATTTATATTGAATAAATGAATAAAGGATTACTTTCGGATGACCAAAAGGACATCCTCCAAAAACTGAGTTTAGACCTAGCACTATGCTACCCAACAAATTGTGAAAGTTCTGCCTTTAAACATCGGGAGCTGGGCTGCAGGGACTTCTGGGGTGTATAGTAGTTCTCAGTAATGGTTCTTAGTAAAGTGAATTTTGGGGACCATTGGAAAGGATCCCTGTGGCATAATAGTTAAATTCTTGTGTCTGCTGACTGAAAGGTTGGTGATTCAAACCCACTTAGCTATTCTGCAGCAGAAAGACCTGACGATGTCCTTCTGTAACCATTACATCCAAGAAAACCCTGTAGGGAAGTTCTGCTCTGCTGCATGGGGTTACCATGAGTTGGAATTGACTACATGGCACCCAACAACTATAACAGAGGCCCAGGAATGACTGTCCTGGCTCTGGCTCTGGCTGCTCAGGCAATCTTGAGTCTCAGCATCACATGCCCCCTCCCCCATCACTCTTCCTCTCTGCAAGATGCCAACCATTCCTGTGACCTCGTTTCTGTTCCTCCTGCTTGGCCCAACACTGGCTCTCACAAGGGCCCATGCTTCCCTGCACATGCTAACTTTCCATAACAGGATCCAACTGCTAATCTGTTATCATTTACAGCAGCTTCTGAGGGAACCACTTCCCTTTCTCTTCATCTGGAGTGGATCTGATACCATAAAACTGACCGTGAAGGTCTGTTAATTGGAAACCTAAGAGAGGAGGGGTACAAGCATGTTGACTGGGGTGGAGGTTGGGGTTATCAGAGGCTTAAAGGAAGGGCTGTCTTTCAGGGAGGGGGCTTCTCCCAGATGGCGTGGAGTTTCTGAAATGCAGCCGACAGCATGGAGGAAAGCTTCAGGCAAACCCTTGGCCCTGTTTGGTCCCACAGCTACCCAAGCTCTCCCCATCTGGTGTCTCCCATCTAGCTACCACTCAGGACCAGTTTGGAACTGTCTGGTTCAATGTATCATCCGGGGTGTTCTCTTTCATACCAAGTGTACCTTCGGACAAACAATAACCAACACCTGTGATTTGGAATCATCAAACACTTAGACTGACAATGCACCTCTCTTAGAATCTTACCAATTAAATCAAAAGATCAATCTAATGACAAAAAAAAAAAGAAAAAAGATATGTGTCTTTTTTTTTTTTTTTTGCAAGGTGCTATTTAATATAAGTTGTTGTCGTGGTACATCCATTAAAGCATTCTGCTGCTAACCAAAATGTCAGCAGTTTGAACCAACCACGTACTCTCTGAGGGAAAGATGTGATAGTCTGCTTCCATAAAGATTTACAACCATGGAAACCCTATGGGGCAGTTCTGTTTTATCTTACAGGGTCACTAAGAGTGAGAATTGACTCAATGGCAGTGGGTTTTTATTAACCATATCTCATGAACTTGCAAAGGGGTTGCTTATCTTTAGCCTGCAGTAGAGGGCAGACTTTCCTACATTATAAACACCCAACAACCAACATTAAAGGCCTTGAGACTCATGAACATCCTGTCAGTAGAATGGTAGGCTTCCAGGGTGACTAACGCCAGTGATTAAGTGGGAAAAAAAATCCTAAAACCGCTTCTCCAGTTATTAATGCACTCATCAGCTTTTCCAGACAAGATGCCCTAATTTGGGCGATTAACTCTGGCAGTGATCCCCAATGCCCACATCTCTGGGTAAAACAGCAGTGCTTAGTTTAATACCGCTGTGACCAGTGTTATAGGAAATAGAATGTGCATCTGACAAAATATTACCCAGAGATGGGGGAAGGGGGTGTTGAACCTGACTGTAGAAATCAGTGCTATTGCTTTCTAGGCATGAAATATGGTATAGATTGGAGAAAGGAGGTGGGGGAACTATAAAGCTTAAGGGGAATGGCACTATATTTTTGGTAAATGTATATAAGAAGCCATTCCCAGTGTCACAACGGAGTGGGTTTTAGAAGCTTATGAAGAGAGGAGAAGAAAAAGCTCTCCCCTACACCTATACAAATACAACCTAAGGGAGGAAAAAAAAAAAAAAAATGCTTTGCAACTGGTGTTTTTTGAACCAAAGAATCCACTAGATAAATTCATATCAAACAAAGGGTTGATTTTTACCCCTTCTCCCCCCAGCTCAGAGCAAATGTTTATAAGGTATCTGACCTTAGCTTTCCTGCTGTTATAACCTCAAACTGCTACACTGTTGAGCTTCTCGTTGAAGTCTGTCCCTTCCCAGTGCCCATCTCGCAAAACAGGACCTACAAGGATAAATACTGCTGTGGCTGATGATTTCATAGATTTTTTTCTTTCTTTCTTTTTCTTTCTCTCTTCCTATTAGTATGAAGAAGGAAAAAAGCGAAGGAAACCTAACTATAGTAGTGTTGACCTCTCTGAGGTCGAGTGGGAAGACAGAGATGACGTGGTAAGTGATTTGTTGTCAAGACTTAATGGAGAACTCCGTTGTATCCCCCTCTGTACCTGGAGACTGTCCCAGGAGCTGGCTAAGAGCCCACCAAGGGGATACCTTCCTACCAGAGGAACGTGGAGACAATGGGCCCTTTTACTGCCTTTGGGGTTTTATAACTCTCCTGCCAGCTGGACCTGTTACAGACAGACTGGCCACCCGCCTGCTTTACATAGTCTGCTAAAACGGTCCCCTGGCAGATCCTGGTTACCCCTGCAGGTGATTGGCCTACTTGCCTTCTCAGTGCCATCAGTGGATTCAGCAGTCTCAGTGGAGCTGCCCAGACAGCAGGAGGCTTGGGTTCCTGCAAAGTCAGCACAATGTGGAGGCCAAACAGTCAGGTTTCTCAGCCTACAGCGTTCACCTGTCACCAGCATGGCTTATATTTTCAGAGAGCAGTCCAGTGCTTTGCAGGCACTTCCCACCATTTCTCCTTGGCCTTGTTTCCATCCTCCCCATCTGCACTCCTCTCTCAAGCTGCATTGCACAACACCCCACACTTATTTACCACACAGGTTCAGCCTTCTCACTGCACTGTATCAGAAGCTTTCCTTATGTCCACAACTTAAACCCCATTAGATCTTTTTGTTACTTCCTCAATAAATCAGATTTGTTAGACATGGCAGCCTTTGTGTGAATCCCGGCAGACAGTCCCTAATTACATCGTAACTTCCCAGGTGTTTCTGTCTGGGTCCTCGCTCTGAAGTTCTTCTTATGATACCTTTGCGCCAAAGTCACGTTCCTCTGCCTGCACCCTTCCAGATTTGTCTGGGGTACTTTCTTAAGTTTCACCATCTGTCGCGTTAGCCTTGTTTCCATCCCTCATTCTTTCCTGCTTTCCAATGGGATTTTGAGTGGCTCCAGTTGAAATTCTCAGACTGGGCTCTCGTGCCTTCCAGAAATGTGGCCAACATCACGGCTCTCTTACGGCAGTTTTTCTTCTCTTCACAGCCTCTGCTCCTTGGGCCAACTCTGATTCTCTTCCTTGCTTGTAAAAGGCAAGAGTCATATCTGTTTTAGAAAGTTAACCTATTTTTTTCTTCATGTATACTGAGTCTTTTTAAATCCAAGTTTAGAGAAAATAATTTTGCCATTTAATAAAAGCAGCTTCCTCATCCTCACCATCTTCCCCACGTACCAGTAATATGGTTGTTGTTGTTGTTGTTATGTGCCGTTGAGTCAGGCCCAACTCATAGCGACCCCTCCTTGGGTTTCCGAGGCAGTATCATTACGGAAGTAGATTGCCCCATCTTCCTTCCGAGGAGTGGCTGGTAGGTTTGAATCACCAGCCTTCTGGTCAGCAGTCAAGTGCCTTAGCTACTATGCTGCCAGAGCTCCCTAGTAATATGGTAGAGCTTTGTATCTTCACCTTTAAATATTGTCCCCAGGATTCCTGTGAGGTTCTTTTGGTTGTACTGCACCATATATACATACCATACATAGCTCTACCTTTGAAACTTGTTCGTATCAAGTGTCAACATAGAGCAGTCATGAAGAGTTTAACTTCAAATCTCACATTTGCTGTTGGATGGCTGTTCGTCGGATAAGCAATTAACTCGTCTGCACCTAGGTTTTGTTTTTTCAGTTTTTTCCCCCCAGTAAAATGAAAATGACACTAACAGTACCTACCTCATAGAGCTAATACCTCAAAAGAGATTTAAATGCATTAATATATTGAAAGATGTAAATGTACTTACATTATTATGTGGCTATGGGGAGAATTCTGTGAGCAATAGCTCTTAGTGGAGTTATTCTCATCATTGTTATCAATCCCTGGGTGATGTTCTCATTAATGAGTGTCTCCTGCACTTCCAGTTGCTTAATTGTCTCATGTGTCTTTAAAAGAGCACATTCCATCATTCCATTGTTTCCCTTTCTCTTCCATCTTCACTTTATCTGTGGCTTTATCTTTTGTTTGTTTTGATGTCACTGGACTTTTTTTTTTTCTTTCCCAGAGACTTTAAGCTTGTTCTTTATTGTGCTTCTCCATCCTTCTATTGTTTCCATTTCATTAATATAGGTGGCAAGTTTAAAGCACAGCCTCAATTAGTTAACGCTAGGCTGACACTCTCTCCTTTGCACTCCACTTCAAGAGAGTTATTACTCAGCTCACTCTAGTCATCACCTGTGCCCAGGTTAATTTTCAGTGCACTAATATCTCCTTTTACTAATAATGCTTTGGGAAGTGCTTTTTATTACCTTGAGTTTTCATCTTTTCTCATCGGAGCTGTAGGGCATTGGATTTCCTAGCCTTATATGCTGATTCTTTCTTCATCTTTGTCAAACTCACAGGACCGGGTTCATGGTATACACCCTCAGATTTCCCACATCACACGCGAGTTCACTGATTTTGTTCTTTATAAATTGGTCTCTGGTTTTATCTTCAATTTTGGTCTGTTGGGAGCCTAGGGAGTAGGGTAGGTTTGAAAGGAGACTTGCTTTCATAGTCAACATGTTTGGCTTAGGAAAACCCAAGCCACCATTTCTCTCCTAGGGAATTTGCATCCTACTGGCCAGATAATTCTGGAGTCTGTAGAAAGCATCTTTGTGAATGATGTCTGCACAAAATCCCACAGGTCTGTATGCTGATAATGGAGGTTTCCATGAAAATATCAGAGGGCAGGATTTATTTAGATTAAGATCTGAGAAAGACCAAGTGAGCAAATTACACTGCGAATGAAGCACCATGAGTCTCCTGAGCTGGAGAGAGCTTTCTGGAACTACAACTAGACTCTTGTTGAGTTTAATGACCACATTTATAACATATACCCTGTGTGCTTCCAAAAATGGTGTGAGCTAACTTACACTGTTAAAACATATGCAAAGTAAAATTAAAATAAGAAAAAAAAAAATAGAAACCACTTAAAGACCTCTGGCTCAGGCTCTGGGAAAAGTTAGGCATCATATCAGCAATGCATCAAGGAGGAAAGTTCTGTGGGGAATCCATGAGCCAGAATAGGACCTTGAGAGCTGCATAGCTCAGTTGGAATCACCAGGATAGATCACTGCAGAAGGAAAAAATATCTTTAAAAAAAAAAAAAAATAGTGTTTATTCTTCAGTTATAAATTCCCAGAGATGACTGAAGATATTGAGGATGACAAAGCCTGACAGTTCAAACCCATCAGCCACTCCTTGGAAGGAAGATTGGGCAATCTACTTCCATAGAGATAACCACCTCAGAAACCCAAAGAGGGGTTGCTTTGAGTCAGAATTGACTGGATGGCAGTGAATTTGGTTTTGGTTTTGTTTCCTTCTTATTACCTTTTAGTCTTTCCCAAGCTTGCTATAGTAAATATGATTATAAACAGAATAAAATGAATGTAAGTGGGATTAACTACTGTATATTGAACTCCCTCTATGCTCCAGTATTGTTCTAAGTGCTGCATATGGATGAATCTGTCTTAATTATCTAGTTCTGCTATAACAAATACCACAAGTGGATAACTTTAACAAACAAATTTATTTTCTCACAGTTTAGGAGTCTAGACATCCAAATGCAGGGTGCCAGCTCTAGGGTAGACTTTCTCTGTTGGCTCTGGAGGAAGGTTCTCATGTCTTCTAAGCTTCTGGTCCTTGGCAATCTTCATGTGGCTTGGCTCTCTCTTCCCCCAACTCTGCTATTTAGCTTCCTTGTTTAATCTCTTCTATATCTCAAAAGAAATTGACTCAAGATCTACCCTACAATAATCCTGCCTCATTAACATAACAAAGACACTGGATTTATAGCCTCAGGTATAGGGGTTAAGATTGACAACACATATTTTGGGAGGACATAATTAATACATAATAAACACCTGTATTTCTCCCATCTGTCCTTTAAAGCAGGTGTTACTGCTTTTCTTGCTTTATAGATAAGGAATCTGAGGCAGAAAGTATTGATGTCAAAGGGCATGCTGGTTTATTCCAACCCAAGCAGTCCTGTTTCAAGTCCTGCTCTTGGCCCCAATGGTGTGCCTTAGAACAGAATCTCCAGCTTCCTTGACATCTCTAAGTGCTTGATAGTAAGTGTTATCCTCCCAGAAAGGTTACATTATAGGAGAAGAATGCTTTGTACATGGTAGCTGCACATGGTATTCTTCCGAATATTACCTCATCAGAATCTACCTCAAGTTCAACCAATATTCTTTCTGTTGCAGTGTAAGCTCTTTTTCTACAACGCTCCATTCAACTCGCATCTTTTCTTAACAGTGATGACTCAAATGGAAAATTTCCTCAGAGCTCCAAAAGTCTCTCCTGGGGCATATTTCTTGGGTCTCTGGCTTTTAGTTGTTCTTCTTTAAACCTTCTCCAGTGTCTCTCCAGAACATCCTTGAGCCCTAGACCCTCAAACCAAGTACAACCTACCCTAAGAGCCTAGACCAAATCATGGAGAAAGGATTTTTCTGTATAGGTGCCCAGGCCCCAATCTGTTTTCTATATATTGGTTGAATGCTTCTTTGGTTGAATGACAGACTTGTTTATCCCTTGTATCTTCCTTCCCCTTTAATCTCTCTGCTTGGCCAGGATCATATGTCATTAGGGACTTGGATGTGCATGTTGGGGAGGTGAGGCTTACACTCTGATGTGGGTATCAAGCCACTATTAGAAGAGTGAGCTATTATTATACAATTATATACAAAAGCTATGGTGATTAATGGATCTCCAGGGGAAATCTTCTTTAATGAGCTCTAACCCAGGGAGGTAAGAATAGTAGATTCATAATGGAACTGGAAGTGTGGTCACTAGCTATAATATGGTTGTCAGTACAGTGGATGCTTTGAGCAGGTCAGTGAAGTTGTTCTAGCTTCTGGGCTGCAGACAAGAGAGATAGAGTAATCAGAAGCTATGGGGAAGCCCATCTGAACTGAATACACAGGGCTCAGGGGAAAGACAGTGGTTCCTAGAGATCTGGGACTCTGATCATTGCTACCAGATTACTATTTTCAGCTTGAGAGGGTTTTACCTTTTATTTGATGGACCACATTGTTTTAACAACACTGTATCATCACACTTGCAGATGTTTGGCAATCTGATGGGGCGGGGGGAGAAAGGAGGAGGGTACATCATTAATGTTTTAATTTGCCTTTGTTTGACTGTGTGTTAAGTTGAACATCTGGAAATGTAATTTTTAATGACTACCTCACATTCTACCATATGGTGCAACAACTAAAGAATAATGTAGAATCCACAGAACCCCTCATAACATGGATGCACTTAGAGGACATTATGCTGAGTGAAATAAGTCAATCATAGAAGAGCAAATATTGTATTAGTCTACTATTGCAAAAAGTCAAAGCAAGGTTTACATATGGAATTAAATTTTCATTATTGGTTACCAGGGATAGGAGAGGAGGGGAGGGAGAATTGCTGCAGAGGTAAGAGACAAGTATTGATGTGGGTGAAGGGAAAGAGGATACAACAAAAGTGAGTGACCAACACAATAACACTAAGGAAAAGGAGGAAACAGAGAGGTGCACAAGAAGTACAGACAACAAGATAAACACTTTTACATACATAATACTGCATTACAAGTAATAACAAACATTAAACTACAAGTGGATACAAAGATAGACAGACTAAATAGTCAGGTATGTCTAGGCAAAAGGGAATATACTCACGATCATATATAAGTTTGGCAGATGGATATTTCTACATACATACTTATCTGTGCTATGGGAACATCCATATATATTCTAGAGCTAATGCAGCAAACTTTTTTGGGGGGGTTTGATGTAATAACTATTTGTTTATTTTTGCACAGTATATAGTTTTTTTATTTTTATTTTTTTATTTTTTATTTATTGTGATTTGGGTGAAGATTTACAGAGCAAATTCACTTTTCATACAGCAGCTCACACAAACTTTGTCTCATGTCATTGACCACAGTTTACCACAATGCAACAGCCCGTCATACTTCCTCGCCATAGTTACCTCTTCCCAGTGACCATCCCTCCATATTCTCCTGAGCCCTGAGCTGTCTCCCTGTGTATAAGCAGCCCTTCCTTCTCCCATGATTGTTCTCTCCAGGGCGTGTGTCTACTTGAGGTAAATGTTTAACTCACATGCCTGTACATTGTTTGACTGGAAACCACAGGTGTGGGTTCAATTCCAGACCTGAAGGGCAGCTAGGGGCCATAGCCTCAGCGGTCCACCAGGCTCTATTGGACCAGCAAACCTGATCCTCACCTTTTTTTTTTTTTTTTTTTCCTCCAAATGATTTTGAGTTTTGTTCCACATTGTTCTCCCTCTCTATCCAAGATCTCCTACATCCCTTCCAAGTGGATGACAGTGATAGCCAGGCACCATCTAGTTCTTCTGGTCTCATAGTTGTATAGGTTACAGATTGGATGGTGTACCAGTTGCTAGGACTGATTGTTTCCAAGAATTTTAGTTTTCTTCTTTCTTCTTTGCTCTTGACGAGGAGAGACCCATCGTTGCATCTACATGGCAGCTTGGTAGCTTTTAAGATCCCAGTCGCCACTCGCCAAAGTAGGAGGTGGAACAATGTTTTGTATAGTATGTTATGACAATTGAGCTTGATGTCCCCTGTGACTATGGTCCCAAGCCCACAGGTTCAACTACTCGGTCCCTCTGGGTAGCTGGCTGTGACCAAACAGTGACCACAACCTTGCCCTTTGTCAGCTCTACTATACACCTGGGAATTCTAATCATTCACATAAACTTATAGGACCATTGTCTGCCAACCCTATATATGATCTTGGATACACTCCCCATTTCATAGACATACCTAATTGTTTACTTTGTCCACCTATCCATCCATATACCCATGTTTGCCTTCACTTACAACTCAGTACTGTATATGCAAAAGGGTTCATATTTGTTGTCTGTACTTCCCATGTACCTCTCTATGTCTTTCTCATCCTCAATACTGCCATATTGGTCACTCACATTTGGTACATTGCCCTTCTCTTCACCCAAATCAATATTTATCTCTATCTAACTAACAGCGTTCCCTCCCCTCCCCTCCCACCCCTGGTAACCAACACAGAAAATTTCCTTCAACAGATAAACCTTTCCTTAACTTTTACAATAACGGACTAATACAATATTAGTCCTTTCGTGATTGACTTATTTCACTCAGCATAATGTCCTCATGTTATCATTTCCTTTGTTGCTGTTCTTTTAGTATATGCTGAATATTTGTGCTTGTCCTCTTTTTTATTGTGGTGTGAAGGTTTATCATTTTTCTTTGAGGTTACCCTATGATTTATAATTCTATCCCCGAATTTAGAACAGTCCATTCTATCTTTCAACTTTCTTAACTTCCTCACTGTTTAGAAATTCTGTGACTACACAGTCTTTTCCCTCTTTTTGTTTGTAGTTGTCCTCACTTGTCTCTGGTTCCCTGTTTATAATCTTGTAAACTCATTTTACTTTGGATATGTCCATAGCTGTGGTTAACGCAGCAAACTTTTGATAACTTCTTAGCCACAGCCAAACACCCCAAGTGAGTGGGTCACTAGATCTATGGGTTTGGGACCATGGTCGAGGGGGATATCAAGCTCAATTGGCAAAACATACTACAAAAAAACATTGTGCTATATCCTACTTTGGTGAGCAGTGACTGGGGTCTTAAAAGCTTGCGAGCAGTCATCTAAGATACAACAATTGGTGTCTTCTTGTTCAGAGCAAAGGAAAATGAAAAAAATCAAAGATACATGGAAACAATTAGTCGAAGAAATTAATGGACCATGTGAACCTCAGCCTACATGGCCCCGAGTCCAGAAGAACTGTCAACCACTCAGAAAGGGATTAAAATAGGAGGTCCTGGATAGAGTGGTGTAGTGGATATGGCATTTGGCTGCTAACCAGAGGTCCTGTATAGAGTGGGAGGAAAATGTGGAATAAAATTCAAAATCATCAAAAAGGACCAAGCTTAGTGGTCTCATAGAGACTGGTGAAATTATGGCCTTGAGTCATCCTTTCATGCCTGGAATTGAACTCACTCCCCTGGCTTCCAGACAAACAATAGACAGGCATATAAAATGAAGGGTAGGAATGCATAGAAAAAAAGCATACAGGGAAAAGGTAACCACAGTGCAGAAGTGGGAAGAAAACTATTATATTATGGGGATTGCAATCAATGTCATGAAACAAAATATGTATGAATTGTTTTGTGGAAAATGAATTTGCCCTGTAAATTTTCACCTAAATCTCAATATATATGTAACAAAAAAAAAAAAAAAAACCTCACTGCCATCTAGCAGAGTCCTACTCATCATGACCCCTGTTGGGCTTCCAAGGTTGTAAATCTTTATGGAAGTAGATCACCCCATCTTCCTTCTATGGAGCAGCTGGTGGGTTTGAGCCACTGACCTTCTGGTTAGCAGCCAAATGCCACCAGAGCTCATTAAATATAGATATAAAAATAAAAATTATATATATATGCACACACACATATATACATACATATGTGTGTGTGTGTGTATACACACACACACACACACATGCGTACATACATATATATATTCTGACTGCTAACCAGAAACCTCACGGTTCAAACCCAACAGACACTCCTTGGAAGGAAGGTTGGGCAATCTACTTCCGTAGTGATACTGCCTCGGAAACCTAAGGAGGGGTGGCTATGAGATCTGACTCAACTGCAGTTGAGTTTGGGATATGTGTGTGTGTGTGTGTGTGTGTGTTCTACTATATAGGCACATGGACACTTATCTGGAAATCTTCTGCCTAGCCATTTTCATTTTTTCAGTTGTTGACTATTGAATATAAAAGTGGTGGCCAAATTCAAGGGGTATTTGGACAGATCCGAGTAGCATTTCTTGGTCATCACTGATCATTCTCTCCTAGCCCTGGTCAGGACTGATAGCATTTACTATTCCCTGCCTCTCTTGCCTCTGTTCTGGGCACCTCTGCTGCCATCTGATAACCTATATCCTGGGGCTGGTCGTGCCACTGACCTACTGTGTGATTCTGGGTGGGTTGCTCCCCTCCTCTAGCCCCAGTGTCCTCTGATGGAAAAGTGACATTTCTAGAATGGCCTAGCCTCACAATGCTATGTTTTTATTGAGCAGGCTATTGGAAAATCACCAACCCCCTCCTTTCTCTGGCAGTGAGGACAGAAACCCATCTTCCTGTCAGCCCAGTCACAGTACCTAGAGCTTACGGAAGAGCCTTGTGGGAAGTTTTAACCTCAGACTGTTGTGTGGTTGATTTTGAAATTTTTCTCTTTGATTAAAAACAACCCAGAAATACCAATATGTTATTTTTATATTAATGTTATAAAATATTTAATTTTCTCCCAGTGTTTTTCCTCTGGATTTGAGAAGCAGATGTTAAGAGACTGGGTTCAAGAGACAGAGAGGCTGTATGTGACTTAGACAAGTTTCTTAGTTTTGTGCTTCAATTTCCCCGCCTGTAAAATGGAGGTAATAATGTTACTTTAGAAGATAATCTTGAAGATGGTATGTGATCCATGTGCCTAGCACATATTAGTAGTAGTTGTGTGCTGTTGACCTGATTCTGGCTTCTAGTGACCCCATGTGACAGAGTAAGATTTCCTAGGATGTGATCTTCATGGGAGCAGATCACCAGATCTTTTCTCCTGCAGAGCAGCTGGTGGGTTTGACCACAAACCTTTTGGTTCACAGCCAAATGCTTAACCATTGCGCCACCAGGGCTCCTTTGCACATAGTAAAAGTTCGGTAAACAGTAGCTCAGTGTTATCGGAGCCAAATAAGAATCTAACGAGCACAGTTTTTACAACACCTGTCTGGGTCATTGGGATCTGGGAATCCTCACTCAGGAGCACTTTTGATAGAATGAATGAAAGATGTAGAAATTCAGCCACATAGAGGTCACAGGACGGCTGGTCTGTGTCAGTGGCGGTACTCAAACCTTGATATCCTGGGTTACCTCTCTGAAGAGCAGTGATTTCCAAACCAGCAGGCTGGAGAGGTCACAAAATCTATTTAGTGGTTCATGAGCAACAGTTAAAAGTAATGAAATAGACTAAAATAGGAAACATCACAGGGCATTATCCCAGTAAGATGTAGCTCTTATGTGACTCAGTCAAGAAAGTTGGAAAAACATTGATGCATGGGCAGCTATATCATGACAACTAGAATTCGAATCCTGGGTGTGTAAACTCTCAAATGGGGTCTGAAGCCAAGTAAAGGTAAGGAAGAAGATAAAGAATATGATGATGATGATGATGATGATGGTTGAGGTGGTGGTGGTGATTATGGTGATGGAGGATAGCTAATCTATACTGAGTGCTTCCAGTAAACCTGGTACTCTTCCATACTAACTCGATTAATCCTCACTACAACATTATAAGATGAGTGCTTTATGAGATGGATTTCATTTTGCAGAGGAGACAACTGAGGACATAGAGGACAAGTTATTTGCCCCAGATCATAAAGTTCTGGCTCTAACATCCATTTCTTTAACTGCAGTAATATCCTGCCTCACAAATAGTTGTTCAGTAAATGTAACCTACTTTCATTATTATTTCAGAAAAGGGACCAACTAGACTGTCCATCTAAGCATTTGTCTTCAGAAAGCACCAATGACCCTTGGCTTGGACTCTCCCAGGCCCTCTTACAGATTGCCCTGTGCTACTGGGGGTTTGGTGTGTATGTGTGTGTGTGTGTGTGAGAGAGAGAGACAGAGAGAGAGAGAGAGAGAGAGAGAGTGACACGAGGCATGGAGAGGCTTACCTAATCTCTGACTTGCCTGGGGAATGTGAGAGGGAAGGTCCCAAATGGCTTTAGGCAGGCACCAGAAAGAGGAAAAATGAAAACCATGTTAAAGATAAATTGAGCCGTTCTTAAAAGTTAGAAAGTAGACTTAATTAGGACCAGCTCTCCCCATCCAAAACCACAAAAGTTAAAATGGGAAAATATTTCCAGAAATGCCCATTATGTGTTGTTAAAAAATATCTAGAGTAAAATATATGTTTTATTTTATACATGCCTCCAGCTAAAACTTATGCTTTTACTCTCTCTCACACAGAAGATGGGAATGTGAACCCAAACCTAGACAGCCCTGAATCAAATTTAGGTTGCTGCAAGCGTTGCAGTTTTCTATCGGCCAGATCTTAGTCGAGCTCCTCAAAGGAGACGAGAGGAAAGGAGAAAAAATCAAGGCATAGGTCTGGGAAAGAGCTGTTCCTGACAGGCTGTGGCATGTCAGCATTTGCTACTATTCCCTTAAGTGGCCTTCCCTGTCATCTCCCATTGGTGCCCACGATGGCACATCTTTCAACACTGCATCTGCTGTCCTCCTCTGAACTCGTGGAAGGGCCACACATAATTAGAAGAGGTCAGCTGCAGGTGGAGGGGGAAGGAGAGGCAGACTTGTTGTTCCTAGATGCGACCTCCAAAAATCAGATACAGGGTCACCCTGCTCACTGCCCCGTCAGCAAGTCCATTAATTGGCACACTTGAAGATGATTCATACTATGAAAAACTAATCCCTGTCTTCCAAATGGTTGGCTTTTTTTTTTTTTTTTTTTTTTAACTACTGTGTAGAAAAAATATCTTTAACTTGATTATGTTTTGCAAAATGATTTCTCCATGACAAATCAGTGCCCTTTTTGAAAATGTAACTTGGCCATGGAAACGCTAGGGGTTTGTTCTCTGAACCTCAGGGATTTATCAACATCATATAGGCTTTTCTGTTGTTATTGTCCTGAATTTCCATGAGCACCCCAAATTGAAGTTGAAAGCCTTGTATTTATTGTTGTTAGCCTGCCTCCCATTGCACAATAGCAGATGTTTATTCTTCAGAAGCTCCAATGTAGAGATCTGAGTGCAATGTGCAGACTTAATGCAAAACCACCTGAGATTCAGCAGCAAAAGAGCCCAGGCTTGTCTTACTTCTCCCTTGTACTATCCACTAAATTCCCTCCAAAGACAGAGGATGTGTGGTGGCCAGATTTCATAGTAACACAGAGCAGAACTAACACATCGATTTTCTTTTCTCATTTTTAGTTAAGAAATGCCATGGTGAATCGGAAGACAGGGAAGTTTTCCATGGAGGTGAAGAAGACAGTTGACAAAGGGGTACAATTTTCTAAAACATTCTTGCCGTTTAATTTAAAACAAACCACTGTGAAAAAATAGCTTTGAAAGCTATATCTGGAATAAATATCTTTCACTGAGATCATTTTTCTCTTGTCTTTACTTATCTCAAACAAGATTCATGTAGTACTGTTAACCTGATCATAGTGTGTCCATTTATTTTTATTTATTTCTAGAAACTTCACCTAGCAGACTAACCATGTTTTCTTTTCTCTATGACTTTTTCTTTCAATCTAGAAACGGGTTTTGGTGATGACAAATGACTACTATTATACAGACATCAAGGGTACTCCTTTCAGGTAGAGCTGACCATAATACATGGACATTCCATCAGACCCATCAGTTGTGTTTGTACAAAACCTGCTGACGCTCTCAGAGCTCATCATCTGAAGATAACCAAACACCCTGCCAAAAGGCTGGAAAGAGTGAGGAAGGGGCTTTTCCCAGGCTGCTTTTGTTTTTCCAGAAGGGGGAAGATGGTTCAGGCTCACCTAGGAGAACTCACTCAATTTGTCATGGCTTTGCATCTCATTATGAAGCAAATAAGCTTTGGGAATTCCCACCAAGGGTGGAGAGACGAGTTCAGAGGGTTACCAGGGTCCTTAACCATCTAACTTGCTGCCTAGTGAATTCCATTTCACCTTTTATTTCCATGACAAAATTTTTTTTAAAAAAAATCCTTCACACTTGGAGGTGGCATATCCATCCCTACATATGTGCTTCTGTTTTAATTTCTCTGAACTGTCCTCCCATGCTTGTCTAACTTTGAATCCTGTTATTTCCTCTTTGTAATAATCCTGGAAAGTGGCTTGGCCTCATTGCCTGCTGTCAGATGCATATGTAGCATGCTAAAGTTCCCCACTTCTATTAACTGAGTGTGGTAACAGTTTTTGTAAAAAAGTTAGTAGGGCTGCTTCATGTTTCTGACCTGGTGCCTCATAGAGCTAAAGAGAGAATTTATTGTCTATAGACTAAGCTAAAAAAGAAATTCAAGCATTGATGTCAGGTATTACCATGGATCATGGGTGGATTCCATTTGGAACCAGGAGTAATCAAGGGAACACATGAGTGGGTTTGCCAAATGAAAAGACTGCTTTCAAAACATGTTTTCTTACTTAAGCCAAGAACAGAAGACAGCTTAAATCAAGCTAGTCAAAGTGTGAAAAATCTATTAGACTAGGGAGAAGATGGACAGAGAAGACCATAACACAATAATGTGGCTATCCTCAAGCGGTAGTAGAACTTTTCATTTTTATACCTGAGAAGGGGTCAGTTTTCCCTAGTCCCAAATTCTAAGGCCTAGAAAAACCCATCCCTCGCTAAATGTAAGGGTGAGAAGTAGAAGGTGATAATGAAGAGCAGGGTGCATGACCCTGAGGATGGGATCCAGGAGAAGGACTTGCTGGAAGGGCGAGTAATTTGCCACACCTCTTTAAAACACACCAGAGCAGCCAATTGCTGCTGGCACTTCTAATCAGAAATTTCTTTGACGCAGCCGATGAACCTAAGAAAAATCAACACCGACTATAATCAGTGGGGTTTTGAAAGTAAACTGTTTGAAAAAGAGTTTAAAGAACATGAAATGAAAATGTGAAATTGGGAAATACAAATGTTAGCCCACAAGTCTTTTCCAGTCAATGCCATGGATTTTCAAGATCTGCTTTGTTTCTCTGCACAGTTTAGGTGTGGCGCTCTCCAGAGGCCATGGGAAATATTTCTTCCGAGGGAATGTAACCATTGAAGAAGGTAAGGTGCTCTCTTTGCCTAACTTTGGTGTGGAAAGAAAGTTCTGGAGCTAGCTATTGAGTTAACTGAATATTTTGTTCCTCTATCCATCCCTTTCCCTGAGTATTTGGCACAACTAGTTATCCACTTGATGTCACCTTGCTTGCCTAGACTGTTCCAGACTGGTGAGAACCTCAATTAGTGGTAGGCTTCTTTATAATTTTATTCATTTACAACTCCTCAGTGGTGCAAATGGTTAGTGTGCTCGGCTGCTAACTGAGAGGTTCGCAGTTCAAATCTACTGAGAGGCATCTAAGGAGAGAAGCCTGTGATTTACTTCCAAAAAAATCAGCCTTTGAAAACCCTGTGGAGCACAGTTCTCTGACATTGATAGGGACACCATAAGTCAGAGTCGAGTCCAAGACAATTGTTTTTTGTTTTCTTTCTTTAATCTACAGAGTTATTGAGGCAATTCACAGCAGTCATACACAAACTATTTTTTCTTATACATAAAAATGAGTACCAGGAAAAATACAAGTTAATGTGACAACTCAGACATACACATGCAAGTCTTAGTCTCCTACCCAGATGAGCCACAAACTTGACTTAGGTTCATGGCAGCTGTGGTCCAAAGAGGACTGTGTTCATGTAAATGATTAACATTGATCAGAAGGAGTAAGTACCTTGAGATCCTGATTCTCTTGTCTTTATAAAGCATCAGTGCATAGTAAGCTCCCAGTAAATAGGAGTAGTTGCTACAACTCTTTAAACTTTAAAACTGCTGTCACACATGTACTGTCCTTCTCATCACCCAACAACCCAAGAAGATCTATGGAGATGGTTGTGTCATACAGCGGATGAAACTGAGGCTCAGAGAAGTTTTCCAGTATCATAAGCTCACAGAGAAAGAGGGTCTTGGCTTCTGAAGAACATGGAGCCCTGATTGGCCTGGAGCAAGTCACTTGCCCATTCTGGACATTAGTTCTTGCATGTCCACAGAAGACAGGTTTAACTAGATCAGTACTCTTTTTGGTATACTCAGGAAGTATGGCCAAGAGCAGGAAGTTCAGTTACAAGCCAAACTTTAATTGACTTGAGATAATTAGAAATAAATGTGGTGACTTCCAGAAATCAGACCATCCCATGGCTCACTCAAATGATGTGGCAAGGATAGACACATCTGTTTATCATCTCTGAAATCCTCAGTTCCATAGTTGGCCTGTGGTTTACTTCTGATTGGGAGCTCTGTTGTCGTAGTGCCTAAGGCTTTTGACTGCTAACCAGAAGGCTGATGGTTCAAACCCACTAGCCACTCCTCAGAAGGAAGGTTGGGCAATCTGCTTCCGTAGTGTTACCGCCTTGGACACCCAAGGAGGGGTCACTAATGAGTCAGATCCGACTCGACAGCAATGAGTTTGGCTTTGGTTTTGGTCCATGCATTGTTTCACATTTGTTGGGTTTTGGCTCCCAAGTGATTGTGAAACCTTCAGGAACAGAAAGGAGAGTTGAAGGATTCATTGTGAACTGGGAAGAACCCAGAGAGTATCCACCACAGGGAAAATCCTGTGGTCTCTCTTCCCAGCGTTATGCAAGAGAAAACGGAATTTTGTGACTTGGGCAAGCTACATGACAGGATGTGTTCTCAGAGATCCTTTTAAAAAAATCTTCTAAAATTTTATGGCCTTATGGGCCATGTGGGAGCTCTCTGGTAGTGTCATGTCTAAGACATTTGACTGCTAACCAGAAGGCTGGCAGTTCAAACCCCACAGCCACTCCTCGGAAGGAAGACTGGGCAATCTACTCCTGTAGAGGTACCACCTCAGAAGCCCAAAGAGGGGTCACTATGAGTCGAAATTGACTTGACGGCAATGAGTTTTTGTTTTTGTTTTGTTTTTGAGCCATGTATGGCTCAGTGAACATCAGTGCCCGTGAAGCCAGAAAAGTCACATCTGAGCCATCTAAGTTCAAGGTGAGGAAACAGCTCATGGTCAGAGCAATAGGAAAGGGATTATTAATGGATTGCTTGTTTCTCAACCCTCAATGCATGGGCCTGCCTCCCCCTTCTCTCTCTTTTTTCTCTCCTTCTTTCTTTCTCTCTCACACACATGCACACATGCACACACACACATTGTTTTGCATTGTCTTTTGGATCATTTCTTTAGTTGTTACCTTCTCCCTGTATGTTCAAAGATGAGTGGTCTCACAAACAGAATTTCAGAGCTAACTGTAATGACCATATAAGAAATTGATCTGAATCCTCTCCAAGGGGCAGAATGTCTGGTTATCTATACGTATAAAATCAGATCTTCCTCTCTCTGTTGGTCTTCTGTAAAGAGAAGGACTTATAGTCCTGCCAATTTTGCTGAGTAAGGTCTGAGAAAACTGTTTCCCTTTGGGCTAATTAGTAGAGGGTCATATCATCTATAAGGACTTTGAGTTGATTATTATTCTCCTCTGTTCTTGGAGAGGGAAGACGGTCCTTGGAAATGGCAACCATATTTCTGTTGGATCTTCCATGAGGACTGCTGCCATACAAAATGTAGGAATTTTTAAGATGCTTTGCCAATGCCAGATATTAGGAAGATGGTATACAAGTAGACTTTGCTCAAAAATATAAGGATTAGTTTCTAAAGTTGAAGGCATGGAACTTTAGCTCTGCCTGCTGAAATAACTTTCTTCTGACCTTTCTTGGCACTTTATCTGTATCTTTGACATGAATTGTGCACAGTAGTTATTCCATAAATTAGAGTTTCTGTCATTTTCATTGTAAGCATTAGAAGATATTGTTGTTGTTGTTGTTATGTGCCGTCGAGTCGGCCCCGACTCATAGCGACCCCTCCTTGGGTTTCCGAGGCAGTATCACTACGGAAGTAGGATTGCCCAACCTTCCTTCCGAGGAGTGGCTGGTGGGTTTGAACCACCAGCCTTCTGGTTAGCAGTCAAGTGCTTTAGCCATTATGCTACCAGAGCTCCTAGGAGATATTAGTGGATATGATTTTGTCTGAAGGACCAAAATCAGTGATGAAATAGTTAAAGGAAAATTAAATTTCCTTGATTCCCTAGAAACTCTGAGAGGAAGGAATCAAAAAGTTCTGCCTTTCAGGACTTGATCAAATATACAAGATGCTATGAAATATGGCCAGGGAGGACTTTGTAGATGAAAGCTGACTAGAGCTAAGCCTAGAAAAATAGATATAATTAATATCATTAACACAGTATACACACAGTATTCAGAAAGGTACGATCCTACTGCAGAGCTTTTGCATTTGTTTCCATCTGCCTTAAGTGCTCTTCTCCAGGCATCTGCACAGTTCTCTCCCTTGCCTTCTCCAGATTTTTGCTTTAAAAATCTCTTGATTAGTGAGGCCTTCCCTGACCACCATATTTAAATTTGAATCTCTTTCTTCCTTCTTATCTCTTGGAATTCCCTGCCTTTGCCCATGTTCTTTTTCTGTCATTGCCCTCATCACCAACTGATACACTGTCTATTTTTATTTTAATGTCTTTTACTTGTCTCTCTCCTGTCAATGGAAGTGTCATAGTGATAGTAATTTCTATTTTGCCTGTTATTATTTTCTTGAGGCCTAGGATAATGTCTGGAACATGGTAGATACTCTGTAAATATGTAGAAGAAAGGAAGGAAGGACAAATGGAAGGGAAGAAATCAAGAAGGAAAGAGGGAGGGAGGGAAGAAGAAAAGGAGGGCTGGGAGTGAGGGAGGGAAAGAAAGATAGATGGATGAATCGATGGATAGATGGATTGTACTCAGGACCAAACACCATCCCATTCTACTGTCTCGTATCATCTGTGAAGTAGGCATTATTATGTGCATCTTGTAGTTGAAGTGCCTTTCTCAAGGTCAGTCAACCAGTAGATGTTAGAGCCAGGATATAGTCCGCTTGGGTTATTTGTGATGATATTCAATCTAAATCGTTCCCTAATTCTTGTAAAATAAAGAATTGTGTGATAGGTTTGTTGTTGTACTATTTACTTTATACAGTTGTATTTGAGGAGGCTACTGGAATGTGCTGGTGGTCATTTGACAACATCTGCATCCTAAAATAGATTATAAGTGTCGTCAGAGTTCCTGAGGTCATCATTGAGCAGTGTCTGTCTTCTGATGGCCTATAAAATCTAGTTAAAAGAAAATGCAAGGAAAGAGAGAGAGTGAAGATGATCTCGAGCATTTTATAAAAATTCCCAGGTTCCCTGCAAGCCCCTGATCCTCTAGCTATCTTTGCAGACTGACGACTCATTTTTACTTAGTATCCTAGAACAGCTAGCTGTTTTTGCTGGTCAAAAACAGTTGAGTATTGGCAATTTCTTATCATTCAACCTATAATTTCATCCTCACAACCACCCATCAGTTAGGGACTATTATTATTCCTGTTTTTCACATAAAGAAACTGATATTTAGAAAAGTCCAAGGCCACATAGGAGTAAGGGGCCTAGCATAGTTTTTGACTCAGATTATGTGGGTTCCCAAGTCATTGTTTCTACCGTCTGCTTAGCTTCTCTCCCAGTACTCAGTGGTGTGAGGTTTGTCTTCAAGTAGTCAAGACATTCCTGAGATACACACCCAGGCAAGGTGGGATGGTGAGCGAGATGGGTAGACATGAGGAGAGAGTTCTGCCCAGGAAGAGAACTCATTTTCTATGTGCAGACTTCCAATTCCCAGGCAGAGCCCTTTGGGTTGATGCCTACTACCCTTAACCACTCCACAAACCTGTCCTGGAATATTTGAAGCACAAAAAACGATGATGGGATGATGGGGGGGGTCAGTGCCACATGTGGGTGGTATGTTCTCATTATCCCCTTCTCTTCCTCCAGGCCTTCATGACCTAGAACACCCTGATGTATCCTTGGCAGATGAATGGTAAGAGTTAAGCAATACTTTGTCAACATTGGTCTTTGTTCCCTCTTTGATTTCATGTTGTTTGTGCTCCCTTGACCAGTTCTCCTCATTCAAATGAAAGAGAAGGTGATATTCCCAGTACTGACATGCTCTTGTTTTGGGCCATGTTATGTTCTTAGGTCCTACTGCAACACTGACTTACACCCTGAGCACCGTCACCTCTCTCAGTTAGAGGCTATTAAGCTCTACCTCAAAGGCAAAGAACCTCTGCTGCAATGTGAGTCTGCTTTCAAACATATATTGGGTGTGCATGTGGTTGGGGGAAGGGATGAAGTGAACACACAACCATATTTTGCCTCAGTTTGTGAGAGAAGCTTTGCTTTGACAGAAACCATTAGTCACATTAAATCTAGCCAAATATCTGCTACCAGTAGGAACAGGAAAAAGAATGTGGGTTCCCAAATGTCACACAGAATCTCCAATCCCAGTTTACTCCTTTGCCTTGGATTTGCCCCCTACCAAGCTACTGAGTGTAGTACCTGAATAGGAAGAAAATGTTACATCTGGGAGAGGGTGGTGAATGCCTACTGATCCAGCTCCCTTATTTTACAAATGAATGACTAGGGTTGGAAATAAGACTTGTGTCATCCAAGGCCATAATGTAGATGACCCAGTTCTTCCAGGAACAGGGTCACCATTGTGCCATGCTGCCTCTCATGATACATGTTGTGCTTACTCATCCCCCTACCAAGTGTCATCTGTTGTTGTTGTTACGTGCCATCAAGTCGGACCCAACTCATAGCAACCCCTCCTTGGGTTTCTGAGGCAGTATCACTACAGAAGTAGATTGCCCCATCTTCCTTCTGAGGAGTGGCTGGTGGGTTTGAACCACTAGCCTTCTGGTTAGCAGTCAAGTGCCTTAGGCACTATGCTACCAGAGCTTCCAAGTATCATCTGTTGTTGTTGTTGTTGTTATTTGCCATCGAGTCAGCCCCGACTCATAGCAACCCCTCCTTGGGTTTCCGAGGCAGTATCGCTACGGAAGTAGATTGCCCCATCTTCCTTCAGAGGAGTGGCTGGTGGGTTTGAACAGCCAGCCTTCTGGTTAGCAGTCAAGTGCCTTAGGCACTAGGGGGGCTTAATGAGTAGGAAATGACCAGTGGCCAGTGAAGAGGACGTAGGCATACACACTAAATACAGGAGCAGACCTTGTGCTATCACCAGTAGCTCCTCCACTCTAGGCAATGGGAAGTTCACCAAAAACAGGCATGGCATCTGCCCCCACCTGTAACAGATACCATTTATTGAATGATGTGAGAAGTACTTTACATACATTATCTTATGGAATAACTGCAATAACCCTACAAGTGGTATAAGGAAGTTATCCAGCTTCTGAAAAACATCTTCATGGAATGGATTTACATTTTGGGATATGCTCTGGCAGGGAAAAGATCAGGTGAATATCATGTGGTCCCAATTTTCATCTTCTTTGACCTATTTTAATAACATAGACAAAAAACAAAAAATAGAGTTAATACAAGAACAACCTTATATTTGCCATTTGACTTTATCAAATTTTCAGGAACTTTTTAAGAGATGAAACATTGAAACATTAAAACTCCTGGGTATTCCTGCCCAGTTCCATTTCTCTCTTTCCCTCCCAGACAGAACAACTGCCTTGAATTTGTTTATAATTTCCATGCATTTTGTATTATTACTACATATGTAGGTATCCAAAAACAATATGGAACATTATTTTGTAAATTAAGCCCCACACACACATACACACACACTCACATACATGTATAAACACATACATCTTTTATGGCATCATATTCTATATTTTATTTTAAAACTTGTATTTTCACTCATTGCTGAGATTCATTTGGTCTGATCATTTAGTGCTAATGAATTTGTTTGAGTTAATATACAGAATTCCATTTCATACCTATACCTCAATTTATCCATTGTCTTTTTTGATGATGATGAGTTATTTCTAGTTTTTTGCTTTTACAACAAAGCTCCTTTGTCTTCCTGGGCCCCAGCTAAGGTAAGAACTGGCCTGCCTTATGAGATAATTAGTTGCCCCCTCTGCGGTGTGTTTGAAGGGTTCTAGGATGCATATCCTGTACTCTTGATGGCTCCCTCATTCCTTGGCCTCTTTCACAGATTCTTTCAGTAGTCACTTTGGATAGAGACAGATACCCTCTTTGAAATGAAAAAAATTCTGAAATGGAAAGTCTCTCAAAACTTAATGACTAAGTCCTATCAGTCATTAAGTTATCATATCTCTTTTCCACCTTACAACCGAGATCAGGGCCCTGAAGAGAACTGCAGGCTTTGATAGAGGACAGTTGAAAAGATCAACTTTTGAAGGAGTACTGCCTTCTGCACTCTGCACTTCAAATCTGGAAGTCAGTCTGTTGCTCCACAGACTGAGCTACTAGATGGGGAAAGAAAGCAGAAAACTGAAGTGTGAGATGCTTGAGCATCTCAATTAACTGTTGTCTCTTGCAAATACATTGGGGGCCCCTGTGTTGCCAGCATATCAGGTGTCAGAGTTGTGTTTCATATTTTTGGCTGGTAGGAGGTTAACTCATAAAGCAATGCACTGTATGTAAGAAATGAGCCTACAGATGCTGCAAAATGAGCCTGGTGAGTGATTCTTGTCCCCTCTTGGGAGTCCAGCCAAATCTGTCTCCTCAACTGTGCTCCTTCCAACAGGTGATAAAGAATTGATCCAAGAAGTCCTCTTTGATGCCGTGGTGAGTGCTCCAATTGAAGCGTATTGGACCAGTCTTGCCCTCAACAAATCTGAGTAAGTGGTTGCACGTGTCTTCCTTCCATGGCCATTTCCTCACGAGTGGTCCGAAATATGGTTATGGTTTAAGAACTAAACTGTTTTAGAAGCCTGGTGTTAAAGTTCTTTAATTTTCCCCAAAGCTCCAAACCACAAGAGCTAGAGCAGATTAGCGGCTCTGGTGTGGATGGCAAGCTCCTGGGTTTGACATATAATTTGTTTGAGTTTTAACATTACATGAAATTTGGTATGCTGAGGTAGGGTGACACTTCCGAGAGAGAGAGGGAGGCGGAAGGAGCACTTTGCTTCCTGCCTTGCAATAGCTTCCTCTATTTCACAATCTTGAGGGAATTTGGGCTCTGGGCCAGGTTAGGTTGTGAATAGGATGGGGAAGTGAGAGCTCAATTTCATTAGAGTGTCAAATATAACCCTGTGGTTTTATTTCTGAAATGGGGGATGTCGCGGGCATAGCGGGTAGGTAATGGTAGTTGTCATCAAAGGCTAGGATAATACAGTGTTAGCAGCTTATTATTATAACTATTAGTTTAAGCAACTATTAAAATATTCAAAACAAGAAGCTCATTTCTTTTCATTTTACTCTCGTATCGTACACTATTCACTTCTCTCCCCATTTCTATTGTTCATGAGCTCTATTCTTCCTTTCATCTTCCCTTCTATATGTTCTCTTCTCTCCCTTTTATCATTCATTATGTTCTCATTTTTCATTCATTCACTTATCAATAACTGATTGTGTATCTGCTGTGTGCCAGTCACACAGGCGAAGTGTTGGCAAAATGGGTATAACCAAGACATAGCCATTGCCTTCACAGTACCTATGGTATAGATTGTATATATGTTAAGAATTGTGATAACTGCTTTGAAGACAAATAATAGCGTGTGGACTGTTACAAGACTGGGAGCAGAGATGAAAGGCAAGGAAGACTTTTCTGAGTAGGAACTAGTTCAAGGGTTAGGGAACATTCCAGAGAGATGGAACAGCATATACAAAAGCCCTGAGATAAGAAAGTATTTGATATATTTGAAAATTTTAAAGAAGGCCAGCATAGCTGAAATACAGTGAGTATGCTGGGACGTGTTGGGAAATGAGGGAGGCTGCAGATAGGCCACATGGCTCAGGGCCTTAGAGGTCAGGTTAAGGATGTTGGATTTTATACTCTGAGTATTGGAAAATCATTGAAGGGTTTTAAGAAGGGTAGGGACCTGATCAGATTTGTATTTAAAAGAATAAAAAAGCCTCTCCTCTTCTATGTAGAAAATAGACTGTAGTGGGGTAAGAATGGTAGTAGAAGCTCCTACAAGATTCCCAGGGATATGCCACTGGGACCAGGGCAGTGGCAGTGTGCACGGAAAGAAGATATGCACTAGTGGCAAGCTTCAAAAGCAAGACCCACACCCACAACACTTAATGATGGATTCTATGTGTGAGGTGGGGAAGGCTGAGCTATCAAGGTTTATGAGCCATTCTCAGGTTTATGACATGAGCACCTGGTAGATGGTGTTGTCACTCTCTAGCACAGGAAACATTGAAGAAGAGCAGGTTTGGAGCTGTACACAGGCAGATTTCCTTTCTAGAAATTTTAAGTTTAAAATGTCTGTAAGTCTCCCAAGTGGATATGTCAGATCAGTAGTTGAAGACTTGAGTTTGGAGCTCCAAAGAAATACGTGATTCTTATTATGTGTGGAGCTGTCCATGTTCTACTTACCTACATGGATCATATTGATTGGGAGAGAGTCAAAGCCTTTCTTGGGGTTTCTTTCTCTAGTGGATATGGAAATGTTTCTTTTAGGTTCTCATGAGACTCAAAATCTCAGGCCGAGGTTGTGGATTCATTCCTAATACATGCTAGAGATTTCCAAAATGGTAGCTTGCTTTGTAGTCCACATCTGTAACTGATTGGACAATTCGGCTTTCTAATTTGATGTAGGCCACAAGCAGAAACAAACGCAGAACACTGGATTTTATTCACACTATAAGTACTTAAAGGTAGCACTGACCACTTGGATGTGCTGTCAAAGATCCAGTAACCAAATGATCTTATATTGAAGATGACGTGGATAATGCATCAGATCAAATTGCTACTAGCATCTAGGCCAAGAAAACAAACTCAAAAATCAGCATTCTCTTTATACTTGTATTGTAGAATAAAGTTACATGTTTGTGGAGGAAGGCCATTGGCTTTTTCAGAAGAAGTACATGTGCAAATCTCCTGGGAGACATGTTCAAACAAAATTTGCCTTGGAAGTTCAAACAAAATCATCTTTAGTGAACTTTCCAATTAGTTTTCCTTGCTAAGGCCATTCTTAAGGCTCCTACAAGCATCCTACTTTGAAGAAGTAGGTATCTGAAGAAGACAGGGAAGTGATTTCTTTACTCATCCCTTCAGAGTTGGTAGTGAGGCTAAGGACCATGTTCTGGTAGAAGTTACAAGTCATTGTCCTCACAACTGTGTGGGATTCAGGTCCTAGATGTTTTCAGGCTGTGGGACACCCCAGGCTTGAGTCAGTGGCTCAGAAGTTTATTCTTTCAAAGGACAGATTCCAGTAACAATCCCAGCACATAGAATAGACTGGCAGCATCAACTCAGAAAGGTAGGTCTAGGGATAGTTGTTCTTCTTAGAGTAGTTCTCATCGTCGGATTCCTGCCCTCTTAACCTTATACCCGGAATCTTGAGATAAAGGTGAGTTTAGAGTTGGGGGTACATTTCCTTATGCTGCCTTTGTTGTTAGAGAATTTGTTTTCCTATAAGTATTACCCTGAAAACTATTGTAAGGGGTATGACTTTGCATTCTGTGCTTGGGGTGTGTAAATGAGAGTGAGTGAGCATATATGCATATGTTTCTGCAATTTCTTTTGAAGTTTGGGTTTCAAAACTGCTATTTCACAAAATGTTTTCTGAGCCTTACAATACAAAAGGCATTGCCTATTTGCAGACTATCTGGAAGCATCCCCCTGATGTCTACTGCTCTGTTTCAGGAACTCTGACAAGGGCGTGGAGGTTGCCTTCCTCGGCACTCGAACTGGCCTCTCGAGAATCAACCTGTTTGTTGGTGCTGAGCAGCTCACCAATCAGTAAGTAGGAGGGCTCCTGGGCAGGAGAGCAGCCTGCACCCGAAATGGGATCTTCAAAGGGAAGCTGGTTTCATTTCTTGATTCCACCACTAGTAGAAACAAAATTCAGGCCTCCTGAGCCTGTTGACATGCTTTCTCTCTGTTCTACCATGGGGGCCCCAGCATGTGTGTCCACCTGCCTGTTGGGCCTTCCACAACCCTTTGTTCCTCACACACATTGGCTTCTGTCCACCATCCTGGAGTCCTCTCCCACCCTGATGAGTCATCTCAAAATTGGGAGATGGTGCGGTTGCTGGCAGAGCAGCCAGAGGGAGGACAGACGCTGGTCTCCTGACAGATGGCTTCAGGGCCTTCAGCTGTTCTGGAGCTCTGCTGAGGAATCTTGCCTGTCCAGAGTCACTGTTTCAAGTCTGTTGTTTGCATGTTTATGTTTTAATGCCTCTGCACTTAGCCTGAGGAACTGCAGAGCCCCATACCCAAGGGTGGGCATTCTGGGTGCACTCAGGTTTGACTTCCTTGTGATTCCACAGACACCTGGGTGATTGGTGGGCAGAGTGATCATGAGTATAGTACTCAGGGGCTCTATAAACTACTACTCTGTCCCTATGTCTTCAGAGAGCCACGTACCCTTACCTCATCCAGTTGCTGTTCCACGAGAGCTGGCAGATGGTCTGGAAAGCCTTTTCTGAATCCAATAAGAAGTATTTTTTTTCTTCCCCCCCATCCCCCTTTTTCCCTCCTCACATAAGAGGCATTTTTAGGCTAGGGACAAATGGAGTCTGAAGATGCAGAAAGTTTGTGTGTGGTTTGCAAATACCTGTGTGAGAATCCAGAGGTGACTGAAAAACCTCATATATCCTGGCCTTCAGGGTACCCTGGGGGTGAATAACCATGCCACAGGGTGGCACTAGTTTAAGAGGGCCTTGACCCAGTAGGAGCCCAGAGAGTGGATGCTCACTATCCACCAAGCCCCAGCTCAGCAGTGCTGCTTGCCTGTTAGATGAAGCCCTGACCCTAGACATATCAGATCAAGTCCAGTAAAGAGAGGACCCATGATTATGTATTTCAGGGGACTGGCTTTTAATTCTCATTCCAGGATTTTTTTCTTCCTCAGCATCTCACGTTTATTATTTATAAATTTGACTATAATTCTGATGGGGATTTTTTTAAAGCCCTTTTTAATCCTTGAAGGACCTCTGGTGGCACTGTGGTAAAAGCCTTCAGTTGCTAACCAGAAGGTTGGTGGTCCAAACCCACCCGCTGCTCTGCAGGAGAAAGATTGGCAGCCTTGGAAACTCAACAGGGGCAGTTCTACTCTGCCCTGTAGGGTCACTATGACTTGGCATCAACTCAATGGCCAGGGGTTTGGGTTAATCCTTGACTCCCAGACAGTTATTCTTTCCAGAGGGAAAGTCCCTAGGAAGGACTAGAAGTGTCAAGATACACATGGCCTTCTCCTTTGAGGATTCAGAGAAGCTATTGGAGACACAGAAATAGATTTTCTAATGCTCAAAGAGGATGGCTTTTGCTGGTAGTGAGAGTAAAACAAACAAGAAAAATTGTAACAGCAATGAAACATGGCACCTCACTGGTCTGATAACTGAGTTATTGTCACATATTTGAGAAATGGCTGGACTGTATTCAGGAATGCTCAGTGTGTGCCTAGCTCATCCAGTTTACCTTCACTGTGTGGTCTTCACTGGGCAACTTCATCTGGAAAATGGGACAATGATTCCCCTAGGTTACTGTGAGAACCAAAAAAATGAAGGATGCAAAATTACCTGGGGAAGCTGAAAATACCTTTAACTGTGAGTTCTTTTCCCTGTGGTTTCACCCTGACCCAGAGCGAGTGGGTACTCTCTGATTATTTGAAGGATTGACTGATTCTCCTATCTGCAAGGATCTCATATCATTGCCTCATATACCTTGAAATCTACTATTTTAGGGTCTTTTACCTGCTCATCTCTCTACAAGCAAATGGACTTCACTGAGACTCAACTTTTTGGATACACTCTTAGCCAGGGCTAGAAGCTTTTATAATTTCCTATTTATTTATTCATTCATTCATTCATTCATTCATTCATTCATTCATTTTTTGAGAAGGGCATATAAGGAACAGCTCAGAGTATTGGGACCTGTACTCAGAATTACCATGCAGTCTCTAACCCTGTACCCTGACAGTTCTAGATAATATAAAGTTTTCACCTAGAGCTAACTTGTACTATCTTCAGCTTCCTACACTGAGATTCCAACTCTGATCCCCACCACCCCTAAATGGAAGTAGGTCATAGTCTTATGACCATCATCTTTAATGTTAACAACATATTTCATGCCTTCAGTATGTCCTCCTGTATGGCCTCTTAGATCAGCACACATAGGGCATCTAATGATGTCAGCTTTCACAGTGTGGCTCCTGGTCTCCTCTGAAGTTCTAATCATAAGAGATGATCACATCATGCCTTCCAGTTGATCCAAAGAAAATGAAAGAAACTCCTAGGCTTTTATATGCCTATATATTTGCCCAGTTTGCATAGTACTTTCACATACAATGTTAAATAATTGTAACAATATCTTGATAATTATGGTGCTGTTATTTCCATTTTATAAATGACTGAATAAGGGTTCACACACTCAGTTCCTTACCAAAGGTCATACAGCTCTGCCCAGAACATGTACAATCTTTCAGTCGCTCTTACTCAACACCATAGCAGCCACTAGTACCTAAAAGTATACTTTAATCTTACCTAGAAAGATCTTTCTTCCTGAAGAATGTATCTGGGATTCTACAGAATCAGGTCTTTCTTACCTACCCTCTCCTGAATCACTGCTTGGTAATTGGCATGGCCCTCCCAGGTTTCCCAGCAACCCAGGCCTTTGACATTGGCACCACTGCTAATGAAGATCAAGTGTTGCAGGCTCCTGCTTGCTTCCCTGGGTACTAGAATGGCCCTAGACAGCCGGACACTGAACACGCAGGTGTGCAGTTTCAGAGCTACCACTTGCCACCTCCAAAGCCTGAATGTCACCATCAGTCTAAGCGAGGATCACTCATATCTTCTAAGCACACCTACTGTGGCTCTTGCGCTACCACTAAGGGACAGTTTCAACATTTGTAATACCTGATGATTTTCAGGTTAGGAAATGTTACCACTGAATATTATAGAGCCAAACTGGGACTTGTCTGTCACACTGAGCCTGGATGTTCCTACCTCCAGCGTTCTGAATAGTACAGAGGCTCTCTGCACCCTTTCAATGCTGCTAATGACTGCAAAGTTGATCTTCTGTTTGAAAGCAGAATGCTTTTGCCAAATTTATTTTTTAAAAAAAGAAGTTTCAATTTCTAGAATGTCATCATGTTGGTGAGAGTTTGGAAACAAGCCCATATTTTCTCTAATGTGACCAGTTCCAGGTAGCATAAAATTTGGTGCGAGTATTGACAAAGTAGAGCATTTACATCAAAAGATGGCTATACTGATGGGAGATTTGAAAGAATTAAGAAATACTACTTTTAAAAGACAAAAGAAAGTGTCTTTAATACTTGAGGAGCTCTCATTGAGATACATAAATTGGTTTATTCTATAATCTTTAAGCATATGCTGAGTGCTCACTGAGTGCCAGCCTCCAGAGATAATGAGAAAACTAAATTCTATGCCCTTTGAAAGGAATTAGGACAGGCTGGTAAAAGTTCAGGGAGGCCAAGTTCAGTGCAACGTAAGAACTTTGTGAGGTGGGCTCCAATGATGTGGGATTCCTCTCAAAGTGGGGAGTTCTCCTTCTTTGAATGAAGTTAAGGGGTCGCTTGTTGACCATACCAAAAACGATAGAATTCTTTCCTGAATTGGATACTAAATTCAAGGAATTTCTAACCAGCCCTGGTGGTGTAGTGCCTAAGATATTTTGACTGTTAACCAGAAGGCAGGCAGTTCAAACCCACTAGCCACTCCTTGAAAGGAAAATTGAGCAATCTACTTCCGTAGAGATGCCACCTCAGAAACCCAAAGAGGGGTTGCTATAAGTCAAATCGACTCAATGGCGGTGAGTTTTTTAGAGTTTAACTAGTTATAACTTAGCATATAAATTCAACCATGCTAAAACAATATAGAATATTACATACTCCTCTCCATGGTTTATCTGGTCCAACTCCACGCTGCACACTACGCAACTGAAAGGTAGTACCATTTCTAGTATAAGTGGTGGCCTTTTGCCCTCATACACATTGTCCTCTGATTGCTCTCCTCTCCTGAAAGAATTCTGCAGAGTGTGAACAAACCAGGAGGTCAGTTTTTCCCCCCTGAGTTGTACCATGACAGCCACGATGAGAGAGTTAAGGCCTGGAGAATGGAGGTGTCTCTTTGGAGGCAAGTCAAGCCAACAGACATTCATTGAGACCTCAGGATGCTTAAGACTGTGGAGGGATAAGAAAATGTGAAGAAGAGATCCCATCCTCAAAGATCCTGGGAGTTTTGGGAGAACATGACATGTTTTAGGATAAGACTAAGGAAAGAGAAGGCTGTTTGAAAGCAACTGAGACTGTGGGACCCAGGAGAGGAGGAAGTTTTATTTGGTTCTGTGAATTTATGTGGTGCACCTTGAAAGGAGCACGATTGTAACAGAAGAGATGGAGAGGAGAGTGGATGTAGCCTTCTGGACAGAAAGAAATATTGTGGACAAAAGGCAGGGATGGACAAAGGCTTTATAGAGATTATAAGCAGTTCTGTTTGACTGGAGAGTAGAGAGGTACAGGAAGAAAGGAGCAAAGATCCCAACATGTGCCCATTTTTACCTCCTTTTTACTTTTTCTAAGAAGAGTGAGATATGTTTAAGAAGTTGTTCTTTCCACACACACACACCAAGGGTATGTGTGCATACTTTAGGGCAAGACAAGGATTTCTATGTAGAAGAATAATCATTTAGTCTTCTGCTATGATTTTTGGAGGCTTTATTTACTTGCTTCAAACTTCAAGAATAATTTGACTGGATATATTAGAAGAAATAATTTCATCCAGTTGAAATTTACTGCCCAAGCTCTGCAAGATATTTCTGAATAACCCTCAGTACATAATGCTGGCCCAGGTCCCTTCTGTACTGAGAAAGGGAGGTTGGGATTCTAAGAGCCATCACTCAGTTTATCCAGCAAAGGCTGTTGTAATATACCAATGTTTGTCTTTTCTTTGTTAAATGTCATAATGCTCTTCTTATTCTTTTTCCATTTCAAGGGACTTCCTGAAAGCTGGAGACAAGGAGAACATTTTTAACGCAGACCATTTCCCTCTCTGGTACCGAAGAGCTGCAGAGCAGCTTCCCGGGAGCTTTGTCTACTCGATCCCATTTAGCACAGGTGGGTGTCCTTCTTAGAGGCAGGCTCTGTTTGTCTGATCCTGCTAGCCTAGGCAGAGTGTGGGGGACTGCCTGAATGCCGAGAGGAGCCAAGATCAGCTCTGAGAGACCATATTGTATATTGGGCCAGCATTGAGCAGATGGCCTATTCCATAAGTATGTTGTTGTTGTTGTTATGTGCCATGGAGTAAGCCCCAATTCATAGTGACCCCTCCTTGGGTTTCTGAGGCGGCATCACTGCAGAAGTAGATTGCCCAGCCTTCCTTCCAAGGAGTGGCTGGTGGGTTTGAACTGCCAGCCTTCTGGTTAGCATTCAAGTGCCTTAGGCACCATGCTACCAGAGCACCTACCCATAAGTATAATGGCTCCAAATAAAATGAAGATGAAGATTCTGCATACCCAAATGTAAAGAGCATTTCAGGAAGCAGGACTGATAATTTCTGCCTCATAGAATCTGAATACAAACTTCTCAGTAGACTTTTTTGTTTCTTTTTACAGTTGTTATGGCCCTGCTTAGAGAAGTTAAGAGAAACTTAATCTACTTTGCCCAAACCTTTAGCAAGTCACTTCACTTTGGAGGTCCACAATTCCCCATTTCAATGGAAGTGACTGAAATTGATATGCAGGAAGAAGAAGGCTTGTACAGCCTTACACTCTCCTGATAGAGGTATGCAGTGATTAATGAGAGGCATGGAGCCGATGATTTTTTCAGTCCTCAGATTGTATGATTTATGAAAAAAGTAAGATGACCTCCCTCCATAAAGAAGCAAGTACTGTCTTATTTCAACCAGTCTTAGAAGCAAGAGAGCCTTTCAGTTGTACTTGACTCTTTCTTCTCTCATCCATCTGATACTGTTGATGGTCTCTATGTATAAGGCCATACACTGGACATTGTAGCAACTTTAGAGATGAATGAAACCTGGCTTTATAAACTTGGATTGCTCTGGACAATTTAACCTGTAATTAGTGATATTTACCATTATAACCATTCATATTAATCTCTAACAAGCATTCCTAACTCAGCTCTAAAGGAGGCTCTCCAGTTCTCATTGTGGAGTCCTTCTCCTTGAATGTAGGTGACTTCTTATTTCCCTGAATAAAGACGTTTTCAGATAAAGTGCTTTTGAAATTCACAGAGGATGTGTTGACAAGAATTGTCCAATAATTTGTTGAATGGATTAAGATGAGAGTCCCCCATTCATTAATATATCCAAGGAAAGCCAAATATTATTGAAGAAATTACCTCACTGGGTGGGATTTCAGATGAGATAATCTACTAGATCCTTTTCAAGCCTAAGAGTCTTCGAGTCTGTGCTCATTTGCTGATGAGGCTGTGTGAACACATTCTCATGCCCATGTATCCTTCTTAATACATTTCTGGGTGACTAATTCTCCTTCTGGACATTTGTCTGCATCACACTTTATTGTTGAAAAACTCACAAAGAAGCAGTGGACTCTCTTACTCTGCTTCACTCCTGTCGATAATAACATCTTCCTTCCACCAAGCAGTCTCATGGGAGTTCCTTTTTCACACTTTAAAGAAAAAAATAGAACTTGGCTTCCTGGATCTGGACTGGAATCATCGAGTTGTCCTTTTGTGACAGTAGCTTTTGCCTAAAACTGAACAGAGAAAGGAGCTATGGAAGAAGAGGACAGTCCCCAAAACTGCCTTGTTTGTGTGTATGTGTTTGTGTGCTTGTTTGTGAGGGACCCTCATGGCAGGTTGCTCTGTTACTATTCATTATTGTTCCCATCAAGAATTATATATGGAGAAAACAAGTTCTGCTTAATTAAGGCTGTGGTTGAATTGTTCTTTTCGTAAAAATAATTGTCATTATACTTTCATTGTAACCATGGAATGAAAGGAAATTTACCTTAGAGTAAAGTTATGGATGCTGTAACATCTTAGGAGATTTCACAATCCTATTAGATTCAGGGAAAATGTAAGAAACCATCAAGTAAAATTCATTGTGGTGGAATTCTCTCTCATTTTCTCTACTGTGTGTTAAATACCTGCATACACACTGCTTCAACTTGGATCAGAAGAAAATTCTTAATTGTTTCAGTAATAAGTGTCTCTAAATCCAGATCTACCTTTTCACTCCTTCTCAATTCAGCTGATTTCCATTCAACTTGCATTCATCTAGCACCTTTATGAGATGGTGCCCCAAGTAACAGTGATTAACTGTGGTCATTCAGAATTTGTGCTCAGGAGCTTCTAAGTTCATGGTTATTGAAGCCATTGTAAATAACTGAAAATCTGTTAATACTATGATCGTATTGCTACCACATTAATAACACTTTGGAGTAAGCATTGCATTCCAGCTCTCTCCCTATTTAGAATGGTTTTGCTCAGAAATACTGGGCTTGAAATAAGAATTTTATAGATCAGTGAAATACTAACCAACAAATCAAAGTTAAAGCTCCCAACTCAAAGTCAAAGAATTTCAGAACTTTATTTCATGCAGTTCTCCATAGCTATATTTAGAGAAACAATATAAATAGTAACCACAACTACCAAAAATATGGTCCCTCCATGGCAGTCAATAATGTCATGCAGAGAGGCTGGAGATTCCCCAGTGTATGTGGTGGTAAGTCGGTGCATTGACTCCTTCAGTCCGAGAGGACTGGCCGTTGTTGTTGTTATGTGCTGTTGAGTCAGACCCGAATCATAGCGACCCCTCCTTGGGTTTCTGAGACAGTATCACTAAGGAAGTAGATTGCCCATTCTAATGGCTTAAGAGAATTAGCAGATCATTCACAGTCCGGATTACTCAAGGTTCTGGGAACCAACCCCCAATGCAATTTGCATATAATTGGTAACATGGACAAATATGGTTACTATCTTAATGAGTAAATTATAACTGTCTCTGTTTTTGTTGTGATGGTTACTTCTTACAGGAACAGTCAACAAAAGCAATGTGGTGACAGCGAGCACCTCCATCCAGCTCCTGGATGAGCGGAAATCTCCTGTGGTAGCAGGTAAAAGATAGAATTCATCAGTGAATATAATGTAAATGTATTTTCCACTCATTTGACCAGTCAACTACTTTATATATATATATATATAATCTGGTTATTCTCTAGGAAGTAGGGTTTGGGAAGAAATTAAAAATTATTTTCTCCTCCATTCTATGTCATCTCCTTCTAACCATGACTCTAACAGCTGGTTGTGCTTGATTTGAAAACAGGAATTTTCCCATGATTTTTGTTCCTAAACTCTTTGCCAATGAAAACTGTTGGTGCATGCAGAGAACTTCTTGACAGTAGATAGCATGCTCATTTAAAGTGAGCCCCAGATCACCAACTTCTGTAGCAGTATGATAACAGTAGGCATACAAGGAAATTGTGGGTTTGTTTTAGGCAAACATAAGATAAAATGTGCTCCTTTTCAAAGAGACTGAGATTCTCATCACCCTAATCCCCCTGGGGAATTAGAGCTGGATGTATCAACAGATGCTAGGCTTGGAACCAGGAGAAAGTAAAACATTTTATAACTGAAAGTCTCAAATTGGGAGAGAAGGCCCTGTCTCTAGTTGACCTCATCTTTCAGGACTGTCAATGTATATTCTGTGGCTGAGTGGGGGTGTTTGTTGATGATATTGTGAGTATAGACCAAGAAGTTGCTATAGACCCTTCTTTGAGGATGGTAGCTATGGACAAAAACAGGACCTGAGATAGTGTCTGGCACATCGTCTATTTCTGATAAATAATTGTTGGATCCATTCATTGCTGGATGGGTGATAACTTCCATGTGCTATCCTGATATTGGGTAGATTTACTAAAGGGAATCATTTTGTTTTCAGCAGGCTTCCTCAGTAAATTGTACCTTATGGTGACTTTGAACATCAACTTCTGTCTTAGAGTACTATTAATATTTGTAGAAAGTAATGCAAACAAACTCATTTGGCTAGGAAGCCAAAATTATTTGGCTAGGAAGTGCTACATTTCCCCTAATCCACTTTATTTCTGACTTATCCTGTGCGCTGCAATTGTATTAGTAGAGGCTGAAAGAGTTGAGAACAGTTGCAATGGTTATTCTTGAGTAATCACGTTGTGGCGAGGAGGACAATCTTATGTGTCTGACATGATCAATGCAGGTACTACAAATAACTAATCAACCAGGGATCTGAGGATTCACTGCTGCTGACTTTACATTTTGTCACCCAGTGTCTCATGTTCCTTGAGGAACGAAGTAGATGGGATCATTTAACTCAGCAGGATTTATTTTTACTTAAAGGGAGGTCAGACTTGCTCCTGGCAGACCCAGCCAGCTAGTTATGGAGGTATATTATCTCCCTGGATCTGGGGCCACACACAACAGCTGTTAGGAAAATTATCTGGCCAAAGCTATTTGTCTTTTTGAACGTTCTTTTTAAAAGCCTCTCATTGGGTTTCTCATTCAGTCATCATTAAGAATGCTCTGGGTCAGCCTGGTTTGTGCCGGCCTAAGGCCACTGCACTCATCCCAGCCACCTTTGTATGAGTTTGCAAACTATAGTCAAATGTTTCCAAATGCTTACATTTCATAAATGCTGATTTGGCTGAGTACAGGCCAGAAGGTTTGGTGGTCCCTTATTGAGTTACACAGCTGACCAGAAACCACAGGTAGGTCATGAGATTATGCTTGTCCTGCCTCAGGTAGGTAGAAGAGACATTATCCTGTTTACCACTTCCCCCATGTATGTCCACTGGCCCCCATTTTCAGAGAATAATTACAGAGCAAGATGAAAAAACACATCGGAGGAAGTGTTTTTAGTTCTTACCTTTTAAAAGTAGAAATTATTAATCTTTTTTTTTTTTTTTTTTAATAAAAAGAAGTATGTTTAGTAGTGTGCTACTTTTGTCAACTACACTACTAACAAGGCAAGGTAAGCAAACCCCATCGTTATCACTGACTGCAAGGCAAGAATCAGCATGAATCTAATTCCCACCTAGAAGGTGACCCAGGATTCATCTTTCCCCCTCTATATTCCTTGTCACCGGCCACTTCTTCTGTAGCAGGTCCTCTCTCATCCTGACTACCCAGAGTTAGGTCAAAACATCCCTGGCTACCCAGGGCCAGGTCATCAGTTACGAGCCACTGGCTCAGGAGTATGCCCAACTCCCTGCACTTCAGACCAGCATGCCGCACCTCCCACCCTCAGCTCCTTGAGGCTAGGTAACAGACTAGAAAGACTGTCCTCCATCAACTATCTGTGCTGCCTTTCTTTGTCATTCAGCCACCTAAGTTAGGACTGTGTCCTTATGACTATCTACTTGGCCCTCTTCTGAATTGGCTACCTGAGCTAAGTCAAAATCCCATCGGCTCTTGTGGGTTCATTAATTCTCTATAATGGCTCACAAAATTCGTGGAGACTACACTTATACTTACAGTTACCCATTTAATTTAACCAGAAAGGATACAAGCAAAGAAACACATCAGGCAAGGTATGGAAGAGTTCTCACCATGAGATTTCCATTGTCCAGTGCCACCCTCTTTTGTTCATGGATATGTTCACCAGTTTAGGAAGCCCTAAGGCACTTGACTGCTAACCAGAAGGCTGGCAGTTCAAACCCACCAGCTGCTCCTTGGAAGGAAGATTGGGCAATCTACTTTCGTAGTGATACACCTCAGAAACCCAAGGAGGGGTTGCTATGAGTCAGGTCTGACTTGACGGCACATAACAACAACAACAACAACAACAACAACAAGGTCTAGGGTCCCTTAGTCATTGGGATCTCCATGAAAATGCATGACTGAACCCTTAATGCATAGCTGTGATCCATCTACTCAATTGAAATATTCATGACTACATCATGCCCCTCCTCCCTTCCAGAAGTTAATTTGCCAGGTGTGAGACCGGTGTAGCCCCTACTTAGTTACACATATTCTAGCGTGGCCTAGGATCTCTGGTAGCATAGTGCCGAAGGCACTTGATTGTTAACCAGAAGGCTGGCGGTTCAAACCCACCAGCCACTCCTCAGAAGGAAGGTTGGGCAATCTACTTCCATAGTTATACCTCAGAAACTCAAGGAGGGGTCGCTATGAGCCGGGCCGGACCTGAAGGCACATAACAACAACAACAACAGTGTGGCCTGGCTAATGTAGAAAACAAAATCCCCTTGATTACTGGCAAACTCCAAGATACAAGATTTTCAGAAACCAGAGACAAAAAAAACCAAATCTAGTTCTTTGTCCCACACAGGTAGGCATGAGGTAAAACAGAATTGCTCAGTTTTGAATTTGAAGGCTGCTTCAGGTGCTGCCACATAAAGACAGTGTCTTCAGGGGGACCTTTCTACCTCCAAAAAGCAGAGTAGCAGCTTTGGTGCATGCCCCAAGTTTCATTGACTCTCACTTAACTCTCACTGCATGATTGTTGTTATTATTGTTGTTGTTGTTAAGTGCCATTGAGTCGTCTCTGACACATAGCAACCCTAGGCACAGCAGAATGAAACACCGCTAGCTCCTGAGCCAGCTCCATGATTCTTGCTACACTTGAAACCATTGCTGCCACTACTGTGTCAATCCACTTTGGTGAGGGCCTTCCCCTCTTTCGTCAACCCTCCACCTTACCAAGTGTTCTGGTTACCTAGTGCCACTGTGACAAGAATATACCACAAATGGGATAGCCATAATAAACAGGAGTTTATTCTTACAATTTAGAGGCTTTAAGTCCAAGTTCAAAGTGCCAAGCTCTAGGGGTTGGGTGAAAGCCCCTCAACCTTGGGGTCCAGCTCTGCCTCCTGCTCCTGGCCCACTGAAGCTAGAGGCATCTCTTCACTCAGGCAGCTGGTGGCTGCTGAGGCTGGGAAGCCCCAAGGTTGGCAAGTAGAAAGGCACAGTCCCGATGTTACCAAACTACATGGCAGGCCATTAACTTAAGTCCATTGTAAGTCCCAAGGTTGGCAAAGCATGGCAGGCTGCTGAATAACAACATGGCTACATTCAGGGTCCAAGTGTGCCATAAGCTAGAGACCATTCCCAAGGCTTCTCCTTATATACAGGAAGCAGGGCACATCCCAAAGGCAGGCACTCAGCTGCTTGTGGTAGATCCCACCATGGAGTTGATTGCCAGTCTCATCATGGGGAATAACTACCACCAGCTGCCCAGCCACTCAACCACACCCAGCCAAGTGGACATACGAACATAACCACCACACCAAGCATGACAGCCTTCTCCAAGAATGGTCCCTTATGACAACATGACCAAAGTATGTGAGACAAAGTCTGGCCATTCTTGCCTCCAAGGAGCATTCTGGCTGCACTTCCTGCAGGACAGACCTGTTAGTTCTTTTAGCAGTTCACAGTACTTTCAGCATTCTTCGCCATCACCACAGCTCAAAAGCATCAACTCTTCTTCGGTCTTCCTTATTCATTGTCCAGCTCTCACATGCATATGAGGCGATTGAAAATACCATGGCTTGTTTCAAGTGCACCTTAGTCCTCAAGGAGACATCTTTGCTCTTTATCACTTGAAAGAGGTCCCTTGCAACCAACTTGCCCAGTGCTATACGTCATCTGATGTCCTGACTGCTGCTTCCGTTGGCATCAGTTGTAGAAACAAGCAATGTGAAGTCTTGGACAATCTCAATCTTTTCTCCATTTATCGTGATGGCTGCTTATAGGTCCAGTTGTGAGGATTTTTGTTTTCTTTATATTGAGCTGTAATCCAACCTGTGGACTATATTCTTCAATCTTCACCAGTAAGTACTTCAAGTCATCTTCACTTTAACAGTTTTGTCATCAGTGTATTGCAGGTTATTAATGATTCTTCCTCCAATTTTGATGCAACGTTCTTCATATAGTCCAGCTTCTCAGATTATTTGCTCAGCATACAGATTAAATAAGTATGGTGAAAGGATACAACCCTGACGCACTCCCTTCTTGATTTCAAACCATGTAGTGTTCCCTTTTTCTGTTTGAATGACAGCCTCCTGGTCTATGTACAGGTTCCTCATGAGTACAATTTAGTGTTCTGGAATTCCCATTCTTCTCAATGTTACCCACAATTTGTTATGATCCACACAGTCAAATGCTTTTGCATAGTCAATAAAACAGAAGTAAACATCTTTCTGGTGTTCTTTACATTGAGCCAAGATCCGTCTTACATCAGCAATGATACCCCTTGTTCCACATGCTCTTCTGAATCTAGCCTGCACCTCTGGAAGTTCTCTGTCAATATATTGCTGCAAGCATCTTTTGATTATCTTCAGTAAGATTTTACTTACATGTGATATTAATGATATTGTTCGATAATTTCTACATTCTTTAGGATCACCTTTCTTTGGAATGGATACAAATATGAATCTCCTCCAGTCAGTTGCCCAGGTAGCTGTCTTCCAAATCTCTTGGCATAACTGAATGAGTGCCTCCAGTGGGGCATCCATATGTTGAAACATCTTAACGGGTATTCCGTCAATTCCTGGAGCCTTGTTCCTTGCCAATTCCCTCAGCACAACTTTGACCTCTTCCCTTAATACAATTGGTTCTTGAACATATGCCACCTCCTGAAATGGATGAAGATTGACCAGTTCTTTTTAGTACGGTGTCTCTGTGTATTCCTTCCGGCTTCTTTTGATGCTTCCTGCATCATTCAATATTTTGCCCATAGAATCTTTCAGTACTACAACTCGAGGCTTAAACTTTTTCCTCAGTTCTTTCAGCTTGAGAAATCCTGAGTGCGTTCTTCCCTTTGGTTTTTTTAACTCCAAGTCTTTGCACATTTCATTATAATAATTGGCTGTGTCCATGTGAGCTGCTCTTTGAAATCTTCTGTTCAACTCTTTTATCTTGTCATTTCTTCCATTTTCTTTAGCCACTCTTCACTCAAGGGCAAGTTTCAGAGTCTCTTCTGACATCCATTTTGGTCTTTTCTTTCTTTCTCATATTTTTAATGACCTCTTGCTTTCTTCATGGTTGATGCTCTTGATGTCTTCCCACAATTCTTCTGGTTTTTAGTCATTAGTGTTCAATGCATCAAATCTATTCTTTAGATGGTCTCTAAATTCAGGAGGGATATATTCAAGATAATATTCTGACTCTTGTGGACTTGTTTTAATTGTCTTCAACTTCAAATGAACTTGAATATGAGCAGTTGATAGTCTGTTTCACAATCAACTCCTGGCCTGGTTTTGGCTGAAGATATTGAGCTTGTCCATCACCTCTTGCCACAGATATAGTCAATCTGATTCCTGTGTACTCTGTCTGGTGAAGTCCATGTGTATAGCCACCATTTGTGTTGTTGAAAAAAGGTATTTGCAATGAATAACTTGTTGGTCTTGCAAAATTCTATCATGTGATCTCCAGCATTATTTCTGTCAACAAGGCCAAACCTTCCAACTACCAGTGATTCTTCTTTGTTTCTAACTTCTGAATTCTAATCACCAGTGATAAGCAACACATCTTGATTGCATGTTCAGTCAATTTCAGACTGCAGAAATTGATAAAAACCTTCAATTTCCTCATCATTGGCTTTGGTGGTTGGTGCATAAATTTGAATAATAATCATATTAACTGGTCTTCCTTGTAGGCATATGGATATTATCCTATCATTGACAGCACTGTACTTCAGGACAGATCTTGAAACATCTTTTGTGATGATGAATACCACACCATTCCTCTTCAATTTGTCATTCCCAGCTTAGTAGATCATATGGTTGTCTGATTCAAAATGCCCAAAACCTGTCCATTTCAGTTCACTAATGCCTAGGATATCAATCTTTATGTGTTCCATTTCATTTTTGACAACTTTCAATTTTCCTAGATTCATACTTCATACATTCCATGTTCTGATTATTAATAGATATTTGCAGCTGTTTCTCCTCAATTTGAGTCATGCCACATCAGCACATGGAGGTCCTGAAGGGCTTACTTTATCCATATCATTAAGGTTGGTTCTACTCTAATGAGGCAGCTCTTACCCAATCCTATTTTGAGTTCCTTCCAACCCAAGGGGCTGGTCTTCCTGCACTGTATCGGACAGTGTTTCCAAGCTTTTCATAAAGTTGGCCAGTAATGTATCAGACAGTGTTTCTCTGCTATTCATAAGGTTTTCCCTGGCCAATTTTTGAGAAGCAGATGGCTTCCTCCTTCGTCCTAGTCTGTCTTAATCTTTAAGCTGGATTGAAACCTGTATACCATGTGCAACCCTGCTGGCGTCTGAAACACCAGTGGCATAGCCTCAAGCCTCACAGTAATGTACAACCTCACAGGATGACAAACTGACAGACAAGTTTGTCTTCCTTAGCTTTTGGAAACATCTACACCCTCCTCTTACCTAATTCCTACCTGAACCTGCCACTCTGTGGTCCCCGGCTGCTCCTGGTCCCTCGCTTTCCTGGCTCCAGGGGTTTGGGGCCCAGACTTGCCTCCTGCCCTTTTAATCTGGATATCCTGCCACTCCTGAGGTCCCTGAGGCCACCCCTGGTCCCTCCCTTTCCTGGCTCTAGGGGGAATCACTACATGATTAGGTTTGGTGTATTTCCCTCAAATTAGGTAGACATTGTTTACCACTCTAAACCAAAAGGGCCATTCTAATTGGGGAAGAAGCTTTGTTTTGGCAGGTGAAGATGAAAATGTAAGTAGAATTGTCCCCCACTGGCATGCCTCTGACAGCAGGTGGGATATGGCCAACTGGCAGTAATTTTAAGTTTCAATGAAATCCTTCTGTTAAATAGAAATTTATCTGAAAGAAAAGTACAACAACATGGCAAAATGTACACCTTTGCAAATAATTATCAAAGACGCGTTTAAAAGGCCTGCTCAGCTCTCAAGCCTGATGCAGAATTCTTGCATTCATTGGCTACATGTGTCTTGGTTGTAGAAAGAGTATTTTTGTTTTGTTATTTTTTGTTTGTTTTATTCTCTTTTTCTTTCCTTTTTTTTTTTTTTTTTGTTTTTTTTTATTCTCTTTTTCTTTCCTTTTTTTTTTTTGGATTGTTTTCTTTTTTAAACAAAAACACTTAGATACTCATCTGTCAATGACAACTTTGAAGGAAGGGCAGTCAAACCAGGCAGGATTCCATTAATACGTCAACCTTAGTGCATAAATGAGCCCATCCATCTTCTTGGCCAATGACATTGCTTATAGTCCTTCTCTTGAGGAGGCTGCCAACTCCCCAGCTGCCACTAATGTGCTGAATTTTCTTAATTTCTTTCCCACTGTGAAGAAAGGAGTAGTAGGACTTTGTCTTTGGCCTACCAAGGCCCTCTAGAGACCTGGAACCATTTGAGTGTCAGGCCCCTAGTCCATTTTTCTGATGTTATTGGAAAAGCAAATCTTGGATCATAAGGTACACATAGGTTTGCCACTCACTCTATAACTTGCTAAATGTGTGATCTTTGGTCTCTGAGGTGCTGTCTAAAATAGAACCTTACTCTGAGTTGATCTGGGTATAAAATAAGAAAATAAAACAAAATACCTGGATATAAAGAAATACAAACATACCAAGATGTGGGGTTACCCATGTTAATCTTCAGGTTAGTTTATTAATTCATTCATTCATTTGTTCATTTATTCATTCAATAAAAATTTCTTCAGCTCTTGTTTAATGCCAGGCACTCTAGATGTCAATGAATAATAACAAAATCCTGTAATTGATAGCACCTTCTACCAGTGGCCTGTGAAGTAGCAGCTTTTTTAAAGCCATGTCTATACAGGGCAGGGAGCTGTGGTAGCATAGTGGCTAAGGCACTTGACTGCTAACCAGAAGGCTGGCAGTTCAACCCCACCAGCCACTCCTTGGAAGGAAGATGGGGCAATCTACTTCCGTAATGATACTGCCTCGGAAACCCAAGGAGGGGTCGCTATGAGTCAGGTCCGACTCGACGGCACATAACAATAATAACAACATACAGGGAAAATGATTGAAAAGCTGAGCAATTATCTAGTAAATAAGCTTGTGCAAATTAATATGTGGAAGCTCCTAGAGGTCAAGGACTTTGTCTTTTTTATTTTGTGTTCCTCACAGCATAACTCAGTGGAATGCCTGGAGTACAGGCAGTCCCCAGGTTACGAATGTCCGACTTATGTATAAGCACAACCTGTAGTTATGAACCAATTTCCCTAAAGCCTCTTATATTGAAAATATGAGGTACATACAATGGCTCATAATAACAGACTCATGCTACTTTGTGACATGCGTTGAAACATTATTATTACTGTATTATTATGTTAAAGATGTTTTAGTGTATCTGGAAGTATTTCTTTATTTTATTTTGTTTTTTTTTTTTTGCATAGAAAGGTACACTATATACTATGACAGATATTTAGATAACTGACATTAGATATGAACAATACCTAATTTTTCCAACTTAAGTACAAATTCAGCTTAAAGAAACATTCAGGAACAGAACTCATTCATAATAAAAGGAGTACCTTTATAGAGGATAGACTCTTCATGAGAATTTACATTGTAAATTGAATTGAACTCATGGAAGCTTCTTTTGCCATAACTTATTTATTGTTAACTGGAGTTCCACAAAACTTAGATTATGGCTTGTTTTCCATTCTCATCTCAATGGAGTGACCAAGCCCTATAGACGAACTGCTATAGGCACTGCTTCTGCCATGCTAGGGTGAAAATGACCTGGAGAAGAAAAGAAATGCACAAGGAAGAAGAATTGGGCCAAGTTGGAAGGTGTGACTCGGTAGGGGACTTCCTACCCTCCTTAAATGGTCTATTTGACCTCTCCATTCTTCTTTTAAGCTCTTACTTTGACAAATATACAATATGCAATCTCATTTCTTATTAAGAAGTTCAGACTTCTAGATTTTTACAATAAAAACTAATGATTTCTGGATTATTTGTATTTGCTTTATGTTGTTGTTAAGTACCGTCGATTCAGACCCGACTCATAGTGACCCCTCCTTGGGTTTCCGAGGCAGTATCGCTATGGAAGTAGATTGCCCCATCTTCCTTCCGAGGAATGACTGGTGGGTTTGAACCGCCAGCCTTCTGGTTAGCAGTCAAGTGCCTTAGGCACTATGCTGCCAGAGCTCATCTAACCAATTTTCAGAATCCAAGATCTCTCCTAAAGCTTTCCAACCTGATTTCTTATACATATTAGAAACTCTCCAAGGCAAAGACTATCCCAATTATCTTTTTATTATCCATGCCAAGTTCAAAGGCTGATATGTGGAAGAGGTATAATAAATACTGGCTGAAGAAAACATTCAGTGAAATAGATTTCATTTATGAAGGTATAATAAGTTTTCAAATTTTACAAACCAGACAATCAGGACACAGTTCTTGACTAAAACTCTAACAGAAACACATAGAAGGTAAAACTCCAGTTCATTACATTATAATATGATACAGAATAATATGAATATTACAAGAAATAGAAAAATTGTTGGCTGTCTCATCCTCATGGTGATTGTGTTGGATGAATAGTAATCTCTACATCAGCTGAGGTCTTTTCTGATGTCCAGCCATCTAAACATAATGCTTAGAATATCTAATCTGGTCAACAGCAGAAAAAATAGATTGTAGACATTAGCAACATTGGTTTCTTATAGAAACATTTTTTTTAACAGCTCTATTGAGGTATGACTTACCTACCAAAATTAATCTCTTTTAAATGTAAAATTCAATGACTTTTAGTAAACGTCGGAGCTGATCTCCCGTACTGTTCCTTTACAAGAAATACAGGTTGCATTAGTCCGTTCATTGGGTGATAATTGAAAATGCAAGTTATGTGGTCTCATGTGCACAATTCTAGGCAGTGTAATGAAGGGGAATGTTTGATAATAGGACAAAGATCCCATTTTAATCAAGAAATGAGGAAAGCAATTGGTTAGCATCATTGACCATTAGCTACTGTTAGATATGTGCTGTTAAAGCTGGCAATGTTGACTAACATAGTATTTATTATGGAGTTGAGTAAATAACGTTGGCAAGATTTTGTAAGGCAAACATTCAGCATGACAACCTTCCTTTGGTGGGATTTCACATATTTGGTGTATATGAGTTGACTTTTATGTCAAGAATTACATATCAAGCTACATGGATAAACCTCTGCCTTGTTACATCTGAGCAAAGGAAGGGTTTAACTTGGCAGAAATTAATACTTACTGATTAAGTAAGTGGTTTTCAACCAGGAGCAATTTTTCCCCCTAGGGGATATTTGACAACATCTTGAAATATTTTTACATAGACCCAGAGGAAGTCATTCAGACAGAGCAAGGGGATACTGTGGGGTTTAAAATCAGAAACGGAGTGTGTCAGTGTTGTATTCTTTCAGCATAATTACTCAATCTGTATGCTGAGCAAATAATCTGAGAAGTTGACTATATGAAGAAGAATGTGGCATCAGGATTGGAGGGAGACTTATTGACAACCTGCAATATTCAGATGATACAACCTTGCTTGCTGAAGCCCAAAAACTCTGGCCTTCAGTATGAATTGTACTTCAACATAAAGAAAACAAATCATCACAACTGGACCAATTGTGCAACATCATGGTAAATGGAGAAAAGATTGAAGTTGTCAACTGGAACCAGTCAAGAAATTAAATGACTTATTTCATTGGGAAGATCTGCTGCAAAAGACCTCTTTAAAATGTTAAATAAAAAAAAATGTCACTTTGAAGACTAAGTTGCACCTGACCCAAACCATGATGTTCTCACTTGCCTTATATGCATGTACAAGCTGGACAATGAATAAGGAAGACTGAAGAAGAATTGCTGCCTTTAGTTTTCACAAAAAATATTGAGTATACATACCATGGACTGCCAGAAGAAGAAATCTGTCTCAGAAGAAGGACAACCAGAATGCTCCTGAGAAGTGAGGATGGTGAGACTTCATCTCATGCACTTTGAACATGTCCTCAGGAGGAACCAGTTCCTGGGGAAGGACATCCTGCTTAGTAAAATAGTGGGTCCGTGAAAAAGAGAAGAGGAATATCTTCAACATGATGGGCAGACAGTGTGGCTGCAACAGTGGGCTCAAACATAAATGGTTGTAAGGATAGCGCAAGATGGTATTGTTTCATTCTGTTGTACGTAAGGACATTATGTTGGAACTGACTCAATAGCACCTAACAACAATAACAAAAACTTTTTTTAAAAAAACTCCTTATTGTGATTTGGGTTAAAGTTTACAAAGCAGATTCATTTTACATCCAACAGTTCATGCACATTTTGCTTTATGACACTGATTACATTCCCTGTGTTGTAACAGCTCTCTTTCTGCTTCCTCCCTGTGGTTATCCTTTCTCTGTGTCCTCCTTGACTATGCATTCCTGCCTCCCTACCTTTCTACCTATGTAAATGCTGCCCTTCTGATTTCCCACGCTTGATTGTTCTAAGGAGTGCATCTCCCTGGTGTAGTTGTTCAGCTCATAGACGTGTCTGTGGTTTGGCTGAGAGTTAAGCTGTGGGAGTAAGTTCAATTCTAGGCCTGAAAGATCACTCGGCACCATAGTCTTCGGGGTTATACCAGTCTTTATCTGATCAATAAACCTGGTCTTTTTTTTTTTTTTTAATTTTGTTCCATATTTTCTCTCCCACTTTAACCATGATCTCCAATTTTGATCCCTTCTTCAGTGGTTGGGCATTGGTAGCCAGGCACCATCTAGTTCTTCTGGTCTTGAGGACATATAGCCTGACCTTGTCATGGTCCATTAGTCTTTTGGAACTGTTTCCATTTATCTTTGGTTTTCTTCACTCTTCTTTGTTCCAGATGAAAGGAGACCAATATTTATGTCTTAGATGGCCACTTGCAAACTTTTAAGACCCCGGTTGCTACTCACCAAAGTAAGATGTAGAACAGTATTTTTGAATACTCACCAAAAAAAAAAAAAAAAACCTCACTGCTATCGAGTAGGTTCCAATTCTTAGCAACCCCACTTGGTTTCTGAGGCAATAAATCTTTACAGAAGTAGATTTCCCCATCTTTCTTCCATGGAGTGGCTGGTGGGTTTGAACCACCAACCTTCTGGTTAGCAGTCAAATGCCTTAGGCCCTGCACCACCAGAGCTGCTATATTTTTCCAGTTGACCTTGATATCCCCCACAACCATGATCCTGAAGCTACCGACCTAGAGACTCTCTCCCTTAAGGTACTTAGTTGTGGCTAAGAAGTTATCCAGACTTTGCCCCCATTACTGTTAAACTGCATTTGGACATTTTTATAGCATATACAAATACATATGCAGGAATACATACTGTCAAACCTATATATGGCTGTGGGCGTATGTGTTCCCATTCACCTATCCATACCTGATAGTTTTGCCTGTCTACCTTTACATCATCCTGTAGATTAGTGTTTGCTGTTACTAATAATGCAGTATGGTGTATGCAATGTATTTACCTTTATTGGCTTTACCTCTTATGTACCTTTTCATACCTTTGTTTTCTTTAGTGGCATTGTGCTACTCACACACTGTTGTTATATTGCTTTTCCCTTCACCCATATCAATACCTGTCTCAGCTATGCATCTATTTACTTTTCCTTTCCCTCTCCTTCCATCTCTGGTAACCAACAAAGAAAATTTCCTTCTCTATATAAACATTTTCTTGAGTTTTTATAATAATGGACTCATGCAATGTTTGTCCTTCTGTGATTGACTTATTTCACTCAGCATAATGTTCTCCAGGTTCATCCATGTTACAAGGTGATTCTACTTTATTGTTTAGTATTGCTTAGTATTCCACTGTATATGTGTTCAGTATTTTGCTTATCCCTTCATCCATTGATGGGCACTTCGGCTGTTTCCATCTCTTTGCTATTGTGAATAGTGCTGGGATGAACATGAGTGTGCATATATCTATTCATATCCCAGATCTCAACTCTTCAGGATAGATTCCTAATAGTGGGATTGCTGGATCAAATGGTATCTCTTTTTCCAAAGTTTTAAGGAAGCACCAAACCATTTTCCACAGTAGTTGTACCTTTTTACAATCCTACCAGCAGTGTATGAGAGTTCCAATCTCTCCACACTCTCACCAGCATTTGCTGTTTTCTATCTTGTTGAACCCTGCCATTATTGCTGGGGTAAGGTGATATCTCGTGGTTGTTTTGATTTGTGTCTTTTTTATGGCTAGTAATCACAAGCATTTCTTCATGTGTTTGTTGGCTGCCTGCATATCTTCTTTGGTGACGTGTCCATATCTTCTGCCAATTTTCCAATTATATTGTTTGTCTTTTTGATGTTGAGGTGTTGAAGTTTTAAATGTTACAGGTAAGTCGCTTGTTGGGTATGTCATTGCCAAATATTTTTTCCCAATCTGTAGGTTCTCTTTTTAATCTTTTGGAGAAGTCTTTTGATACACATAATAATTTAATTCTTAAAAGGTCCTGGTCATCTAGTTTATCTCCTGCTGTTTATGCATTTTGGGTTATGCTTGATAGCTATTTATATAATAAATTGGTGTCCCTAATTTGCCCCTATTTGATCTTTGATGAACTTTATAGTTTTGGGTTTTACATTTGGGTCTTTGTTCCATCTTCAGTTTGTTTTTGTGTAAGGTGTGAGGCATAGATCTTGTTTCATTTCTTTGTTTGTTTCATTTTTAACAGAAATGTTTCTGATCATCATGACTAGGTAGGCAGTGTGTTACTGGTATCTAGTGAGGCCATAAATACTATAAAATATCTTATAAAGCAAAGGATGGCTTCTTACAGCAAGAATTGACTTGCTTCAAATGTCAGTAATGCTATGGTTGAGTAATGCTGGTTTAAACTGAGAGGCAAAATTCAATTATTGGTATTTCAAATTCATTGTTTTCTCTTATAAGCTAATTTAGAAAAAGATCTTGTTTCATTTCTTCATTTTCTTTTCCAATTATTCAATAATACATATTTAGTACCTACTTTGTACTCAGTGCTAGGGATATAGCTGTTAATAAGTATTTCATAGATGTGGTAGTTTAGTTTGTGTGTCAGCTTGGCTAGGCCTGGTTGAGTGGCTGGGCAGCTGGATGTAGTATTCCCCATGATGAGACTGGTAATCAGCTCCATGGTGGGATCTACCACAAGCAGCTGAGTAAC